>NC_140997.1:219247370-219847370 GCF_052327205.1 Somniosus microcephalus | reverse complement strand
AGGAAGAAAATCATAGGACGAGTCAAACGGTGCAGCATTTTAAGCGTCACGTTGGTAGCGAACTCGTCTCTGAGACAGAAGGTTGTGGATTCAAACCCCGCTCCAGGACCTGAGCGCAGAATCTCACTTCAGTGCAGTTCTGCGGGAGTGCTGCATTGTTGGAGGCGCCGTCATTTGGCTGGATTAAACCGAGGCCCTGTCTTCCCCTTAAAAGATCTCGTGGCACCATTTGAAAGACGAGCGGGGAGTTCTCGTGGGGGCCCTGGCCAACATTTCTTGCTTAACCAACGCCACCAAAAAAAAAACAGATTAACCGATTCACCTCATTTGCTGTTTGTGGGACCTTGCTGTGCACAAAATGGCTGCCATGTTTGCATAAATAACAACGGTGACTTCACTTTTTAAAAAAAATGAATTCGGTGGTTGTGAACTGTTTTGTGACATCCCGAGGAGTTGCTAAGGTGATATATAATTACAAGCTATTTTATTTTATTTTATTGACACCAATCCCAACATCTGGCTACGAAACAACATTGGCAGAATCCAGGAACAAGCATCCTGTCCACTGCCAGCCAGGGGACGCCGCAGGGGGTACTGTCCTAATTGGAGGGGGGGTGAAAAACTTTCATCCAGAATGCTCTGCTCGTGTTTCGGTGCAGCTTGAATTGTTTAATTTACGCCCGGCCTGCAGGATGACACCAATGTTAACTTCCTGGACCCGCGCGCTTGGCTGACGAGGAATTGTGCCACATTTTGATTTGGAGGTGAGTCAGTAACTGTTGGGTGCGGGGAGTTGAAAATGTTATAAATATTTGAATATATGTGTAATGTGCAATAACCAAAATAACTGGCGCTGGAGCTGAGCAGTGATGGCAAAGGAGTAAGTTTGCAGATGCTAATGAGGTTGGCTCGAAGATTTGGGAAGGCAGTCAGTAAAAGTGTAGAATACAGGAAGGGGGGGTGGCCTCATAGACAGTTGGAACATTATCTCAGTTAGAGGTTCAGACGACCTCTATTACCAGCTGTGGTTATTAGAGGTGAATATATAATTAAAGCTCGTTAATTGTCATGTACTCGTGGAAACTGAATTTTCTGTGAAATGACTGCTGATTTAAAAAATGCATTGAGAATTAAATCATTCCAATGCAGCGAAACTACCCCTGTTAACCCTTGATGCACTGAAGTTCCTCCAGCTTTTAATATCACACATCTCTTGTTTCGTATAAGACTGAAACCATTTCTGTAAATTTTCAATGGTTATGAGGTAGAATTAATTTGCGTTAATGCGGGGGCGCTACAATTGTTCTCTGCACCCTTGGGTGAGGGAGGACAATGAACAGCTAGGGGTCCTCCTGATTGCTGTCCAGGGACTTAAAATTCATTACAGGGATATGGGGAAAGAGTAGAGGGGAGCTGGACTAATTGACTAATTCCTCCTTATCTGAGGAAGGATGTTCTTGCCATGGAGGGAGTTCAGCGAAGATTCACCAGGCTGAAACCTGGGATGGCAGGAATGACATATGAGGAGAGATTGGGTCGATTGGGCTTGTACTCGCTGGAGTTTAGAAGAATGAGAGGGGATCTCATTGAAACTTACAAAATTCTGACAGGACTAGACAGACTAGATGCAGGAAGGATGTTCCCGATGGTCGGGGAGTCCAGAACTAGGGGTCACAGTCTAAGGATAAGGGGTAGGCCATTTAGGACAGAGATGAGGATGAATTTCTTCACCCAGAGAGTGGTGAACCTGTGGAATTCTCTACTACAGAAGGTAGTAGAGGCCAATTCATTAAATATATTCAAGAAAGAGTTGGATATATTTCTTAAGGCTAAAGGGATCAAGCGATATGGGGAGAAAGCAGGGACAGGGTACTGAAATAACAACAGAAAATGCTGGAAAAACTCAGCAGGTCAGGCAACATCCGTGGAGAGAAATTTGAGTTGACGTTTCGGGTCGAACCCTTCTTCAAAACTGGAAAGAAAAGAAAATAGATCGAAGGCAGGGCTGCGATCGGACAAAAGAAGTGAAAGAAACAAAAGAGCTAGACGAGATGGTAATAGGCTGAGATTAGGTGTAAAGTGTGCTGGCAGGGCAAGAGATAGCTGCCAGGTGTGAGAGAGAAACAAAAGGAAAGAGGGGGGGGGGGAAAAGGAGTGGAAAAATTACAAGAAAAAATGTGTAATAGGGGCCGAGGTTATGATCTGAAATTGTTGAACTCGATATTGAGTCCGGAAGGCTGTAAAGTGCCTAATCGGAAGATGAGGTGCTGTTCCTCGAGTTTACGTTGAGCTTCCATGGAACAATACGAGAGGCCAAGGACGGTGAGGTCCGAGTGGGAATGGAGTGTTGAATTAAAATGACAGGTGACCGGAAGCTCGGGGTCACCCTTACGGACTGAACGGAGGTGTTCCACAAAGCGGTCACCCAATCTGCGTTTGGTCTCCCCAATGTAGAGGAGACCGCATCGTGAGCAGCGAATACAGTATACTAGATTGCGAGAAGTACAAGTAAATCGCTGTTTCACCTGGAAGGGGTGTTTGAGGCCCTGGACAGTGGGAAGGGGGGGAGGTATAGGGGCAGGTGTTACATCTCCTCCGCTTGCACGGGAAGGTGCCAGGCGAAGGGGAAGGGCTGTTGGGGTGATAGAGGAGTGGACTAGGGTGTCTCGGAGGGAGTGGTCCCTACGGAATGCTGAAAGGGGAGGGGAAGATGCGTTTGGTGGTGGGTACTGAATTTGGATGATCAGCCATGATCGCATTGAATGGTGGAGCAGGCTCGAGGGGCTGAATGGCCTACTCCTGCTCCTATCTTCTATGTTTCTATGTTTCTATAGCTCTTTCAAAGAGCCAGCACAAGGCACGATGGGCCGAATGGACTCCTTCTGTGCTGTACGATTCTCGGGCTGTGGGTGTCGCTAGCAGAGCCAGCATTTATTGCCCATCCCTCATTGTCCTTGAGAAGGTGGTGGTGGGCCACTGCAGCCCCTGTGGTGAAGGTGTTCCCACAACACTGTTGGGCAGGGCGTTCCAGGTTATTGACCCAGTGACGATGAAGGAATGGGCGCTATAGGTCCAAGTCGGGATGGTGTGTGGCTTGGAGGGGAACTTGGAGGTGGTGGAGTTCCCATGCGCCTGCTGCCCTTGGCCCTGCTAGGTGGTGGAGGCCATAGAAACATAGAAACATAGAAGATAGGAGCAGGAGTAGGCCATTCGGCCCCTCGAGCCTGCTCCGCCATTTAATGCGATCATGGCTGATCATCCAAATTCAGTACCCTGTCCCTGCCTTCTCCCCATACCCCTTGATCCCTTTAGCCTTAAGAAATGTATCCAACTCCTTCTTGAATATATTTAATGAATTGGCCTCTACTGCCTTCTGTGGTAGAGAATTCCACAGGTTCACCACTCTCTGTGTGAAGAAATTCCTCCTTATTTCTGTCCTAAATAGCTTACCCCTTATCCTTAGACTGTGACCCCTGGTTCTGGACTCCCCGACCATCGGGAACATTCTTCCTGCATCTAGTCTGTCCAGTCCTGTTAGAATTTTATAAGTTTCAATGAGATCCCCTCTCATTCTTCTAAACTCCAGCGAGTACAAGCCCATTCGACCCAATCTCTCCTCATACGTCATTTATATAGTGCCTTTCACGACCACCGGACGTCTCAAAGTGCTTTACAGCCAATGAAGTACTTTTTGAAGTGTAGTCACTGTTGTAATGTGGGAAACGTGGCAGCCAATTTGCGCACAGCAAGCTCCCACAAACAGCAATTTGATAATGACCAGATAATCTGTTTTTGTTATGTTGGTTGAGGGATAAATATTGGCCAGGACACCGGGGAGAACTCCCCTGCTCTTCTTCGAAATAGTGGCCATGGGATCTTTTACGTCCACCTGAGAGGGCAGACGGGGGCCTCGGTTTAACGTCTCATCTGAAAGACGGCACCTCTGACAGTGCAGCATTCCCTCAGCACTGCACTGGAGTGTCAGCCTAGCTTTATAGGCCCAATTCCCTGGAGTGGGACGTGAACCCACAACCTTCTGACTCAGAGGTGAGTGTACTACCCAGTGAGTCACGGCTGAGAGGAGAATGAGTCAGTGCCAGAGGGGAGAAAGCTGGAGGGAAAATTGGGGAAAAAAATATGAAAATGAAATAGTCTTCAGAATAAATTGTGATCTTGTTGTAGTTTTACTGTTGGAGAGGGGGAGCCACTTGAATCTGCCCCATTATTAAGGATGCTTCTTTCCAAGTCCTGTAAGCTGGGATCCAATATGGATTTATTCACGATAGCAAAATACTGCAGATGTTGGAAATCCGAAATAACAACAGAAAATGCTGGAAAAACTCAGCAAGTCAGGCAACATCCGTGGAGAGAAATTTGAGTTGACGTTTCGGGTTTGACCCTTCTTCAAAACTGGAGAGAAAAGGAACTAGATCGAAGGCAGGGCTGCGATCGGACAAAAGAATAAAAGAACCAAAAGAAGTAAAAGAGATTAGAAGCTAGACGAGATGGTAATAGGCTTATTATGGATTTATTCACACTGGCCCTCCATCAAAAGTTTCAAAAATGATCTTTGAAACACTGAAATCTCGGGGTTAAAAGTGCACTTTATGTTTATTTTATGCAGCCCTGAGTGTGGAGGAATGCGCTGTTTCCAGCACTGGAATCCGGGTGTTGTGCTTTGTTTAAGGAGCTTGTTACTAGGCACCATGGCACTGTGATACGGAGAAGTTGGGTATCTGAGCCAAATCCCCCTCCCTTGGTCCCCCACCAAAATCGAACTCCGCTCCACATGTTTCTAGTTCACTGGATTCAGTGCAGAAAGATAGTAAAAGGAAGACTTGCATTTATATGGTGCATAGAAACATAGAAACATAGAAGATAGGAGCAGGAGTAGGCCATTCGGCCCCTCGAGCCTGCTCCGCCATTCAATGAGATCATGGCTGATCATCCAAATTCAGTACCCTGTCCCTGCTTTCTCCCCATATCCCTTGATCCCTTTAGCCTTAAGAAATATATCCAACTCTTTCTTGAATATATTTAATGAATTGGCCTCTACTGCCTTCTGTGGTAGAGAATTCCACAGGTTCACCACTCTCTGGGTGAAGAAATTCCTCCTCATCTCAGTCCTAAATGGCTTACCCCTTATCCTTAGACTGTGACCCTGGTTCTGGACTCCCCGACCATCGGGAACATCCTTCCTGCATCTAGTCTGTCTAGTCCTGTTAGAATTTTATAAGTTTCAATGAGATCCCCTCTCATTCTTCTAAACTCCAGCGAGTACAAGCCCAATCGACCCAATCTCTCCTCATACGTCATTCCTGCCATCCCAGGTATCAGCCTGGTGAATCTTCGCTGCACTCCCTCCATGGCGAGAACATCCTTCCTCAGATAAGGCGACCAAAACTGCACACAATACTCAAGGTGTGGTCTCACCAAGCACAGGGCTGAGAATCGTCGCAGAAAATGCGTCATGTGCAGCCGCAGTCAGTCCGTCAACAGCTCCCTCTGCAGGCTTTGCATCTCAAGCCAGCACTGGGGTATTCCCAAGAGAAACTTGTGAAGGTGCTGGTTTTCCCTTGATGGGGGAAAATTGCAGTGGACGGGACAGCAAAGGCCTAAAAATGGGGCCAGTCGGCGTACGGCCCCGTTAACCCCAGTGATTGACCCGCTGGGCTGGATTTTCCAAGCCCTGAGGAAGCGGACATGGAGGCGGGACAGCGCGTAAAATCTGAGAAAGTGGGGGCGGATGGCAAACCCGCCCCCAACCCGCCTCCGTGCCCTTTTGCCAGGAGGCGGGAGGATGTGCAGCTTCGGGTCCCGTCTCCTGGAAGCGGGAAAGGCTTTTTATCCTTTTAACTGCCTGTTAACAGGTAGTTAACAGGCAGAAAAAGGGATTAGTGCCATTTTACCTTCGCAGGTGAAGGCTTCCCAAGCTCGGAGAACCCCACCAGGTTGGAGGAGACGTGGAGGAGGTCTGCGGCAGTCGGAGGCACCTGGAAGTAAGGTGTAGAGGTGAGTGATGGGTGCAAGTGTGGAGTGGTAAGTGTGCAAGGTGAGTGATAAGTTTAAAAAAGTGTTCACTTACCTTTTTTTACTTCTATAGCCTTTAGCCGTGCTGGATCGGGAGAGCGGACATCCACCTTGTCAATTTCAGCTTTTGGACCCTCCAATCCACCAGACATCTGAAATTTACTTTTTTACAATGTTTTTTCAGTCCTCACCACAAAAACTAATCAAACTAAAGAGAATGTCAGTGTTTGACAGCTTCACAGAGCTGTCAAACACGGTCATTTCTTGACAGATAGCACGTCTGACGTTCTCGTGATCTGTCAGTGACTTCTTCCCTAATTGGCCTGCTGAGCCCGCCGGGCGGGCTTAACAAGCTCAATCAGGAGAAAATCTCTCTGAATGGTCAGGCGAGGATGGAGGTGGGACATTGACGCGACAAGCAGCAGCCCCGCCTCCAAGTCGCCTCCATTGACAAAATCCAGCCCGCTGTGTCCGTCACTGGGCGGTCAAAGCGGCTGGCTGAAACAGACGTAGGCCTCCTTCACACACAGATCAAAGGTTCCCAATGATGTAGTTAGGACCCAATTGCAATTTTAAGTGGCCCTCCCTCCCACCCCCTAGTGCACTTACCCACACCCCCCACCACCCTAGAGCACCTACCTGAGGGCCTCTGCCTTTGGCCCAGCCGGCAGACATTCCTGAGGCCCAAGAGCGCCGAGCTGTGTCAGGACCCCTTGTTTGGCATCCGCAGCTCGCCTGCCAAACTCAAATTCGTCCAGGGACGCTACGTTCTGGGTCACCTCTTTGCTGCTGAATGGGCCACCCAAAGTCAAAATCAAACCCATATCTTATGTGCAAGATAAGCTGCAGGAAGTTTACCAGCGCTGGTAAGGTGTGCAGTGTAGCTGGTTGTACTCGCTGTGCCCACTTGCGGGTTCCTAACCCTTGGGTCTTGCAAGCCTGCATCTAAGGTGTCCGGCTCAGGTAAGTGGGGCGCGCCTTTACAGGGAGAGAATGCTCACCCCAGATCGGGAAAACTGAAGCTCCACTTGTGCAGATTCCTCTCTTGCTTGGCTTGGACACTCTAACGGGGACGGTAGCATAGTGGTAATTCTTCCTTCTTCTCCTTCTTCTTAGGCAGTCCCTCGGAACCGAGGATGACTTGCTTCCACATTAAAAATGAGATCTCAGGTGACTGATGAGTCCAATGCGGGACCTACAGTCTCTGCCACAGGTGGGACAGATGGTGGGTGGGGTGCTTGGGTTGACGTGTGCTCCTTCCGCTGTTTGCGCTTGGCTCCCGCTTGCTCCCAGCGAAGAGACTCGAGGTGTTCGGCGCCTTCCTGGATGCTTCTCCCCCACTTTGTGTGGTCTTGGGCCAGGGATTCCCAGGTGTCGGTAGGGATGTTACACTTTTTCAAGGAGGCTTTGAGGGTGTCCTTGAAGCGTTTCCTCTGCCCACCTGGGGCTCTCGTGCCGTGCCGGAGCTCCGAGTAGAGCGCTAGTTTTGGGAGTCTCGTATCGGGCATGCGGACAATGTGACCCGTCCATCGGAGCTGATCGAGCATGGTCAGAGCTTCGATGCTGGGGATGTTGGCCTGAGCAAGAACACTGATGTCACTGGTAAAGTAACTGGGCTAGAAATCCAGAGACGTGAGTTCATAATCCCCCCACGGTAGCTGGGGAATTTAAATTCAGTTAGTTCAATAAATCTGGAATAAAAAGCTAGTATCAGTAATGGTAACCATGCAGCCCATCATGCCTGCGCCAGCTCTTCACCATCTGGTTCACCAATGTCCTTTAGGGAAGGAAATCTGCCTCTATATGACTCCAGACCCACAGCAATGTGGTTGATTCTTAACTACCCTCTGAAATGGCCTAGCAAGCCACTCAGTTGTAACAAATCGCTACGAAACACAATAATAAGAATGAAACCAGATGGACCACCCGGCATCTACCTCGGCAACCTTGGACACGGCAACAGAATTATATCGCCGATCCTTCATCGTCACTGGGTCAATATCCTGGAACTTCCTCCCTAACAGCACTGTGGGAGCACCTTCACCACACGGACTGCAGCGGTTCAAGGGCGATTAGGGATGGGCACGATTCACCAGGCTAATACCTGGGATGGCAGGAATGACATACAAGGAGAGATTGGGTCGATTGGGCTTGTACTCACTGGAGTTTAGAAGATTGAGAGGGGATCTCATCGAAACCTATAAAATTCTGTCAGGCCTGGACAGACTAGATGCAGGAAGGATGTTCCCGATGGCCGGGGAGTCCAGAACTAGGGGTCATAGTCTAAGGATAAGGGGTAAGCCATTTAGGACTGAGATGAGGAGGAATTTCTTCACCCAGAGAGTGGTGAACCTGTGGAATTCTCTACCACAGAAGGCAGAGGAGGCCAATTCATTAAATATATTCAAGAAGGAGTTGGATATATTTCTTAAGGCTAAAGGGATATGGGGAGAAGGCAGGGACAGGGTACTGAATTTGGATGATTAGCCATGATCTCATTGAATGGCGGAGCAGGCTTGAGGGGCCGAATGGCCTACTCCTGCTCCTATCTTCTATGTTTCTATGTTAATACAGGTAGACTACCCTTTATCCGAACTTCCGAAAACCGAAACCCTCTAAAAACCGAAGGTTTTTTTGGTCAGCGTAAGTCGTGCGCACGACATGACCAGAGTGGCGCACGACTTACAGGCCTAGCCGGATAAGGGATAGTGTAGCATTTTTCCGCACTTCTGAAAACCGAAATCGCTCAGCGTAAGTGTACCAGCCTTTATCCGCACATCCGAAACCAGAAAACCTCTGAAAGCCGAAAGTGGCGCAAAGCATGACTTCTGAAAACCGAAATCGCTCAGCGTAAGTCGTGCGCACGACCCCGACCCCCGCCGACCCCCACCCCCGGCCCCCCGCCGACCCCCCCGCCGAACCCGACCCCCGCCGACCCCCACCGACCCCCGACCCCCCGCCGAACCCCGACCCCCGCCGAGCCACCGCCGACCCCCACCCTTGCCGACACCCCCCGACCACGACCCCCCGCCGACCCCCACCCCCGACCCCCCCGCCGACCCCGACCCCCCGCTGACCCCCACCCTTTCGGATAAGGGATAGTGTATCTTTTATCCGCACTCCCGCAAACCGAATTACTCTGAAAACCGAAGTGTTTTCGCTCACCTTCCGAAATCCGAAATTTCCCGAAAACCGAAACACGGCTGGTCCCGAGGTTTTCGGATAAAGGATAGTCTACCTGTAAATGCTGGCCTTGCCAGTGATGCCCACATCCCATAAACGAATATAAATGATGGGTTTCTGTGCTTATTAGCCACCCAGATGACCAAATTACAAATGACACTATGACTAATGCTCATTCCTCCTAGAGGACTTTAGTACCAGTTCTGGTCTGTAAAACCTGAGCATTTTTCTTCACAACGTGGCCGGTATCAAGTGCGAACTCGCCCAAGTTGGAAACTCATGGGTGTAAACTTTGACTTTGTGCGCTAGTGTAAAATGGGTGATAGCGAATCACCACCACCTTCTCAAGGGCAATTAGGGGTGGGCAATAAATGCTGGCCTTGTCAGTGATGTCCACATCCCAGGAACAAATTTCAAAAAAGCCTGTTTTATATCGCTTCCGATTTCCTATCAACTTCAATAGAACGGAAAATCAGGCGGGGTGTATAATGGGCGGGTGATCCGGTATCAGCAGTTTTACACTGGCACTATCGGCAAAGGTTAATAACACCCATTGTGTGTGTGGATGTGGGAGTCCACATCCTATCTCCCGGAGATACAGCACACTTGATGTGCTGCCCAGCCAGCTCAATAGGAACATTCATTGCTCTAATAACAGTACCACGATTTCAATAGTAATAAAAAAAATCACATTTTAAATACTGATCGAGTTGCTCTGACTGGCATGCGAGTTGCATATCCAGGAGCTGGTTACAAAACCCAAACACATCAAGGGCTCTTCAAGGCCTCGCTCTCTTGCGGCTTGGAATTCCTCACTCTGCTGCTGGAGAAAAGTTAGGGAAAAACAGGAAATAGGACATAAAAATTCAGCAATGAGTACACGAGGGAAAGAAAAATATCTCTCAGCCGCAGGAAATTAAACAAACCAAGAAGATGGAAAGCAGAACAATACAGAAAGACAATAGAGGCTGAGAATTGGGGCGAGGGGCGAAGAGAGAGGTGGGAAGAAACCCCAATGGAAGTGAAGCAAAAGGACAATAAAAAAAAGTAATTTAATGAGCTAATCAGCTGATAGTTCTTGGTCCAGGGAATTGGGGCTCCCTAGAGACAGAGTTGGGCCATGGGGTTAAATGCATGATTTCCCACACTTTGAGTCCCTGATCTCAGCCACGTTGCTGGTTGGAGCGATGCCAGGTAGTTGCACTGCTATACATATAACCGTTCTTGGGGTCATGCCCTTATTGGAGAAGCACCAACTTTCCCCATTTTCAACCTCTTTCTCCCTGGTAGACATATTATCGATGTGCCCTACAGATCTTTGCCAGGACTTCTCTAGGGAATGTTTATGAGAATCGAGAATTATTTCCTGGCGTTTTTTAGATGTGTACTCAAGAGTGTGCCATACATGCTGTAGTCTTTTAGGCAAATGGCATTCTATGTGAACCCATGGAAAAGCTCAACATGGAGTAAAGTTTTACCTTCCTGGGAAGGATGTGTGAAATCCCAGCATTGTCCTGTGTCAGAGGTTCCTGTTCATAAGAACATAAGAACATAAGAAATAGGAGCAGGAGTAGGCCAATCGGCCCCTCGAGCCTGCTCCGCCATTCAATAAGATCATGGCTGATCTGATCCTAACCGCCAATCCACTATCACAGAACAATCTCCTGAATCTAACAGAATTAGACACACGAAATAGGAGCAGGATCAGGCTACACGGCCCCTGGGCCCGCTCCGCTACCCACAGGGCCATGACCGATCCGAACCTAGACTCATGTCCAAATTCCTGCCCGCTCCCCGTAACCCTTAATTCCCTTTACTTCTAGGAACTGTCTATTTCTGTTTTAAATTTATGTAATGATGTAGCTTCTACAGCTTTTTGGGGCAGCATATTCCATGGACCTACCACCCTCTGAGTGAAGTAGTTCCTCCTCATCTCAGTTTTGAAAGAGCAGCCCCTTATTCTAAGACTATGCCCCCTAGTTCTAGTTTCACCCATCATCGAGAACATCTTCCCCGCATCCACCCGATCCAACCCCTTCACAATCTTATATGTTTCAATAAGATCGCCTCTCATTCTTCCGAACTCCAATGAGTAGAGTCCCAATCTACTCAACCTCTCCTCATATGTCCATCCCCTCATCCCCGGGATTAACCGAGTGAACCTTCTTTGTACTGACTCGAGAGCAAGTATGTCCTTTCTTAAGTATGGACAACAAAACTGTACGCAGTATTCCAGGTGCGGTCTCACCAATACCTTGTACAACTGAAGCAATACCTCCCTATTTTTATATTCTATCCCCCTAGCAATGAAAGCCAATATTCCATTGGCCTTCTTAATCACTTGCTGCACCTGCATACTAACCTTTTGAGTTTCGTGCACCAGGACCCCCAGATCCCTTTGTACTTCAGTACTTTCCAGTTTCTTGCCATTAAGATAATAACTTGCTCTACGATTTTTCCTGCCAAAGTGCATAACCTCACACTTTCCAGTATTGTATTCCATCTGCCAAATCTCTGCCCACTTACTTAGCCTGTCTATGTCCCCTTGCAGGTTTTTTATGTCCTCCTCACTCACTACTTTCCCTCCCATCTTAGTATCATCTGCAAACTTTGCTATGTTACACTCGGTCCCCTCCTCCAAATCGTTAATATAGATTGTAAAGAGTTGGGGACCCAGCACTGACCCCTGCGGAACACCACTAGTTACTGATTGCCAGTCTGAGAATGAACCATTTATCCCAACTCTCTGCCTTCTGTTAGATAGCCAATCCTCTATCCATGCCAGAATATTACCCCCAATCCCGTGATTTTTTATCTTAAGCAATAATCTTTTGTGTGGCACCTTGTCAAATGCCTTTTGGAAGTCTAAATACACTACGTCCACTGGTTCCCCTTTATCCACCCTATACGTTACTTCCTCAAAGAACTCCAGCAAATTTGTCAAACATGATTTCCCCTTCATAAAACCATGCTGACTTTGTCCTATTAAATTATGATTATCCAAATGTACTGTTACTGTCTCCTTAATAATGGACTCCAAAATTTTACCTACCACAGATGTTAGGCTAACCGGTCTATAGTTTCCAGCCTTCTGTCTACTGCCCTTTTTAAATAAGGGTGTTACATTAGCAGTTTTCCAGTCTGCCGGGACCTTTGCCGAGTCCAGGGAGTTTTGGAAAATTATTACCAATGCATCCACAATCCCTACTGCCACTTCCCTCAAGACCCTAGGATGTAATCCATCAGGTCCAGGTGATTTATCCGCCTTGAGTCCCATTATTTTACCGAGTACCACTTCCTTAGTGATTTTGATCGTGTTTAGCTCCTCCCCCCCCTTTAGCCCCCTGTTTGTCCAGTGTTGGGATATTCTTAGTGTCTTCTACTGTAAAGACTGATGTAAAATATTCATTCAGTGTTTTTGCCATCTCCATATTTCCCACCATTAATTTCCCGGTCTCATCCTCTAAGGGACCAACATTTACTTTAGCCACCCTTTTTCTTTTTATATAACTATAAAAACTCTTACTATCTGTTTTTATATATTTTGCTCATTTACTTTCATAATCTATCTTCCCTTTCTTAATCAATCTTTTTGTTATTTTTTGCTGTCTTTTAAAGTTTTCCCAGTCCTCTATCCTCCCACTAGATTTGGCTACCTTATATGCCCTTGCTTTTAGTCGAATACTATCCTTAATTTCTTTACTTAGCCACGGATGGCTGTCTTTTCTTTTACACCCTTTTCTTCTCAGTGGAATATATTTTTTTTGGAAGTTGTAAAATAACTCCTTAAATGTACACCACTGATCAGAAATAACAGTAATCCTCTAACATCAGCAGTCCATTAAATCATGCTCCCTACAAAACAAAATCATTCGTTTATTGCCCATCCCTAATTGCCCTTGAGAAGGTGGTGGTGAGCCTCCTTCTTGAACCTCTGCTGTCCATGTGGTGAAGGTACTCCCACAGTGCTGTTAGGGAGGGAGTTCCAGGATTTTGATCCAGTGACAATGAAGGAACGGCGATATATTTCTAAGTCAGGATGGTGCGTGACTTGGAGGGGAACTTAGAGGTGGTGCTGTTCCCATGCACCTGCTGCCCTTGTCCTTCACGATGGTAGAGGTCGCGGGTTTGGGAGGTGCTGCCGAAGGAGCCTTGGCGAGTTGCTGCAGTGCATCTTGTAGATGGTGCACACTGCAGCCATGGTACGCCGGTGTTGGAGGGAGTGAATGCTTAATGGGGTGGATGCAGCAGTACACTGGATGACTCTCCTAACCAATCAAAACTGGGTAAATTTACCATGGCTTAATATTGCTAGCCAAAGCTTTTTTTAATATGTGAACCTAGTGAATGAAGTACTTTTGAAGTGTAGTCACTGTTGTAATGTAGTAAACATGGCAGCCAATTTCAAACAGCAATGAGATAATGACCAGATAATCAGTTTTAGTGATGTTGGTTAGGGGATAAATGTTGGCCAGGACACCGGGGATAACTCCTGCTCTTCTTTGAAATAGTGCCATGGGATCTTTTGCATCCACCTGAGAGGGCAGATGGGCCTTGGTTTAAAATCTCATCCAAAAGACAGCAGTTCCGACAGCCCAGCACAATGTTGGTTGAGGGATGAATGTTGACCAGGACAACTGAAGACCTCCCATGCCCTTTGAATAGCACATTGTTATCTTTTGCGCTCACCCGAAAGGAGCCTCAGTTTAGCATCTCATCTGAAAGACTCAGAGAACTCAGCACTCGACTAGAGTGTCAGCCTAGCTTATGTGCTAAGTCCCTGGAGTGGGACTTGAACCCACAACCATCTAACGCAGAGGTGAGAGCGCTACCACTGAGTCAAGGCCGACACTTGCATACATGAACTAATATGGAGCCCTTCACTCCTTTGGGCAACTGGGAAATCAGATATATAAGGACATATACAAGAAAGACTTGCATTTATAGAGCTACTTTCACAACCACCCAACATCCCAAAGCACTTTACAGCCAATGAAGTACTTTTTGAAGTGTCATCACTGTTGTAATGTAGGAAAGAGGACAGCCCATTTTCCACAGCAAGCTCCCACAAACAGCAATGTGACAATGACCAGATAATCTGTTTTTTAGTGACGTTGATTGAGGGAGCAGACAGGGCCTCGGTTTAACATCTCATCCGAAAAACAGCACCTCTGCCAGTGCAGCACTCCCTCAGTACTGCAGTGTCAGCCTAGATTTTTTGTGTTCAAGTCTCTGGAGTGGGACTTGAACCCACAACCTTCAGACTCAGAGGCAAATGTGCTACCCACTGACACATGGCTGACATACAGGCATGAGTGTGGGAGTAAACTACCGTTCACAGCATCTTCAATAAATTCATTTAACTACAAAAGCTGGAGTGGTAGATACCTGATTGGACAAACCGTAATTCTAGTCTTGACCCTGTCATTGGGCTCCTGTTGATCTGTTTAAATTATGCCTGTGTGAAGCACCTTGGATTATTTTTCTATGTTAAAGACGCTTCATAAATGTAAGTTGTTGTTCAATTTGTCAGTTGTGGCCATGATGCCCGAGAGAGGAAGGCTCAGACACAAGGGGAAGATCTTCCTTATCTTGCGGTGACTTTGATTCTCTTTTTAATCACCTCTCATTGGTATGTTTCTTGCTAAATGGAATGGGCTTGATGGGCCAAATGGCCTCTTCTTGCATTCAAGTCTCAGTCTGAATCAGTCGGCAGTTCTCTAACCTCCTGAGTCAGAAGGTTGTGGGTTCAAGAATGGTCCAGTCATAATAAAGCAGGCATCATGAGTGTGGGGCAGGCTTGACGGACCAGTTGGTGGTTTCATAAGAACATAAGAAATAGGAGCAGGAGTAGGCCAATCGGCCCCTCGAGCCTGCTCCACCATTCAATAAGATCATGGCTGATCTGATCCTAACCTCAAATCTTCTATCACTCTCCATCCCACCCGAGCCCATGTGATCTCCCGGGAGAGGCGAAAAACCAGATAAAAAACCCAATGGCCAATTTGGGAGAAAAAATCTGGGAAATTCCTCTCCGACCCATCTAGGCGATCGAAACTCTTCCAGGAGATCACTCTGTCCCTATATTTTCTACAATACTTACCTTCTGTAAAGGCGATCTCCACCCCAGCCAGGAACAGGAATAAAACCATCTCCTGAAATCTAACACAGAATTAGAACACAAGAAGTAGGAGCAGGACCAGGCTACACGGCCCCTGGGCCCGCTCCACTACCCACAGGGCCATGACCATTCCGAACCTAGACTCATGTCCAATTTCCTGCCCGCTCCCCGTAACCCTTAATTCCCTTTACTTCTAGGAAACTATCTATTTCTGTTTTAAATTTATTTAATGATGTAGCTTCCACAGCTTTCTGGGGCAGCAAATTCCACAAACCTACCACCCTCTGAGTGAAGAAGTTCCTCCTCATCTCAGTTTTGAAAGAGCAGCCCCTTATTTTAAGATTATGCCCCCTAGTTCTAGTTTCACCCATCATTGGGAACATCCTCACCGCATCCACCCGATCAAGCCCCTTCACAATCTTATATGTTTCAATAAGATCGCCTCTCATTCTTCTGAACTCCAATGAGTAGAGTCCCAATCTACTCAACCTCTCCTCATATGACCACCCCCTCATCCCCGGGATTAACCGAGTGAACCTTCTTTGTACTGACTCGAGAGCAAGTATGTCTTTTCTTAAGTATGGACACCAAAACTGTATGCAGTATTCCAGGTGCGGTCTCACCAATGCCTTGTATAACTGCAGCAATACCTCCCTGTTTTTATATTCTATCCCCCTAGCAATAAAAGCCAACATTCCATTGGCCTTCTTAATCACTTGCTGCACCTGCATACTAACTTTTTGAGTTTCGTGCACCAGGACCCCCAGATCCCTTTGTACTACAATACTTTCCAGTTTCTTGCCATTAAGATAATAACTTGCTCTATGATTTTTCCTGCCAAAGTGCATAACCTCACACTTTCCAGTATTCTATTCCATCTGCCAAATCTCTGCCCACTTACTTAGCCTGTCTATGTCACTTTGCAGGTTTTTTATGTCCTCCTCACTCACTACTTTCCCTCCCATCTTAGTATCATCTGCAAACTTTGATATGTTACACTCGGTCCCCTCCTCCAAATCATTAATATAGATTGTAAAGAGTTGGGGACCCAGCACTGACCCCTGCGGAACACCACTAGTTACTGATTGCCAGTCTGAGAATGAACCATTTATCCCAACTCTCTGCTTTCTGTTAGAGAGCCAATTCTCCACCCATGCCAGAATATTACCCCCAATCCCGTGATTTTTTATCTTGAGCAATAATCTTTTGTGTGGCACCTTGTCAAATGCCTTTTGGAAGTCTAAATACTCTACGTCCACTGGTTCTCCTTTATCCACCCTGTATGTTACTTCCTCAAAGAACTCAAGCAAATTTGTCAAACATGACTTCCCCTTCATGAAACCATGCTGAGTTTGTCCTATTAAATTATGTTTATCCAAATGTCCCGTTACTGTCTCCTTAATAATGGACTCTAACATTTTACCAACCACAGATGTTAGGCTAACAGGCCTATAGTTTCCAGCCTTCTGCCTACTACCCTTTTTAAATAAAGGCGTTACATTAGCAGTTTTCCAATCTGCCGGGACCTTTGCTGAGTCCAGGGAGTTTTGGAAAATTATTACCAATGCATCCACAATCCCTACCGCCACTTCCCTCAAGACCCTAGGATGTAAGCCATCAGGTCCAGGGGATTTATCTGGCTTAAGTCCCATTATTTTACCAAGTACCACTTCCTTAGTGATTTTAATCGTATTTAGCTCCTCTCCCCCTAGAGCCCCCTGTTTGTCCAGTGTTGGGATATTCTTAGTGTCCTCTACCATAAAGACTGATACAAAATATTTGTTCAGCGTTTTTGCCATCTCCATGTTTCCCACCATTATGTAATCGTAAACCCAGCCTCACACTGTATTTGCTTTCCATCATTCAGGAATGCATGTTTTCTGTCTGTCATCTTCGTATGTTCCATGACACTGTGTCAGATGTGGCTCAGTGGGTAGCACACTCACCTCCGACAGAAGGTTGTGGGTTCAAGCCCCACTCCAGGGACTTTAGCACAAAAAACTAGGCTGACACTCCAGTGCAGTGCTGAGGGAGTGCTGCACTGTCAGAGGTGCTGTCTTTTGGATGAGAAGTTAAACCGAGGCCCCGTTTGCCTTCTCAGGTGGACGTAAAAGATCCCATGGCACTCTTTCGAAGAAGAGCAGCGGGAGTTATCCCCGGTGTCCTGGCCAATATTTATCCCTCAATCAACATAACAAAATCAGATTATTTGGTCATTATCACATTGCTGTTTGTGGGACCTTGCTGTGCGTGAATTGGCTGCCGTGTTTCCTACATTACAACAGTGACTACACTTCAAAAAGTACTTCATTGGCTGTAAAGCGCTTTGAGACGTGCGGTGGCCGTGAAAGGCGCAGTATAAATGCAAGTCTTTCTTTTTAACATAATCTAGGCTGACAATTCCGTGCAGTACCGCGAAATGCAAGTTTGTTCTTGAGTACTGTGTGCAGTTTTGGTTACCTTATCTGAGGAAGGATGTTCTTGCCATGGAAGGAGTTCAGCGAAGATTCACAAGGCTGATCCCTGGGATGGCAGGAATGACGTATGAGGAGAGATTGGGTCGATTGGGCTTATACTTGCTGGAGTTTAGAAGAATGAGAGGGGATCTCATCGAAACTTATAAAATTCTGACAGGTCTGGACAAACTAGACGCATGTAGAATGTTCCCGATGGTGGGGGAGTCCAGAACCAGGGGTCACAGTCTAAGGATAAGGGGTAAGCCATTTAGGACAGAGATGAGGAAGAATTTCTTCACCCAGAGAATGGTGAACCTGTGGAATTCTCTACCACAGAAGGCAGTTGAGGCAATTCACTAAATATATTCAAGAAGGAGTTAGATATATTTCTTAGAGCTAAAGGTATCAAGGGATATGGGGAGAAGGCAGGTACGGGGTACTGAGTTTGGATGATCAGCCATGATCTCATCAAATGGCGGAGCAGGCTCGAGGGACCGAATGGCCTACTCCTGCTCCTATCTTCTATGTTTCTATGTTTCTTTCTCACTCCAGACTTTGTGTACATTTTTTATTCACCCTCGCTCGTACTTTCCTCCTCATCATCCTCCTCCTGGGTCAACTGAGGAAGCGTCATTACCCGTGGAGTTAACGTTATTTATCTCCCAACCGGAGTGGACAGCATATGAGGAAAGGCGGAAGGCTCCCAACTTTGAACGACTCTCGCTTTTCTTTTTTTTTAAAAAGCCCCGTAGTTCACTGGAATCTACAAAAAGAAATTAAGTTGGCGTTATTTTAATGTTAATGATGCATTCCTGAATGATGGAAAGCAACTACAGTGTGAGGCTGGGTTTACGATTACATAAATCATCACTCACCACTATTCTGCTGGTCTGGACATGTAAAAGCTGGGCCCAGTTTTTTGATGTCAACAGTTACACTGCCTAAAATAGACTGAATATCTGAAGGCTTCACAGTTTTGCGACCTAAACAATCCTAATGATCCATTTATTCCCCCCCATCCCCACACACCCCTCTTCAGTAATAGACGGGCTTCTAATGACACTTTATTAACACACAGGCACATTAAATCGTCTGATTGGCTGGCTGCCCGTAATTAACTCCCGCATAAAAAAACGTCCTACATTCTTTTTAAGAAACAAAAAGGAAAGGCAGAAAAGCAGAGTTCTGAGGAGAAATTCTACATTCCTATCTGTCGACTCACGGCTCAGTGCTTGTGACCTTCAGCAGCAAACTTTAAACATTTTTAACCGTCACCAGTTTATATTAAAAAAAATACGCAATGGCTCTCCAAGACAAACTTGCGAGAAAATCCAGTTGTTGGCTGGAGGGCAGAGGTGATTTTCATGTTTTAATTCGGCAGTGTTAACGCCGTAAAGGACACTTGCCGTTCGTCAGGTTGCAGCACTGCGATGGGACTGGCGCACCTGCAGGCCAGTAATGTTAGTGAATTTGTCCCTTTTGTACTGGCTGCTGAGGGCGAGCCCAAAAGATACTGCGTTGAAATAAGAGAACTCCAGCACTTTTTTTTCATCTAAGCTGCTACCTCTTCACTCTCTGCCCCCTGTTCAAGCACAGAATCTGCTTCAAGCTCTGCTCTCACTGAGTGCTTTAACCTGTCCTCTGTCACCAGGAGACCCACCCAAAAAAACTGAAGTTTCATTCTTGTGGCTGATGAGCATACTGAAACCATTCAACATGTTGGAGGTTGGAATCTGTTGCAGGGCTATGCGTTCTTCTGTATATCAAGAAAGAAAGACTTGCATTTCTATAGCACCTTTCACGATCACTGGATGATCAGCCATGATCTCATTAAATGGCGGAGCAGGCTCGAGGGGCCGAATGGCCTACTCCTGCTCCTATCTTCTATGTTTCTATGTTTCTATGACCGAGCCAGTGGGCGAGTTGTTGAAACTGCTACAAAAGCAAAATACCGCAGATGCTGGAAATCTGAAATAAAAGCAGAAAATGCTGGAAATGCTCAACAGGTCAGGCAGCATCTGTGGAGAGAGAGAAACAGAGTTAACGTTTCAGGTCGATGACCTTTCGTCAGAACTGGCGAAGGGTCAGCGACCTGAAATGTTGGGCTGAATTTTGCCGGCGCTCAGAGGGCGGATTCAAAGGCAGGTCCGCTGCCAAAATAGCGAGAAACCCGCTGCCCCAAGCACGGTGGCATAGTGGTTAGCACTGTTGCCTCACAGCGCCAGGGACCCGGGTTCAAATCCGGCCTCGGATGACTGTCTGTGTGGAGTTTGCACATTCTCCCCGTGTTTGCGTGGGTTTCCTCCGGGTGCTCTGGTTTCCTCCCACAGTCCAAAGATGTGCGGGTTAGGTTGATTGGCTATGATAAATTGACCCTTAGTGTTAGGGGGATTAAATACGTGGGGTTATGGGGATAGGGCTTGGGTGGGATGGCTGTCGGTGTAGGGACCGGGTGCTAGGGTTTGGATGATCAGCCATGATCTCGTTGAATGGCGGAGCAGGCTCGAAGGGCCGAATGGCCTACTCCTGCTCCTATCTTCTATGTTTCTATGTTTCTAAACCGCTTCCACGCGAGTTTCCCAGGTGTCGGGTCTGTCGGCGCTGAACAGTTATCCTTGACTTGTAAGCTGTCAAAGGGTGTAGGCGGATCGCTGCCCTAAAAAAAACTGTACTTCGTTATTGAAACATTGAGATGTTTTCAGTGCTAGTTAAATGCTGAGTTTACTTATATGTTTATGCTACCGAGAACATTGGCCCTGAAATTAGATCGGGGGCTTGCCGCGCGTGCAAGCCCCCGATCTGCACTCACCCTGCGCGCCGACATCTGAAGCCCGGGCCTGCTTGCATTTCCTGTCACAGGCCCGGTTCAGATGTCGGCGCGATGTGCTAACCTGATCCAGCGGCGTAGTTAGTGCGATGTGCCGGCTGGGATCAGGTGAGCACTGTGCAGCCAATCAGGGGAGGGGAAACTCATTCATGAGTTTGACAGTAAGAGCTGTCAAACTCATGAAAACTACGGGGGCCCAAAACACTATTTAAACTTTAAATAAAAATTTAAAAAACATCCCAATCATTAAATTAAGTATAAATAAGTTTAAAAAAATAATTTAAACAATAATTTGTTTTTTGAAAAAAATAAATTTTTAATAAAAAGGGTCTAAAACTAAACTTACCTTATTGTAGATTCTTTAAAATAATAAACCTGTGGAAATTTTTTTTCTAAATTGCACTAAAACACCACTTACCTGTAAAAATAAATACTTACGTGTGCTTTTTACAAGCGTAAAGACCGGAGGCCTTTACACATGCGCAAATCCCCCAAAACAGAGGAAATCCAAGACGCACGCGCTGCCCCCTACAGCGCACGCGCTAGCCTCTTCACCTCTTGGGTTAGAGGAGAGGAAATGCCGGTTTTCAGCGCATGCGGTGTGCATGCTGAAAACCGGCATTTCCTCCGGCCAGACGCGTGAGTACCCCTTCCATACTCACACGTTTGGGGAGGAATTACTGCCCCATTATGTAGAAGAAAGGTTTAAAAGTAATGCATAACACGTTTCTTTTAAAAGAAAGGGGATGTAACATTTGCATATTGAATTATCATTGGCCCGCAGGCATCTGTAAGGAATACCTATTATATTCACACGTGATCACATGCTGAGTTGTCATTGGCCTGCAGGCATCTGTAAGGACTACTATTGTTTAGAAGACCCAGGCTAGGGGTCCTAACGCCATCTTTTTCCCCACTGTGATGTATGAGTAAGATCAGACCTAATGCTTAAATAAAAGAGTTAAACTGTAATACTCCGTTGTCCTGGATAACCAGCATCACCAGGCACACCAGCAGCAAAAACAACAACAACACCAGCCTCCTCCGCAATCAACTGATGCTGCACAGGACACAGGGCATCAGCACCCGACCACGTTGCTGCCCGAGAGGCCAGGGATGGCCTCACCATGGCCAGATTTACTTCACTGATGCCACATGATGCGCCAGGTTGGCACCATCCCACATCAACACCATAAGGCATCCCTACAATGCCCAAGCCATTCCTTTCACACTCATCACCTTTGCAGGGGGTACCCTTATGTCTCACCATTCACTACAACTCACTAAGCCACTTCCAAAGGTCCACACAAATCTGTCCAAGAACGCAAAGTGCTGAAAATAAAGGTTTCAATGTTTGACAGCACATTATCAGAAACTTCACATGAACATTAGCTAAACTACCCAAGTGCCTACCCTTGTGTGTTGTTAGTTGGTATTTTGTACTAGGTTGAGGGTGAGTGTGAGGGGTGGCTAGTGAAATGGGGAAGTGATAATGTAGAGAGAGAGGGATGGGTGGAGGTGCAAGGTAAGTTGGTGTGAGTAAGGATGTGCAGGAGTAGGGTAGGGAAGACAGAGTGATGGGGATGTGATGAGTGGCACAGCAGGATGAGGTTGAGTGTGGCTTTGTACTAACGTTCGTGATCTACTGAGATCATTGAAAGGTTTGCGCCACTGCAGCCTGGTCCTCCTGATGACATCCCTGCTTGTGTCCTCCTGTGTAATGTGCAACCAGGCTGCGTTGTTGTGCTGGGGAGGTCTCTTCTGCCCATTGGAAGGGCAGAGAACCTCCTTGCGTGCTGTGACGCCCTCCATAAGCATATGGAGGGAGTCATGGGGGAGCCTGGGTGCAGCCGTGTACCTTTGTGCAGTCATTGTCAGTGTTTGCAGCACCTCAGTGTTGTAGAACACTGACAGCACAACTGTCAAAATCAATTTGCGCATGGACCCTTTTAAGGAAACCGGCTGATGGCGCGTCATCAAATGATGTCATCAGACCCGCTTCCGTTTAATTGGCCGGGAACCTCGCAGGGCGGGCTTAACAAGCCCAATCTACGTAAAATCACTTGGAGAGTGCGGGCTGCAGCAGGCAGCGGGCTGGGACCGCGACACCGACCCCGGCCGCCCCGGAGCCGCCTCAGTCGGCGAAATCGCGGCCGTTAACTCTGTTTCTCTCTCCACAGATGCTGCCTGACCTGCTGAGTGTTTCCAGCATTTACTGTTTCTATTCTTAAAACTGCTCTTGTGATTAAATTCCTGTGTCACAAATCCCTGCAAACAGGGTTAACGTGGATTTTAAAGATCACAGTACCTAACGTTATTGATAGTGTAGCTTGTTGCAAACTTTGTAAGTTAAAGCAGCCTCAGTCACCCAATGTGTTGAAAGTTGCTCCACTGGGATTCCCATGGGACACAAGGAAAGTAAGAAAAATCTCGTCAGTGTGTGTGAGAATGAGCACAATAGTGGGCATTTTGACGTGTATGGACAGTCATGGTGAGTGTTCGGATGGGGTTGGGGGAAACCTGGGCACATTCCTGTCAGTGATACTCTGTATTATGGTAACATCAGTTCAGAGTCATGGCTCATTAAACACAGAGCAGCTATTGTGACAACTTGGGACGTTTTACCTTCCCTATAGTATTACAACATCTCTTCAATGAGGGTTACCTGGGATGGCAGGAATGACGTATGAAGAGAGATTGGGTCGATTAGGCTTATATTCGCTAGAGTTTAGAAGAATGAGAGGGGATCTCATTGAAACTTTGGCGTTGCCACCAGATACGTAAAGCCAGTGCCTTGGGAGTCAGCAGCACTAGCGCAGCACACAAAAATATCATTAAAACTCCTCCAGGTGGTCACACTTCTGTTGAACCCAATCTGGGCTGAGGGCACTGCAGATATAATGCATGTCTTGTGAATCCAGGCTGCTTTGCAGTGATACAAGATAGGCTGGGGTTGTTTTCTTTGGAACAGAGAAGGCTGAGGGGAGACTTAACTGAGGTGTATAAAATTATGAGGGGCCTAGATAGAATGGATAGGAAGGACCTATTTCCCTTAGCAAAGGGGTCAATAACTGTTGTGTCTGTGTATAATAAGACACAGACTGCAGGAGAAACGGTACAACAGGTGTTTACTCAACGTGGCTCACAGTGGAACTGCCTGTACAGATTACTACTCAGTGCTATATACAGGTGTGGTCACTGCCGGTACTACAGTATACATGAGCTGTAAAAAGTAGTTCCCCCCTTAAAGGTATATACATTACAATAACCAGGGCGCATAGATTTAGAGTAATTGGTAGAAGGATTAGAGGGGAGTTGAGGAGAACTTTTTTCACCCAGAGGGTGGTGGGGGTCTGGAACTCACTGCCTGAAAGGGTGGTAGAGACGGAAACCCTCATCGCATTTAAAAAGTACTTGGATATGCACTTGAAGTGCCGTAACCCACAGGGCTACGGACCAAGTGCTGGAAAGTGGGATTAGGCTGTGTGGCTCTTTGTCGGCCGGCACAGACACAAGGGGTCGAATGGCCTCCTTCTGTGCCGTAAATTTCTGTGTGTGGTATAACTGCTCTATTATGCTATTCTTATTTTGTGTGGGGGCTGGGGTTGGGATAGCGATGAGATGCATTGACACTTGGAGTAATACCAACTGAACCAAGCTGACACTATAAAAGGAATAATGAGAATAGCCCTGTTTCGGTTCTTGGCCGTTGAATGCGTCAGGAGCTGACGTTCAGACGACATTCAGAACAAAATATTCCAGAATCTTCCTACGCAAGTGTTACCGTGACACCTTCTCAGGGCTGTGCATAACTTTTGGGGATAAGGAGGATGAATGTGTTTGATAGCGAATAAGAAATTTAAACCACATCCTTTAGGGACAAAGAAATCAAATTCTTCACAAAGGAAGGCAGCAACTCCATGTTGTTAGCAATAAGCCTCACAGCCCATTCACTTCTGACAGAGCTTATAAAACTATTTGTAAGGTTTGTGGCCTCTTTGTATTTTTGCTCCACTCGGCGACGAATTGTGTAAATCCTGGGGAATTCGATGCTTCCCTACTTTACGCCGAGTGACTCATAAAGGACTTGCAGGTTAACTATAATGAGGATTAGATCCAGAGAGAAATGGCATGGTAACCCCTCCAACAATGTGCCCGAACCCTAATCTCAGAGAGCACCTTTACTACACAGAATAACATTTCTATTTTCCTACAGCAACCATCCTCATAGCTTCTCTGTAGTCTCAGCTGTGGCTCAGTGGGCAGCACTCTCTTGCCTCAGAGTCAGAAGGTTGTGGGTTCAAAGTCCCACTCCAGAGACTTGAGCACATAAATCTAGGCTGACACTCCAATGCAGTGCTGAGGGAGTGCTGCACTGCCGGAGGTGCCGTCTTTTGGATGAGATGTTAAACCGCGGTCCCGTCTGCTCTCTCAGGTGGACGTAACAGATCCCATGGCACTATTTTGAAGACGAGCAGGGGAGTTATCCCTGGTGTCCTGGCCAATAGTTATCTCTCAACCAACAAAACAAATTATCTGGTCATTATCACATTGCTGTTTGTGGGACCTTGCTGTGTGCAAATTGGTTGCTGTGTTTCCTACATTGGCTGTGAAGTGCTTTGCGATGTCCGGTGGTTGTGAAAGGTGCTATATAAATGCAGGACTTTCTTTTACAAATTCTTTTGTCTAAAATGCTGGGTAGCAAACTTCTCCTAATGGTTGAAAATCTGAGGCAAACCTTTTCACTGGTGCTGCACTAAAAGTTCAAAGCCATTGCATTTTATGGTTCCACTGAGAAAGCAGCTTCATTCATTTTACTTTTCTGACCCTGGAATGTTATGACTAATAGCATTGCTGCTGTGAAATGTTGCTGAGTACGACAGATCCCCTCCTCCCCTCACCACTCCCTTTATGCAAAACAAACTGTTCCCGGTAGAATAAGAACATAAGAACATAAGAAAAAGGAGCAGGAATAGGCCATTCAGCCCCTCGAGCTGCTCGTGGCTGATCATCGACCTCAACTCCACTTTCCCGCCCGCTCTCCATATCCCTTAAAGAGCTGACCCCTTATCCTGAGACTATGCGCCCTAGTTCTAGACTCTCCAGCCAGGGGAAACAACCTCTCAGCATCTACCCTGTCAATCCCCTTCAGAATCTTATATGTTTCAATGAGATCACCTCTCATTTTTCTAAACTCCAGGGAGTATCGGCCCATTCTACACAATCTCTCATCATAGGATAACCCTCTCATCCCAGGAATCAATCTAGTGAACCTTTGTTGCACCGCCTCCAAGGCAAGTATATCCTTCCTTAGATAAGGAGACCAAAACTGTGCACAGTACTCCAGGTGTGGTCTCACCAAGGCCCTGTACAATTGTAGCAAGACTTCCTTACTCTTATACTCCAACCCCCTTTGCAATAAAGGCCAACATGCCATTTGCCTTCCTTATTGCTTGCTGTACCTGCGTGCTAGCTTTCTGTGTTTCTTGCACGAGGACACCCAAATCTCTCCGAACACCAACATTTGAAAGTTTCTCACCATTTACAAAATATTCTGTTTTTCTATTCTTCCTATTCAAAGTGAATAACTTCACATTTCCCTACATTATACTCCATCTGCCACCTTACTGCCCACTCACTTAGTCTATCTATATCCCTTTGCAAACACTTTGTGTTCTCCTCACAGCTTACAGTCCCACCTAGCTTTGGATCATCAGCAAACTTGGATACATTACACTCAACCCCTTCATCTAGGTCATTAATATAGATTGTAATTAGCTGAGGCCCCAGCACTGATCCTTGCGGCACCCCACTAGCTACAGAATAAAATGAAGGCTGTTTACTATTTTTGTGGTTCTGATGTGATTGCATTAGCAGTGTGCATGTTGTCTGAATCTGTGTGGTCTGGGATGAAAACTGTAGACACATTAAGTTCATGCAGTTGTCCCAATGCTGGGACTTCTGCACAGATTGCCTGCCATTAAGCACATTGATCTGCAGAGTGCATTCCCTGACCAGGTTACACTACTCTCACTTTTCTATTGATTGGATAATAAATTTTAATTTGTTTCATTTGGGAGACATGTACGCCAGATTACTGGTATGTGCTGCATAAAAAAACATCATTGAGAGCCTTTCAGAGAAGCACAATTGAACACAGATGAGAGTTCACTGGTTATGGCGATCAGGGGGAGGAGGAGGAGGCAAGAGTGAAAGACATTGTTGGGCAGTGAGAGAATGAGATGGAGAGAATGACTGGGTTGCCCACGGGGTGGCATTGACTGCGTGAAAAGATATCTAGACTCTTCAAAATCCTGAGCAAAGGGTTGCTCCTCTATTTATTGCCTGTTTCCTTTGTGCCCCCTTAAGAAAGAAAGAACTTGCATTTATATAGCACCTTTCATGCCGTCAGGAAGTGCCAAAGCGCTTCACAACCAATGAATGACTTTCGGAGTGTAGTTGCTGTTGTTATGTAGGCGTGAGGCAGCCAATTTGCCCCATTACATTGGCCAGGATTTTGTGGTAGGAATAATGGTGAGGCTATCGGCGCTCACCGTTACTATGGAGTAAATGGGCCAGCAACCTCTGGTGTCCACACATACGCAGTTAAACGTGGCAATCCGGAAGTTGCTGTCCGAGTCGCCTTGCCCCTCCACAAGCTTCGCTATAATGGTATCTCATCGAGAGATTCAGTATTCGAATACATGAAGGGCATAAAGTTGCTGTCCCACTAGATACACACTATAGGGTACGTTGTTGACACAGCAAGTTTTACCAATTTTACTTCTACAATTTTTGCACAATTTACTGCCCAAGTACAGAAATTTAGCATGAAAAATGTCTCCAGAGCAGTGTAAATGCTATTTTCTGAGTGGATCGGAGTGATAAGAAATCACTTTCTCTGGGTCGGTGGAAATGGATGTCTCCTGATGTCCAACTGGTCGAGCCCTGTGACTCCTCCTTAACTGAGGCCGTTCAGATCCGTGAAATCCAATCATTCAGGAATCGATCCTACTTCAAAGCAGGCTCTGTTTAAAGAAGGTGAGATGGTTAAGCCCAGTACTTGCCACATTTTCAAGAAGGAGTAAAGAGTCTCTTCTAAATAGTCCCTGGGTGTGAAGTCTTAGTTTTGTGCCAGTAATTTCCATGGGAAATCTCCCACCGGACAGATCAGCAGAATTCACAGAATAAACACTGCCTTTCCTCCCAACTTTCCATCGATCTTCTGCCAAAAATTAACAAATGTAACATCGTGCCCACTTCTGGCGAGTCTGCTGCCACCCGCCAAGTTTCTCGAGTGAGTTTGCCAACAGCCGGGCATCCCCCCCCTGCCATCCACCCCCCCCCTCCACTCCTCCCCCCTTCCCCCCCAAGTTCCAGTAAAAATGGCATTGTGGCGCCAGTGATGTCACTGGGCCTCAACTTTTACATTTCAATTAGACGCCCGTCTCAGGTCAGTAAGTTGACTTGCCCAATTTTAACCCCTCCCACACACTGTTCCCACCCATCGAGAGGGTTTAAAATCAGCCCCATGACATCTGTTTGGTTCAGTTGATAGTCTAGCCTCTGAGTCAGAGTTGTGAGTTCGAGCCCCACTCCTGGATTTGAGCGTTTAATCTAGGCTGACGCTCCAGTGCAGGGCTGAGCGGAGTGCTGCATCGCTGGGCGGAGTGCTGCAGGGCTGACGCTCCAGTGCAGGGCTGAGCGGAGGGGTGCATCACTGAGCGGAGTGCTGCAGCGCTGGGCGGAGTGCTGCAGGGCTGAGCGGAGGGCTGCAGGGCTGAGCGGGGGGGTGCATCACTGAGTGGAGTGCTGCAGGGCTGGGCGGAGGGCTGCAGGGCTGAGCGGAGGGCTGCAGGGCTGAGCGGAGTGCTGCAGGGCTGGGCGAAGGGCTGCAGAGCTGAGCGGAGGGGTGCAGGACTGAGCGGAGGGCTGCAGGGCTGGGCGAACGGCTGCAGGGCTGGCGCTCCAGTGCAGGGCTGTGTGGAGGGCTGCAGGGCTGAGCGGAGGGCTGCAGGACTGAGCGGAGTGCTGCAGAGCTGAGCGGAGTGCTGCATCGCTGAGCGGAGGGCTGCAGGACTGAGCGGAGTGCTGCAGAGCTGGGCGGAGGGCTGCAGGGCTGGGCGAAGGGCTGCAGAGCTGAGCGGAGTGCTGCAGAGCTGAGCAGAGTGCTGAATCACTGAGCGGCGTGCTGCAGGACTGAGCAGAGTGCTGCATCGCTGAGCGGAGTGCTGCAGAGCTGAGCAGAGTGCTGCATCGCTGAGCGGAGTGCTGCATCACTGAGCGGAGTGCTGCAGGGCTGAGCGGAGTGCTGCATCGCTGAGCGGAGTGCTGCATCACTGAGCGGAGTGCTGCAGGGCTGGGCGAAGTGCTGCAGGGCTGGGCGAAGTGCTGCAGGGCTGGGCGGAGGGCTGCAGGGCTGAGCGGAGGGCTGCAGGGCTGGGCAAAGGGCTGCAGGGCTGAGCGGAGGGCTGCAGGGCTGAGCGGAGGGCTGCAGGGCTGAGCGGAGTGCTGCAGGGCTGGGCGGAGTGCTGCAGGGCTGAGCGGAGGGCTGCAGAGCTGAGCAAAGTGTTGCAGCGCTGGGCGAAGGGCTGCAGGGCTGAGCGGAGGGCTGCATTGTCACAGGTGCTGTCATTTGGATGGGGCATTAAACCACGGCTCTGTCTGCCAGTTCCGATGTTTAAGGTGGATGTAGAAAATCCCATGGCAATACTTGAAGAAAACAGAGGAACAAGAGTGAGCCATTCAGCCCCTCGAGCCTGTTCCGCCATTCAATTCGATCATGGCTGATCTGAATCTTAACTCCATCTACCCGCCTTGGTTCCATAAAGTGGGGGTTCTCCCAGTGTCCTGGCCTCCCTCAATCAACTCCATGTAAAACAGATCCATCTGATTTGCTGTTTGTTAGCTGCCACATTTGCCTACATTTCAAAAGTAATTAATCGGCCGTGTAGCGATTTGGGATGTTCTGAAGACATAATAAGGCGCTATAGAAATGTAAGTTTGGTCTCTCTTTCAAACCTCTAGAGCAGTGGAGAGAAGCATTAAGCATCTGTAAGATAACATCGCTGACTGTCAATTTTCAGGCTTATATATCTAATCATTCGACAAATCACTGAGAGAACCTGTAGCCAGGGTCAACTAAGTGGTTCCCTGTAGGAAACTTGGAATGATAGATCTCCAGGATGCTGGGAAAGGGGAGGGGTAGACATGGAGAAGAAAGATTTCTTCTACATGTTAGGATACTGTTAATTGCATTTCCTCCTTCACGATGGTAAAAGGTTCAAATACCAGGGGGATGTAAGCTAAAAACAAGGTGTGTTAGGAGGAAGAAGGGAGGTCAGACAGAACCTTGACCCAAAGGGGAGTAGAGCGTTCTCATCAATCGTAGCTTTATTAACGATGTGTTGAATTTGCAATGTTTCAATGTGTACAGCCGAAGATGGCAAAAGGCAGAGGGAGAAAATGTTATTCCTCTTCCTCCATTTTTAAGAAACGTGATAATCAATTTTGCCCCATAATTTTAAACCAAACTAACAGCGCTGGCTGCATTGAGCTATTGGGAAAAGCCATTAAATCTCACAGCGTAGTAGATTCAAGAGACAGCTCAACGCGGCTGGGGAGATCAAAAAGGTAGATGGATACGGCGAGCAGGTGGTCCCTTGGGGGGTGAAATCCATCAGAATGGGATGCAATTGTTACACTTGAAGGCCTTTCCCTGCATTACTTTAAACCTTCTATTCTGATAGCCATCCCTTCCCTCTCCCTTTCTTCCTTCAGTGCAGGAGTCTTTAAAACCTGCAGCACACCACAACTGAGAGCTTTCTTTCCAGAAAATCCCTTTAAAAAAAGTAACATATTCAGAGGCTCCCTCAGTACTTCAGCAACTAGCCCTTGCCGACTATAAATGCGCTGCTTTTGATTTCCGATCAGTGCTGAGCCACTTGGTCTCAGATGGGATCGCAGCAGAGGTGCGACAATTGGCTCCAGCTATCCAGTGTCCCCCTAGCGGGAGGTACATGGACCATGTACAGCAGGCACCTCAAAGCACTGGAGAGGTACCACCAATGCTGCCTCCGCAAGATCCTGCAAATCCATTGGCAGGATAGGCACACCAACGTCAGTGTTCTCGCTCAGGCCAACATCCCCAGCATCGAAGCTTTGACCTCGCTCGATCAGCTCCGATGGACAGGTCACATCGTCCGCATGCCCGATACGAGACTCCCAAAACAAGCGCTCTACTCGGAACTCAGACATGGCAAGAGAGCCTCAGGTGGGCAGAGGAAACACTTCAAGGACACCCTCAAAGCCTCCTTGAAAAAGTGTAACATCCCCACCGACACCTGGGAATCCCTGGCCTAAGACCGCACAAAGTGGAGGAGAAGCATCCGGGAAGGCGCCGAACACCTCGAGTCTCTTCGCCGGGAGCAAGTGGAAGCCAAGCGCAGGCAGCGGAAGGAGTGCACGTCAACCCAAGCACCCCACCCACCCATCCCTTCAACCACCGTCTGCCCCACCTGTGACAGAGACTGTAGGTCTAGTATTGGACTCCCCAGTCACCTGAGAACTCATTTTTAATGTGGAAGCAAGTCATCCTCAGTTCCGAGGGACTGCCTAAGAAGAGAAGAGGGGAGTGGGAGGTGCCTGTGCACGGATGTTGGGGGCGGACAGGATTAGGTGAGACGGTGATGGCTCCCAAGACCGAATAGCCTGCTACCACTCACCTTCTGGGCTCATACCCCCTGCTGAGAGGGAGGTACTTGGCACCTGCAACTGTAGACCAGCAGCACTTGTTGCTCGCAGGCAGGAGAGGAAGGAGGCAGGGGCAATGTCCCTGACAGAGCAGCGTTTGGTTGTTGGTGCTAATGGCCTTTGACTGAGGGATTGACAGGGTGCAGGTCGCGCGTGTGAGAACGTTTAACTTGACACTGAGCACATGGACAGGAGAGCTGACTGAGCACAGGAAGTGTTTGCAGCCCCCAATGACCGTCCACCCTTCAACACACAAACACATTTATCGTGCCCCTCAATCAACTCCTAATCTAGGAGCAGCCCCCTCGACCCTCACCAGATCAGACTTGCCAAGCATTCAGCCACAACGAGCACGGGCAATCAATCAGCGGGCTTTCTTTTAAAGTTCCTATAAATCTTCAAAAACCGAGCACAACTTTAATGGGAGAGGCGGCCCATAATTTCAATAGTGCAAAAAGAAAATAATGCTGGGAGTCGTAAATCAGAGGGAATTTTAGGGGGCTGCATGATATCAGTAACGATCGTGTTAATGTGTCATATGAAAGTCTGATTTAACAAAGAGCTAACTTTAATGGATCAGCGCCCTTGTTAAAATAGCAGATTGAATTTCACAGAAAGGTGTTCTTTGCTGATATCACAAGGTGCCACTCCAACTATCCTGATCCCTTTAAAGCAGGGGCCCAGTGGTAAGGCTGTTCTTATGTGCCAACAAAAAAAAGTGGGAGGGAATCATGGCAACGATACTTCCCCTTTTAACATCTCTGTTAGACAAATTCCTTCAGTCTATAATGGCACCGCTGTGCCCTTTCAGATGTTGTTCTGAGGACGTGAGACTTGGGCAGATCATGAATGGATTATTTACAGGATTCTGAACAGGCTGAGAGTTATAAAGAGGCATTTCACGAATGCTTTGTTCCAGCACTCACACAGCAAGCCCCTCCAGTGGGAAAAAAAACCCCAGAAATTAATATTTGGCAACGACACTGAAATTTGCCTTTGTTAATAAAAGGTCACTCCTCCATCCGCCTGTCTCTCACCAAGATAAATGGCGCTATCATTTGCACTGTCCAGCGTGTGGCCGTGCTCTTAATTTTTCATTTTTAATTGTTGAGCGTTATTTCCTGGTGCGAACAGGTGGTGGAATGTTTGACTGAGGCAAGCTTCAGTGTGTTTTAAAAAAAAAATCATATCTTGCAGAGTTGCCAAGGGCGCTTTTTGAATAAAAGAGCACAGCCCAATGCTCAGTGGACCAGACAACTTGACATGTCTGCTTTGCCTTCAGAACACATCAGGGGATTTGCCTTTTGATGGAACCACTTCTGACTCCACTCGGAGCCCAATTATCTGTCCAGTTGTAAAGATTCCACAACAAAAGTTGCGCATGAAAGAACGATTGTAAGAGGGGCTTTCAGTGGGGGAAAGGGTCCTATCGGGACTTTCCTTTGAGTGACTCCCTTGTTAATTACTCCGGTTTAAAAAAAAAAAAAATCTTTTTTGTGATTCGCAGCCTCTGTACTTACTGTAACCAATTGATTTTTAGTTGAGCTGGAAGATGGTCTGAAGGCATCTCCTGGGAGCACTGCTCGTTTCTTTAGACTGCACTGTCAAGTTCTGTGCGGTTTTTTTGTTTGTTTATTTTTTGTGTCTGTCTTTCAGATTTAATGAGGGGCTGTTTAAATTCAGGGAGCTGACTGCGCTGGCTGAATATTTCGAGTGTGCTGGTCTTCATTAACAGGAGACATGATGGCGCGTGATGTCTCTGTTTAATATAAGAGTCACTGGATGGAGCTACTTGGTTTACTGTCTCCCTCCCCCACCAAGACCCACTCCAGAAACTTGAGCACAAAATCTAAACTGGTTCTCCGTTGTCGTACTGAGGGAGTGCTGCACTGTTGGAGGAGCCGTCTTTCGGATGAGACGTTAAACTGCAGCCCCGTCTGCCCTCTCGGGTGGACGTAAAGCATCCCATGGCACTATTTCGAAGCAGGGGTGTTCTTCCCTGTGTCCTGGTCAATATTTATCACTAAAGCAGATGATCTGGCCATTATCTCGTTGCTGTTGCTGGGAGCTTGCTGTGCGCAAATTGGCTAAAGAGTTTCCTATATTACAACAGTGACTACACTTCAAAAAGCACTTCATTGGCTGTAAAGCGCTTTGGGATAAGAACATAACATAAGAACGTAAGAATTAGGAGCAGGAGTCGGCCATTTGGCCCTTCCTGCCTGTTCCACCAATCAATAAAATCATGGCTGATTTCTCCACTTTCCTGCACTATCCCCATATCCCTTGAGTCCCTTAATATCCAAAGATCTATCGATCTCTGTCTTGAACATACTTAACGACTGAGCCTCCACAGCCCTCTGGGGCAGAGAATTCCAAAGATTCACCACCCTCTGAGTGAAGAAATTTCTCCTCATCTCAGTCCTAAATGGCCGACCCTTTATTCTGGGACTGTGACCCCTGGTTCTAGACTCCCCAGCCAGGGGAGACATCCTCCCTGCATCTACCCTGTCAAGCCCTGTAAGAATTTTGTATGTATGTTTGGATGCCCTGAGGTTGTGAAAGGTGCTATATAAACGCCTGTCTGTCTGTCTGTCTGTCTTTCTTTCCCCAGTTGACAAAGTAAAAATGGTATTGTGCTAACAATCCCTTCTGGTAATTAGCGTTAATTGTGAATTGAAGGGCAGGGCGGGGATGAGCCATGGATTGCTGGGTTTCTTCCTTGACTCTGCATGCAGTGAGTTCCTGATTTCAGCTGAACCACCATGCAGAGCCCAGGTACTTCCCGATAGGGAGGAGGTGCATCCACAGGTTGCCTCGCGCTCCACTCCCCCTAGTGGTCTGTTTCAGAGTGACATTGGAAGGAGCAGGTTGTCCACTCACCTTTTTGCCTAGGAAATAGCCATGGGGGCCGAGGGAGAATGAAGACAAAGAAAAAGACAAAAGAAAAACTGAACTCGGAAGGGAGAAACCAAACTACAGACCAAATGGTCATTGCAGCAGAGTCCTCATTTGAGAGGGTGCATAGACAACCCATTGGTACTGCTGTTCACTAGGAGTAGCATTGGAAAATTCATGGGTGAAGTTTCCATCCAATATTACTTTCCCTCTCTCTGAGGTAATGTCTCTCCTTAGCTTGGTACCTCCTTTTCACTTGCAGCTTCCACAGCAGCCTGTATGAGGTTGAGAACTCAGCAAATGGTGCGCGTCAGAAATCCGCGAGCTGCAGGCCACGTTCAATCAGCGTGTCACATTGGGGAGCCACCTTTTCAATGCTTCCCTTTGACACTGAAGTGTCCGCATGCCCGATACGAGACTCCCAAAACAAGCGCTCTACTCGGAGCTCAGACATGGCAAGAGAGCCCCAGGTGGGCAGAGGAAACGCTTCAAGGACGCCCTCAAAGCCTCCTTGGAAAAAGTGCAACATCCCCACCGACACCTGGGAATCCTTGGCCCAAGACCGCACAAAGTGGAGGAGAAGCATCCGGGAAGGCGCTGAACACCTCGAGTCTCTTCGCCAGGAGCAAGCGGAAGCCAAGTGCAAACAGCAGAAGGAACACACATCAACCCAAGCACCCCACCCACCCGTCCCTTCAACCACTGTCTGCCCCACCTGGGACAGAGACTGCAGGTCCCGCATTGGACTCATCAGTCACCTGAGAACTCATTTTTAATGTGGAAGCAAGTCATCCTCGGTTCCGAGGGACTGCCTGAGAAGAAGAAGCTTCCCTTTAAACTGTGCTGGCTGCCGGCAGTTTGAGCTGGCAAGTGGCCCAGGGGCTTGAACCTGGCTGTGACAATCTGGATCCTTGTCAGCTCGCTGATGCAGAGAGAATTGGCTCTTAACAATGGGCACAAGCCAGTGACAGTACCAACCTGCATGGAAAGGCAGCGTGTAAAGGTAGAAAAGGCACCCTATATTTGCACACTACAAACCAAAGTGGCTCCGTTCCAGGTAGTCTTCATGCCAGTATGCGGTGGCTGCATGTATGAACACATCCGTTGCTTTAATTGTTTGAATGAGATGATATGTTTACATTATTATGTGGGTTTAGCATTGTGCTTGGAGCTGTCTCAGCTTAAGCTAACGCGAGGAAACCCTTCTCCCCTCCAAAGGAAAACAAATTGCACTTGTATGGAACACCTTTTTAATGCAGCATAACATCCCCAGCAGCTTTACAAATTGGGATCCAAACACTGAGCAGGATTTGGGGAAGAAGGTTAGGGGAGATGACTGAAGGCATGGCTGAAAGTTTGAGGGGGCCTTTCAAAGTGGCGAGAGACGTGGCAAAGCAGAGAGTTTCAGAGTGCAAGGACGCGATGAGTGGTCACTCTGCCAAGTGACGGAGCAGAGGGAAGCGACATGCACAGAAAGCCAGGGTGGGGAGGGCGGAGGGTGGCCAATGCTGCGATGTTGCACTGGAGGAGTTTGCAGGGGTGGGCAAGGCCACAGAGGGCATTATAGACATCCATGTACTGGAGAATGGAAAACTTACCGTTACTTATGTTGCCATTGGTAACGTTTTCACTGTACCATATTCCAATTTCATCATTGGTCACAATGGTGTGATTGGTGAGCTGATTGCCTGTTGCTGCAAATCATTAGAACATCGCTTTAATAAAAACTGAAATAAGGATAATACAAACTGACTCTATAAGAGATGCAATGAAAATATGATATAAAAGGAGGATATTAAAAAAATCAACAATTTAGCAATTTTTCTGAAGGAGCAGAATATGTTTGTACTCGGAATTTCTAAGTTGACTGCTCACTGTCTGATGATGTGGACAATCCATTCCAACGTTGCCATCACCCGACTCATTTTCATTTATTTCCTTTCCCTTGTTTTTCCTCTGTATTCCAATTCTGACAGTATGGTGTGGCAGCTGTAGCTACTATGACCGGAAAGCCCTGCAGCGGGTAGTCAAAACTGCCCAACGCATTACCGGCACCCGGCTACCGACCATAGAGCACATATACCAGAAACGCTGTTTACGGAGGTCACGGACCATCATCAAAGACCCTACCCACCCCAGCCACAGTCTGTTCGCCCTCCTGCCATCTGGGAGACGCTACAGATGCATTCGCACCCGAACGACCAGATTTAGGAACAGCTTCTTTCCCAGGGCTGTCATCCTACTGAACTCCACAAATAAACTCTAAAGCCTGCACACCTGCCAATGCACTTTATTATGGTTATGTTTATGTTAATATATTACAAGCCAAATGAATGTTGAATGTTTAAATGTCTTAATCTAAATGTACACTCTCGGGAGCCGCAAGCCTACATTTCGTTGTACTGCACTTGTGCACTAACAATGACAATAAAGTTGATTATTATTATTATTGCGCATCCCCGATTTTCTTCGCTCCACCATTGGCAGCCGTGCCTTTAGCTGGCCAGACCCTAAGCTCTGGAATTCCCTCCCTAAACCTCTCCGTCTCTCTACCTCTCTCTCCTCCTTTAAGACGCTCCTTAAAACCTACCCCTTTGACCAAGCTTTTGGTCACCTGTCCTTATGTGGCTTGGTGTCAAATTTTGTTTGATAACGCTCCTGTGAAGCGCCTTAGGACTTTTATTATGTTAAAGGTGCTATATAAATGCAAGTTGTTGTTGACTCTCTCCGGGGGTACAGTTCCACAGGTGCCAACAATACTTCAGCCAATTGATCACTCTTCTTGTACGATAGCAAAATACTGCAGATGCTGGAAATCCGAAATAACAACAGAAAATGCTGGAAAAACTCAGCAGGCCAGGCAACATCCGTGGAGAGAGACAAACGTGTCAGGTCGAAACCCTTCGTCAAGACTGAAAAAGCACAGGAAATGAAACAGATTAAAAGGCCAGTTTGTGGGGCTGGGAGAGAACAAAAGAGAAGTGAAGAAACATTAAGAGGTATTCAAAACCAGACGAGATGGTGATGGTGGGCTTTTGCATTGTTCCACGGAAGCTCAGCGTAAGCTCGAGGAACAGCACCTCATCTTCCGATTAGGCACTTTACAGCCTTCTGGGCTCAACATAGAGTTCAACAATTTCAGATCATAACCTCAGCCCCTATTACATTTTTACATATATTTTTTATCCACACCTTTGTTTTGGCTTTCCCCCCCTTTTTCTCTCTCCCACATGGCAGCTGTCTCTCACTCTGCCAGAACATTTCACACCTAATCTAGAGCCGTCTTTTGTCTCCACTAGTCCTATATCCATCTCGTCTCATTTTGAATACCTCTTAATGTCTCTTCACTTCTCTTTTGTTCTCTCATCCCCATTTCCCAGCCCCCAAACTGGCCTTTTAATCTGTTTCATTTCCTGTGATTTTTCAGTCTTGACGAAGGGTTTCGACCTGAAACGTTGACTCTATTTCTCTCTCCACGGATGTTGCCTGGCCTGCTGAGTTTTTCCAGCATTTTCTGTTGTGATCACTCTTCTTGCCCAATCCCTGTCAGTGACATTGGCAATCGACTTGACTGTAGGGAAGCATTACCTCTGTTGGTTTTGTCGTCGCCCAGGACAAGTGCATTTCCAGCGGCGGTCACTGGTTATTGCTCAGGAATGGAGGAAAATGGCTGATAATCTTGTGCCGTATCTTAGGGACACTGAGGACAGTTATAACCCCTTCCCCTGCTGCCATCTCTGGCTGAGGTCTTCTAACTCAGCACCGACTAGGGGATCTGGCTTGTGTCACAGCACGTGACTCATTTACCCACTAACGCATTGGCACCTCAAAGCACTGGAGAGGTACCACCAACACTGCCTCCGCAAGATCCTACAAATCCATTGGCAGGATAGGCACACCAACGTCAGTGTTCTTGCTCAGGCCAACATCCCCAGCATCGAAGCTTTGACCTTGCTCGATCAGCTCCGATGGACGGGTCACATTATCCGCATGCCCGATACGAGACTCCCAAAACAAGCGCTCTACTCGGAGCTCTGACACGGCAAGAGAGCCCCAGGTGGGCAGAGGAAACGCTTCAAGGACACCCTCAAAGCCTCCTTGAAAAAGTGTAACACCCCCTCCGACACTTGGGAATCCCTGGCCCAAGACCACACAAAGTGGAGGAGAATCATCCGGGAAGGCGCCGAACACCTCGAGTCTCTTCGCCGGGAGCAAGCGGAAGCCCAGCGCAGGCAGCGCAAGGAGCGCACGTCAACCCAAGCACCCCACCCGCCCCTTCAACCACCGTCTGCCCCACCTGTGACAGAGACTGTAGGTCCCGCATTGGACTCATCAGCCACCTGCGAACTCATTTTTAATGTGGAAGCAAGTCATCCTCGGTTCTGAGGGACTGCCTAAGAAGAAGAAGAACGCATTGGGGAGGTCGATTTAATCTACAGTGTGTGGGGCTCTTGCGTTCCAGACAAAGTGTGACTTAGTTGTGTGACAGCAGAAAAATCGAAATTCACCTCCCTTCTGAGACAGACAAATAGGGAAGAATTCCTCTGTGTGCTATTTGTAGTGAACTCATAAAACGTGTTGATAAAGATTGCATTTGAGTTTGCTACAAATAGAACAGCGGAAATCTCCCTCCTAAATCGCATTATGTTGCTGATTTGTTATCGCCCCCATCTCTGTGTATAAATAAGGTGCTGTGACTTGCACGAGATGTTGCCACGGAGATCAAGTCCCTTTAATGCACCGCAAATCTTTATTTTTGTAGCCAAATAAAAGTACAAATGACTGAGTAGTACATTGTGATACCAATAAAACACACTTTATACAGTATGTATGGATGATTGATTCTAAGACCAGCCTTCGGGTTTGGCAGCCCTCACTCTAATGAAAGCTGAGGGCTGGGAAGACGCATTCCCACACTATAAATGTTCTTTTTGTAATAACAAAGGGTTTTGCGGATGTGCGGATTTATCTTTCTTCGACTGCATGACATCCAGCACCCCGCCTCGAGTGGGTGGTACTGCTTCCATTACTTTAGCTGGTGGGATATGTTATTTAGTTCATACACAATGGCTGCACCAATGAGAAAGACAGAACTTGCATTTATACAGCGCCTTTCACGACCTCGTGACGTCCCAAAGCGCTTTGCAGCCAATGAAGTATTTGAAGTGTGGTCACTGTTGTAATGTAACAATCCAGATAATGAGCCTTCAAATCTCACCAGGGCAGTTTGAGAATTTGAATTCAGGCCGTCGGATTGTCATGAAACCCCAAACTGATTCACTAGTGTCCTTTAGGGAAGGAGACTTGCCGTCCTTACCTGGTCTGGCCTATATGTGGCTCCACCCCTCTCAGCCACCCTTTGAAGTGGCTGAGCCAGACATGCGGTTGGCCCATCATACCTCTGCTGACTCTTTGTAAGAGCTATTCAATTAGTCCCACTTCTCTGTTCTTTCCCCAGAGCCCTGCAAAATTTTCCCCTTCAAGTGTTTATCCAATTCCCTTTTGATAGTTATTATTGTATCTGCTTTCACCGCCCTTTCAAGCAATGTATTCCAGGTCATTACAACTGGCTGCGTTTAATTCTCCTAACCTCCCCGCTGGTTCTTTTGGCAATTATCTTAAATCTGTATCCTCTGATTACCAACCCTCCTACCAATGGAAACAATTTCTCCTTATCTACTCTGTCAACACCTCTCATAATTTTGAACACCTCTATTAAACCTTCCCTTAACCATCGCTGCTCTAAGCAGAACAATCCCAGCTTCTCCAGCCTCTCCACATAAGTCCCTCATCATTATAACATGAGTAATAGTTATTGCAGGAGATAATAGATGGCATCTGGTGTCTGTGGTGCCATGTTCCAGTGAAGAGTCGACATCTGCAAGTGGTTTCACTCTATTCTGGGTAGAATACTTCTTGATGCATTATTCTTTTGAGCATTATTTTAATGCAACTGTGCTCCCCTCCCCCAGGAGAGGAGAGGAAACAGTTGGGTGAGAGAGGGGAAGGGAGTTCAGGGTGTCACACTGCGGGAGTAGTCAGACCTTGCTTTGTGTCTGCTACTTCCCATGTCATAGAGTCATAAGGGGAAAAATTCGGTTGCTTTGCGCCTCCCGTTAGCACCCTAAGAGGGCGCTAACTGGGTGCAAAGCAACTAGCGCCCGGGCGCGGTGCCGCCAACGCCAACGCCTCCTGCAGCGGCGGTAGCCATTAGTGCCTCATGGCGCTGCGCTGCCAGCAATGATGTCATCGCCGTGTGCAGCGCCCCGCTCGCTCCCTGGCCACGATCTTCGGTAGCGTGCCCTGACTTACCGCCGGACATCATGTCCGACGGGGTCAGGGGGGCCTACCTGTGGCCGGGGTGGCGCTATTTAAAGGCGAGGTGCCGGGCTGCCATTTTTGTTGCTGGCCGCCTGCCAGCACCTGCCTCCGCTGCCGTCCCCGGCCTCCTGAGCACCCCCCGCCGCGGAGTGCCTGCTGCGCTCCGTGAGCCCGGCACTTCTCTTGAGTGCCGGGCTCTTTTGCCAGCACTCCGATCCCGGTGGCCCAGCTGGGCCCCGGGTCGCGCTGCGCAAGGCCCCTCCCCTTTAAGAAGGGGAGGAAGGCCTGCAATACCGCGGCATTCCCTCGCAGTGCCCCAAGAGGGGGGCGGGCTGCTTCCAGTAGCGCCCTGCTTCCCTCTTGGGGTGCTACCACTCAATTTCGGCCGCAGGGGTGCTAATTTTTTCGGGGCGCTTAAAATAAACATAGAAACATAGAAATATAGAAGATAGGAGCAGGAGTAGGCCATTCGGCTCCTCGAGCCTGCTCCGCCATTCAATGAGATCATGGCTGATCATCCAAATTCAGTACCCTGTTCCTGCCTTCTCTCCATATCCCTTGATCCCTTTAGCCTTAAGAAATATATTTAACTCCTTCTTGAATATATTTAATGAATTGGCCTCCACTGCCTTCTGTGGTAGAGAATTCCACAGGTTCACCACTCTCTGGGTGAAGAAATTACTCCTCATTTCAGTCCTAAATGGCTTACCCCTTATCCTTAGACTATGACCCCTAGTTCTGGACTCCCCGGCCATCGGGAACATCCTTCCTGCATCTAGTCTGTCCAGGCCTGACAGAATTTTATAGGTTTCGATGAGATCCCCTCTCAATCTTCTAAACTCCAGTGAGTACAAGCCCAATCGACCCAATCTCTCCTCGTACGTCATTCCTGCCATCCCAGGTATCAGCCTGGTGAATCTTCGCCGCGCTCCTTCCATGGCAAGAACATCCTTCCTCAGATAAGGCGACCAAAACTGCACACAATACTCAAGGTGCGGTCTCACCAAGGCCCTGTACAACTGTAGCAAGACATCCTTGTTCCTGTACTCAAACCCTCTTGCTACGAAGGCCAACATACCATTTGCCTTCTTAACCGCCTGCTGCACCTGCATGCTTACCTTCAGCGATTGGTGCACAAGGACACCCAGGTCTCTTTGCACTTCCCCTTCTCCCAATCTATTGCCATTCAAATAATAATCTGCCTTCCTGTTTTTGCCACCAAAGTGGATAACCTCACATTTATCCACGTTATCGTGCATTTGCCATGTTTCTGCCCAATCACCCAACCTGTCCAAATCGTACTGGAGTTTCACGACATCCTCCTCACAGCATACCCTCCCACCCAACTTTGTGTTGTCTGCAAAAGTAGTGCCCTGGCGAAGTTAGCGCCCCAAAGGGGGCATGACTCAATTTTTCCTCCCATACAGTCATAACTGCACAGAAGGAAGCCATTCGGCCCTTCAAGTCCGTGGCGGCTCCCTGTAGAGCAATCCAGTCAGTCCCATTCTCCCACTCTATCCCCGTAGCCCAGCAAGTTTATTTCCCACAAATGCCTATCCAGTCTCTCCTTGAAAACATTGAGTGTCTCCGCTTCCACCACTTCCGTCGGCAGCGAGTTCCAGGTCCTCACCACTTGTTGCATAAAAAAGTTTTTTCTCACGTCCCCCCCTGTATCTCTTGCCCAAAACCTTAAATCTGTGTCCCTTAGTGTGTTTGAGTTTCCGGAGAACAGCCAGGATGGTGGTGCTGTCTGGAGAATTGGCACTTCTCACTAGCACCATGGGGGTTTGGAGAGCGAGCACACACCAGGCTACCCCGCGCTTCATGCCTGGTTACCCTGGTAACCAGAGTATTGGCGGGGCCCTGGTAACAGGATGTGTGCTTGCCATTCAGTGTATGGTGTGGGCAGAAAAAATCTGCGATATATAAGCATGTTAACAATGGCAGTAAAGTCTATCCATGGTTGGTGAAACACCAGCATGCGCCAAACCCACCAGATGCGATTAAGAATTCTGTGGTATTAATAGGGGTAACCAGGGGTAAAGGATGCTGGGTGAGACTGTTAGTGAATTCCCGGCCCTCCATGCTTGAAGGGATCAGTCCGCTCAATTTGGGCTAAACTACTGTTTCTTCCCTGTGGCCGTTGTCTTTTGTAAACCTAATTCAGCATCTTCTACTTGTTTGTAACCCTCTTTTAAGGCTTGGGATGTATTGTTTGGTGTATGCCTGTGGTGACCTGCTAGGGTTACAGTCATAGATAGTGAAAGTGCTGGGACTTGCAGCTGGCCTACTGGACACAGGGGAACACAGTGTGGCCATATCGATCAGCTAGGCGGCCAGCAGGCATTTTGCCTGAGGTTTGGTGTGTCGCGCTCCCATCATTCAGCAGCACTTTCACCTGTTGTTCACGCGTGCTTCAACCCTTCACTTCCGTAGAGCACCAGAACAGTGCGGACAAACTATCTCTCCTTTTATCATTTTCCAAAGTCTCCTTAACTGAGGAAGGACATACTTGCCTTGGAGGCGGTGCAACGAAGGTTCATTAGATTGATTCCTGGGATGAGAGGGTTGTCCTATGAGGAGAGATTGTGTAGAATGGGCCGATACTCTCTGGAGTTTAGAAGAATGAGAGGTGATCTCATTAAAACATACAAGATTCTGAGGGGGATTGACAGGATCGATGCTGAGCGGTTGTTTCCCCTGGCTGGAGAGTCTAGAACTAGGGGGCATAGTCTCAGGATAAGGGGCCGGCCATTTAGGACTGAGATGAGGAGGAATTTCTTCACCCGGAGGGTTGTGAATCTTCGGAATTCTTTACCCCAGAGGGCTGTGGATGCTGAATCGTTGAGTATATTCAAAGCTGAGAAAGATACATTTTTGGACTCTAGGGGAATCGAGGGATATGGGGATCGGGCGGGAAAGTGGAGTTGAGGTTGAAGATCAGCAATTTAATGGTGGAGCAGGCTCGAAGGGCCGTATGGTCTACTCCTGCTCCTAATTCTTATGTTTTTTTTGTTAATAAGCCACTTTTAAAGGGAAATGATTTGGGAGTCAGCTGCCCGCTCGGTCCCTGGGGTGGAAGAAGGGCAGGTAATGAAAAGAAGTCACTTGAACAGCCTGCCCATCCCAGAATCAGCCAACACAATGGCCCTATTCACATAGAGTCATCGTGTAGACAAATTTGCTGTTAAGGTATCGAGCAGTTCTTTGTTGCTTTAATGATTAATTCTTTGAATTACACAATGCAGTTGCGGGGGGTTATTTAATCACCATTTAGTCAGCGGGATCAGCAAGTCCGTTGACAAATCTTGAATTCCAGTCATTTGAAGTGAACGCTCCTTTCTCTCACACAATGTCAAACCTAATAAAGAAACTAGTTGCTAAACTGTTTTGTTTGTGGCAGGCATTAATTATTGGGTGTTGTGTCTCAATGTGAGCACTATTTGTCACTTGCTAGCAATTCCAAAAACACATAACCAGTTGTTAAATCTTTTGCTACATGTAAATGGCCTGGAATTGGTGCTGTTTCCCTACTTATCGACTAGTTTTAGTCAGACTGCAGCAGCAACGGTCTCTGTTATTGTAAGAAACGGAGGCGAAGCCCCAAGGACAGCACCAAGGTTGAAAAAGATTAGGAAAGAAGGTAAGGTAAATCAAGTACCAGTGATTCAGTGACACCAAGCTTCGATTTGGAAAGCCCCTAGGAAGGGAAGACAGAGGGCAATAAGGAGTTCCACACTGCTGAGATCCTAAAAAAAAGAAAGACTTGCATTTATATAGCGCCTTTCACGATCAATGGATGTCCCAAAGCACTTTACAGCCAATGAACTACTTTTTGAAGCGTCGTCACTGTTGTAATGTAGGCAACGCGGCAGCCAATTTGCGCACAGCAAGCTCCCACAAACAGCAATGTGTTAATGACCAGATAATCTGCTTTTTAGTGATATTGGTTGAGGGATAACTATTGGCCCAGGACACCGGGGATAACTCCCCTGCTCTTCTTCGAAATAGTGCTACAAATCTTTTACGTCCGCCTGAGAGGTTTAACATCTCATCCGAAAGACGGCACCTCCGACAGTGCGGCGCTCCCTCAGTACAGCCCCTCCGACAGTGCCGCGCTCCCTCAGTGCAGCCCCTCCGACAGTGCCGCGCTCCCTCAGTGCAGCCCCTCCGACAGTGCCGCGCTCCCTCAGTACAGCCCCTCCGACAGTGCCGCGCTCCCTCAGTACAGCCCCTCCGACAGTGCCGCACTCCCTCAGTACAGCACTGGAGTGTCAACCTAGATCTGTTTGTGCTCAAAGGTGGGACTCAGTCCTAGAAAAATTATTGAGGAAAATAAGGTGTGCTGAGTTTTGATTTCAACACTGGGCTAGAGTGATCAATGTATGTGGAGCTTAAAAGGAATGAGAGAAAAACATAGCTATATTCTTTCTTCTTTTAAGATCAGCCTTGCAGAGTGGATATACTCCCAGAGATGAATAACAATAAATATGTGTGGATATAAAAACTAGGAGCCTGTATATGATTTGGGTTTTGTATATGTCATTACAGGCATTGACTCACGACCTCCACTCCTCAGCTTCTCTCAGTGTTCCACATGGGTGAAAAGAAGAATTTGCATTTATATCGCACCTTTTAAAATTCTCAGGATATCTCAAAGCGTTTCACAACCTATTGCGATAGCAAAATACTGCAGGTGCTGGAAATCCGAAATAACAACAGAAAATGCTGGTAAAACTCAGCAGGCCAGGCAACATCCGTGGAGAGAAAATAGAGTCAACGTTTCGGGGCAAACCCTTTGTCAAGACTGGAAAAGCACAGGAAATGTAATAGATTGAAAGGCCAGGCTGGGAGAGAACAAAAGAGAAGTGAAGAGACATTAAGAGGTATTCAAAACAAGACGAGATGGTGATAGGACTAGTGGAGACAAAAGATCTAGAGCCGTCTTTTGTCTCCACTAGTCCTATCACCATCTTGTCTCGTTTTGAATACCTCTTAATGTCTCTTCACTTCTCTTTTGTTCTCTCCCAGCCTGGCCTCTTAATCTATTTCATTTCCTGTGCTTCTTTAGTCTTGACAAAGGGTTTACCCCGAAACGTTGACTCTATTTCCTCTCCACGGATGTTGCCTGGCCTGCTGAGTTTTTCCAGCATTTTCTGTTGTTATTTCACAACCTATTGCGTTACTTTTTGAAGTGCAGCCACTGTCGTTTTGTAGGCAACTATGTCAGCCTTGCCTCAGTGGTAGCACTTTTGCCTCGGCGTTAGAGGGTCATGGGTTCAAGCCCCACTCCACGGACTTGACCACATAATCTAGGCTGACTCCCAGCGCAGTACTGAGGGAGTGCTGCACTGTCGGAAGTGCCGTTTTTTCCCCCACCTTTGGCTCTTCTGTTCTAACTGTCAGCATACTCAGTTGGTAACCTTTGCCTCAGAAGGCTTTGGGTTCAAGCCCCACTCTCAGACTTGAGCACGTGATTTAGGCTGACGCGTCGGAGCTGCATGGAGTGAGGGTTACACTGTTGAGGATGGAACCCTTCCGATGAGACGTTAAAGTCAATTCCACTGGGAATGAGGTCAAATTTGAAGACCTCATGACACTATTGGAAGATTTCTGCTGGTGCATTGGCCAACGTCCCTCCCTCAACAACTGGCCATTCAGCTCACTGCTGTTTGTGGAATCTTGCTATGTGCTAATTATTCGCCTACATAATAAGTCACTGCACTTCAAAAGTATACGTGAAGAACTTTGAGACATTTCCGAAACATGATATAATTTTTAGATCATTGTGTTTTTTTTCCCTTTGATCAATAATCAAAGCCATGAGACACAGCACTGGCCTCTTTCGATGCCTTCTTTTATGGAAAAGGTTGGATTGTGTGCCTTTGGGAGCTCTTTACTACAGTTTATTTCATAGGCGACTCTTCCTGTTCCAGCTCGTTCTGGATGAACTTCAAACCAAGGCGTCTTCTGCTTTCTGCAATTTTTCTCTGAAAACAAGCAGCTTACAAATCTCTTACCTCAGCCAGTTTAACCACTCACTGGGGAATTCAGCCGAAAAGGATACAAGAAAAAACATACACGTGGGGACCGTAGGCTCGAACATTACACTGGGGTACAAGCATATTTCCTACATTATAACAGTGACTACACTTCAAAAGTACCTCATTGGCTGTAAAAGTGCTTTGGGATGTCCTGAGGTCGTGAAAGGCGCTATATAAATGCAAGTCTTTCTTTTTTCATCTGAACGTTTAATGGGGCAGATTTTCCTGTTCCTGTACCCTGGGTGTATTGAATCGCCTGGGCACAGCACATAGAAGAAAATTGGGCAGGCTTTCTTCAGAGCATGCAATCCTCCTCGCCTGATACTCCTCTGTGTCCTTCGCTCAGTCTATCCAATACATGCAGGCCCGGGGAGAGGGAAATTTGTCACATTACATGTTCCTCTGAAATTCATTCCTTTGCTCTTTTAGTGGAGCCATTAATTCATTTTATTTCAAAAAGGTTTAGTGCCTCTGTTAAAATATCAGCGGAAGAAATTTAAGATAAATGCATTAGGTGTCCGCACATTATTCAAAAAGGGGGGTAGGGAAAAAGCAGGTAATTACAGACCTGTAAGCCTTACATCAGTTGTGGGCAAAATGCTGGAGTCCATCATTAAGGATGAAATAGCGGAGCACTTAGCAAATGGGGACAGGATAGGACAGAGTCAACATGGATTTACAAAGGGTAAATCGTGCTTGACTAATCTATTGGAATTTTTTGAGGGAGTAACTGGTAGAATAGATGGGGGAGAGCCAGTAGATGTGGTGTACCTGGACTTCCAAAAGGCCTTCGATAAGGTCCCACATAAAAGATTAGCATGGAAAATTGAGGCTCATGGGATAAAGGGGAAAGTTTTGGCGTGGATAGGGAACTGGCTGTCAGATAGAAAACAGAGAGTTGGAATAAACGGCTCATTTTCTGAATGGCAGGCAGTAACAAGTGGGGTACCACAGGGATCTGTCCTGGGCCCCCAGCTGTTCACAATTTACATTAATGACCTGGATCAGGGAGTCGGATGCAGCATTTCCAAATTTGCAGACGACACTAAACTAGGAGGGGGGGTGGGCTCAGAGGAAGAGACCAGGAAGCTCCAGAGCGATTTGGACAGACTGGGCGATTGGGCGGATAAATGGCAGATGCACTATAATGTGGACAAGTGCGAAGTTATCCACCTTGGGTGCAGGAACGGGAGGGCAAATTATTATTTAAATGGCAATAGATTGGGAGAGGGGGAAGTACAGAGAGACCTGGGTGTTCTTGTACACCAGTCACTGAAGGCGAGCATGCAGGTGCAACAGGCGGTCAAGAAGGCAAACGGTATGCTGGCCTTCATAGCAAAAGGGTTAGAATACAGGAACAGGGATACCTTGCTGCAGCTGTACAGGGCACTGGTGAGACCACACCTCGAGTACTGTGTACAGTTTTGGTCGCCTCATCTGAGGAAGGATGTTCTTGCCATGGAGGGGGTGCAGCGGCGATTCACCAGGCTGATACCAGGAATGGCGGGAATGACCTATGAGGAGAGACTATGTAGTTTAGGGATGTACACACTGGAGTTTAGAAGATTGAGAGGGGACCTCATAGAAGTGTATAAAATTCTGACAGGTCTAGACAGACTGGATGCAGAAGGAATGTTTCCCTTGGCGGGTGAGAACAGAACTAGAGGACATAATTTGAGGATAAGGGCTAAACCATTTAGGACAGAGATGAGGGGGAATTTCTTCACTCAGAGAGTGGTGAACCTGTGGAACTCATTGCCACAGAGGGCAGTGTACGCCAGCTCATTAAATATATTTAAGAGGGAATTAGATATATTTCTACGGGCAAAAGGGGTTAAGGGTTACGGAGAGAAGGCGGGGACGGGATACTGAATTAAAAGATCAGCCATGATCTCATCGAATGGCGGAGCAGGCACGAAGGGCCGAATGGCCTACTCCTGCTCCTATCTTCTATGTATCTATGTATCTATGTATTAATATCTCAGTGTACTTTTAGCAGAGAAAGAGGCCATTCATGCCTATGCTGGTGCTAGCTCCACACTGGTGCTCGCTCCACACTGGTGCTCGCTCCACACTGGTGCTAGCTCCACACTGGTGCTCGCTCCACACTGGTGCTAGCTCCACACTGGTGCTCGCTCCACACTGGTGCTCGCTCCACACTGGTGCTAGCTCCACACTGGTGCTCGCTCCACACTGGTGCTAGCTCCACACTGGTGCTCGCTCCACACTGGTGCTCGCTCCACACTGGTGCTAGCTCCACACTGGTGCTAGCTCCACACTGGTGCTCGCTCCACACTGGTGCTAGCTCCACACTGGTGCTCGCTCCACACTGGTGCTCGCTCCACACTGGTGCTAGCTCCACACTGGTGCTCGCTCCACACTGGTGCTCGCTCCACACTGGTGCTAGCTCCACACTGGTGCTCGCTCCACACTGGTGCTCGCTCCACACTGGTGCTAGCTCCACACTGGTGCTCGCTCCACACTGGTGCTTGCTCCACACTGGTGCTGCCTTCTCTTGTGTTCAAGTCATTCAGCTTCTATAATGTGCTTACACAATAGCAAAATACTGCGGATGCTGGAAATCTGAAACAACAACAGAAAATGCTGGAAACACTCAGCAGGCCAGGCAGCATCCATGGAGAGAGAAACAGAGCCAACGTCTCAGGTCGATGACCCTTCGTCAGAACTGGAAAAAGTTGGAGAAGTGACAGATATTTAAGATCTCTGTTAACTCTGTTTCTCTCTCCACGATGCTGCCTGACCTGCTGAGTGTTTCCAGCATTTTCTTCTGTTGTTCTATAATGTGCTGCTGTCTCTGAGGGGTTGTTTGACATTGGATGAATTTTGTTAGTATTGGTGGATAACTGTTTGCCTACATTACAACAGTGACTACCCTTCAAAAGTAATTCATTGGCTGTGAAGCGCTTTGGGATGTCCTGAGGAAGTGAATGGTGCTATATAATTGCAATTTTGTTTTTGTTCTTTCTAACTGTGGAATATTTTACTTGGGTGGGAGTTATGTAATTGTTTTATTGGGATCGGAATTTGCGCACAGCAACATCCCACAAACAGCAATGTGATAATGAGTTGGTTGAGGGATAAATATTGCCCAGGACACCGGGGATAACTCCCCTGCTCTTCTTCGAAATAGTGCCACAGGATCTTTTACGCCCACCTGAGAGAACAGACGGGGCCTCGGTTTAACGTCTCATCCGAAAAACGGCACCTCCGACTGTGCAGCACTCCCTCAGCACTGCACTGGAGTGTCAGCCTGGATTTATATGCTCAAGTCTCTGGAGTGTGTACTTGAACCCACAACCTTCTGACTCAGAGGCAAGAGTGCTGCCAACTGAGCCAAGGCTGACCCTAATGAGGACCATGCAACACTAATGAGGAAAAGTGTTTTTAACAAAAGCTGGAATTGCGGATTTAGAACTCATCCTGCATTGTGGAAAACAGGGATATCAGTAGATCGGGATACCGTGCCATCACTAATATGCGTGATGTTCAGTGGCGACTGATGTGCACAGTGTAATGATGCTCCACTTTGATCTGATCCTTAAAACCTTTGAAACACATTCTGTGTAGACTACACTGAAGGGACACTGTCTCTTTTAATGTAACAAGTGGGAGGGGTTATCAGAGATGACAGTGGTGATAAAGCCACATGTCAGTGAACAATGTCTCCAGCCGTCCTTGAAGTAACAAGAAGGGAGAAGATCGAGAAATCTCCTTGGCATGTTTCGTGCAGATCCTTCCCTTATCCTTATCATCTTATCTCTTACAAGAAGCTTCTGGATGGATAGCAATTAACTGCAATCAATTGGCTCATCTAGTTTAGTGATAACAACTAATTGCATGTGACTGAAAATTAGTTTTGTTTTTGTTTTCTTTTGGGAGGGGTGTCTAGGAGGGGTGAGTTGTGTTGTGTGTCGCAATAAGTTCTTTCACTTTTGGGACCTGGGTTCAAACAAACCTCGGATAGAGAGAGGGCGAAGGTCTCCTCTCTCTGACCGAGGGCAAGGAAAGGGGGGAACACTGAGTTAGAATACGATCCTTCTGCTTCTCACAGCTGGGATCAAGTCCGATCTAGACAGGGTGACAGACAAAGTCTTCCTCTCTTCAAGGGACTGGAGAGGGAGGGGAAAACAGCGGGTTAGAACAGTGTACTTTTGCTCTTGAAACCTGGCTTCAAATCCAGCCCATACCAAGGAGATAGAACTCTTTCATCTCTCTGCCTCTCTCTGGTATAGATCATCTCCATTCCTCTCCCAGGGGATGCTAGTCTGCAAAAATGCCTTCACATTTGACACAAATGGTTCAGATAATGAAAAATATATTCCGCTCCAGATCTGATTATACATTTTAGTTTAACGTTGGTTTTTGTTGAAAGACATTTTATGGTGATAGATTAGGATTTTATATAAATATTGTGTCAGGATAACTCCTCTGAAATTAAATCTTTTGTTTCCATGTTAATGAAACAAAAACCATAGTATCTTGAAAAAATCATGCTGTATTTAATATGTTTTTAATGTCTGCTCAATATGTCACGGGTTAGTGTAGTTCTATTTATTCTGTCACTCAATATCCTACCTGGTGAGCTATTCTTATTGAGTACAGACTTTTCCTTCAACTATATTGCCTCCAAACTGACCTGAAATCCCCAAAGTGCTTTATCAAACAATTTTATCCATACATTTTGAGAGGCAGAGCACTGGCAACAGACATATTTCACTGTCAGTGTTCTGTATAATTAGCAGAGAATAAATTCCCCCAATTCTCCATCCAAAATATACTACTCAAAAGTCAAATCCTGTGAGGACATACATAAAAATATTCAGGGTTGAGAAAAGGTCACTCAACCAATTGAAGCTCATCCCAATCATTAACCCTCCCCAAATTTCTAATTGTATTTTGAATAGCCCCAGTGTTTTGTGCCTCTATCACCTTGCTTGCTACATCATTACACGCTCTTTTTGAGCAGAGAAAGTTTTCCTTATTTTACTGATTTCCATCTGCCTTGCATTTATATAGCGCCTTTCACAATCACCAGACGTCCCAGAGCGCTTTACAGCCAATGAAATACTTTTTGAAGTGTAGTCACTGTTGTAATGTAGGAAATGTGGCAGCCAATTTGCGCACAGCAAGCTCCCACAAACAGCAATGTGATAATGACCAGATAATCTGTTTTAATGATGTTGATTGAGGGATAAATATTGGCCAGGACACCGGGGAGAACTCCCCTGCTCTTCGAAATAGTGCTGTGGGATCTTTTACGTCCACCTGAGAGGGCAGACGGGGCCTCGATTTAACATCTCATCTGAAAGTCGGCACCTCTGACAGTGCAGCATTCCCTCAGTACTGCCCTGGGGTGGGACTTGAACCCACAACCTTCATTGGCTCAGAGGCGAGGGTGCTACCAACTGAGCCACAGCTAACACTGACACTGTTTGGTCCAATTTTCTTGCCTACATTTGAAATAATAAGGTTTTCTGTGCCTATCTCCCCCCCCTTCTCTTCCTCTTCACTCTTTCCTCCTTTCTCTTCCCCTTTCCTCCTCCTCTCCCCTCTGGTTTGCCCTCCCCATGGAGCTGCTATCCCCTCCATATTGTCAGAGAAGAATAACACAACGAACCATAAGAATCCAAAGGGTTTCTGCAACATCTTTTTATGTAAGTAATTTGCCATTTTGCATATTCTGAGTAACGCTGGATGGCTTTTTCCTGTAATCCATTCTGGGGATGCGGCCTTTGCTGGCAATTATTGGCCAATCGTAGTGGTGAGCCGCTTTCTTGAACCGCTGCATGTAACTGTTTTGATACAATTAGAGTGGCTGGCATGGGACTGGAGTCACATGTAGGCCAGACTGGGAAGGCAGGTTTCCTTCCCCAAAGGACATTAGCTAACCAGTTGGTTAACCAGTATTTCTTAAGGCTAAAGGGATCAAGGGATATGGGGAGAAGGCAGTGACAAGGTACTGAATTTGGATGATCAGCCATGATCTCATTAAATGGCGGAACAGGCTCGAGGGGCCGAATGGCCTACTCCTGCTCCTACTCCTATCTTCTATGTTTCTATGTTGGGTTTTTTGACAATTCAACAGCTTTTTACTGATTTTGTTCTGGCCAATATTTATCCCTCAGTCCAAATATAAACAGCTTTTATGCCCAGATTTTTGAAACTGAATTTAAATTTTCAAACTAGGATTTGAACTCACAGTCTCCTGGATTATTAGTCCAGGCCTCCTGATTACTAGTCCAATAACATAAACACTACACTACGGTACCCCGGCTTTTAGACTGGAGCCCAATCTTGATCGAACCGATGAAGTTTGAGATTCAATTGTTTTGCAGTCTACTGGAAACCAATAGTTCCCTCTACATATTCACCTTGTCCTTTAAGGCCTGTTGCTAAGGCCTCTGTTGCTGCGTCTCTCATCTTCAGATGTAGAGTTAAACATCTCCTGTACTGGTCTTCCCAGGGCTCTTGTCCTCTCCGATTCTCATAGAGTGAGACTAAGACAGAACTCATAAGAGATTTTCTCAAGAGAAAAGATTTCCCAGAGAATACTGAGCCATCTGACAGCAGAAGGGGATCTGGGACATTGTAATATACACTGGTTGTAGAATATTGCTGTAACCAACTTGATTTATTTTTTAAATTAAATTTGCTGTAGGGCTATCCAAGTCACTAACTCTGTTGTACGACAATCGCCATCAGTGGTGTGGAACATACTGCTGTCAAAGCTGAACCCAAAACTCAATGAAGGTCCCACTTAAAACTGATACCACTCGTAATAAATACTGTGCAGTGACGTTGAGACGGTATCTAATCAAGGCTGGGTTGATACTAATTTTAAAGATTCACTTGTGCAGTCTTTGACATTATCTGAACTCCTTAATTAGATTAATTCACTCACAGGTATCCATTACGCTGTATGTAAGACGTTTGAACTGCTTGATTGGATTACAGCCCGTTACTTGCTCTCGGGTGGCAGTTATTCGATCCATAACCCAGGGAAGGGCTTTGTGCTCCGTGTTCATGGTGCCCATTTTATCCAGTTATTTAATAGCTAAGCATCTGCCCCATGTGTCTTTTGTGCAGACCTCGGTTGACCGTGGTTCAGAGTTGGACGGTGAGTATCGGAGTTGATTGGAATCTTTACCCAGTACCTGCCGCCCAGCTGAGCACTGCGAGGTCAAATGTTCATTGAGCTGAGGATTCAAACTCTCAAACCTCTAAGAATTGTAACAATATACAGCAAGCCATGCAACTGTTGTTGTATGATTGATGAGACTCGTACATCTCTAGTTACATCAATTCAGATAAACTTCCATCCCGCCTCCCAAGAAGGGTGTGGTGTTGATCCATGTTTCCATCCCCAGATGGAAAGGAGATACTGCAACGTATCCGAATGGATATATGCCTGTAACCTAACTCACACCAAGTCCCGTTCACCCTCACCCATCAAAGCTCGCTGACCTACATTGGTTCCCGGTCCATCAGCGCCGCGAATGTAAAATTCTCATCCTTGTGTTCAAATAACTCCATGGCCTCGCCCCTCCCTATCTCTGTAACCTCCTCCAGCCCTACAACCCTCGGAGAACTCTGCGTTCCTCCAATTTTGGCCTCTTGTGCGTCCCCGATTTTCATCACCCCGCCATTGGTGGCCGTGCCTTCAGCTGCCTAAGCTCTGGAATTCCCTCCCTAAACCTCTCCGCCACTCTACCACTCTCTCCGCCTTTAAGACACTTCTTAAAACCTACATCTTTGATCACTTGTCCTAAGATCGCCTTATGTGGTTCGGTGTCAAATTATGTCTGATTACTCCCCTGTGAAGTGCTTTGGAATGTTTTACCACATTAAAGGCGCTATATAAATGCAAGTTGTTATTGCAACAGGGCACTGCTCAGTTCCTGCAGTCCCCGGTTCTCTCCCCACAGCCTAAGATACGGTGCTCAGCTTATCCACGGAGGGACAAAGGGCTGAATGAACCCTGTGGGGATTCAAACCCAAGATCCTGTTGACCCTGACTGACTGAGTTACCTGACCCTACCCTTATCGTGCGGGGATGGAGGAGGTGGGGGTTGGTGGAGGAGATAGTGCCCAATATCTACTTCCCAATGAAAATGGAGCACTTGAGGAACAATAACTAGCCTACATCACTAACCTGAAATGTCAGCCTTTTTTCAATCTACTGCTTGCTGGATGCTAACATTATGATGCTGGATACATGGTACACTGCTACAAAGCTGCACACACTCCAGACTCCTGCAGTAATGATACTGTGTGGCGTCTTTCACTATGATTAAGCACAGTGGGGTGTCAGAATTTGCACTTGGTTTGGAACTCGATCTTTCAACTATTGGCAGATCGCTGAATCCGAAAGTAGGATTCAGATCCTTGGGGATATGATTATGGAGGAATGCAGCCTCGAGCAAAACACAATTTGGATTAACCTCTTCATACTTGAAGTTGATAACTTACGGAATTGGTACACACCAATGTATACTTCTGAAGAGATCGCAAAGTCTCTGTTTGAAGAATGGACTCGGTCGAGAATATTTTGTGGACGTTATGGGATTTTTCTGAGGGTATTTTTCCTGTGATGGGATCGCCCTGTGCAGATACGTGAAAAACTGGTTTGTTAAAACTCCAGAGAACGCATGGCAGTTGGCTGTGACAAAAGAACTGTCAGTCACCCAGAATGTATGGGTTCACCCGACAGTCCTGGAAAAAGGAAGGGGGCCATTGACGAAAGGGCTGAGGACCCTGAGGCACCCGTCAACTTGAACCTATTAGAAAGCCACTCTAATATGCAAAAACCTTGTCACCTCCATCTCAGAAGAGAAGCAGAACAATGAACCCACTAGCCTCAGCCAGCCGAAGAGGAGCCAGTTTTTCCCAACACAAAGACCGAGATATGTCCCAGACTTAGGGCCATTAGTCCAATCACGGAATACTCATGGGTGTAATGATGGCCCATCACTGACTAAGCACCGGAGTGCTTAGAAACAAAAGGATTTTAAAGATTGGCGGGAAAGATAGGGGTAGCAAGACTCCGATAAAGATGGATCCTTTCCCACCATTCTCTCTCTCTCTCGCTCTCGCTCCACCAAGATCGACCTAACACGAAGTACCAGAGGAAGAAGCCGCTGAGACTGAGAACCGCAAACCCTTCACAGGGAACGGCCTCCGGGCAGTGACTTCCCACAGCTGAGCGGAGCGATCGAGACCGACTGTGTGTGGTGGTAACCATGGTCTCGAGTGTCCCAAGCCGGTAACCAGATATCCCAGGCGAGCTGGGTGAGGTGTAAGGGGCTCAGGGTTTTTCTCAGAAGTGAAGTTTTTGGGCTATTCCGAGGGGGGGAGCTTCGTTGGTTCAGCCAGGCAAAGGGGTTTATGCGACTGGGTAATTCGTTGGTAGGGGTGGAGTTAGAGTCCACCATAGCAACAAGGGAATTACTGCATGTTATAGTCCCCAGTTGTGTACTGTATGTATGTTGTTTGTAACCTGGATCTTATTCTCCACAGAGACAGTGATTTTGTTTAGTAGTGCATGTTTTAGCCAGTGTATGTTAGACCAAATAAATCTAAGTATGATTTTTCACCGAAGCATTCCTGTCCGTGACTTATTCCATTTACACTCTGAATAATAATTCCCGGGTATAGAACTTTCTTAAGGCAGGGGCGATTCGAGCCGTCCATCTAGCAATTGGGCTAGGATCAAAACCGCTTACACTTCGCATCCCCCTCCACCCCACCCATTCCCCCTCCCCCATCGTATTAGACAGTTTTACTCTGAGTCATTGTTTCATTTGTTTCGCTCTTGTCCTGTGCAGTGTATTAAAGATAATGGCCCAGAAATTCGGGTCGGGGGCTTCCCGCGGGTGCAAGCCCCCGACCTGCACTTACTTTGCGCGCCGGCAGTTGAGCTGTAGGGCCCCGTGGAATTCCGCTCCAGGGCCTGGCCCAGCTGCCGGCGTGCAGTGCTTGCGTGTCCCAGGGGCGTAGTTAGTGCGATGCGTCCCCTAGGATCACGTGAGCCATGGGCAGCCAATCGGAGGAGGGAAAAGCCCATTCATAAGATTGACAGGAAGGCCTGTCAAAACTTATGAATACTACAGGCCCCAAAATAGCAGTAAGCCTTCAAATAATTTTTTTTAAAAATCACACTTTTTAAATAAATTATAAATTACATTAAATAACTATTTTAAACAATGATTTAAATTTTTGAAAAATATAATTTTATATTCTAACGGGGCTAAAAATAAACTTACCTTGCTTTAAAGTATTTAAAAATAATAAACCTGTGGAAAAAATGTTTTAATTTTAATTAATTGATCACTTACCTTGTAAAAAGCAGGCCTTACGCCTGCTTTTTAAATGTGTAAATCCTGCAGGCTTAACCTCGCGTGAAAACCTGCAAAAAAAAACTAAGTTCAAAGCGCACGTGCAGACTCCCCTGCGCGCGCGTTCGACCTCTGAACCCCTTCGTTCAGAGGATCGGAAGTGCCGGTTTCCCGCGCATGCGCAGTGCATGCAGGAAACCCGCACTTCCATTCGGCCTACGGGTGAGTACCCCGTGCGTACTCACCCGTGGAGGCCCGAATTTCTGGGCCAATACTGCTACAGACCCTGTGTGAACTGCACACTCAATACAGAAGACAAAGACTGATTTTGTGAAATTTCTCCATCGCCAACACAAAATAGGAGGGGTGGGGGTGATGATGCATGTCCTTGCAATTCCTCCCACTGCATCACCGTAACTTTGGCACAAACCTCAATTAGGAGCGTAAAAGGGAGTTCCACCAAATTTATGGTGCTGGGGCAGGAGAAGCACTGAGGAACATCACCGCCATAGTTTCTTCCAATCTCTGGGCTCACTTGAAGCTGGTTAAAGTTCAACCTGCGTCCTCTGCGATCACTGTAGAACCCAAATTAAGCAGCTTGTATCTACATCACCTGTGCGTCTCTGTGTTTTAAAGAGCTGGATCATTCCCCCCCCCCCCCTCTCAATCTTTCAATCTCCTTAGAGGCGGTGCAACAAAGGTTCACTAGATCAATCCCTGGGATGAGAGGGCTGTGCTATGATGAGAGATTGTGTAGAATGGGCCTGTACGCTCTGGTGTTCAGAAGAATGAGAGGTGATCTCATTGAAACATAAAAGATTCTGAGGGGGTTTGACAGGGTAGATGCTGAGAGATTGTTTCCCCTGGCTGGAGAGTCTAGAACGAGGGGGAATAGTCCCAGGATAAGGGCCATTTAAGACTGAGATGAGGAGGTATTTCTTCACTCCGAGTGTTGTGAATCTTTGGAATTCTCTACCCCAAAGGGCTGTGGATGTTGAATCGCTGAATATATTCAAGGCTGAGATAGATAGATTTTTGGAAATCAAGGGATATGGGAAATAACAGCAGAAAATGCTGAAAAAACTCAGCAGGCCAGGCAACATCCGTGGAGAGAAAATAGAGTCAACGTTTCGGGTCAAAACCCTTTGTCAAGACTGGAAAAGCACAGGAAATGAAATAGATTGAATGGCCGGGCTGGGAGAGAACAAAAGAGAAGTGAAGAGACATTAAGAGGTATTCAAAACGAGACGAGATGGTGATAGGACTAGTGGAGACAAAAGACGGCTCTAGATTAGGTGTGAAATGTTCTGCCAGAATGGGAGACAGCTGCCATGTGGGAGAGAAGAAAAAGGGGGGGAGGGCCAAAACAAAGGTGTGGATAAAAAATACGTAAAAATGTAATGGGGGCCGAGGTTATGATCTGAAATTGTTGAACTCGATATTGAGTGCGGAAGGCTGTAAAGTGCCTAATCGGAAGATATCAAGGGATATGGGGATCGGGCGGGAAAGTGGAGTTGAGGTCGAATATCAGCCAATAAATGGTGGAGCAGGCTCGAGGGGCCCTATGGCCTGTTCCTGTTCCTAATTCTTATATTCTTATGAAAGCAAGTTCAACTCTAAGTTTATCCTCCTGACTGAGAATGTCAGAATTACCCTGACCACTTTCCTCTGAATCTTCTCCAACACACCAATGATGTCTTGACTTTTGGGTGCACCGTAGCATGAAGAAATGATTGCAGGACACTTCACTGCAAAAGCAAAACCCCTTTCAGAGGGTTTTTGATTTAATTTGCATATGGGAGTCTAAATTTGTGTCAGCCGTGGCTCACTGGGCAGCACCCTCGCCTCTGAGTCAGAAGGTTGTGGGTTCAAGTCCCACTCCAGAGACTTGAGCACAAAGATCTAGGCTGATGCTCCAGTGCAGTGCTGAGGGGGTGCTGCACTGTCGGAGGTGCCGTCTTTTGGATGAGACGTTAAACCGAGGCCCCGTCTGCGCTCTCAGGTGGACGTAAAAGATCCCATAGCACTATTTCACAGAAGAGCATTGGGCGTTCTCCCCTGCTGTCCTGGCCAATATTTAACCCGCAATTAACACCAATACAGAAGCCAGATTATCTGGTCATTATTACATTGCTGTTTATGGGAGCTTGCTGTGCACAAATTGGCTGCCGCGTTTCCTACATTACAACGGTGACTACACTTCAAAAAAAGTACTTCATTGGCTGTAAAGCGCTTTGGGATGCCCTGAGGTCGTGAAAGGCGCTATATAAATGCAAGTCTTTCTTTTCCTTAAATTAAGCTACACAGTGTGTTATTGGTGCTCCAACACAATGTCATGAACCCTGCCTCCAAGACCCCAATTTCGGCTACAGCATCAAGAAACAGTGCAAGGTTAGAGGGCACCCAATATTCTTGATTGAGGAGGGGGGCAGGGAGTAATCCAAATCAGGTGAGGTTTAGCGACCTCCTTTCAATAAAAACACTCCTAACTTCACTAGTGCAAAGCTCTGTGTATTCTGTGGGGGAAGCAGGGATGAGGTAGATGCAGATGTCAGCATTTATTCCAATCACATGGCTGATTGGCATTATAAATCTTGCTAGCAGGAGATAGAAATGGCATAGGACAAAAAACAGATCTGGTGTCCTTACGCACACATGCACAAAGCAAGCCAGATTACAAAGGGTCTCCTGATAATCCTGTATCTACAACAAACAGGATGGGCCTTTGCTGAATGGCAGGAAGCCTCACTGCGGGGGGGGGGGGTGGTTAGCTGGGCTTCAATATTCATTTCTTATCTCATAAAATATACCCAGGGAGCTGGCAGGAGTTGTAGAGCACACACAACAGGTAAAAGGGAACGAGTCAAGAGCAGTGCGCCTGCCTTGTGTCTCCATGTCAGCTCCTATAAATGCACTCGCTCTCACCTAGAACTATGCGGTCTTTGTAAGTGAAGTTGGACTGGTGTAAAGGTGTTGTGCTACTAGTTTAACATTCATCTTTAGCATTGCCCTTCCCCTAAGTTCAGACGGAATGAAGGAGCTGGTAGTGCAATATATTACATCTTCATGAGTTACAATATTGGAGGGGAGCATACCGCAGGTGCTTAGTTAAATGTTGTCAATAGCTTTCAGGATGACATATTAAAGAGGGGACACACGTGGAGGGAGAGATGCCCTGGGAATGCCATTCTACTGTACGTTCCATCCTTTAGAATAGTTTTGCCCTACACTGTGTATGCCACACACAGATTGAAACCGGGCAGAACAGTCTTGTCCGAAGTCAGAACATGTGGTGCTTCCAGTCAATGTCGGTGTGGTGCAGCACCTTGCAACAGATCTTGTGGCTCTCCCGCACTTACCGCGCATAACGCTGCTTAGATTTACAGATCTGGAGGTAGTGAAAATCCCCATTTCTGAGTGATGGCTAGTTATCAGCAAAGCCATTCGAACACGAGGATGCAACTCCAGGGGATTTGCCTCTTGCGTTTAGGTCCATATCCAGAAGGGCTCTTTGTTGCGAATACGATGACGCCTTTTAAAAAGAAAAAAAATCTATTGTCAGAATTCTCTGCTCCAGAGTGCTCAGTCGTTGAGTATATTGAAGGCTGAGATTGATAGATTCTCGGGGAATCAAGGGATGTGGAGATGGGGCGGGAAAGCAGAGTTGAGGTCGATGATCAGCCATGATCCTATTGAATGGCGGAGCAGACTCGAGGGGTCTTATGGGCTACTCCTGCTCTTACTTCTTATGTTTTTATGTTCTTAAATATCCCTTCCCCACTCCCACAATCAAATAGGGAACTTGCAGGATCTACCACCAGAAAGTTGCATACCAGGTGCCAACATGTTTTGCTCCCTGTCTTATGTTGGCGCATTAACTTGTTCTATTAATTTCTGATGGGCGGGATGGAGTTACTCACAAATATGTCAATGCTCCCCATGAATGGTTTGATTGTATGCTCCAGCAGAGGAGTATGTCAGTCGGGCGGATGGGATCTGGGTGTTGGGGTGAAGAGAGTGAGGGAATCAAGGGATATGGGGATCGGGTGGGCAAGTGGAGCTGAGGTCGAAGATTAGCCGTGATCTCATTGAATGGCAGCGCAGGCTTGAGGGGCCGTATGGCCTACTCCTGCTCCTAATTCTTATGTTCTTATGCAAGTGTTTTCACATAAGGTGAATTAGTTTGAAGTATGGTGACTTGGTACATAGGCAATGGTGGCAGCCATTTTTGCACACAGGAAGAACTCACAATAATAGCTTGTATTTACACAGTGAATTAATGTATAAAATTTCCATGCGTCAGCTGTGGCTCAGTGGGTAGCACTCTCTCGCCTCTGAGTCAGAAGGTTGTGGGTTCATGTGAGCACATGTATGTGAACACATAAATCTATGCTGACACTCCAGTGCAGTGCTGAGGGAGTGCTGCGCTGTCGGAGGTGCTGTCTTTCAGATGAGACGTTAAACCGAGGCCCCGTTTGCTCTCTCAGGTGGACGTAAAAGATCCCATGGCACTATTTCGAAGAAGCGCAGGGGAGTTCTCCCCGGGGTCCCGGTCAGTATTTATCCCTCAACCAACATAACAAAAACAGATTATCTGGTCATTATCACATTGCTGTTTGTGGGAGCTTGCTGTGTGCAAATTGGCTGCTGCGTTTCCTACATTACAACAGTGACTACACTTCAAAAGTACTTCATTGGCTGTAAAGTGCTTTGAGACGTCCGGTGGTCGTGAAAGGGGTTCTATAAATGCAAGTCGTTCTTTCTAATGCACTTTACGGAGGGAGGAGAAAATACATAGGACTAAAAATAGGAATGGATTTTGAATCATGGAAGGAGAGCTTGAGAGGGGAGAGAAAAGGTAGATTTGGGTGTCATCAATGTTTATATGGTTGTGGCTGTTGCCACCAAAGGATTGCAGGTAGATGAGGAAGAGGAGGAGCCAAGGATTGATCATTGGGTTATTCTGCTGTAACCTCTATGATTCTGGAGGTGACTGTGCAGGGGTGGGAAGGGAAACCTTTGCTCCAGATGGGTTTGGACATGTAGGAGTGGAACCATGAAAGGACTAGTCCCATGAAAATGGGGCAGTGGAGGAGGAGCAATGGAGGAAGGTGAAATGGTCGACTGTGTCAAATTCTGTGGAGAGGTTAAAAAGAACCAGGAGGGATAAGACACCAGAGTTGCTGTCACGGAAAATATCATTCATGAATTTGGCCAGGGCGCCTTGAGGATTGAGGCAAATGAGCATGGAGCTGGGAGGCAAAGAAATAGCTGAGGACCTTAAGAGAAGAAAGTGAAGCGAAAGATGGGGCAGCAGTTGTAGAGGATGAATGGGTTGCGAGGATGTCTCTGGAAGAGTGGGACGAAAGCAGTTTTGAAAGGGAGAAGGCGGTACCAGAGGAAAGGAAGATGTTCACAATGATAACTAACATGGGAGCTAGAAGGGGTGAGAAGCAATGTTCCCGCTAAGGTGCGCACAGGCGCGAAGTAATCTGTAAGGTCCTGCGCAGGCCGCACACCAGCTTTTGCCTTGTAAATACCGCGCAGAAATTTAAAGGGACCGCGCATGAACAGAAACAGGCCGCGCAGAACAAAGTGCAGCTTTCAGGGAACGTTGGTCAGGAGTTGAAAGTGGATGGGATCAAGTGAGCAGGAGTTGGGTCTCTTGGAGGAGATAAGCTAGGAGAGGAGGGGGGAAAAATGCGAGAGAAACTGCAGAGTGATGGAGGTATAGCCTTACTGGGGGAGAGGAAGGGAAGGTATGAATAGAAGCAGCTGCACGAGCAGTCTTGATCTTGGAGATGAAATTCCTAAGCCTCAAAATTTGTTGACGCCATGCCTATTTTACTGGCGTAAAACGGGTGCCTAAACATCGAATATGGCTGGTGGCGTGCACACACACACATCCCGTGCTGGAAGTGCGCTACCTGCCCTATTGGTACAGGCGTTCTGGGCCCGCACCTGAAACGGGCATTAGGCCCTTTGTGCATCCAAATGAGGGGGCCTAACATCTGTTTCAGGAGCCTTCCTCAGGATTGGGTTACCCTGAATGTTGCCGGCTGCATTCGGGATAGCCATGTGTACATGCAGCCTAACCAGGGCCTGCAGGAGACCGCCGCCACCAGGAAGGTAAGTTACTTCCCTGATTGTGGAACCGGGAGGAGCAGCAGTCTTGAAGAACGTTGCCGGCCCCTGTTCAGTCCCTTCGCGATCGCCAATCCCGCCCCCCCCCCACCACAGGGCCTACTTGAGGACCGCTGCCAGTGAGTTGCCTGGGGACGTGCAGCAGGTAGCCGCAGCTTGCCGATCTGACTTAAACAAGGTCCAAGGACCGATATTGAGTGCAGATTGGGCCACCTGTTACGGCGCAGGGACCATTCCCTGCAGTTTGCAGGGTGGTGCTATCCAATTTTGCCTCCGTAAACTCTTTGACGTAAGAAAACTACTAGGCACTTGGTCGAAGCGTTAAACAAAGCTTTAATCAACTGTTTTACAACATGGAGGTCTAGTTGTGTCCTTCACTAGTTCCTGTTAAGAATGTCTTGCGCAAGCTGGGCCCGTGCCCGAGTATTTATACTCTCCCTGGACAGCGCCACCCGTAGGCCGCTCAGTATTATTTCATAAGTCTTTCTTTCATGAATGACTGATTCATGTCACTCTTCACATGGTGAGGGTGGAGGTGCCGGAAAAAAGGGGCAATGAGATGAATGACCAGTTGATCTGGTGTTGGCTGAGGGAGGAATGTTGACCCCGACACTAGCAGAACGTCCCGCTGCTCTTCAAGTAGTGCCAGGGGATCTTTAACGTCGACATGAATAGGCAGACGGAGCCTCAGCTTAACACTTCCTCCACAGGACAGAGTGGGGCTCATACTCACAACCTTCTGCCTTGGAGCTGGGAGTGCGAGCAACTGAGACCAAGCTGACACTATAAAGGGAAGCAATTGCAGAGTGGTGTGCACATTAGGAATTCTACATCTGTGCCTATCTGGAATAAAGCAAGATTTACTTGCCAGTGATTTTTTTTGTTTGCTAAGAGGTGACTTGATTGAAACATATAAGATCCTGAGGGGTCTGGACAGGGTGGATGTGGAGAGGATGTTTCCTCTTGTGGGAGACTCTAGTGTAATGTATATACCTTTAAGGGGGGAACTACTTTTTACAGCTCATGTATACTGTAGTACCGGCAGTGACCACACCTGTATATAGCACTGAGTAGTAATCTGTACAGTTCAGTTCCAGAGTGAGCCACGTTGAGTAAACACCTGTTGTACCGTTCTCCTGCAGTCTGGTGTCTTACTACTGACGGACACAACATCTAGAACTAAGGGTCACCGTTTAAAAATAAGGGGTCACCCATTTAAGACAGAGATGAGGAGAATTTTTTTCTCACAGAGGGTCGTGAGTCTTTGGAACTCTCTTCCTCAGAGGGCGGTGGAAGCAGAGTCTTTGAATATTTTTAAGGCAGAGGTAGATAGATTCTTGGTAAGCAATGGGGTGAAAAGTTATCGGGGGTAGGCGGGAATGTGGAGTAATCGGATCAGCCATGATCTTATTGAATGGCGGAGCAGGCTCGAAGGGCCGAGTGGCCGACTCCTGCTCCTAATCGTATGTTCTTCTGCCAAATGTTGAAGAGGGATATGTGGGGAGGGACCTAATCCCGACCTTCACAGCTGGAACTCAGTGTATGAAAATCTCTCCACTGCTATGCCATGCTTAAAATGACTGGGGTTCCTAAATGGAGTCAATTGAACTATGATTGATGTGAAGCAAAATAGGTTGTCGGGCAAATACCATTTAATAGTTGTTTCCATTAGTTGCCAAACTTTTTCCCAGAGAAATGAGAAATGCTTCTGTTGGATATTTTAGTGACTGCTTTAACCCCTTATTACTGCATTTCTTTAGCAGATTTACCAAATGTGGAAAGGTTTTTTACATTGCACAGTCGTGGCTGAAACAAACACTTTTTTATGTTTTTATTTCAGATTTCCAGCATCTGCAGTATTTTCTTTTTGTATTAGTGTTTAATTCACTGCCACCTCTCTTCCAGGAATGCCCACCTTGAAGAAGTTCTGCTCTTCTCTCCAATGGCAGTTCCGTTTGTCTCTTTTACCTTGTTCATCTTCATTGCTTTCTGTCTCCCTCTCGTGTTTGATCAGGTATCTACCAAAACTTGCTTTCACAGCCACATATCTTTCCTCAGCAACTGTCTCCGGCTCCGACTTACTCCACGTGGATTCCAACTGAAATTTCACCCTTCGTGTTTTGGATTCACCCAGAACTACAGATATCTCCAAGATATTCAGTGTTCCTCGAACCACTGCTCTCGCCGTATCCTGAGATCCACGCTGAATGCCATGCACCGCCACATGAACACTCTCGACCTCTCTCTTCAGCAGCACCGACTCACTATCTCAAAGCTGTCGTGGTCCGCAGTTCCATTTCATCCTTCGCCTCATCAGGCGCTTTAACAAAAAACTTTTTTTCTTCCTTTCAGGTGTTAAGGATCACAAGCTTCAACAACTCTTGGACACCAACGCCCTCCCGGAACCTTCTTCCCCTTCACTTTCCTCTGACCCCATCCCTTCTCCCAATCTCACCCCCTGCCGCGTTTTCACTATCTCCTCTGACCTTCCCCTCTCTGACCCCAAACGATCAGTCCTCAGCAAAGGCCTGAGCTTCATCCCCTTACTCCCCCACCTCAATTAATTTCGAGCTCGGCACAATGCTGAACTCTTTTTCCGCCGCCTTCGTCTCCGTGCCCACTTCTTTGGCCAGGATTCTACCCCCGCACGTCTGACCCTTTCTCCTGTTTTCAGAATTCTCGTTCCACCTGGGCCCCTCCCTCTGGCCTCTTAACCTCTCTAGATCTTTTCATTGCAAACTGCCAGCGTGACATCAGCCGTCTCCATTTCTCTGCATCCCTCACTCACTCCAACCTACCTCCCTCTGATCTTGCAGCACTCCATTCTCTCAGATCCAACCCCAACATTGTCATTAAACCTACTGACAAGGGTGGTGCTGTTGTTGTTTGGCGAACCGACCGCTACCTAGCGGAAGCTGAACGCCAACTCTCCGACACCTCCTCCTACCTCCGCCTGGACCATGACCCCACCACCGAACATCAAGCCACTGTTTCCAAGACTGTCACTGACCTCATCTCCTCTGGAGATCTTCCCCCCCCGCCCGCCAATCTCATAGTTCCCCAACCCCGCACAGCCTGCTTCTACCTCCTTCCCAAGATCCACAAACGGGACTGTCCTGGTAGACCCATCATTTCAGCCTGTTCTTCCTATCTCGACTCTATTTTTTCTCCCCTTGTCCAGTCTCTTCCCACCTACATCCGTGACTCTTCCGACGCCCTCCGCCACTTTAACAGTTTCCAGTTTCCTGGCCCCAACCACCTCCTTTTCACTATGGACGTACAATCCCTCTACACCTCCATCCCCCACTAGGATGGCCTGAGGGCGCTCCGCTTCTTCCTTGAATAGAGGCCCAACCAGTCCCGATCCACTACCACCCTCCTCCGCCTGACTGAACTTGTTCTCACATTGAGCAACTTCTCCTTTGACTCCACGCACTTCCTCCAACACAAAGGTGTTGCTATGGGAACCCGCATGGGTCTTAGCTATGCCTGCCTTTTCGTGGGATACGTGGAACACTCTTTGTTCCAGTCCTACTCAGGTCCCCTCCCTCACCTCTTTTTCTGTACATTGATGACCGGTACATTGATGGCTGTATCGGTGCCGTTTCCTGCTCTCGCCCTGAACTAGATAATTTCATTCACTTTGCTTCCAATTTCCACCCTTCCCTCACCTTCACATGGTCCATCTCCGACTCTTCCCTTCCCTTCCTTGACATCTCCGTCTCCATCTCTGGGGATAGGTTATTGACAAACATTCACTACAAGCCCACCGACTCCCACAGCTACCTGGACTACACTTCCTCCCACCCCGCCTCCTGTAAGGACTCTATTCCATTCTCCCAGTTTCTCCGTCTCCGCCGCATCTGATCCGACGATGCCACCTTCCATACCAATGCTTCTGACATGTCTTCCTTTTTCCTCAACCGAGGATTCCCCTCTACAGTGGTTGACACGGCCCTTGACCGTGTCCGTTCTATCTCCCGCACTTCTGCCCCCACCCCTGCCCCTCCCTCCCGGAACCACGACAGAGTTCCCCTTGTCCTCACCTTTCACCCCACCAGCCTCCACATTCAATGGATCATCCTCCGCCATTTCCGCCACTTCCAGCGTGATCCCACCACCAAACGCATCTTCCCCTCACCTCCCCTTTCAGCATTCCGTAGGGACCGCTCCCTCCGCGACACCCTAGTCCACTCCTCTATCACCCCAACACCCCTTCCCCTTCGCCCGGCACCTTCCCGTGCAAGCACAGGAGATGCAACACATGCCCTTATACCTCCCCCCTTCCCACTGTCCAGGGCCCCAAGCACCCCTTCCAGGTGAAACAGCAATTTACTTGTACTTCTTGCAATCTAGTATATTGTATTCGCTGCTCACGATGCGGTCTCCTCTACATTGGGGAGACCAAATGCAGATTGGGTGACCACTTTGCGGAACACCTCCGTTCAGTCCGTAAGGGGGACCCCAAGCTCCCGGTGGCCTGTCACTTTAATTCACCGCTCCATTCCCACTCAGACCTCACCGTTCTCGGCCTCTTGCATTGTTCCACGGAAGCTCAGCGTAAGCTCGAGGAACAGCACCTCATCTTTCGATTAGGCACTTTACAGCCTTCTGGACTCAACATAGAGTTCAACAATTTCAGATCATAACCTCGGCCCCTATCACATATATATTTATTTTTTATCCACACTTTTTGTCTTTTTTTCTTCTCCCCCACATGGCAGCTGTCTTTCATTCTGCCAGCGCAATTTACACTTCATCTAGAGCCATCCTTTGTCTCTTAACCTGTCCCATTACCATCTCCTCTCGCCTTGAATATCTCTTAATGTCTCTTAACCTCTTCCGCCTTCCACCCTATCACAGATCTTCCCTTTTGTTCTTTCATCCCCTCTCCCTTTCCCAGCCCCTACACTTGCTTAAAAATCTGTTCCATTTCCTGCTTTTTTCCAGTTCTGATGAAAGGTCATCGACTTGAAACGTTGACTCCGTTTCTCTCTTCACAGATGCTGCCTGACCTGCTGAGTTTCTCCAGCATTTTCTGTTTTTATTTCAGATTTCCAGCATCCGCAGTATTTTCTTTTTGTACTTTTTAATGATGTTCTGGTACAGGCGCCTTGCGATAGAAGCACCGATTTAACTGGGGGCGGGAGTCGGGCAGACAGGGGGCTGAGGCGGGTGGAAAAACTTCCCCAAACTTGGCAGCGTAAGGTCTGGTGATTTTTAAGTCCTGGGCCCAACCTGCATAGCCTTGGTCAGCCTCCGGCCCGGAACTGCAGGAAGAGGCTGTTGGCTGGCGAGCAGGTGCGCGGTGAAGGGTGGCAGGAGGCCACCGTCAGGGACCGAAGGAATGGGCCTCGGCACTCGGGTGAGTCGCAGAGACGGGGTTCGGGAGAGCCTCGCGATCGGGAGAGAGCTGGCTTGCCCAGGACAGGCGAGGCCTCAACTCTTCTTGCGGGGTCCGGAGGAGCACGCCTGCTGATCCTCCCCATCCCAGGAGGAAAGCCAATAAAAGTTAATGAATTTGTGTGAAATTCCTCTGTTGTTTTGGCAATTTAGGAACAGGAGGAGGTCATTCAGCCCCTCGGGCCTGCTCTGCCATTCAATTAGATCATGACTGATCTGAACCTCAACTCCATTTTCCCACTTTTGCTCCATCTCCCTTGATACCCTTACCTAACAAAAATCTATCCATCTCAGTCTTGAAATCTCCAATTGTCCCAGTACCCACAGCCTTTTGAGGGAGAGAATTCTAAATTTCTACCACCCTTTTGTGTGAAGAAGTGTTTCCTGATTTTGCTCCTGAACTGCCAAGAGCTAATTTTAAGATTGTGTCCCTTCGTTCTTGATTTCCCCCATCAGAGGAAATGGTTTCTCCGAACCCACCCTATCAAATCCTTTTATCGTTTTAAATACCTCGATCGGATCACCCCTCAATCTTTTACACTCAAGGGAATAAAAGCCAAGTTTATGCAACCTGTCCTCATAATTTAACTCTCTAAACCCCGGTATCATTCTGGTGAATCTGCGCTGCACCCCCTCCAAGGCCAATATATCCTGCCTGAGGTGCGGTGCCCCGAACTGAACCCAGTGCTCCAAATGGGGTCTGACCAAAGCCCTGCTCTGCTGAAGCATCACTTCATCCTCCTTGGGGGTTCTAAGGCCATCAAGGCAGAGGATTATCTCTCTGCCGAGGTGTGATAAATGGCAGTTGGAAAGATTACCTGTAAACATCTGACATGATTCTCTGACTATATAAGCTGTGTCTTTATGCATTTCTCCACTTCACCTGAAGAAGGAGCAGCGCTCCGAAAGCTTGTGATTTCAAATAAAGCTGTTGGACTATAACCTGGTGTTGTGTGACTTCTTACATTTGTCCACCCCAGTCCAACTCCGGCATCTCCACACCATCAATTAACACGGTGGTGAAAAACGCTGAGTAAAGATATTTCAGCCGTGGCTCAGTGGGCAGCACTCTCGCCTCTGAGGCAGAAGGTTGTGGGTTCACGTCCCACTCCAGAGACTTGAGCACATGAAGCTAGGCTGACACTCCCAGTGCAGTGCCGAGGGAGTGCTGCACTGTCGGAGGTGCTGTCTTTCGGATGAGACGTTAAACCGAGGCCCTGTCTGCTCTCTCAGGTGGACGTAAAAGATCCCATGGCACTATTTCGAAGAAGAGCAGGGGAGTTCTCCCCGGTGTCCTGGGCCAATATTTATCCCTCAATCAACATAACAAAAACAGATGATCCGGTCATTATCACATTGCTGTTTGTGGGAGCTTGCTGTGCACAAATTGGCTGCCCCGTTTCCTACATTTTAACAGTGACTCCACTTCAAAATAGTACTTCATTGGCTGTAAAGCGCTTTGGGATGTCCGGTGGTCGTGAAAGGCGCTGTTTAAATGCAAGTCTTTCTTTCTTTCATTCACCACGTTAATGTATTCATTGCTAAGGTACCACCACACGCAGGAAACTTCGCGATATCCGGCACCGACGGGATCGGCGTGATGCCGATCTATGAAAACTTCCGGACAGACCAGTGCTAATGTTGAAGGATACGGAGGTTTTCATCTCCGTATCTGACAACAAACACTGTTGCTTAGCAACAGCTTGTAAACAGTCGGCCCGTACCTTGGAAGCGTCTCTGTAGCTTAGCAACAGCTTCAGAGAGGCTTTCCAGAGCTCGACTGTTTAAAAAAATGCTAGGAGAAGAAAAAAAAAGAAAAAAAACCTAACAAAACAGCTGCTGATTTTTGCTGTTAGATCGAGGTTTCCGGACATACAACCTCCGGATAAACCAAAGTTTCCTGTAATTGCAAATGGTTTGTTTTCGTTTTCAATTTTCTCACTGCCCTATGTCCCTCTTCCTCTTTTTGTTTCTTTGACCTTCTTCATTACACCCTTTCCTCCTTTTCCTCTGTTACCTTCTCCTCCGAGGGAAGACCGGCTGGGCCCCACCCTATCTGGGTCCAGGACCTCATTTGCAGCTCTTCCGCCAGGAGCGCCGCACTCCTTCCGGGCTGTGGAATCTCGGCCCCGGGATGCTATTTGCTCCATCTAAGAAAACACACCATCATTTACCCAAACCAGAAGCTCACAGGATATTGTCGGGTGAGCGTGTTATGAGGTGTTTTTTTGTTTTGTTTTGTTGCCTGTCCTGATGACTGTGCATTTTGTCCGTCATCCACCTCTTTGTAGGGGTGCGGTGATCGAATTTCACATCAGATAGCGGAATCCCAGTCGATACGGAAACACCGGGGAGCGACAAAAGCAAAACGAGTGTCGAGCTGAGCTGTCCCCACATCTCAAGTTGATTTTTAAAAATGGCTCCACTTGTAATCGAGAAACCAGCTAAAATGCCCTATCTCAAGAGGCCCATCCATCATTTTCACAGGGCTAAGAAAAAAAAGCACTAAGAGGCAGGGGAAGGGAGTGAGCCGGCGCTTTATTTTAAAATCTATACAGAAACCATCAATTTTCATTGTGGGTGTTTTTCTTTCTTTTGTTTATTCAGTATACATTTGGGAGAAGGCAGGAGGAAAGTAAAAGACCACTCGTGTGAAAAGAGATGACAGTTATGGATGGCCCCTTTAAAGCACCCCTCCCCCCAAGGATTTCCAGCCCCGCCTCCCCCTCGTGAGGCTTCCAAAGGCAGCCTTCTAGATAGGCCGGGGTATGTGTGATGTGGAGCAGCCGCTACTAAACCCCGCACCTTTCATGGTAATAATAAGCTTCCATTTGGGGCTTGTAAACGTGAAGTGTGGGCCAATGCTTTGCTTTGTACAAGAGCCTGTAGTTATTATGCCCCGGCGAGGGATTAATGTCAATCGAGGTGAAAAATGGGCAAAGTGACAATTTTAACGACGCTGTCAAGAGTTAGAAAATGACACTGAAACGGGAGCTCTCGCCAACCCTCCCTGAATATTCTCGCAGCCCGGGAGAAGGCCGCGATTTAAATTCCCCGCTGCAGGAACATTCCCCCTCCGCCCCCCCCGCCCCACCACCGCAGAGAGCTGGGGCCGACTAGTGTCGGGCGTTCAGAGAGGGTTCAGGTGGGAGTCAGGAGATGGGGCAGTGAAGGAGATTGGTAGTTGGGGGAATGGGAAGAGGGAGAATGGGGGGTCAGGGGTGGGGAATGAGGGAGACTGGGGAATGGGGGTCGGGGAATATGGGAACAGGAGTAGTCCATTCAGCCTTCGAGCCTGTTCCTCCATTCAAGTAGATCACGGCTGATCTGTACCTCAACTCTATTTACCCGACTTTGCTCCATATCCCTTAATACCCTTACCTAACAAAAATCTATCAATCTCAGTTTTGAAATTTTCAGTTGACCTCAACTTCTTTTTGGGGGAGAAAGCTCCAGCTTTCTGCAACCCTTTGTGTGAAGAGGTGCCTCCGAACATCACTCCTGAATGGCCTGGCTCTAACTTTAAGGTTCTGTCCCCTTGTTCTGAACTCTCGCACCACAGGAATTAGGGTAGAGAGGGAAAAACTATCAAATTATTTAATCACCTCAATTAGATCACCTTTTAATATTCTATACTCAAGGTTCAGGGGTGGAGAAGAGAGGGGGGATGGGGATGTATGGGGATGGGGGGATGGGGATGGGGATGTATGGGGATGGGGGTATGGGGATGGGGATGTATGGGGATGATGGGGATGGGGAGGTGGGGGGATGGGGAGGTAGGGGGCTGGGGGGATGGGGAGGTAGGGGGCTGGGGGGTCAGGGGATCAGAATAGAGGGGGTGAGGAGAGAGGGTGTGGGGGTCAGGGAAGGGGAGAGAGGGGCTTAGGGGCCAGGGGATGGGGAAAGAGGAGGTGAGGAGAGAGGGGGTGAGGGTCAGGGAATGGGGAGAGACAGATTGGAGGTTGGGGATGAAGAGAGGGGGAGACTGGGGAATGGGGTCATTGGATGGGGAGAGAGAGGATGGGGTCGGGAATGAAGGGAGAGGGAGACTGGGGAATGGGGTCATTGGATGGGGAGAGAGGATGGGGTCGGGAATGAAGGGAGAGGGAGACTGGGGAATGGGGTGAGAGAGGATGGGGGTCGGGAATAAAGGGAGAGGGAGACTGGGGAATGGGGTCATTGGATGGGGAGAGAGGATGGGGGTCAGGAATGAAGGGAGAGAGGGAGACTGGGGAATGGGGTCATTGGATGGGGAGAGAGGATGGGGGTCGGGAATGAAGGGAGAGAGGGAGACTGGGGAATGGGGTCATTGGATGGGGGGAGAGAGGATGGGGGTCAGGAATGAAGGGAGAGGGAGACTGGGGAATGGGAGTTTGGGTGATGGGGGTTCAGGGATACTTTGGAGTTTCGGGGAGAGATGTGGACGGGTTGTTGGGCTGACTGGGGCTTGAGTGGGGGCAGGGGGACATGTATACCGGGGAATGGTGTGGGCATGGGGATCAGCATTTCCGGCAGAGCCGGGAGCAGCAGCGATGTGGTGAGTGGGAGCGGCTCCGAGAGAGGAGCAGCCGGTAAAGGGCCGAGTGACACCTGGGGGCGTTACCGTGGGTAAACAATGAAAGATTGTTTCCAGTGGTGGGCGAATGGGGAACAAGGGAACGAAGACCGAGGATTTTCACTGGAAGAACCGAGGGGGGAGGAAGGTTTTTGAACTGAGGGCTATTCTACCATGGGATGCTTCATCACAAGTGGCTACTGAAGTAGAGATCAGAACAGCACATAAAAGGGAATGGGATAAATATTTGAAAAGGAGGAATATAAAAGGATCGGGGGAGGGCGGCCAGGGGAATGGGGTTGCAGGAGAGATACATAGGTGGTCAGTCAGCATCTTTAAAGGGAATGAACAGGTTCCGATGTTTCTGTTGTGCAACTCTGCATCAGACATTGCCTGAACTACTGTGTATTTCCAGAATTCCCTGTTTTTACTTTAGATTTCACATAGAATTACTCAGAAATCCCAACAAGGAAATAGGCTGTTCGGCCCGTGTTGGTTATTCATCCTAATCTTATGTACCTGCCAATGTTCCCTCAAATTTTTATTTTAGGTGCTCGGCCCCTTTAACTGGCTGCGCGGCTCATTCAAGTTTTCGCCCATGTGCTGTTTCTTCAGTGTAAAAGCGGGTGAGGGGCCTGCGCGGGACCTCCAGACCGTCGCACAGCCCCACAGCTTAGCGGGAACATTGGCGCCTGCCTTGTTCCTCTATCCCTTTATTACACTTTATTACTTCAACCACCTAGGTAACCTTTTCTTAAACGTTGCTAAGGTCTCTGCTTCAGTCACTAACTCCCGTAGTGCATTCCACAGCCTCGCAACCCTCTGTGTAAAAAAAAAAGTTTCTCTCGCTCTCTGTCCTAAATCTCTTGTGTTTAGTCCTATATCTGTGAGCCCTGGTTCTAGACCCCCCTCAACCACTAGAAGCAGTTGGTTTCTATCTCCCCTGGAGATCAAGGTCCTAGCATTTGCAGTTTTTCCTTTAACTTATAGGCTCTGATCCCTGTTGTTCTTCGAAAGAGGTTTTCATTTAAGAACATAAGCCCCTCGAGCCTGCTCCACCATTCAATAAGATCATGGCTGATCAGATCCTAACCGCCAATCTACTATCACTGAACCATCTCCTGAATCTAACAGAATTAGACACACGAAATAGGAGCAGGATCAGGCTACATGGCCCCTGAGCCCGCTCCGCTACTCACAGGGCCATGACCGATCCGAACCTAGACTCATGTCCAAATTCCTGCCCGCTCCCCATAACCCTTAATTCCCTTTACTTCTAGGAAACTGTCTATTTCTGTTTTAAATTTATGTAATGATGTAGCTTCTACAGCTTTTTGGAGCAGCATATTCCATGGACCTACCACCCTCTGAGTGAAGTACTTCCTCCTCATCTCAGTTTTGAAAGAGCAGCCCCTTATTCTAAGACTATGCCCCCTAGTTTTAGTTTCACCCATCATCGGGAACATCCTCCCCGCACCCACCCGATCCAACCCCTTCACAATCTTATATGTTTCAATAAGATCGCCTCTCATTCTTCTGAACTCCAATGAGTAGAGTCCCAATCTACTCAACCTCTCCTCATATGTCCATCCCCTCATCCCCGGGATTAACCGAGTGAACCTTCTTTGTACTGACTCGAGCGCAAGTATGTCCTTTCTTAAGTATGGACACCAAAACTGTATGCAGTATTCCAGGTGCGGTCTCACCAATACCTTGTACAACTGAAGCAATACCTCCCTATTTTTATATTCTATCCCCCTAGCAATGAAAGCCAACATTCCATTGGCCTTCTTAATCACTTGCTGCACCTGCATACTAACCTTTTGAGTTTCGTGCACCAGGACCCCCAGATCCCTTTGTACTTAAGTACTTTCCAGTTTCTTGCCATTAAGATAATAACTTGCTCTACGATTTTTCCTGCCAAAGTGCATAACCTCACACTTTCCATTTCTTCAAAAAGCAAAGAAAAAGAAAACCATTTTCTTTTAAACTGCTGGCAACAATTTAGTAAGTTATTCGTGCGGCTTTCACCCTCACTGTGTGCCATGTGTATCGGTTACCAAAGGGCAGAGAGGTGACCATTCCCCACGAAACCTTTGCCATCGTCTCTCGCAACCAAAAATTAGGAGGTGATTGAAAAGCCGTAGAATGTTTGCCCGCTCCCCTTTTGCACTGCACCCTCGGTTCCTCGCGGGAGTTCCCTCACCAACAAATGTGGGCCTGCCATAGCTGGGCTGATGAGGATTAGGAATGAAGTGAGGGAAGAACCCACTTGTATTTCTTTAATGTACGTTTTTATAATAGATCCGCACATGCTCTGCCGGCTGAGCTGCACTTGGTGACCGGGGCAAATAAACTCTTCACTAAGACGCAGAGTATGTGTTGTAGGAGCCACTCTGCCCAGTTGACCATTGACACTACGCATGTCCCGTGGGTATGGGACAGGCACTGGGGATAGGGGTGGGGGTGAGTGCTTCAGATCTGATGTTTTATATGCTAATGATGAAAATTCATTTAAAAACTTAGGGGGAGAAATTGAGTATAGCCCCATTTGGGGCGCCAGCCTCGCCAGGGCGCTAAAAGTTGCGCCCCGGAAGCATTCGCGGCCGCCCGCTGGAAATTGAGTGGTAGCGCCACAAAGGGAAGCGCGGCACTACTGGAGGCGCCCTGCATCCCTCTTGGGGTGCTGCGACTGAATATCGTGGCCCAACGTGCTGCAGCGCCACACGCTGCGGCGCGTCACGCTGCGGTACTGCAGGCCTTCCTCCCCTTCTTAAAGTGGAGGGGCCTTGTGCAGCGCGATCTGGGGCCCAGCTGGGCCCCCGAGGATCGGGAGTGCAGGCAAAAGAGCCCGGCACTGAGGAGAAGTGCCGGGCTCTTGGAGCGCAGCCAGCACTCCGCGGGGGGGAGGGGGGGTTCAGGGGGACGGGAGCGCAGGCAGGTGCTGGCAGGTGGCCAACAACAAAAATGGCTGCCCCGCACCTCGCCTTTAATTTGCGCCTCCCCGGCCGCAGGTAGGCCCCCCTGAACCGGTCGGACATAGCGTCCGGTGGTAAATCAGGGGGCGCTGCCAAATATCGCGGCCGGGGCGTCAGCAGGGCGCCGCGCACACCGATGACATAATCGGTAGCGGCGCAGCGCTAACGGTTAGCGCCACCACTAACGTCCCGCGGAATTTAGTGGGAGGCGTGGGCAGTGCCGTGCCCGGGCGCCAGTTGGCTTGCGACCCACTTAGCGCCCTCTTAAGGTGCTAAAGGGAGGCGCAAGCAACTGAATTTTTCCCCCTTAATAACTAATGAACGATACCAGAACTGAGAGGTTATACCTATCAGGAAAGATTGAACAGGCTGGGGCTGATATACCTATCAATTCATCCAATGAAAAGCGACGAGTTAAGAAAGTAACTATAGGTTTTTATTGGCTAAATAACAGAGCCCACCCTCGTGGGTGATCGGATACAACAAGGAGGAATGCCAGCCAGTCGACTACCTTTATACCTGGGCAGGTAGGTGGAGTCATGGGCGGAGTCAGCAGTGGTCAGCCCAGGTATAGCAGCGTGACAAGAGGCGACCTCGTATAGTGATACAAGAGTGTGAACAGTGATAACCATAGAGTAACGATATAACAGTGATAACTATAGTGTAACGATAGTGAACGATAAAAGTGGTTTACCACATTCACCCCTTGTTTAGATTTGAGTCCGGCGGGGTGAAGTGTACTACCAGTTCTGGTATGTCAGTCTGTCCGGAGGCCTCGTAAGCCTTTCTGATCGTCGCAGCGGCGGTGTTGCATTATCCGGTGTTAATGCTGGTGTCTGCGTGGTCGGCGAAGGCTCGTGGGGTTCCGGCATGCCGTCTACCTGGGCTGGAATTGGGGGGGTGGTGGGGGGGGGTGAAGGTGGTGTCTTCGGAGTGCCCGAGGGTGCGAGGTCTCGTAAGGAGACTGTGTCCTCCCGCCCGTCTGGGTATGCCACATAGGCGTACTGGGGGTTGGCGTGCAGGAGGTCCACCCTCTCGACCAGGGGGTCCGTTTTATGGGCCCTCACGTGCTTTCGCAGCAAGACGGGCCCCGGAGAGGTCAGCCAGGTTGGTAGCGTGGTTCCCGTAGTCGACTTCCTGGGGAAAGCAAACATTCGTTCATGGGGGGTGGCGTTGATGGCAGTGCAAAGTAGTGACCGGGTGGAATGCAGCGCTGCCGGGAGGACTTCCTGCCAGCGGGAGGTTGGGAGGCCCTTAGACTTTAAGGCTAAGAGGACGGCCTTCCATACCGTCGCGTTCTCTCTTTCCACCTGGCCGTTCCCTCGGGGGTTGTAGCTGGTGGTCCTGCTTGCAGCAATACCTCTCGCTAGTAGGAACTGACGGAGTTCCTCGCTCATGAAGGAGGAGCCCCGGTCACTGTATATAGTTTGGGAACCCGAACAAGGCGAAGAGGTCGTTCAGGCATTTAATGACCGTGGTACTGGTCATGTCTGGGCAGGGGAAGGCAAAGGGGAAACGGGAGTACTCATCAACAATGTTGAGGAAGTACACATTACGGTCAGAGGACGGGAGGGGCCCCTTAAAGTCGATGCTCAGGCGCTCGAAGGGGCGGGTGGCCTTGATCAGGCTTGCTCTGTCCGGCCTAAAGAAGTGCGGTTTGCACTCGGCACAGGTCTGGCAGTTCCTGGTCATGGTCCTGACCTCCTCGATGGAGTAGGGCAGGTTGCGGGCCTTAATGAAGTGGTAAAGTCTGGTGACCCCGGGGTGGCAGAGGTCGTTGTGGAGGGTCTGAAGTCTATCACTTTGCGCGCTGGCGCATGTAATTCGTGACAGAGCATCGGGGGGTTCGTTCAGCTTACCTGGCCGGTACAAGATATCATAATCATAGGTGGAGAGCTCGATTCTCCACCTCAAGATCTTGTCATTCTTGATTTTGCCCCTCAGCTTGTTATTAAACATAAAAGCGACCGAACGTTGGCCGGTAAGGAGGGTAAATCGTTTGCCTGCCAGGTAGTGCCTCCAGCGTCGTACCGCCTCCACAATCGCCTGGGCCTCCTTCTCGACCGACGAGTGTCGGATCTCAGGGCCCTGTAGGGTCCTTGAGAAGAAGGCCACCGGTCTCCCCTCCTGGTTAAGGGTGGCGGCTAGGGCGAAGTCGGATGCATCGCTCTCGACTTGGAAGGGGATGGACTCATCCACTGCGTGCATTGTGGCCTTGGCAATGTCTCCCTTAATGAGGGAGAAGGCTGCGCACGCTTCCTCCGTAAGGGGGAAGGATGTGGACTTCATGAGGGGTCTGGCTTTGTCCGCATAATTGGGCACCCATTGGGCATAGTAGGCGAAGAGCCCCAGGGTTCTCTTCAGTGCCTTTGGACAGTGGGGGAGGGGTAGCTCCATGAGGGGGCGCATTCTTTCGGGGTCGGGGCCGATGACTCCGTTCTCTACTACACAGCCGAGGATGGCAAGGCGCGAGGTGTTAAACACACATTTATCCTTATTGTAGGTGAGGTTCAGCCGTTGGGCCGTACGGAGGAATCTCTCCAGATTAGCATCATGGTCCTGCCGGTCGCGGCCGCAGATGGTGACGTTATCTAGATAGGGGAACGTGGCATGCAGCCCGTTCTGGTCAACCATCCGGTCCATCTCCCTTTGGAAGACCGAAACCCCGTTGGTGACGCCGAAGGGAACCCTAAGGAAGTGGTAGAGGCGGCCGTTCGCCTCGAAGGCTGTATACTGGCGGTCCTCAGGGCGGATAGGGAGTTGGTGATAGGCCGACTTAAGGTCGATGGTGGAGAATACCCGGTACTGCGCAATCTGATTGACCATATCAGATATGCGGGGAAGGGGGTATGCGTCCAGCTGGGTGTACCTGTTTATGGTCTGGCTGTAGTCGATGACCAGGCGGTTTTTATTGCCGGTCTTAATGACCACGACCTGGGCACGCCAGGGGCTGGTGCTCCCCTCGATGATGCCCTCCTTCAGGAGACGCTGCACCTCAGAGCTAATGAAAGCTCTGTCCCCGGCGCTGTACCGCCTGCTCTTGGTAGCGACGGGTTTGCAGTCGGGGGTGAGGTTAGCGAACAGGGAAGGTGGCGGGACCTTGAGGGTGGATAGGCCGCAGGTGTTACGCGGTGGGCGGTTTAAAATCTGCTGGTTGTCGACTGTGAGTGGGGGGAGGGGTCCGCCGTATGCTAGCGTGACGCTTTGGAGGTGGGATTGGAAGTCTAGGCCTAGTAGGACGGCAGCGCATAGCTGGGGCAGGACGAGGAGTTTAAAATTTTTATACTCCGTACCCTTAACCGACAGGGTCACAACGCAGTAGCCGCTGATGTCTGTGGCGTGTGACCTCGATGCCATCGAGATCCGGTTGCGCGTTGGCAGGACAGGGAGGGAGTAGTGGCTCACCGTGTCTGGGTGGATGAAGCTCTCCGTGCTTCCGCTGTCGAACAGGCAGGTCGTGGCGTGGCCGTTTACTTTGATGTCCATCATCGACTTGGACAGGTGATGCGGGCGGGCCTGGTCCAGTGTGACGGAGGCTAGTGTATAGCTGAGCGAGTTGTTGTAGTCTGCGGTTGAGGCGGTAGTCGGGTCTAGAGGCACGGTGGCGGTCGGGCGTGGTGGGTAAAATGGCGTCTCCCACGAGGTTGGACAAAATGGCGGAGAAGATGGCTGCCCCCATAACTCACATGAGGCACTGCTGGTGTCGGTTGCCTGTATCAAAGATGGCCGCCCCCATGACTCACATGTGGGGATGCTGGCCTCTGTTGCCTTGAAGGAAGATGGCCGCCCCCACAGTTCGCATGAGGCACTGCTGGCCTCTGATGATCCACCTCTGCAGGCCTTAGCGAAGTGGCCTTTCTTCATGCAGTTTGAGCAGGTAGAGTTCCTGGCTGGGCAGCGCGACCTCGGGTGTTTCGCCTGGCCGCAGAAGAAGCAGCCGGCGGCCCGATCGCGGGGGTCCGATGTCGGAGCCGGTACCGGGGGTGGCGGTCTCGATCGGGTCCGGGATGCCGACGCTGAGGTAGGTCCCAGGGGGGTTGCTGCGGGGGGTATCGCGGTCGGGGTCGGTCCCAAGTCCCAGGGTCGCGAGTTACAGTACCTTGAGTATGCCTCGAGGTCCCGATGGGCCACCTCTAGAGAGAGAGCGAGGGCTGCAGCTTTGTCCAGGTCGAGGTCCCTTGCTTCCAGTAGTCTTTGCCGTGAGTAGTCGGACCGCAGGCCTTTCACGAAGGCATCGCGGACATTGTCTTCAGTATTTTCTGCCGCCGTTACCGCTTTAAAGTTACAGTCTCTGCCGAGTGCTTGTAGCACCCGTAAAAATTCCTCCACGGGCTCTCCTGGCTGTTGCGGGCGGGATCTTCGGAGGTGTCTGGCATACATGGAATTTACCGGGGTTTGGTACTGTCTTTTCAGCCGGTTGATGGCGTCCTCGTATGTTTTAAGGTCCCGGATGAGTGCGAATACTTTAGGGCTCACTTGGGCGTTCAGAACTCTTAGCATGGATTTCTGAGGCACGCCGGATTCTCCCAGGTAGGCTTCGAAGCAGCTCAGCCAGTGTTCGAAGTCGAGGGCTGAGTTTGCTGCCTGTGGGCTTAGGTCCAGGTATGGTGGTCTGAGGGCTCGCAGCCAGGCCGGCTGCTGTGGCTGTTGTAGCTGGGCGTCTGGCTGGTCGCTTGGCTGGTCGTTTGGCTGGTCGTTTGACTGCTCAAGTGTCGACATTTTAAAATTTAGCCAATAAAATTGATATACCTATCAATTCATCCAATGAAAAGCGACGAGTTAAGAAAGTAACTATAGGTTTTTATTGGCTAAATAACAGAGCCCACCCTCGTGGGTGATCGGATACAACAAGGAGGAATGCCAGCCAGTCGACTACCTTTATACCTGGGCAGGTAGGTGGAGTCATGGGCGGAGTCAGCAGTGGTCAGCCCAGGTATAGCAGCATGACAAGAGGCGACCTCGTATAGTGATACAACAGTGTGAACAGTGATAACCATAGAGTAACGATATAACAGTGATAACTATAGTGTAATGATAGTGAACGATAAAAGTGGTTTACCACAGGGACTCTTTTCTTTAGAAAACTGAAGACTGAGGGGTGACCTGTTAGAGGTCATTAAGATTATGAAAGGGTTCGATAGAGTAGACGTAGAGAAGATGTTTCCACTTATGAGCGAGACCAGAACTAGGGGCCATAAATATAAGATAATTGTCATAAATCTCATCCTCATAAAGAAACTACTCATGAAATAACGCTGGACGGCCAGCTGGTGGCGCCGTCCAAGGAGTATAAATACTCGGGCGTGGGCCCAGCTTTTCCAGGGACATTTTGTAAGACAGGAACTAGTGAAGTACAACTAGACCTCCATGTTCTGAAACAAGTTGATTAAAGCCTTGCTTTATACTCAAACCAAGTGCGTAGTGAGTTTTATTACGTCAATAATCACTAATAAATCCAATAGGGAATTCAGGAGAAACTTATTTACTCAGAGAGTGGTGAGAATGTGGAACTCGCTGCCACAGGGAGTGGTTGAGGTGAATAGCATTAGATGCATTCAAGGGGAAGCTAGATAAGCACATGAAGGAGCAAGGTATAGAAGGATATGTTGATAGGGTGAGACGAAGAGCAGTGGGAGGAGGCTCATGTGGAGCATAAACACCGGCATGGACCTGTTGGGCCGAATGGCCTGTTTCTGTGCTGTAAATACTTTGTAACTTTGTAATCCCCACATCACAAAATAAATGGAAAAGGGGAAGAGAGAGGAGGAGAATATTTTTTACACAGCGAGTTGGTATGATCTGGAACTCACTGCCTGAAAGGGCGGTGGAAGCAGATTCAATAGTAACTTTCAAAAGGGAATTGGATAAATACTTGAAAATGGGAAAAAATTGCTGGGCCTTGGGTAAAGAGCAGAGGGAAGTGGGACTAATTGGAGAGCTCTTTCAAAGGGCCGGCACAGGCACGATGGGCTGAATGGCCTCCTTCTGTACTGTAAGATTCTATGAATTGAAGTGGAGCTACATCGCCTCTCGCAACCAAAAATTAGGAGGTAATTGAAAAGCCGTAGAATGTTTGCCCGCTCCCCTTTTGCATTGCACCCTCGGTTCCTCTTGGGAGTTCCCTCACCAACAAATGTGGGCCTGCCATAGCTGGGCTGATGAGGATTAGGAATGAAGTGAGGGAAGAACCCACTTGTATTTCTTTAATGTACGTTTTTATAATAGATCCACACATGCTCTGCCGGCTGAGCTGCGCTTGGTGACCGGGGCAAATAAACTCTTCACTAAGACGCAGAGTACGTGTTGTTGTAGGAGCCACACTGCCCAGCTGACCATTGACGCTACGCATGTCCTGTGGGTATGGGACAGGCACTGGGGATAGGGGTGGCTTTAAAAATTAGAGCTTAGGTGTCCAGGTTATGTTTTAGAAATTTATGGACAGGTCATTCGAAAAATCCCACCAGTGGCAACCTGGTCATTCTGATCTCTGCAGGTCAGTATCAGACTGTAGAGAAAGAACAACAGAAAATGCTGGAAAAACTCAGCAGGCCAGGCAACATCCGTGGAGAGAAAATAGAGTCAAGACAAAGGGTTCACCTGAAACGTTGACTCTATTTTCTCTCCACGGATGTTGCCTGGCCTGCTGAGTTTTTCCAGCGTTTTCTGTTGTTATTTCGGATTTCCAGCATCTGCAGTATTTTGCTATCAGACTGTAGAGATTCACATCTATTGCTAGAAATGGTCGGGGCTGATTTAAGAGTAGAGGCCAGCGAAGAAACAGCCTCCATTCATCGAATCCTTTCTAACCAATACCACATTACTCCAGTCTTCAGAGAACGAAACAATATTTGTCTCTATTAAATTGTGCTATTTCTTTCCTATTAAAATGTTGTAAGGCCAGTGGGTCACGTGGACATCGTATATCAAAGATGCTGCACAGTTGTCACTGCAGTCAGCGGAGGTATATTCCCCAGACGGCGCTGTAATGGAGATTTCCAGTAGATTTATCTCTGAATTGGAGGCGATTATTGCAGCAGCAGTAATCTGACTCTGATAGTCATTAAAGTAACTGTTCCCTAATGGAATGACACACGAGCTCCGTTGCACTCCAGCAATGCTGGCAACTCGTCGTTCCTTGAGGAACTGCTGAGGCTGGGATTAGAAGCAGCCTGTTGGTCTGAGACTGCCAGCATCGGGCCCTCGTAGACCAGTGCATGATATATACAGGGGTGTTGTGCCTGTGTCTCGGGTAATTGGTAGGAACATGCAGTGAAATAAATTCCGCACTTCCTGTTCAAGCCTGTTTTTTTCTCTCTCTCTCTCTATTTTCCACCAAATCTATTTAAAACATCGGGACAACAAGCCAACTCCCTTTCGGCACATTTAAAGAATGCCAGTGACACTTGCGTTGCAGATATGAATTCGAGTCAATAATAATGACCCACAGCGCTCACATTATAAAACGCTCTCAGTACATCTGTAACTCTTGGGACAGCAGCTTATCAATAGAGCTCTCATCCGCAGCCTGTGTGTCTGTAGACAATAGATGCCAACCACTTTTTGGTTGTAATATTTATCCACCAGTCATTATGATGCGCTCCTGCATGCCACTGACTGCTGTTTGGGTCCCATTACTTCTTCTCTCTTAGGCAGTCCCTCGGAGCCGAGGATGGCTTGCTTCCACATTAAAAATGAGTTCTCGGGTGACTGATGAGTCCAATGCGGGACCTACAGTCTCTGTCACAGGCGGGGCAGATGGTGGTTGAAGGGGCGAGTGGGTGGGGTGCTTGGGTTGACGTGCGCTCCTTGTGCTGCCTGCGCTTAGCTTCTGCTTGCTCCCGGCGAAGACACTCGAGGTGTTTGGCGCCTTCCCGGATGCTTCTCCTCCACTTTGTGCGGTCTTGGGCCAGGGATTCCCAGGTGTCGATGGGAATGTTACACTTTTTCAAGGAGGCTTTGAGGGTGTCCTTGAAGCGTTTCCTCTGCCCACCTGGGGCTCTCTTGCCGTGCCAGAGCTCCGAGTAGATGTTTGTTTTGGGAGTCTCGTATCGGGCATGTGGACAATGCGTCCATCGGAGCTGATTGAGCGTAGTCAAAGCTTCGATGCTGAGGATGTTGGCCTGAGCAAGAACACTGACGTTGGTGCGCCTATCCTGCCAATGGATTTGCAGGATCTTGCAGAGGCAGCGTTGGTGGTACCTCTCCAGTGCTTTGAGGTGCCTGCTGTACATGGTCCATGTCTCTGAGGCATACAGCTGGACCTCTGTCACCTCCAGTCCAGATCCAAGGTCGTCCCATCCTCTGTCGTTGAATTACAGTATGCAGACGACGCTTGCGTCTGCGCTCACTCGGAGGTCGAACTCCAAACCATTGTCAACACCTTCACCGAAGCGTACGAGAGCATAGGCCTTACACTAAACATCCGTAAGACAAAGGTCCTCTACCAATCTGCCCCCGCCACACAGTACTGCCCCCCGATTACCAAAATCCACGACAAGGCCTTGGAAAATGTGGACCACTTTCCATACCTCGGGAGGCTACTGCCAACAAGGGCAGACGTCGACGACGAAGTCCAACATCGCCTTCAGTGTGCCAGTGCAGCCTTCGGTCGCCTGAGGAAGAGAGTGTTTGAAGACCAGGACCACAAACACAGCACTAAGCTCATGGTCTACAGAGCAGCAGTGATAGCTGCCCTGCTGTATGACTCAGAGACATGGACCATGTCCCATTACACTTAGGTGCCGGCAGCCTCTTGTACCTTGCCCAAGTTCCTTAGCCTCTCTAAGTGTAAGCTTCGACAGTGAATGTTAACAGGCTATTCGACTGCAGGAGCCACAGGAGTGAGACTGATGCTGGTAGAATAGATAAGGGAGAACCAGTGGATGTGGAGTATTTGGACTTTCAGAAGGCTTTCGATAAGGTCCCGCATAAGAGATTAGCGTGTAAAGTTAAGGCACATGCGATTGGGGGCAAGGTACTGACTTGGATAGAGAACTGGTTGGCAGACAGGAAGAAAAGAGTTGGAATAAATGGGTCTTTTTCCGAGTGGCAGGCAGTGACTAGTGGGGTACAGCAGGGATCGGTCCTAGGACCCCAGCTATTCACAATATATATTAATGATCTGGACGAGGGAACTAGATGTAATATCTCCAAGTTTGCAGACTACACAAAGCTGGGTGGGCGTGTGTGCTGTGAGGAGGATGCCGAGAAACTCCAGTATGATTTGGACAGGTTGGGTGATTGGGCAGATGCATGGCAGATGCAGTATAATGTGGATAAATGCGAGGTTATCCACTTTGGTGGCAAAAACAGGAAGGCAGATTATTATCTGAATGGCAATAAATTGGGAGAAGGGGAAGTGCAACAAGACCTGGGTATCCTTGTGCACCAGTCGCTGAAGGTAAGCATGCAGGTGCAGCAGGCGGTTAAGAAGGCAAATGGTATGTTGGCCTTCGTAGCGAGAGGGTTCGAGTACAGGAACAAGGATGTCTTGCTGCAGTTGTACAGGGCCTTGGTGAGACCACACCTTGAGTATTGTGTGCAGATTTGGTCGCCTTATCTGATGTTCTTGCCATGGAGGGAGTGCAGCGAAGATTCACCAGACTGATACCTGGGATAGCCAGAATGATGTATGAGGAGAGATTGGGTCGATTGGGCTTATACTCGCTGGAGTTTAGAAGAATGAGAGGGGATCTCATTGAAACTTATAAAATTCAGACAGGACTGGACAGACTAGATGCAGGAAGGATGTTCCCGATGGTCGGGGAGTTGAAAACCAGGGGTCACAGTCTAAGGATAAGGGGTAAGCCATTTAGGACAGAAATGAGGAGGAATTTCTTCACCCAGAGAGTGGTGAACCTGTGGCAGTTGAGGCCAATTCATTAAATATATTCAAGAAGGAGTTAGATATATTTCTTAAGGCTAAAGGTATCAAGGGATATGGGGAGAAGGCAGGGACAGGGTACTGAGTTTGGATGATCAGCCATGATCTCATTGAATGGCGGAGCAGGCTCGAGGGGCCGAATGGCCTACTCCTGCTCCTATCTTCTATGTTTCTATGTTTCTAATTCCTCACCTGACAGTCACACATGTCTACTTTCCAGCAAGGGGTCACTGGCGAGCGAGCGGGAATCCAGGCTGATTTCCCCCCCGCCCATTTGGGGCAGGGCACTGAGAATCAATTTAACACAGTCCGCTGGCTGAGGTTAACTAACTCAGTACGCAGCAGAGATCAAACGTGGGACTTGTTCCTTCATGGTTGAGCCAGTTCTGCTCATTCAACAAATAACGCTTCCAGCAATTACTGACTGTACTTATTAAATGTAGAACATAGAAGATAGGAGCAGGAGTAGGCCATTCGGCCCCTCGAGCCTGCTCCGCCATTCAGTGCGATCATGGCTGCACGCTATAATGTAGAAAAGCTTTAGTCTTATTTCTATGTACTAATCCCAAAATCCTTTCTCATGAAATGTATGTCACGTCCTTAGAGTAGAGAAGGTTAAGAGGAGATTTGATAGAGGTTTTTAAAATCATGAAGGGTTTAGATAGAGTAAATAAAGAGAAACTGTTTCCAATGGCTGAAGGGTCGATAACCAGAGGGCACAGATTTAGGGAAATTGGCAAAAGAACCAGAGGCGACAGGAAGAAAAACCTTTTTACACAACGAGTGCATACGAACATACATACGAACATACGAATTAGGAGCAGAAGTCGGCCACTCGGCCCTTCGAGCCTGCTCCGCCATTCAACAAGATCATGGCTGATCTGATTACTCCACAGTCCCGCCTACCCCCAATAACTTTTCACCCCCTTGCTTACCAAGAATCTATCTACCACTGCCTTAAAAATATTCAGACTCTGCTTCCACCGCCCTCTGAGGAAGAGAGTTCCAAAGACTCACGACCCTCTGTGAGAAAAAATTTCTCCTCATGTCTGTCTTAAATGGGCGACCCCTTATTTTTAAACAGTGACCCCTAGTTCTAGATTCTCCTACAAGAGGAAACATCTCTCATTCTTCTAAACTCCAGCGGATACAAGCCTAGCCTGTCCAACCTTTCCTCATAAGCCAACCCGCCCATTCCAGGTATTAGTCTAGTAAACCTTCTCTGAACTGCTTCCAACGCATTTACATCCTTCCTTAAATAAGGAGACCAATACTGTACACAGTGCTCCAGATGTGGTCTCACCAATGCCCTGTATAACTGAAGCATAACCTCCCTACTTTTGTATTCAATTCCCCTCGCAATAAATAACATTCTGTTAGCTTTCCTAATTACTTGCATCTCAGAGCTCTGCAATCTCTCACCATTTAGATAATATACTTCTTTTTTATTCTTCCTGCCAAAATGGACAACTTCACATTTTCCCACATTATACTCCATCTGCCAGATCTTTGCCCACTCACTTAACTTATCTATATCCCTTTGTAGCCTCCTTATGTCCTCTTCAAAATTTACTTTCCTACCTATCTTTGTGTCATCAGCAAATTTAGCAACCATACCTTCGGTCCCTTCATCCAAGTCATGCACTGCCTGATAGGATGGTGGATACAGATTCAATAGTTGTCTTCAAAAGGGAATTGGATAAATACTTGGAGGAGAAAAAATTTCAGGGATATGGGGAAAGAGCAGGGGAGTGGAACTAACGGGATTGCTCTTCGAAAGAGCCGGCGCAGACTCGATGGGCTGAATGGCCTCCTGTGCTGTACTCTTCTATGATTCTATGTTTTGTAAGGGCATATTGTATCTGACAGGCATTGCATTGTGGCTGGAAGCTCTACATACATGTGTACTGATTTTAAAATATATAATACATGTGTGTAGACTTCACTTAGTGTGGTAAACCACTGTTTGTATTCCTGTTTGTCCTGTTTGTATTCCACTGTGTACATGCCTGGACATGCCTCGGCTGACTCCTCCCACAGGTCCTAGTATAAAGGTGACTGCTCCCCAGCCCTTAGTATCATGGACCGGTCGACCACGCGAGGCAGACCTCCATTCTGTTGTTAATAAAAGCCTTTAGTTACTCTTCTAACTCTCAGTCTTTTATGAGTAATTGATAGCGCATCAATTTTATTAACAACATTTTTATAATGGAGAAGATCCTCACACCAGCATGCCTGGACTTAGATCATCGGGAGGCGGACTCATCCACCAAGTTTACTCACTGGCTTAAGTGTTTCGAAAAATTCCTGACCGCCTCCGAAGCAATCAAATCGGACGAGGACAAACTGGATGTCCTGACCTCCAAAGTGAACCACCGAGTGTACTCGGTCATCCAAGACGCGACCTCGTACGCGGACGCTATCAAGCTCCTCAAGGACCAGTACACGCGCCCAGTGAACAAAGTGTACGCCAGGCACCTCCTGGGGAGTCGTAAACAACAACCTGGGGAATCGACCGTGGAATACCTTCAGGCACTGTCTGTGCTTGGCCGGGCCTGTGGTTGTAAGGATGTAAAGGCCGCCGTGTACACAGAGGAACTTATCCGGGACGCTTTTGTAGCGGGCCACAGATCCAATTACACCCGACAGCGACTGTTGGAGCAGAGTAACCTCGACCTCAACAAGGCCTCTGAACTCGCACTATCGTTGGATGCAGCCTACCAGGGCATGGATGCCTACTCCTCTGCACCGTGGACGCCGCGGGGAATGACAGCCTGGGACACGGTAGGACCGCCTCATAGCGCCGTGCCACCCCAGCCACACCCCAACAACGGCCCAACTACCGCAGCAGTGTCCCAAGGCCAGACAGCAGTGCCCCAAGGCCAGAAATGCTACTTTTGTGGCCAGGCAAAACACCCCAGAGCGCGCTGCCCGGCAAAAAACGCGATCTGCTCGGGCTGCGGGAAGAAGGGACACTACGCTAGTGTCTGCAGGGCCAAAGCCACCCCGAACCCCAGCAGCGCCGCGTGTGGGCCATGCGGGCCGCCATCTTGGACCTCCCCGGCCATGTGCGAATCACCGGTACAGCAGCCATTTTGGACGCCTCCAGCCACATGGGGATCATGGACGCCGCCATCTTGGACGACAGCCGGGACGCAGCAGGCCCCCGACACCGCCTCATCTGATACCCGCAGCGACACACCGACCCCTACGCTGGCATCCGTTACACTGGACCAAGCGAGACCGCACCAACTGGCCAGTTCCACAATGGACATTAAGGTAAATGGTCACGATACAATCTGCCTTTTTGACTCTGGGAGCACGGAGAGCTTCATCCACCCCGACACGGTGCGGCGTTGCTCTCTCCCAGTCCTGCCTGCGCAACAGCGGATTTCTATGGCCTCCGAGTCCCAGTCGGCGGACATCGGCGGCTACTGCGTGGTGACACTCGTAGTAGACGGGACCGTGTACGATCATTTTAAACTTCTGGTCCTGCCTGACCTCTGCGCTGCCGTCCTGCTGGGGTTAGATTTTCAGTGCCACCTTAAAAGTGTTACGATGGCGTACGGTGGACCCCTACCCCCACTCACAGTCCGCAGCCAGCAGCTTCCAAACTGCCCGCCGCGCACCAGGTGCAACCTCTCCACACTCAGAGTCACCCCCCCCCAACTGTTTGCTAACCTCACCCCCGACTGTAAGCCCATCGCCACAAAGAGCAGGCGATACAGTGCCGGGGACAGGGTTTTCATTAAAACCGAAGTGGAGCAGCTCCTGAAAGAAGGGATTATTGAGGGCAGCACCAGCCCCTGGCGAGCCCAGGTTGTGGTCGTTAAGACCGGCGAGAAGCAGCGCCTGGTCATCGACTACAGCCAGACAATAAATCGCTACACCCTGCTGGACGCCTACCCACTCCCCCGTATAGCTGATATGGTCAACCAGATCGCGCAGTACCGCGTCTTCTCGACCATTGACCTGAAATCAGCGTACCACCAGCTCCCCATCCGCCCTGAGGACCGCCAGTACACTGCCTTTGAGGCAAACGGCCGCCTCTATCACTTCCTTAGGGTTCCCTTTGGCGTCACCAACGGGGTCTCCGTCTTCCAAAGGGAGATGGACCGGATGGTAGATCAAAATGCGTTGCAGGCCACTTTCCCATATCTGGACAATGTGACCATCTGCGGCCGTGACTTGCAGGACCATGACGCAAACCTCGAAAAATTCCTCCGCACCGCCCAACTCCTAAACCTGACATATAACAAGGAGAAGTGCATATTCCGCACAAACCGCCTCGCCACCCTTGGCTGTGTTGTGGAACACGGAGTCATCGGCCCCGACCCCGACCGGATGCGTCCCCTTATGGAACTTCCACTGCCCCACTGCCTCAAGGCCCTGAAGAGGTGCCTAGGGTTTTTCTCCTATTACGCCCAGTGGGTCCCCTACTATGCGGACAAGGCCCGTCCGCTGATCAAGTCCACCTCTTTTCCCTTGACGGCAGAGGCCCGCTTAGCCTTCCACCGTATCAAGGAGGACATTGCCAAAGCCACCATGCACGCAGTGGACGAATCCATCCCCTTCCAGGTGGAAAGCGACGCGTCTGACTTTGCCCTGGCCGCTACCCTCAATCAGGCGGGGAGACCCGTGGCCTTCTTTTCACGAACCCTCCAAGGCCCGGAGACCAGACACTCCGCTGTTGAGAAGGAGGCCCAGGCGATTGTGGAGGCTGTGCGTCATTGGAGGCACTACCTGGCCGGAAAACGATTTACCCTGCTCACTGACCAGCGTTCAGTTGCTTTTATGTTTAACAACAAGCAGAGGGGCAAAATCAAAAATGACAAGATCTTGAGGTGGAGAATCGAACTTTCCACCTACAACTACGAGATCTTGTACCGGCCCGGGAAGCTAAATGAACCCCCGGATGCGCTATCGCGTGGCACCTGCGCCAGCGCGCAGATCGATAGACTGCGGGCCCTCCACAATGACCTCTGCCACCCGGGGGTCACCAGGTTCTTCCACTTCATCAAGGCCCGCAACCTGCCTTACTCTATTGAGGAGGTCAGGACCATGACCAGGAACTGCCAAGTCTGCGCTGAGTGCAAACCGCACTTTTATAGACCAGACAGGGCCCACCTGATAAAAGCCACTCGCCCCTTCGAGCGCCTGAGCGTCGATTTTAAAGGGCCTCTCCCCTCCTCCGACCGCAATGTGTACTTCCTCAATATTATTGATGAGTACTCCCGTTTCCCGTTCGCCTTCCCCTGCCCGGACATGACCAGTGCCACGGTCATTAAATGTCTGAACAACCTCTTCACCCTGTTCGGCTTCCCCAGCTATATCCATAGCGACCGGGGCTCATCGTTTATGAGCGACGAACTCCATCAGTACCTGCTAACTAGGGGTATTGCCACAAGCAGGACCACCAGTTACAACCCCCGGGGGAACGGACAGGTGGAAAGAGAAAATGCGACAGTTTGGAAGGCCGTCCTGCTAGCCTTAAAGTCTAGGGGCCTTCCAACCTCCCGCTGGCAGGATGTGCTCCCCGATGCGCTCCACTCTATTCGGTCACTGCTCTGCACTGCCACTAACGCCACCCCTCATGAGAAAATGTTTGTCTTCCCAAGGAAGTCCACATCGGGGACATCGCTACCGCCATGGCTGACGTCCCCAGGGCCGGTCCTACTGAGAAGACACGTGAGGACCCATAAAATGGACCCCCTGGTCGAGAGGGTCGACCTCCTCCACGCCAACCCCCAGTATGCTTACATTGCATACCCGGACGGGCGGGAGGACACAGTCTCCATAAGAGACCTTGCACCCTCGGGGGCCGCAGTAACCCACTACCCACTACCACCCCCCCCCACGATCCGATATCCAGCCCCAGCAGACGGCAGGCCTGGGCCCCGCGACCCGCTCGACATCTACGAGGACGACACGCCTGTGCCACAGCCTACGCTGGACTCGACGCCGGAAACTTCACTACCCCTGCCGTCGCCACGCAGATCACAGCGGCAGACAAGACCTCCGGAGAGACTCCAATACACTAACTTTTAATACACTTCACCCCGCCGGACTCAATTTTAAACAAGGGGTGAATGTGGTAAACCACTGTTTGTATTCCTGTTTGTCCTGTTTGTATTCCACTGTGTACATGCCTGGACATGCCTCGGCTGACTCCTCCCACAGGTCCTAGTATAAAGGTGACTGCTCCCCAGCCCTTAGTATCATGGACCGGTCGACCACGCGAGGCAGACCTCCATTCTGTTGTTAATAAAAGCCTTTAGTTACTCTTCTAACTCTCAGTCTTTTATGAGTAATTGATAGCGCATCACTTAGCCTCGCCCAGTCCTGGCTGCAGTACTTGTGCAGATATCTGACAATTCCGTTGGAAATAATTTTTCAGGTCATTGACTGTGAAACATGATCTACAGGTCACAAGTCCGCCTCCAATGCATTTCTAATTCTTGAAACGTCTTCCACGTTGCTAAGCAAATGAGAAACATACAAATGTCCTACAATCTGAGGTTTGAATGCTGTCGCCCCTCCCTCCTCACCAGTTGCACTGGTGTCTAAGCCATTCTCCCCGTATATTAACAGGGAGGGAGTTGGGGACTGTGAACTTTACACCAGGACAGAGAGGCGATGAAAATGGTCTGACCGTCTTGCAATGCGGACCTAAATGACACAGTGGGCTTCGGGGGATGGGTGGGGTTGAATGGCCTCTTCCCATTCCTATCTTGCGCTCAAGGCTTAAAAAAATAAAAACATTAATGTTTCCGGCGTTGGGAAAAGGCCTGTGGCCCAACAAGCCTGCTCCTCTTTGACTCGAGACTACAGCTGGTGCAAGCGGCTTTAAGGCACAAGAGGCGTGGATTTAGTGCCCAGACACGGGTGTGACTGACATTTCTCATTGCTGTCCGCACCAGCGGTAACGATGTCATCTTTTTGTTAGTATTGAATGGCGCTTGTTGTCTGTGCCTGGGCTCGTAAACTGGACAGGAAATTAAAGTGAGGGATGCCATAAGGTAAGCTTAAGAGCCAAACCGCGCCCCCCCCCAGGCAAATGCAATATAAATAAGACATTTATAGAGTTAGCACTAACATTTAAAAAGACTTTAATGTTGTTTTCTACTCAAAGCAAGGACCTTCTGAGTTTTTAATGCTTAAACTTAATCTTTGTGTTTCCAAATGAAATCAGGGTCAAGAGGAGCAATACAAGTGTCTTCACCCAGTGATCTCTGGGTTGTGGGCCCAGCTCTTGAGGCTCTGGGTTATGGGTTCAGGAGGCTTTAGGTTTTGGGCCTAGAAAAAGAAAGACTTGCATTTATATAGCGCCTTTCATGACCTCTGGATGTTCCAAAGCACTTTACAGCCAATGAAGTATTTTTTGAAGTGTAGTCGCTGTTGTAATGTAAGAAACGCGGCAGCCAATTTGCGCACAGCAAGCTCCCACAAACAGCAATGTGATAATGACCAGGTATTCTGTCTTTCGGTGTTAGCTCAGAGATAAATATTGGCCAAGACACTGAGGGAAACCCCTCTGTTCTTCTTTGAAATAGTGCCGTGGAATCTTTTACATCCACCTGAAAGGGCAGACGGGGCCTCGGTTTAACGTCTCATCTGAAAAATGGCACCTCCGACAGTGCAGCACTCCCTCAGTATTGCACTGGAGTGTCAGCCTAGATTTTGTGCTCAAGTCCCTGGAGTGGGACTTGAACCCACAACCTTCTGACTCAGGACCCCCGGAGGCTGTGGGTTATGGTTTCAGGAGGCATTAGGCTGTGGGCCAAGCCCAGGAGGCTCTGGGTGACCTCAACACCTAACCTGACAAGAGAAACCAGAGTAACATTTTTCCACTGTCCACACCCACCATCGCTCTCCGAGGGAGATCGCCAATAGTGCTGTATTCGCCATAGTTCTGTGCTGTGGGGCCCAGTAGCAACTGGATTGAGAACATCTAACCTCGTGTCACATAGGGTCTTCAGCTAGCAGGTAGAAGAGAATTTAATTCCTCCAGCCTAGACTGGATTTGAACTTGGGCATTCGAGGTTAAAGGCCAATGTCTAACCCACTGCTCCACTCAGTTCTCTTGAGAGCAAACAGTCTTCCTTCCTCTCTTCCCCGTTTACCATGACAACCTAGCTGAGATTGGAACTCATCACACAAGGGGATTGCAAATGGAAACTCTCCTACTTTATTAGCAGTGTCTTGTGGATTTAATGTGCAGGGCATTGTATTTAATCCAGATAGGCTTGTCGTAATTGGAACAGGCGCACTCTGACAGACTCCTGGATCATTCTACATCAATGATTTGTATTTCTGCCTATTTCATTATTCAATTACGCCAGTAATAGCGGAGAGAAAACCACCTTTCAGACACAAACGCTCTCTGCTGAAATATTGTGGCTGCTGCTTCTGGAGCGCAGGCCCTGCAGCCTGCATGTCTGTGCAAATGTCTTTGGGGAGGGGAGATGGAGAGGCAGGGCAGAGGGAAGGGAAGAAAAATGAAAGAAAGGTGGGGAAAATCTTGTGAAATACTTTTTACACCTTTTGCCAGGCGGAATGAGGTAAGTGGAATTCCTGACTTGGACCGAACAATATCTCTGGCTTTCGTATGTCAACGTTAGACACCTTGTTGTGCACTGCTGAATCACTTACCTCACTTGTAATTCTTGCTCGCCTGCCAAATAACTGTACTTGGGGGGATCTGTTGGCACCTTTTAACTTCCATGGCTATTCAACTCTCATTAATTTTCTAATGGGGGGAGGAGGGAACGCAAGGATGTGTGTGATTTGTGCACTTTGGCTGGGACTTTAAAACAGCCCTCCGAGGGAACCAGACAGGGCGTGTGAGTGAACAGGTGAGCAAGGCGGGTAGAAACAGTGACGGACTTTATCGCTCATTATTACCACTGCCCTGCATCTTGTTTGGAGCCTGAAATGGGTGTAAGTTAAATTAGTGATTTCCGTCCCGCTGCCCACAAAAAAAGAAAGACTTGCATTTCTATAGCGCCTTTCACGACCTCAGAACGTCCCAAAGTGCTTTACAGCCAATGAAGTACTTTTCAAGTTTAGTCGCTTGAAATATAGGAAATGAGGAAGCCAATTTGCGCACAGCAAGCTCCCACAAACAACAATGACATAATGGCCAGATAATCTGTTTTAGTGATGATCAACAAAATTGTTTCATACCGTGAGGATCTTGTTCAAGACCAAGCCTGAGAAAATCACAAAGGACTGTGTGGGGAAAATGGGGATAAAAAAAAGAGTCCGACACTCTGAAGCAAATGGGTGTTGGTTATACAAAGGAAGGGCAAAATTTGGATCATTCAGCACAGCATCAAAAGTGAAGCGAATTTTCGTCCAAATAGAAAGTTGCAGCAGTCATTGTCCGCTATTAATAACACAGTGTGAGCTGGAGGGGAGAGAGACCTGGGAGTACAGTGTGAGGGAGAGGAGAGTGATGAGGGAGTACAGTGTGACATGGAGGGGAGAGTGATCTGGGAGTACAGTGTGTGGGAGAGGAGAGTGATCTGGGAGTACATTGTGTGGGAGAGGAGAGTGATCTGGGAGTACAGTGTGTGGGAGAGGAGAGTGATCTGGGAGTACAGTGTGAGGGAGGGGAGAGTGATCTGGGAGTACAGTGTGTGGGAGGGGAGAGTGATCTGGGAGTACAGTGTGAGGGAGGGGAGAGTGATCTGGGAGTACAGTGTGAGGGAGGGGAGAGTGATCTGGGAGTACAGTGTGTGGGAGGGGAGAGTGATCTGGGAGTACAGTGTGTGAGAGAGGAGAGTGATCTGGGAGCACAGTGTGTGGGAGAGGAGAGTGATCTGGGAGTACAGAGTGTGGGAGAGGAGAGTGATCTGGGAGGACAGTGTGTGGGAGAGGAGAGTGAACTGGGAGTACAGTGTGAGCTGGAGGGGAGAGTGATCCGGGAGTGCAGTGTGTGGGAGAGGAGAGTGATCTGGGATTACAGTGTGAGCTGGAGGGGAGAGTGATCTGGGAGTACAGAGTGTGGGAGAGGAGAGTGATCTGGGAGTACAGTGTGAGGGAGAGGAGAGTGACCTGGGAGTACAGTGTGAGGGAGGGGAGAGTGATCTGGGAGTACAGTGTGTGGGAGGGGAGAGTGATCTGGGAGTACAGTGTGAGGGAGGGGAGAGTGATCTGGGAGTACAGTGTGAGGGAGAGGAGAGTGACCTGGGATTACAGTGTGAGCTGGAGGGGAGAGTGATCTGGGAGTACAGTGTGAGGGAGGGGAGAGTGATCTGGGAGTACAGTGTGTGGGAGGGGAGAGTGACCTGGGATTACAGTGTGAGCTGGAGGGGAGAGTGATCTGGGAGTACAGTGTGAGGGAGAGGAGAGTGATCTGGGATTACAGTGTGAGGGAGAGGGGAGTGATCTGGGAGTACAGTGTGAGGGAGAGGACAGTGATCTGGGAGTACAGTGTGAGGGAGGGGAGAGTGTTTTGGGAGTAAAGTGTGAGGGAGGGGAGAGTGATCTGGGAGTACAGTGTGAGGGAGGGGAGAGTGATCTGGGAGTACAGTGTGAGGGAGAGGAGAGTGATCTGGGAGCACAGTGTGAGGGAGGGGAGAGTGATCTGGGAGTACAGTGTGAGGGAGGGGAGAGTGACCTGGGAGTACAGTGTGTGGGAGAGGAGAGTGATCTGGGAATACAGTGTGAGGGAGGGGAGAGTGATCTGGGAGCACAGTGTGAGGGAGGGGAGAGTGATCTGTGAGTACAGTGTGAGGGAGAGGAGAGTGATCTGGGAGTACAGTGTGAGGGAGGGGAGAGTGATCTGGGAGTACAGTGTGTGGGAGAGGAGAGTGATCTGGGAGTACAGTGTGTGGGAGGGGAGAGTGATCTGGGAGTACAGTGTGTGGGAGGGGAGAGTGATCTGGGAGTACAGTGTGTGGGAGGGGAGAGTGATCTGGGAGTACAGTGTGAGGGAGAGGAGAGTGATCTGGGAGTACAGTGTGTGGGAGAGGAGAGTGATCTGGGAGTACAGTGTGTGGGAGAGGAGAGTGATCTGGGAGTACAGTGTGAGGGAGAGGAGAGTGATCTGGGAGTACAGTGTGTGGGAGCGGAGAGTGATCTGGGAGTACAGTGTGAGGGAGAGGAGCGTGATCTGGGAGTACAGTGTGTGGGAGAGGAGAGTGATCTGGGAGTACAGTGTGAGGGAGAGGAGAGTGATCTGGGAGTACAGTGTGTGGGAGAGGAGAGTGATCTGGGAGTACAGTGTGTGGGAGAGGAGAGTGATCTGGGAGTACAGTGTGAGGGAGAGGAGAGTGATCTGGGAGCACAGTGTGTGGGAGAGGAGAGTGAACTGGGAGTACAGTGTGTGGGAGAGGAGAGTGATCTGGGAGTACAGTGTGTGGGAGCGGAGAGTGATCTGGGAGCACAGTGTGAGGGAGAGGAGAGTGATCTGGGAGTACAGTGTGAGGGAGAGGAGAGTGATCTGGGATTACAGTGTGAGGGAGGGGAGAGTGATCTGGGAGTACAGTGTGGGAGAGGAGAGTGATCTGGGAGTACAGTGTGTGGGAGAGGAGAGTGATCTGGGAGTACAGTGTGAGGGAGGGGTGAGTGATCTGGGAGTACAGTGTGTGGGAGAGGAGAGTGATCTGGGATTACAGTGTGAGGGAGGGGAGAGTGATCTGGGAGTACACTGTGTGGGAGGGGAGAGTGATCTGGGAGTACAGTGTGTGGGAGGGGAGAGTGATCTGGGAGCACAGTGTGAGGGAGAGGAGCGTGATCTGGGAGTACAGTGTGAGGGAGAGGAGAGTGATCTGGGAGTACAGTGTGAGGGAGGGGTGAGTGATCTGGGAGTACAGTGTGAGGGAGGGGAGAGTGATCTGGGAGTACAGTGTGTGGGAGAGGAGAGTGATCTGGGAGTACAGTGTGTGGGAGAGGAGAGTGATCTGGGAGTACAGTGTGTGGGAGAGGAGCGTGATCTGGGAGTACAGTGTGAGGGAGAGGAGAGTGATCTGGAAGTACAGTGTGAGGGAGGGGAGAGTGATCTGGGAGTACAGTGTGAGGGAGAGGAGAGTGATCTGGGAGCACAGTGTGAGGAAGAGGAGAGTGATCTGGGAGTACAGTGTGTGGGAGAGGAGAGTGATCTGGGAGTACAGTGTGTGGGAGAGGAGACTGATGTGGGAGTACAGTGTGAGGGAGAGGAGAGTGATCTGGGAGTACAGTGCGTGGGAGAGGAGAGTGATCTGGGAGTACAGTGTGTGGGAGAGGAGAGTGATCTGGGAGTACAGTGTGTGGGAGAGGAGAGTGATCTGGGAGTACAGTGTGAGGGAGGGGAGAGTGATCTGGGAGTACAGTGTGAGGGAGGGGAGAGTGATCTGGGAGTACAGTGTGTGAGAGAGGAGAGTGATCTGGGAGTACAGTGTGGGAGCGGAGAGTGATCTGGGAGTACAGTGTGTGAGAGAGGCGAGTGATCTGGGAGTACAGTGTGTGGGAGGGGAGAGTGATCTGGGAGCACAGTGTGTGGGAGAGGAGAGTGATCTGGGAGTACAGTGTGAGGGAGGGGGAGAGTGATGTGGGAGTACAGTGTGAGGGAGGGGGAGAGTGATCTGGGAGTACATTGTGTGGGAGAGGAGAGTGATCTGGGAGTACAGTGTGAGGGAGGGGGAGAGTGATCTGGGAGTACATTGTGTGGGAGAGGAGAGTGATCTGGGAGTACAGTGTGTGGGAGGGGAGAGTGATCTGGGAGTACAGTGTGTGGGAGGGGAGAGTGATCTGGGAGCACAGTGTGTGGGAGAGGAGAGTGATCTGGCAGTACAGTGTGTGGGAGAGGAGAGTGATCTGGGAGTACAGTGTGTGGGAGAGGAGAGTGATCTGGGAGTACAGTGTGTGGGAGAGGAGAGTGATCTGGGAGTACAGTGTGAGGGAGGGGAGAGTGATCTGGGAGTACAGAGTGTGGGAAAGGAGAGTGATCTGGGATTACAGTGTGAGGGAGGGGAGACTGATCTGGGAGCACAGTGTGAGGGAGAGGAGAGTGATCTGGGAGTACAGTGTGTGGGAGGGGAGAGTGATCTGGGAGTACAGTGTGTGGGAGGGGAGAGTGATCTGGGAGCACAGTGTGTGGGAGCGGAGAGTGATCTGGGAGTACAGTGTGAGGGAGTGGAGAGTGATCTGGGAGTACAGTGTGTGGGGGAGGAGAGTGATCTGGGAGCACAGTGTGAGGGAGTGGAGAGTGATCTGGGAGTACAGTGTGAGGGAGGGGAGAGTGATCTGGGAGCACAATGTGTGGGAGGGGAGAGTGATCTGGGAGTACAGTCTGAGGGAGAGGAGAGTGATCTGGGAGCACAGTGTGTGGGAGGGGAGAGTGATCTGGGAGTACAGTGTGTGGGAGGGGAGAGTGATCTGGGATTACAGTGTGAGGGAGGGGAGAGTGATCTGGGAGTACAGTGTGAGGGAGGGGAGAGTGATCTGGGAGTACAGTGTGTGGGAGAGGAGAGTGATCTGGGAGTACAGTGTGTGGGAGGGGAGAGTGATCTGGGAGTACAGTGTGAGGGATGGGAGAGTTATCTGGGAGTACAGTGTGAGGGAGTGGAGAGTGACCTGGGAGTATAGTGTGTGGGAGGGGAGAGTGATCTGGGAGTACAGTGTGAGGGAGGGGAGAGTGATCTGGGAGTACAGTGTGTGGGAGGGGAGAGTGATCTGGGAGTACAGTGTGAGGGATGGGAGAGTTATCTGGGAGTACAGTGTGAGGGAGTGGAGAGTGACCTGGGAGTATAGTGTGTGGGAGGGGAGAGTGATCTGGGAGCACAGTGTGTGGGAGGGGAGAGTGATCTGGGAGCACAGTGTGTGGGAGGGGAGAGTGATCTAGGAGAACAATGTGTGGGAGAGGAGAGTGATCTGGGAGCACAGTGTGTGGGAGGGGAGAGTGATCTGGGAGCACAGTGTGTGGGAGGGGAGAGTGATCTGGGAGAACAATGTGTGGGAGAGGAGAGTGATCTGGGAGTACAGTGTGAGGGAGAGGAGAGTGATCTGGGATTACAGTGTGAGGGAGGGGAGAGTGATCTGGGAGTACAGTGTGGGAGAGGAGAGTGATCTGGGAGTACAGTGTGTGGGAGAGGAGAGTGATCTGGGAGTACAGTGTGAGGGAGGGGTGAGTGATCTGGGAGTACAGTGTGTGGGAGAGGAGAGTGATCTGGGATTACAGTGTGAGGGAGGGGAGAGTGATCTGGGAGTACACTGTGTGGGAGGGGAGAGTGATCTGGGAGTACAGTGTGTGGGAGGGGAGAGTGATCTGGGAGCACAGTGTGAGGGAGAGGAGCGTGATCTGGGAGTACAGTGTGAGGGAGAGGAGAGTGATCTGGGAGTACAGTGTGAGGGAGGGGTGAGTGATCTGGGAGTACAGTGTGAGGGAGGGGAGAGTGATCTGGGAGTACAGTGTGTGGGAGAGGAGAGTGATCTGGGAGTACAGTGTGTGGGAGAGGAGAGTGATCTGGGAGTACAGTGTGTGGGAGAGGAGCGTGATCTGGGAGTACAGTGTGAGGGAGAGGAGAGTGATCTGGAAGTACAGTGTGAGGGAGGGGAGAGTGATCTGGGAGTACAGTGTGAGGGAGAGGAGAGTGATCTGGGAGCACAGTGTGAGGAAGAGGAGAGTGATCTGGGAGTACAGTGTGTGGGAGAGGAGAGTGATCTGGGAGTACAGTGTGTGGGAGAGGAGACTGATGTGGGAGTACAGTGTGAGGGAGAGGAGAGTGATCTGGGAGTACAGTGCGTGGGAGAGGAGAGTGATCTGGGAGTACAGTGTGTGGGAGAGGAGAGTGATCTGGGAGTACAGTGTGTGGGAGAGGAGAGTGATCTGGGAGTACAGTGTGAGGGAGGGGAGAGTGATCTGGGAGTACAGTGTGAGGGAGGGGAGAGTGATCTGGGAGTACAGTGTGTGAGAGAGGAGAGTGATCTGGGAGTACAGTGTGGGAGCGGAGAGTGATCTGGGAGTACAGTGTGTGAGAGAGGCGAGTGATCTGGGAGTACAGTGTGTGGGAGGGGAGAGTGATCTGGGAGCACAGTGTGTGGGAGAGGAGAGTGATCTGGGAGTACAGTGTGAGGGAGGGGGAGAGTGATGTGGGAGTACAGTGTGAGGGAGGGGGAGAGTGATCTGGGAGTACATTGTGTGGGAGAGGAGAGTGATCTGGGAGTACAGTGTGAGGGAGGGGGAGAGTGATCTGGGAGTACATTGTGTGGGAGAGGAGAGTGATCTGGGAGTACAGTGTGTGGGAGGGGAGAGTGATCTGGGAGTACAGTGTGTGGGAGGGGAGAGTGATCTGGGAGCACAGTGTGTGGGAGAGGAGAGTGATCTGGCAGTACAGTGTGTGGGAGAGGAGAGTGATCTGGGAGTACAGTGTGTGGGAGAGGAGAGTGATCTGGGAGTACAGTGTGTGGGAGAGGAGAGTGATCTGGGAGTACAGTGTGAGGGAGGGGAGAGTGATCTGGGAGTACAGAGTGTGGGAAAGGAGAGTGATCTGGGATTACAGTGTGAGGGAGGGGAGACTGATCTGGGAGCACAGTGTGAGGGAGAGGAGAGTGATCTGGGAGTACAGTGTGTGGGAGGGGAGAGTGATCTGGGAGTACAGTGTGTGGGAGGGGAGAGTGATCTGGGAGCACAGTGTGTGGGAGCGGAGAGTGATCTGGGAGTACAGTGTGAGGGAGTGGAGAGTGATCTGGGAGTACAGTGTGTGGGGGAGGAGAGTGATCTGGGAGCACAGTGTGAGGGAGTGGAGAGTGATCTGGGAGTACAGTGTGAGGGAGGGGAGAGTGATCTGGGAGCACAATGTGTGGGAGGGGAGAGTGATCTGGGAGTACAGTCTGAGGGAGAGGAGAGTGATCTGGGAGCACAGTGTGTGGGAGGGGAGAGTGATCTGGGAGTACAGTGTGTGGGAGGGGAGAGTGATCTGGGATTACAGTGTGAGGGAGGGGAGAGTGATCTGGGAGTACAGTGTGAGGGAGGGGAGAGTGATCTGGGAGTACAGTGTGTGGGAGAGGAGAGTGATCTGGGAGTACAGTGTGTGGGAGGGGAGAGTGATCTGGGAGTACAGTGTGAGGGATGGGAGAGTTATCTGGGAGTACAGTGTGAGGGAGTGGAGAGTGACCTGGGAGTATAGTGTGTGGGAGGGGAGAGTGATCTGGGAGTACAGTGTGAGGGAGGGGAGAGTGATCTGGGAGTACAGTGTGTGGGAGGGGAGAGTGATCTGGGAGTACAGTGTGAGGGATGGGAGAGTTATCTGGGAGTACAGTGTGAGGGAGTGGAGAGTGACCTGGGAGTATAGTGTGTGGGAGGGGAGAGTGATCTGGGAGCACAGTGTGTGGGAGGGGAGAGTGATCTGGGAGCACAGTGTGTGGGAGGGGAGAGTGATCTAGGAGAACAATGTGTGGGAGAGGAGAGTGATCTGGGAGCACAGTGTGTGGGAGGGGAGAGTGATCTGGGAGCACAGTGTGTGGGAGGGGAGAGTGATCTGGGAGAACAATGTGTGGGAGAGGAGAGTGATCTGGGAGTACAGTGTGAGGGAGGGGAGAGTGATCTGGGAGTACAGTGTGAGGGAGGGGAGAGTGATCTGGGAGAACAATGTGTGGGAGAGGAGAGTGATCTGGGAGTACAGTGTGAGGGAGGGGAGAGTGATCTGGGAGTACAGTGTGAGGGAGGGGAGAGTGATCTGGGAGCACACTGTGCGGGAGAGGAGAGTGACCTGGGAGTCGAGCGAGCCTATTCAGAAAGCAAACTGTCCTTGCGAGTATATCACATTAGGGTCACCTACCAGGCATGATGGAGGACCAGCACACAATGAGGCACAGACTGAGCAGGAATACTGTGATTGGAGTGTGCAGGAAAACCTGCAGGCGCAGTCTGCCATTCACACTGCCCAACCACTGCCTGAACTTTTAGGACACAGTCATTTCAACAGATTCATTGCTGTCCACTAATACGATAGCAAAATACTGCGGATGCTGAAAATCTGAAATAACAACAGAAAACGGTGGAAAAACTCAGCAGGCCAGGGCAGCATCCGTGGAGAGAGAAACGGAGTTAACGTTTCAGGTCGATGACCTTTCGTCAGAACTGGAACAAAAGTTCACTGCTGCATTAAGCAGATAACTGATCCCCCTTTTTCACTAGACAACGATACTAAACACTACCTACTTAATCTGATGTAAAATCCACACACGTACGTTGATGAAAAGGCATGTTTGCATTAGGTAATATAGAAATAGTTGACAGAATAATCGGGGATCAGCTGTTACCATTGTGTGGGTGTCCATTCACTGGAACCGCTCCGGCCCCTGTGCAATCACAAGGTCCTAATGCCGCCACTGACCAGTGTTTCCTCATTCTTGTCACTAACTACAGGTTATGAAGTATCTATCTGGGCTGGTGCTTCATGCCAGTGAGAAATGGCTGTTGCTGCTGCAAGACCGTTCCTGCGTGACTGGGTATTTCAATCTTTTAATTAACACACTTATCCATTTGGGAATTGTACCATCGATACAGTGAACTATCCACCACTCGGTGTGTGTGCAATCACTATACATGGACTTGTAGCTAATCATAGAATACATGATTAATGTGCTACACGGCACTTAGCCGGTGCGGCTGTCTGCAACAATAACAAGTTTGCACAATACAGATGTGAGTCTCATGCCTCCTACCTTCCATAATAACTCTTGGATTCAAACGTTACCCAGCCTTGAACTATTAGGTCTGTCACTCCCATCTAATCTGAAGGGAGGGTTAAGGAGCAGGGCTCGGCATTATTGCACGCACACTGTGGCAACCTCGCAGGGTATAGATAGAAATTCCCTCCAACTTTAGAAAAGTCGAGGAATTAAGCTGAAATGTAAATTCATTTAACAAAATAAGTTTGTTGCTCCATTAAGATCAAAATCTGTGACTTTTTACAGTGGTTTGTTAACCAACTCCCCTGCTGTTACTAGGGCCTCCATGACTAACTCTCCGAGTGCTCTTAATTAGTCAACCCTCACTGAAGTGCCACAACTCAACTGTTGCCTGCTGCTTCGCTGAGTGTTCAGGCCAGTGGTGTCATCAACGGCTTATTAATGTCCAGCCATCAACACCCAAGGATCAGAGCTGAAAGTTCTCGTAGCCAGTAACTTGTAGTCCTTGAAAAGTTACCAAGGGAAGTATGGTTTTTGGAACCCAAAGAGCGTTTGTGTAGCTGTGCGCGTGTAACGTACACAGCACAGGGATACATTTTCTGGTCAGGAAAATCCTTTCTTTGTCTGAAAGAAGCCGTGGGACCAGTCTGGACAATTATTGAAAGACTGGAGTCCGCGCACTGCTAACGAGCCCCAGTGTTCGATCACACTGCTTTGTCTGCAGTGTTACATTAGCACAGGGTACTGCCAGTGCATGGTCTCATTTTTATAAAGCAGAATAAAATCTATTTTCAGCGGTACCCCCGAACACACAGAGTAGGTGCAGTGCTCATTATCACAGAATCACAGAAACCCCACAGTGCAGATAGAGGCCATTTCGGCCCATCGAGCCTGCACCGACACATATCCCACCCGATCCCCGTAACCCCACGTATTTAATCCCCCTAACACTAAGGGTCAATTTATCATAGCCAATCATCCTAACCCGCACATCTTTGGACTGTGGGAAGAAACCGGAGCACCCGGAGGAAACCCACGCAAACACGGGGAGAATGTGCAAACTCCACACAGACAGTCACCCGAGGCCGGATTCGAACCCGGGTCCCTGGCGCTGTGAGGCAACAATGCTAACCACTATGCCACCGTGCTGCCCATTGTGCCTGTAGATGTCGATAGCGCACTTCTCCAATCTTCTGCAGAGCAGTATTTGTCTGGATTCCTGGGGCTGGATTTTCTCAGCCCCGAGGAGGCGGGTATAGAGGCGGGACTGCTGGGAAAGTGGCAGAATTTGGGGGTGGATGGCAAACCCACCCCCAACCTGCCTCTGTGCCCTCTTGCCAGGAGGCAGGAAGCCGTCCTGCCCCTGGTCCCGTCTCCTTGGAGGCGGGAAGGGAATAAAGCCTATTAACTGCCTGTTAACAGGTAGTTAACAGGCAGAAAATAGGATTATCCCCATTTTTTGTCCTGACGTGCGGGCTTCCCGACCTGGGGGAACCCCGCCAGGGTGTAGGAGGCGAGTAGGAGGTCTGCGGGGGTCGGAGGGGTCTGAAAGTGAGATGTAGAGGTGAGTGATGGGTGCAAGTGTGAAGTGGTAAGTATGTAAGGTGAGTGTAAAGTGTTAGAAAATGTAAACTTACCTTTGTTTCTGCCTACAGCCTTCAGCCGCTGTGGAGCCGGAGTCCCCAACATCACCATTGTAGAGATCACAGACTGGCTGCTGCATCCTCCGATACAACAGCCAGCTGATTTCTGCAAAGTAGAAAGGTTTGATGAGTCCTGAGCACAAGGTCTCATCAAACTGCACAGAATGTCAGTGTTTGACAACTTCACAGAGCTGTCAAACAATGACATTTCTTCTTTCAAAAGTTCTTGACAGATGGCAAGTCAGACGTTGACGTGCTCTGACACTGACTTCCCCCTAATTGGCCTGCTGAGCCCGCCGGGCGGGCTTAACAAGGTCAATCAGGGGAAAATCCCACTGGTTGGCCAGAAGCTGATGGAGGCGGGACTAAGACCCGGCAAGCAGCAGTCCCTCCTCCAACACGTCTCCATTCATAAAATCCAGCTCCTAGTCTTCCTGGTGCTCAATGTCTCAGCGGTACTGAGCCATTCAAAACAGGAAGGTCCCACGTTTAATCCCTAGTCTGCATTGGGTTAGCTGTTTTTTTTCATTCCTGGGATGTGAGCGTCGTCAGCATTTATTGCCCATCCCTAACTTCCTCTTGAGAAGGTGGTGGTGAGCCACCTTCTTAACAACTGAGTGGTTTAACTAGGCCATTTCAGAGGGCAGTTAAAAGTCAACCACAATGCTGTGGGTCTGAGTCACACATGCAGGCCAGACCGGGTAAGGACAGAAGATTTCCTTCCCTAAAAGACATTAATGAGCCAGATGGGTTTTTAATGACAATCTCATAGTTTCAATGGTCACCATTTATTAACACTTGCTTTTTATTCCAGATTTATTTAATTAACTGAATTTAAATGTCACAGTTGCCATGGTGGGATTCGAACTCATGTTTCTCAGCTCATTAGGTTAGGCCTTCATAGATTAACTAGTCCAGTGACAGAACCACTATGCTATCATTCCCTCAACTCAAGCAATTATAAGGGCTGCTACAGATGACTGTGCAGGAGGAAAAATCAGCAAAGGTCCTTTTGCTGGCTGCTACCCAGTGAGAATAGGTGTGTGTTTGAATCAGGGTTGGCTGTGATGAAGTGTCTGTCCTCTCATCCCCCTCAAAATTAGCCTGCTGATGCTCAAAGTCTCGATAACCTGAAAACTGATTGGAGCGTCCTCTGCTTATGTGGAACTCAGATGAGTCTTGAGCTTCATGAAAGGATGGGAAAACATTGGGAAGAGTTTATTTAAAAAAAGACAAAGGATAATGATCTCAAAAAGCACTTCTTTATACAGTGATTAACATCTGGGTAGATCTTTGTGATATGAAGATGCAGCTTATACACTGGATTTTACTGTAAGTGAGATAGTGACGTCAATTGGCAGATGGTGATTCCTTGTCCAATTTCCCCTCTTGGCAAAAAAGAACAAATATTTGGTGGAGTTGTGCAGTGAAATCCAGCTAAATACCACGACTCCTTTCCAGTGTTAGGGCTAACTTGTTCTTGACTGATTTGCATTTTGATCTTGTCCATTTACTGCTTTTACTGAGCTAGAAACAACAGGTTTGTATCGGAGGTTCCATGTCGGTCAGTGAGTGACCATCCCATTATAACGGAAAGTTCCATGTCGGTCAGTGAGTGACCATCCCATTATAACGGGAAGTTCCATGTCGGTCAGTGAGTGACCATCCCATTATAACGGGGGTGTGGTGTTGGTCAGTGAGTGACCATCCCATTATAACGGGGGGTGGAGTGTCGGTCAGTGAGTGACCATCCCATTATAATGGGGGGTGTGGTGTGGGTCAGTGAGTGACCATCCCATTATAATGGGGGGTGTGGTGTGGGTCAGTGAGTGACCATCCCATTATAATGGGGGGTGTGGTGTGGGTCAGTGAGTGACCATCCCATTATAAAGGGGGATGTGGTGTCGGTCAGTGAGTGACCATCCCATTATAATGGGGGATGTGGTGTCGGTCAGTGAGTGACCATCCCATTATACCGGGGTGGAGTGTCGGTCAGTGAGTGACCATCCCATTATAACAGGGGGTGGAGTGTCGGTCAGTGAGTGACCATCCCATTATAACGGGGTGTGGTGTCAGTCAGTGAGTGACAATCCCATTATAACAGGAGGTTTGATGTCGGTCAGTGAGTGACCATCCCATTATAACAGGAGGTTTGATGTCTGTTAGTGAGTGACCATCCCATTATAACGGGGGGTGTGGTGTCGGTCAGTGAGTGACCATCCCATTATAACGGGAGCTTCCATGTCCGTCAGTGAGTGACCATCCCATTATAACTGGAGGTGTGGTGTCGGTCAGTGAGTGACCATCCCATTATAACGGGAGCTTCCATGTCCATCAGTGAATGACCATCCCATTATAACTGGAGGTGTGGTGTCGGTCAGTGAGTGACCATCCCATTATAACGGGGGGTGTGGTGTCGGTCAGTGAGTGACCATCCCATTATAAAGGGGGATGTGGTGTCGGTCAGTGAGTGACCATCCCATTATAATGGGGGATGTGGTGTCGGTCAGTGAGTGACCATCCCATTATACCGGGGTGGAGTGTCGGTCAGTGAGTGACCATCCCATTATAACAGGGGGTGGAGTGTCGGTCAGTGAGTGACCATCCCATTATAACGGGGTGTGGTGTCAGTCAGTGAGTGACAATCCCATTATAACAGGAGGTTTGATGTCGGTCAGTGAGTGACCATCCCATTATAACAGGAGGTTTGATGTCTGTTAGTGAGTGACCATCCCATTATAACGGGGGGTGTGGTGTCGGTCAGTGAGTGACCATCCCATTATAACGGGAGCTTCCATGTCCGTCAGTGAGTGACCATCCCATTATAACTGGAGGTGTGGTGTCGGTCAGTGAGTGACCATCCCATTATAACGGGAGCTTCCATGTCCATCAGTGAATGACCATCCCATTATAACTGGAGGTGTGGTGTCGGTCAGTGAGTGACCATCCCATTATAACTGGAGGTGTGGTGTCGGTCAGTGAGTGACCATCCCATTATAATGGGGGGGGTGGTGTCGGTCAGTGAGTGACCATCCCATTATAATGGGGGGTGTGGTGTCGGTCAGTGAGTGACCATCCCATTATAACTGGAGGTGTGGTGTCGGTCAGTGAGTGACCATCCCATTATAACGGGAGCTTCCATGTCCGTCAGTGAGTGACCATCCCATTATAACTGGAGGTGTGGTGTCGGTCAGTGAGTGACCATCCCATTATAATGGGGGGGTGTGGTGTCATCTTCAAGAAAGGTGACAAGTCCGATTGCAGTAATTACAGAGGAGTTCCCCTGCTATCTGCCACAGGGAAAGTCATCGCAAGAATCCTCCTCAATCACCTTCTCCCAGTGGCCGAAGAGCTCCTCCCAGAGTCGCAATGCGGATTCCGCCCACTAAGGGGCACAATGGACATGATCTTCACCGCACGTCAATTACAAGAGAAATGCAGGGAACAGCACCAACCGCTGTACATGGCCTTCTTTGATCTCACAAAGGTCTTTGACACTGTCAACCGTGAGGGATTATGGAGTGTCCTCCTCAAATTCGGCTGCCCTCAAAAGTTTGTCACTATCCTCCGCCTGCTTCACGACGACATGCAAGCCGTGATCCTGACCAACGGTTCCTCTAAGACCCAATTCACGGACGAACCGGGGTCAAGCAAGGCTGTGTCATTGCACCAACGCTCTTCTCAATCTTCCTTGCTGCAATGCTCCATCTCACCCTCAGTAAACTCCCCACTGGAGTGGAGCTAATTTACAGAACAAACGGGAAACTGTTCAACCTCCGTCGCCTCCAGTCCAGATCCAAGGTTGTCCCATCCTCTGTCGTCGAATTACAGTATGCAGACGATGCTTGCGTCTGCGCTCACTCGGCGGTCGAACTCCAAACCATCGTAAGTACCTTCACCGAAGCATACGAGAGCAAGGGCCTTAAACTAAACATCCGTAAGACAAAGGTCCTCTACCAACCTGCCCCCGCCACACAGTGCTGCCCCCCGATTATCAAAATCCACGACAAGGCCTTGGACAACGTGGACCACTTTCCATACCTCGGGAGCCTACTGTCAACAAGGGCAGACGTTGACGACGAAGTCCAACACCGCCTTCAGTGTGCCAGTGCAGCCTTCGGTCGCCTGAGGAAGAGAGTGTTTGAAGACCAGGACCTCAAACCCGGCACTAAGCTCATGGTCTACAGGGCAGCAGTGATACCTGCCCTGCTGTATGCCTTAGAGACATGGACCATGTACAGCAGGCACCTCAAAGCACTGGAGAGGTACCACCAACGCTGCCTCCGCAAGATCCTGCAAATCCATTGGCAGGATAGGCGCACCAACGTCGGTGTTCTTGCTCAGACCAACATCCCCAGCATCGAAGCTCTGACCACACTCAATCAGCTCCGATGGATGGGTCACATTGTCCGCATGCCCGATACGAGACTCCCAAAACAAGCGCTCTACTCGGAGCTCCGGCATGGCAAGAGAGCCCCAGGTTGGCAGAGGAAATGCTTCAAGCACACCCTCAAAACCTCCTTGAAAAAGTGTAACATCCCCACCGACACCTGGGAATCCCTGGCCCAAGACCGCACAAAGTGGAGGAGAAGCATCCGGGAAGGCGCCGAACTCCTCGAATCTTTTCGCCGGGAGCAAGCGGAAGCCAAGCGCAGGCAGCGCAAGGAGCGCACGTCAACCAAAGCACCCCACCCACCCGCCCCTTCAACCACCGTCTGCCCCACCTGTGACAGAGACTGTAGGTCCCGCATTGGACTAATCAGCCACATGCGAGCTCATTTTTAATGTGGAAGCAAGTCATCCTCGGTTCCGAGGGACTGCCTAAGAAGAAGAAGATAACGGGGGGTGTGGTGTCGGTCAGTGAGTGACCATCCCATTATAACGGGGGGGTGTGGTGTCGGTCAGTGAGTGACCATCCCATTATAACAGTGGGTGGAGTGTCGATCAGTGAGTGACCATCCCATCATAACGGGAGGTGTGGTGTCGGTCAGTGAATGACCATCCCATTATAACAGGGGGTATGGTGTTGGTCAGTGAGTGACCATCCCATTATAATGGGGGGTGTGGTGTCGATCAGTGAATGACCATCCCATTATAACGGGAGGTGGAGTGTCAGTCAGTGAGTGACCATCCCATTATAATGAGGTGTGTGGTGTTACTAAGCAGTAAACCATCAAATATATGGTCTTGCGTCCACTTTAAGAGTAACCCATTTTTCAAAGATGTTATACTTCAAAGCCTACTCATTTTATTCTCCTTTATTTCCCTTTCTATACGGTGTTATTAAAAAGGAAGTCTAGCAATTTCCTCCTTCCTCTGTGTCTGTACTGTTGCCATTGTGTTTCAGGGCAAGTGCGATCCATGTAATTTCCCTTTGTGTTCATCTATCTTGCTTTTTCTGTGTTGATGCATGGTCTCTAAGGCCCTGAGCATTCATTTATCAAATCCAGTTTTCAAAGAGCGAGAGTGAGGGAGAGAAAGGTTAGATTAGAGCATTGAAGTGAAAAAACAGCTATTAATGGGGCTGATTTTACCCGTTGAACTGTGCTGTGAGGAACTTCGCCTGGTTTGTATAGCGAGTATTGTGAGCAAATCATTGGCTATATGATGACAAGCTGACACTAGCCTGTATACAGTAATTGCCACTGAGTTTTTTTTTAAAACATACTTTTCTCCTAACATTTCTCCACACAAAGCAACATTGTCTGCCAAGATGATCAAGCAATGACCAATGTTTGCCTCCTCTTTAAGAACAAAATCTCCTTAAACCAAATGTTTGAGGTTGGAACTCGTCTGGGTGATCTTTTTACCTCTCTTACTTTGCTTGTTAGCGAGTGAGGCATAGAATCATAGAATCGTTACAGCACAGAAGGAGGCCATTCGGCCCGTCGAGTCTGTGCCGGCTCTCTGCAAGAGCACTTCAGCTAGTTCCACTCTCCCGTCCTTTCTCCATAGGCCTGCAGTTTTTTTTACTTCAGGTACTTACCCAATTCCCTTTTGAAAGCCACGATTGAGTTTTGGCGAACGGTCATCGACCTGAAACGTTGGGCTGGATTTTGATACTGGAGGCGTGTAGGAGGCGGGACTACAACTTTCGGGGTTGTAGTCCCGCCTCCATTGAGTTGTGGCCAACCCACTCGATTTTCACTTGATTGACCTTGTTGAGCCCACCCAGAGGGCTCAGCAGGCCAATTAAGGGCCACCCGGCAACAGGTGACATCACAGGTTGACATTTCATCTGTCAAGAGCTTTTGACAGATGAAATATCAACGTTTGACAGCTCTTTGAAGCTGTCAAACACTGACAATCTGTACTCCAAGTTAATTCCTTCCTCTCAGGCTGATTTAGAGATCTCTCCAGAACAGAAAGCTGAATGCTGCAACTTTTGACAGCTCGCGGCCATTCTGCTTTCTGTGCCGGTGAGATGAGGGACTCCCGAGACCTGAAGGAAGGAAGGCTGTAAAGGTAAGAAAAGGTTAGTAAAACTTCTTTAAACACTTTACACAGACCAAACACACTTACCTCTGCACTCATGCACCCATCACTCACCTGAACAACGGACACCTGGAACCCTCCAAGCCCTTTCGCCCGACGGCCCGCCTCGCTAACTTGGTGTGGTTTGGAGCTGTCGGGAATCCCACACTTCAGGAATAAAAATAGGGATTAGGCTAAAAACTGCCTGTTAACTACCTGTTAACAAGCAGGTAATTGGCACTAATCTCCTTCCCGCCTCGGGGAGGTGGGTCCCAGTGCAGGTCGGGTACCCGCCTCCTTTGAAACTGACATGGAGGCGGGTTGGGGGCGGGATGGGTTCGTGCTCCCCAATTTCAAGATTTTAACCCCCTGCACGCCTCCAATCCTGCCTCCACGGCCCAATGAAAATCCTGCCCGTTGTCTCTGTTTCTCTCTCCATGGATGCTGCCCGACCTGCTGAGTGTTTCCAGCACTTTCTGTTATTGTTTCAGATTTCCAGCATCCGCAGTATTTTTCTTTAGTACAGACATGATCCAGCTGGACCGAATGGCCAGGTCTGTGCTGAAAATTCTATGGAGCTCTCTGTAACTTGAGTGTTAATTAAGCACAGTCATCAATTCTTTCACAACATTGCAGATATTGAAGTAGTTTATTTACTGAAGGAGTCCTTGGCTTAGTAGTAGCATTCCCTCCTCTGACTGAGAAGTTGAAGGGCTCAAGCCTCAAAGGTGAGTGGAGACTAGAGTATGGGGGGAAAAATTCGGTTGATTAGCGCCTCCCGTTTAATGGGGCGCAAAGCTTCTAGCGCCCGAGCGCGGCGATGTTTGCGCTGCTTGCGAAATTGACCAGACATTTTGCGGCAGCATTGAACACTACCGCCACGATCTCCTGCGCCCGCAGATTGTGATGTCAGTCGAGCGTGCAATGCCCCAGTAGCGCCCCGGACCGGCTATTGAGTTGCGCCCCCTGCCTTAGTGCCTGCTGCTTGGAACGACAGGTAGAGGGGAACGTTTTCAAGTCGGGAAGGGGCTGGGGGAGTGCTATTTAAAGGCGGGCGCTTCCTGCCTTTCCTTGTTGGCAAAATTTTTAGTTTTAACGCTCTCCTAAGGAGTTTTGACCCTCAGCACCACTTTTGAGGTTTCTAAGTGCCGAGCTCTTTCCCTGGGCCTATCCATTAGTGCTTCCACACAATTGCTTTTGAAGTCACTCCAGGCCGAGATTCAAGGCTGCAATGAGCAGGATGCGGCTGGCCAGCAAGATGGCCCCTCCCCTTTAAGAACTGGATGGCGCCAGTCTGTCTGGCTTCCATGGTAATTGGCATCGCCTGAGCTTCGGTAGAGTTCTGAGGTAGCGCCTTGCTCCACGACGTTTGCACCTTAAGAGAGGTGTGTCGTGCCTGATTTAGCACTCAAATCACCTCCAGGGGCGATAGAGGCGAATTTTGCTGTCGGAGGCGATAATTAGTGAAACTTTGCGCCCGGCCAATATTAGCGCCCCAAAATGGGCGATACCGAATTTCTCCCACATGATCGCTAAGTACTGGGTTGACATCCAGCGGGGTACTTACATTCGAACGGACTGACCACTGGTTCAGTGATAGCACCCCGGTTCCTGAGTCAGAAGGGTTGGGTTCGGGAATCAATCCAGACAGGACTGGAACGCCGGCTCTGAATACTGGCTTGTCATCCAGCGGTGGTACTTGTGTCTGTTGGCTGTAGGCAGCATCCCCCAACCCACCCCCACTCCAGCCCCCGCCCCCACCATTGTAAATGGTAGGTGAGCCTCTTTAACCTTCATTGCAGCCCACCTAGGAGAAGGTATTCTGAAGATAAAATCCGTGAGGAAGGCAATGGCAGACCACCTCATCTATTCTCTCCTAGTAAGTGGCTCATGTGCGAGACTTGAGTTAGGACCTGCCTTAGGGCAGCACACAATAAACAGATGGACTAAGTCTGCTAGACTATCCCAAACATTTATGCCTCTATAAAAAAAAGTGTTGTTGAAGAAATATACAGATATAGGATTACATAGGATATACGACACAGTAACAGGCCATTCAGCCCAACCAGTCTATGCCGGCGTTTATGCTCCACTCGAGCCTCCTTCCATCTTTCCTCATCTAAATCTATCAGCGTAACCCTCTATTCCCTTCTCCCTCATGCGCTTGTCTAGCCTCCCCTTAAATGCATCTAAACTGTTCGCTTCAACCACTCCCTGTGGTAGCGAGTTCCACATTCTCACCACTCTCTGGGTAAAGAGGTTTCTTCTGAATTCCCTATTGGATTTCTTGGTGAGTATCTTATATTGATGGCCTCTAGTTATGCTCTTCCCCACAAGTGGAAACATTCTCTCTGTATCCACTCTATCAAAAACCTTTCATAATTTTTAAGACATCTATTAGGTCACCCCTCAGCCTTTTTTCAAGAGAAAAGAGACCCAGCCTGTTCATCCTTTCCTGATACATATACCCTCACATTTCTGGTATCACCCTTGTAAATCTTGTTTGCACCCTCTCCAGTGCCTCTATATCTTTTCTATAATATGACGACCAGAATTGTACGCAGTACTCCAAGTGTGGTCTAACCAAGGTTCGAAACAATTTAGCATAACTTCACTACTTTTCAATTCTATCCCTCTAGAAATAAACCCTAGTGCTAGGTTTGCTTTTTTTTATGGCCTTGCTAACCTGTGTCGCAACTTTTAGTGATTTGTGTGTACTCCGAGATCCCTTTGTTCCTCTACCCCACCTAGACTCGCACCTTCCAAGTGATAAGTGACCTCCCTATTCTTCCTACTAAAATGTAATACCTCACATTTATCTGTGTTGAAATTCATTTGGCAATTATATGCCCATTCTGCAAGTTTATTAATGTCCTCCTGTAATTTGTTGCAGTCCTCCTCAGTATTGACTATCCCCCCCAATTTGGTGTCATCCGCAAATTTAAAAATTGTGTTTTTGATTCCAAATTCTAAATCGTTAATATAAATTGTGAACAGCAGTGGTCCCAGCACTAAGCCTTGTGGAACACCATTACCCACCTTCTGCCACTGTGAATAGCTACCCTTTACCCCTACTCTCTGCTTTCTGTCTTGAAGCCAACTATCTATCCAATCTGCGACTTGTCCCCTGACTCCCCATTCTCTGACCTTGTTCATCAGTCTATTATGTGGTATCTTATCGAAGGCCTTTTGAAAATCTAGATAAATTACATCTATTGCATTACCCTTGTCTACTCTCTCTGTTACTTCAAAATATTCAGCGACGATATAGCATCTCATCACACCTCAATGAATTACTTCTTATTATTTAGGGAAATGTGGCAGCTGTTTTTCTGCATAAGATTCCACAAACAGCAATGAGATGAATGACCATTTAAGGTGTTTTTTTAATGGCAGTGTTGGTTGAGGGAGGAATATTGGCCAGCACACCGAGAGGACGCCCTGCCCATCTTTGAATGGTAGCACGGGGGTCTTTTATGTCAACCTGAACAGATAAAAGGGCCCAGGTTTACCATCAGGACCTCTGACAATGTAGCACTCCCTCAGTGCTGCACTGAAGTATCTGCCTGGATTACGTGTTTAAATTCTAGAGCTTGAACTTCCAACCTTCTGATTCAGTTGAGTGCTACAACTGAGCCATGCTGGCACTACAGGATATTTATGAGGTACTGAAACAGCTTATTTAAAAAAAAAACTTGACATTTTGATCCTAAGTAGGTGAATTTGTGTCAATTGTTAATTATCGTTCTAAAATTACATTTGACTAATTTCCATTTATGTCCTCTGCCCTACTTTCTTGACTTACCTTGAAGTAATAATCTAGGTTTACCTTTTCTGTATCACTTAATATTTTATCTCCCACAGTGAGGTGCTCCCTTAACTATAATTAATAATGAGCGTGAATTCACTTATTATCTTTTTATGATACTGAAATGTCAAGTTTAAAAAAAAGAAATCTGTTTTAAGTACATTGCCAAACAGACATGTGTAGAATCCCATTACCATGTTGCATAGTTTCCAAAGCTGGCTACCGTCAAAGCCCCATTAGTACAGTTCCTGCTTGTCCCTTGTGGGACGACACACACTTCCCCTCCTCCATAGGGACACAATTCACTTATCATAACCCCTCACACCACCCCACCCCCCCTCCCCAAGCGTGCACTAAAATACTAAACACGGTACGTAAAATTCAATGTGATTAAAGCTATATCAGCTGACACCAAGGCTGCCGGGGTCTCCGAGCAGATTTTTTTTCTTTAGTGAGCTGATCCCATCCTGCTGCCAGCCTCTTTCTTGAGCTAGGAGCTGTGTAAGCATGTTCTGGAATGACTCGCCCTCCGGTGTCCCCATTCTCCAGGAGAATCGCCCTTGCGTCTCTCCACCGCTGAGCAAGCACTTTGGGCTTGTAGCTCCCAGTGTTCCAGATTACACTGGAGTGCGGTGTCCCTGTTTGATTCTTTTATTTCGTAACTTTTCCAACTAACAAGTAACAAGACAGTGTAGACAGGACGGTTGCAGTGAATAAACAGTGCTGACATCTAACATCTGTGAAATGGCCACATGCAACATAGTATGAGCAGAGTAAGAGCATCTGTAAGGTGCACAGGCTGCAATCGCCCAGATTACTTAATGGCAAAGTCCAGGGTCCCAATCTAAAAAGCTCACTCACTGTGCTCTGCCACCTGAATGTTTTAAAGGGAGGGCGGTTTGGAGGTCACGAAATCACGCTCCATTGGCTTACCACCGCTAAGAGGAAGGGAAATATACTGCTGGTGCAGCCCTTAAAAAGGCTGCAGCCAGTTAAAGGGCAACATCACTTTTCAGTAAGGTGACGAAAGGAGCAACAGCCTTGGGGTTATTAGCAGATGGAAAGGCCCTCTCATTTTCCAGTGTGTCCGCGGAGGTGCAGCTGAGAGAAGTGAGCGCCAGGAGGGATAATAGATGCATTTAAGGGGATTTTTCACTGAGGACAGAAGGTCCCATAAGCGAGTGGTATAGGCTGTCTGGAGCAGGTGGGAGAGGCAGTTTGTGCAACCTCCACTACCCTAAGAATTGCCACACACTGCAGGAAAAGATTCAATGACCTTACATGGGTGGCCAAGGTAAGATAAGTCGCTGGTGCCAGTACATATCCCCTACTGCTCTTACAGCTTCACTCACCTCCTTACCTATCATACACGCTCTCCACCAGCAGGGTGACCGGGAAACTCCGCTCGGCAAAGGGCAACCTCTCCAAACACACAAGCACCTCCTTTACTCAAAACCACTTCTCAACTCGCTTTGCCTATCACAGGGGCTTCTACTAGTCTTTATTTAAAGGGACAAGGCACTTTCACCTCTCATCACCATGGCATGCATGGCCTCATATTCGGGACGTCTTCGTGACATTCACAGGCCTGCCATAGTGTCCAAAGCTAAAAATGGTGCACAACCAGTGCCAGATAAGGACAACTTTGGAAGGACCATCAGCTCAGAAAATCCTTAGTCTGCAGGAAGCACAAGGCATTAAAATTAATAGGCAGCTCCAACAACACTCAAGAAGCTCGACATCATCCAGGACAAAGCAACCCGCTTGATTGGCACTCCATCCATCACCTTAAACACTCACTCCCTCCACCACCAGCGTACTGTGGCTGCAGTGTGTACCATCTACAAGATGCACTGCAGCAACTCGCCAAGGCTCCTTCGGCAGCACCTCCCAAACCTGCGACCTCTTCCACCTGGAAGAACAAGGGCAGCAGGCGCATGGGAACACCACCACCTCCAAGTTCCCCTCCAAGTCACACACCAACCTGACTTGGAAATAGATCGGCTGTTCCTTCATCGTCGCTGGGTCAAAATCCTGGAACTCCCTCCGTAACAGCACTGTGGGAGTACCTTCACCACACGGACTGCAGCGGTTCAAGAAGGCGGCTCACCACCACCTTCTTGAGGGCAATTAGGGATGGGCAATAAATGCTGGCCTTGCCAGCGACGCCCACATCCCAGGAACGAATAGAAAAAGAGAGGGAGAGTGCCATGGGTTGGGGGGGGGGGTGTAGCGACCGCCCTCGCTGAGAAGCCACTGGACCCAGATATTATAGCTCCAGTCTTTAAAAGAGCAATGACCTCATGTAGCGGCAGTGGAGATGGTTTCTATGCATAGGATTGAGATGATGGATAAGTGGGAGGAGTCCCACTACCCACATCTGCAACACATTGCAGGAAGTTTCTCATGACCTACAGAACACCTGGAGACAATCCAAGCCATTTCTGGAACGTCAACAGATAGAATCTAACAACACAGAAGGAGGCCATTCCGCCCATCGTACCTGTGCCAGCTCTTTGAAAGAGCAATCTAATCAGTCCCACTCCCCAGCTCTTTCCCCATAGCCTTGCAAATTTTTCCTTTTCCAGTATATATCCTATTAAATCTGCTTCCACCATCCTTTCAGATCACAACAACTTGCTGAGCAATACATTTCTCCTCCTCTCCCCCTGGCTTTTTTGCCAATTATTTTAAATCTGTGTCCTCTGGTTACCGGCCCTCCTGCCAGTGGAAATGGCTTCTCCCTCTCTACCCCATCAAACCCCCTCATAATTTTGAACACCTTTATTAAATCTCCCCTTAACCTTCTCTGCTCTAAGGAGAATAATCCCAGCTTCTCTAGTCTCTCCCGATAATTGAAGCCCCTCATCCCTGGTACCATGCTAGTAAATCTCCTCTGCACCCTCTCCTCGGCCTTGACATCCTCCCTAAAGTGTGGTGCCTTGAGTTGGCCACAATGCTCCAGCTGAGGCCCAACCAGTGATTTATAAAGATTGAGCACGCATCAACATGGTTGACATCTGAACTGTCCTCTGAAGTGGTCCAGTAAGCCACTCAGCTGTACCAGGGATGGGCAATAAATGCCAGCCTTGCCAGCAACTACCACATCCCGAGAATGAATATATTAAAAAAAAAAGAAGAGCTGAGTAAAAGTAGCAGCAAAAGTCCTGACTCAACCCCCCCGAAGCACTAAAAAGATTGCGGTGCAGGCAAAGAAACAGCAACCTATAGTAACGGCACACAAAATGGCCTCCTCAGTGTGGTATTCACTTCAGGGATACTCTGCAGTAGCCCTTGCTGCCGCTATCTTCGTGGCAGTAATTAGTTAGGGTGGGAGTGGAAGGAAATTGGGGCAAAGAGGTTAACCACGCCCCCTTGACCCCATTTTAACGTGGCGGTGTGTCCAACTGCCAAGCTTTAAAGGGAACTGAGGGTTTTTTGGGAGGAGAATGCAGGCACAGTTTTTTTTGTGTTGGATTTGAGGCAGTAGTCTTTAAAAATGCATTTTTCTGTTTAGCACCCCAAAACTGAAGGGGGCGGGGGGTGGGGGGAGGCGGGGGGAAGGGGGAAGCGGGTAATTCAGAGGGGAATCCAGGTCTGATTAAAGCCTCTTGTTGCAGTGAAGCACACATGGGGAGCGAATCCCAATCACGTGGGTTTTCTCCGGGTGCTCCGGTTTCCTCCCACAGTCCAAAGATGTGCGGGTTAGGTTGATTGGCCATGATAAAAAAATTGGCCCTTAGTGTTAGGGGGGACTAAATACGTGGGGTTACGGGGATAGGGCTTGTGTGGGATGGCTGTCGGTGTAGGGACCGGGTGCTAGCGTTTGGATGATCAGCCATGATCTCGTTGAATGGCGGAGCAGGCTCGAAGGGCCGAATGGCCTACTCCTGCTGCTATCTTCTATGTTTCTATGTTTCTATGTATGTGCAATCCCAAACAATCAGGCCTCTATCAGAAGCCAACATGCCTGCGTAGACCAGCACGCAAGGCCAAATGTGAAAGGGAGGCGAGCAGAGCATGGATATTACTCTCTTGATACAGGGACAAGTTTTAAAAGTAACGTTAAAGCCTTGTAAATTAGAATGTGCATGTGGTTTATCCAGCCTCCAATGGGCTGGTGTCTGAGTGCGGTAAAGGACTGACCGTTCGCCTATATCTTTGACTACCTATTCATTACAACGTATGAACCCAAAGCCCTGGAAAGTGATTTGTGCAGTGTCTTGCTTTAGCCTGCTGAGTGAGAAAAATGAAGAGAGTGTTTGAGGAAAATAATGAAAAGGGAATTATTATCCTACAGGTTGAACATCGTACCTGCTGAGAGTTACTTGGGGGCCCAGCAGAGCTGAGTTATACTGCCCACTTTGCATCAATCTTCAGTAGGGATATATGGAGCTGTGAGTACCGAGAACTTGACGCACCAGTATCCAAGTGCCTGTTAAAGTTCAATGTTAGACAGCCAACTGGCTGAAAAGATTAAGTTTAAACTTTTCAACCTTCACTTTGCTGCAGGCTACAGTTACATGACAGTGGGTGTAAAATCCGACCATTGTGGGATTATCTCCTGTAGGTGGTCTTCTACCACCCACTTCAATTTGATTTTGGCAATTTCACGCATGCATTGGACAAATGTGGTTTGTGCTTGATACCCAGCCAAAACCACACTGCCTCAGTGGAAACTACACTGCCTCAGTGGAAACTACACTGCCTCAGTGGAAACTACACTGTCTCAGTGGAAACTACACTGTCTCAGTGGAAACTACACTGCCTCAGTGGAAACTACACTGCCTCAGTGGAAACTACACTGCCTCAGTGGAAACTACACTGTCTCAGTGGAAACTACACTGCCGCAGTGGAAACTACACTGCCTCAGTGGAAACTACACTGCCTCAGTGGAAACTACACTGCCTCAGTGGAAACTACACTGCCTCAGTGGAAACTACACTGTCTCAGTGGAAACTACACTGCCGCAGTGGAAACTACACTGCCTCAGTGGAAACTACACTGTCTCAGTGGAAACTACACTGCCGCAGTGGAAACTACACCGTCTCAGTGGAAACTACACTGTCTCAGTGGAAACTACACTGCCGCAGTGGAAACTACACTGTCTCAGTGGAAACTACACTGTCTCAGTGGAAACTACACTGTCTCAATGGAAACTACACTGTCTCAATGGAAACTACACTGTCTCAGTGGAAACTACACTGCCTCAGTGGAAACTACACTGCCTCAGTGGAAACTGCACTGCCTCAGTGGAAACTACACTGTCTCAGTGGAAACTACACTGTCTCAATGGAAACTACACTGTCCCAATGGAAACTGCACTGCCTCACTGGAAACTACACTGCCTCAGTGGAAACTACACTGTCTCACTGGAAACTACACTGTCTCAGTGGAAACTACACTGTCTCAATGGAAACTACACTGTCTCAGTGGAAACTACAGTGCCTCAGTGGAAACTACACTGTCTCAATGGAAACTACAGTCTCAATGGAAACTACACTGCCTCAGTGGAAACTACAGTCTCAATGGAAACTACACTGCCTCAGTGGAAACTACACTGTCTCAGTGGAAACTACACTGTCTCAATGGAAACTACACTGTCTCAATGGAAACTACAGTCTCAATGGAAACTACACTGCCTCAGTGGAAACTACACTGCCTCAGTGGAAACTACACTGCCTCAGTGGAAACTACACTGTCTCAGTGGAAACTACACTGTCTCAATGGAAACTACACTGTCTCAATGGAAACTACAGTGTCTCAATGGAAACTACACTGTCCCAATGGAAACTGCACTGCCTCACTGGAAACTACACTGCCTCAGTGGAAACTACACTGTCTCACTGGAAACTACACTGCCTCAATGGAAACTACACTGTCTCAGTGGAAACTACACTGCCTCAGTGGAAACTACAGTGCCTCAGTGGAAACTACAGTGCCTCAGTGGAAACTACACTGTCTCAGTGGAAACTACACTGTCTCAGTGGAAACTACACTGTCTCAGTGGAAACTACACTGTCTCAATGGAAACTACACTGTCTCAATGGAAACTACAGTCTCAATGGAAACTACACTGCCTCAGTGGAAACTACACTGCCTCAGTGGAAACTACACTGTCTCAGTGGAAACTACACTGTCTCAATGGAAACTACACTGTCTCAATGGAAACTACAGTGTCTCAATGGAAACTACACTGTCCCAATGGAAACTGCACTGCCTCACTGGAAACTACACTGCCTCAGTGGAAACTACACTGTCTCACTGGAAACTACACTGCCTCAATGGAAACTACACTGTCTCAGTGGAAACTACACTGCCTCAGTGGAAACTACAGTGCCTCAGTGGAAACTACAGTGCCTCAGTGGAAACTACACTGTCTCAGTGGAAACTACACTGTCTCAGTGGAAACTACACTGTCTCAGTGGAAACTACACTGTCTCAATGGAAACTACACTGCCTCAGTGGAAACTACACTGCCTCAGTGGAAACTACACTGTCTCAATGGAAACTACACTGTCTCAGTGGAAACTACACTGTCTCAGTGGAAACTACACTGTCTCAATGGAAACTACACTGCCTCAGTGGAAACTACACTGCCTCAGTGGAAACTACACTGCCTCAGTGGAAACTACACTGCCTCAGTGGAAACTACACTGTCTCAGTGGAAACTACACTGCCTCAGTGGAAACTACACTGTCTCAGTGGAAACTACACTGTCTCAGTGGAAACTACACTGCCTCAGTGGAAACTACACTGTCTCAGTGGAAACTACACTGTCTCAGTGGAAACTACACTGCCTCAGTGGAAACTACACTGTCTCAGTGGAAACTACACTGTCTCAGTGGAAACTACACTGTCTCACTGGAAACTACACTGTCTCAGTGGAAACTACACCGTCTCAGTGGAAACTGTGCAACTGCAGTGCTGGGACAGTTGGAGCTCTCAAGATTTAGATTTTTGTTAGGCAAGGGTATCAAGGGATGTGGAGCTAAGGTGGGGAAATGGAGTAGAGGTGCAGATGCCCATGTGAGCTCCTAGACTGGTTTCAATCACCTGAGGGGGTGGTCGGGGGGAGGGAGGTTGAGAAAACATTTCTAGAGTATATTTTCTCTTATTGGCCCTGGATTTTCTCTCTTTTTGCCTCTCCCAGGAGTTTACATGGCTGGGTGTTGGGGTGGGGGGAGGGCTGAGGGAGGGTAGGGGGGAGGGAGGGAGGGGGAGGGTCAGGGGGGTAGCAAAGTGTTTAGTCACGATGCTCTGGCCATCATGTTTGGGGAAGGCTTGATGGATCAGTTGGTCTTTTGCTGCCCGTCAGTTTTGTATGTTCGTAGATCGGCCATGATCTAATTGAATGGTGGAGCAGGCCCGAGGGGCTGAATGGCCTAATCTTGTTCCTAACGTTACTATGTAGTATCACCAACCTAAGAGAGAAAGTGAGAGTGAAAGTCTGCAAAGTACAGCCTACTACGAAACTGGATCTCCCCCTCCCCCGGAGCCTGACCAAGGTAACTCGGGCTGTGCACCATTACAGCAGCATTTGGAAACACAAACGCCCTGACTTAACCTTGTTCAGGTGCCGGGGAGACCCACTTTCCTAGGCAGTGGGACGGGGCCAGGGGTGGTTCTGTGACCTGCCGACCCTGCTTCCGGCCAGAATGTGACGTGTGGGGGTGGGGGAAGTAAACTGGGGAGCTCACGTCTGTGTCCCCATCCTAAAAGCCAAGCAGCGACATGGAAGTGCCTTAAGTTAGAGTAAGTAAACGAGAGAGAAAAGGGGACAGAGAGTAAAATCACGAGAGAGGGAGCGTGCAAAAAGAGCAAGGTGTTTGGATCGATGCTGTTTAGTCTAAATGGCACTAAATAGTTTCCTACACCAGACACACTGTCTCACAGACTGGGTATTGATCTGTCTGATAATCTGCTCCCAGAATAGTTCATTCGCAGGTTATAGCACAGACTCTCTCTGTATTAGCACTCCCAAGTTTTTGAAGACGTTCTGTTGCTGGAGGGCCTGGGTTTCAATGGTATGACAGTAATTATTTAAAACTGTCTTGCTGGCGCTATATGCTTGTCCTTTGCTGTTGCCAAGGCTCTTGCTTTGGCTCAGAGTCAATGAACTTGCCCCGTGACATCTTTATTGATGGAGCAGCTGCAGATAGACTGTACAAAGCAGATCAATCTCATTGTTATGAAAATATGAAGTGTTTTGTGGTGTTTACCAGGAGGTCTCTCGCGCTGCCGCCCCTTGAACTGTCCATTGTGAAGCTCGGATGAAAGACAGACTACGGCTGGGCGTTACCAAAGGGGGCTGTGCCCCTTTTTAATGGGGACGGGGGGGGGGGGGTGGTGGTGGGGGGTGGGGGGCAGTCATCAATAGTCTCAGTCCTGGGACATCTTTTTTCTGCTGGGAACCTTGTTGCATTAAATATGTACAGAGCTCATACGGGAATTTTCCAGCGTGTGTTTAAAAAAGGTAAATAATTTTCAGCTCATCTGGATGGGCCAACGTACCATCCATATGATACTGACTGAAGGAAGGAAGACTTGCATTTATGTAGCGCCTTTCACAACCACCGGACGCCCCAAAGCGCTTTACAGCCAATGAAGTACTTTTTGAAGTGTAGTCATTGTTGTAATGTAGAAAACACGGCAGTCAAGTGCACAGCAAGCTCCCACAAACAGCAACGTGATAATGATCAGATAATCTGGTTTAGTGATGTTGGCTGAAAGACGGCACCTCCGACAGTGCAGCACTCCCTCAGTACCGCACTGGGAGGGTCAGCCTAGGTTTTTCGTGCTCAAGTCTCTGGAGTGAGGACTTTGAACCCACAACCTTCTGACTCAGAGACGAGGGTGCTACCAACTGAGCCACAGCTGATGCTGTGCCCACAGGGCACTGACCACAGTGTGGTTCAAAATACACTGCCAGTGTGGTGCTGAGCCACTCAGACCAGGAAGGCCCCAGGCTCGATCCCTGATCTGCGCTGAGTTTTCACACTGCACACTTAGCCGCCCATTATATGCAACATCCGATTTTACTTTTTGTTGAAGTCGATGGAAGTGGAAATCGGGCAGAGTGGGTATCGCCCAATTTACACTTTCGCCCCAAGTTAAAATGACCCCTGATATGTTTATCATTTCACTGCGTGTGACACACAGAGGAAATCTTCCCTTTGGCAGATCGAGAAGACTTCATTTGGTTGGTCTTTTGTTGAGAACCAAGGGATATGGGGATCGGGCGGGAAAGTGGAGTTGAGGTAGAAGATTAACCATGATCTTATTGAATGGCGGAGCAGGCTCGAAGGGCCAAATTAGGCCTACTCCTGCTCCTAATTCTTATGTTCTTATGTCTTGACTGGATTTATACCTCGGTTTCAGAGGTGAACGGACAATGATCTAAGTAAATACAGAATCTAGTCAATCTGATATATCTGAGTATTGTGGTGATTATTTTATTTTTAGTGAGGGGTTGCTCCACCAGCCCACCCTGGTGTTCGAACCCTGGAATGAACAAGTCCCTGCCCTTGGGCATGTGGGGCTTTTCAGCCCTGGATTAGCCATAGCTTTACTTTCAAACGCAGATTGTGAATTCAGCTAATATGTGTTTGAACTTATTGTCCCTCTTCCAGCTCCACATACCTCACATCTGCTTGCAGATCTTCAGTGCTTTTATGGCCTCACACATCTAGCAGGTTTTGGCTCACAGTCCCCTCCCCCTTTTGCTGAGACTGTGTGCAGTAATCTGTGGAATTGCTCCAGATTATTATATTTATGACGCTTCGTATTGAGTTACAGCAAAGCAAACGGAAGGATAGGCAGCAGGAGCTGAACAGACAAGTTTAGAAAGCTGCCATCCTTGTCGCTACAAGAGTTTATTAACCAAGGCTGCCTTTTTGTAGGGAGAAAAAGGGCCTTCATGATGACTGGATTCTTTAAAGTATCACTCCTTAAAATCTCACCCTCTGGACGCCTCTCAAAGAAGCAGTCACACTGTTGGTAGTATGAACTGGAGACATTAATTACAACATTTCTTTAAAATGGAGCAGACAGCAAGTTTAACTCTTTGTCTAAAGTGGAGCAGGCTCCCAGGGAGAACAGTTGAAGCTGTGAGGATTTACTCCTTCAAAAAGGAGCTGGAAAGGAGGGGACGGTTGGGTGTGGGGCGGGTGCAGGAAGATTTCTTTGGAGTACAACAAAGTTATGGACCTGCTTAGAGAGAATGGGGGTACTTTAACCTTGGGCAATGGTGTAAAATGAGCGATATCGAATTTAGCCGATCGTTATACACAACACTCGATTTTACTTTTCATTGGAAGGGAATACATGCAGAGTGTATAATGGACGGCCAATTTGATATCCATTTTACACTCAGGCCCCAAGTTAAAATGACCCCCCACCCAATATCTTTACAATTTCACTGCATGTGACACACAGATAGATCCAAAGTTTGAAACAGAGGGAGCTACTAAGCTTTCATGGCGTTTTAAACCAATGGGTAATTCAGAAAAAGTACAGTAACACTGGCACATCTCCAAACTTATCTAGCCGAGATCAGGAACTCAGAGCCTGTTATTACAGATATAAACATACAGCTGATTCATTAACATACCGTACATGTCATGCCCAATTGAAAATGATACAATCACATTGGTTGGAAATGAGATTGGTGCTAATAGTGATCGGTGAGGACCGAGATGGTAGAGTACTTCATGGGACATCACAGCTTGCGTGTTGCTGGGACAAGAGGAGATTGTCCGGAATGCAACAGGTGAGGACTCATTTGTGGAGCTGAAAGAATGGTTGAATATTCTGGATTTTGCACGATAATATTTGAGGATCTGAATCTGTATGTACAAATTCCAGATTGGCCCCTGTATTTCTTTCTTTTCCTCATGTTTCCTCACATGGTAGCTGTTAATGTTGCTACCATCATCATCCACGCATCATCTAGAGCCATCTTTTGTTTCTTAACTTGTCCCATTACCTCTCCTTTTGCCGTGCACCATCATCCCTTTTGCCAGTCAGTCTCTCCTGCCTTCCATCCTATCACAGACCTTCCCTTTTGTTCTTTCTTCCCCTCCTCCCTGCCCCTGCTTAAAAATCTCTCCTCCCGAACTTTTTCCAGTTCTGACGAAGGGTCCTCGACCCGAAACGTTGGCTCTGTTTCTCCTCTCCTCGATGCTGCCCCGACCCGCTGAGTGTTTCCAGCACTTTCTGTTGTTATTTCAGATTTCCAGCATCCGCAGCATTTTTGCTATTGTGCAAAGCTTGTGTCTGGGGAGTAACTGCGTGAGGCAAAGCTTATGACAAGGTAGATGCTACATGGTCTGTAGAACGAGCAGGCTTGATGGGATGATTGGCCATTTATCATGTCTTGGTTTCTTACATAACTAGCGGGAGTTACAGAGCCCAATTCTGCAAGGAAGCTGCAATAACTTTACAATTAGTAACGTGTAAGTGCTTTGGTGATTGTATCATTTTCAATTGGGCATGACATGTACGGTATGTTAATGAATCAGCTGTATGTTTATATCTGTAATAACAGGCTCTGAGTTCCTGATCTCGGCTAGATAAATTTGGAGATGTGCCAGTGTTACTGTACTTTTTCTGAATTACCCATTGGTTTAAAACGCCATGAAAGCTTAGTACTGTAGCTCCCTCTGTTTCAAACTTTGGATCTATCAAGGATCTATCCTTGGCCCCCCTCCTATTTCTCATCTACATGTTGCCCCTTGGCGACATCATCCGAAAACACAGTGCCAGTTTCCACATGTACGCTGACGACACCCAGCTCTATCTCACCACCACCTCTCTCGACCCCTCCACTCCTTTGGATTTGTCACACTGCTTGTCCGACCTCCAGTTCTGGATGAGCAGAAATTTTCTACAATTAAATATTGGGAAGACCGAAGCCATTGTTTTCAGTCCCCGCCACAAACTCTGTTCCCTAGCCACTGACTCCATCCCTCTCCCTAACATCTGTCTGAGGCTGAACCACACTGTTCACAACCTTGGTGTCATATTTGACCCTGAAATCAGCTTTTGACCACATATCCGCAGCATAACTAAGACTGCCTATTTCCACTTCTGTAACATCGCCCGCCTCCACCCTTGCCTCAGCTCATCCACTGCTGAAATCCTCATCCATGCCTTTGTTACCTCTAGAATTGACTATTCCAACACACTCCTGGCTGGCCTCCCACATTCCACCCTATGTAAACTTGAGGTTGTGGGGGACTACGGTCTCCCACGTAAAGAAATAGGCAACACAGCGAGCTACAAGAAATAGGTCTTTACTCCAACTCTCACAATACAGTACTGAATTCGTGAAGCCCGCGAACCTGTGATGACTCATGGATTGGTCACCTGCTGGAACCTGATTGGTTTTCCTTCTCTCAGCAGCAGGCAAGTCTGAACGTGCCTTATTCCTCTCAGCTTGCAACTGTCTTGCGGGGGGAGGGGAATACAGCAGTTAAAAGGGGATTATACAGGTTTATCTACATACACACAGTGTTTCCCCAATGTGGCAACGCCACAAGGTCATCCAAAACTCGGCTGGCCATGTCCTAACTCGCACCAAGTCCCATTCACCCATCACCCCTGTGCTCGCTGACCTACATTGGCTCCCTGTTAAGCAACACCTCGATTTCAAAATTCTCATCCTTGTTTTCAAATCCCTCCATGGCTTCACCGCTCCCTATCTCTGTAATCTCTTCCAGCCCCACAACCCACTGAGATATCTGCACTCCCCTAATTCTGCCCTCTTGAGCATCCCTGATTATAATCGCTCAACCACTGGTAGCCGTGCCTTCTGTTGCCTAGGCCCTAAGCTCTGGAATTCCCTGCCTGAACCTCTCCGCCCCGCTACCTCTCTTTCCTCCTTTAAGGCGCTCCTTAAAACCTACCTCTTTGACCAAGCTTTTGGTCACCTGCCCTAATTTATCCTTATGTGGATCGGAGTCAAATTTTTTGTCTTATAATACTCCTATGAAGCACCTTGGGACGTTTTACTACATTAAAGGCGTGATATATATACACAAGTTGTTGTTGTTTGATTGTTGGGCCTCCTTTTCTTTCTGTTCCTTAAACAATCTCGGGACAGATTTTGCCGGCCCTCTTGTGTCCCGGTGCTGGACTGGTGTGTGTGTTACTTGGAGGATAAAGGACACCTGAAAACAAATGTTACAAAGACAATAATGGATACCTGGGAGTGATGGCAAGGCTGTACCCCTAACCCTGGTGCATTAATTGTATCCTCGCTGTAGGCAGTGAATCATTATGGTAAACGGTTGGAATTAAGGTAAACCTCAAGTGGGGTTTATTTTTAATTCCTATCCCACTGTTGCTGACTATCCAATTGGTATGGTCTAGAGATTTGTGGCAATACACTGACACATTTTATTGGGAGTTGCGTTGCTTACGGGAAGCTCCGGGTAGCTGCTGTCCACAGGAGCTCAATAGCTCACACTTGACCGCTTTCCAGTGACCAACCATTCTAACGTAAACATGGTTACTTTGGGGATGAAGTGACTTCAAGGCGATGGAAGTAATTTTAACCACCAACAACGGGTGGGTTGGGGTCGGGTGGGATGTTAAAATTCTAAGGATCTCAAACCCGACCCCAACCCGCCTCCAACCCACCCACTTCTGGTTTTAATTGAGGCGGGACCGGGGGTGGGGGGTGGGGGGGGCGGACGGCCAGGTGACCAACTTGCTCCCAGGAGGCGGGTTGGCCATTTAAATATTATAATGAAGCTACGTGCCTCTGATTTAACCTGTCTTCTGGGTTTAACCCTCGCTGGCCGGGTTTCCCGGGCCTCAGGAAACCCGGCAGCTGAAGGGAGGTGACGACTGCCTTTACAGCACTACTTGTGGGCCAGGAGGAGCAGGAGTGCTTGCTCCTGGCCCACCAAGCTTACCTTCTTCCCAACCCTCCATCAGAACAGCCCCCCTCCATCCAAAGAGTCCCGTTATCAGATACACCCACTCCCCACCACCCCCCCCCCCCCCAACCACCGCAGTATCGGGGATGGGGTACCCTCCCCGCCCCCGGGATCGGGGATCAGACCCCCCCTCCAGGATCCGGACCCCCCCCCCCCCCATGCTCCCACTAACACAGCTGCAGGCTCCCTACCCGTTCCTGGGGCTGCGGCCTCCTCCAGAGCATTCCCCGCCCGACAGGAAGCCAAGCCCGTCAATCAGGCTGGCTGCCGGGCGCTGAAACCGCTCGAGAAAAAAAAGACTCACGCTGTGGAGTTAAAATTGCACAGCCTGTGGGGCCCAAAGAAAACTCCTCCCTTCCCTTCACCCCCCGCCAGCCCCCCCAGCTTATGGAACCCACCCTAGTAAATATCGGGGTGAATATATCTGACAACGGATGATTGGAACAAAATCAACCCTCTGTGAGAGACTGATTTAAAAATAACCCAAATTAAAGGAAAAAAGTAACATGTCAATGTTTCAAACAAATGTCTTTTTTCTTTTGTCGGGTAATTCATCCTCCTCTCCACTTTCCTTTCCGTAGATCCTCCTGTGCGATGCTTCGTACCGGTAGGGGTGGGTTGCTAATTATGTTTGCAGCTCTTTGCTGAAATCACTGTGTAAATTCCCACAAGTAGATTACGTGGGGCAGAAGGCCCCGAGGGCAACTCCCCCTCTGATTCTTTTTTCTTCCGAAGGCTCCTATTTTCCGCTGAGATCTGCCTCTTCCACTTGGATGTGATTGAGATCATGGGAGTGCCTTCAATATTCTTGGTTGACTGTGGAGGTTTGTATACTGGTATGAGGGTGAATGACTTTTTCAGTTTCAGCTTTACACATGCCTGGTTTCATGACACCGGAATATAGGAACGTTAGAAAGTACAGGACTAAAAGAAACCAGTGTTGTCCATCTGGCTGGTCAGAAATGTTGTTAAATCTCGTGCACTACTCGACCTCTTATGCACCTCAATCCCTTTCTGTGCCGAATATCTATCTGGCGACCTCTTACAGTTGCCAACACTGTCAAATGAACGGGGCTGGTCACTAGTGATGGAGCGGGCTGGTCACTAGTGATGGAGTGGGGCTGGTCACTAGTGATGGAGTGGGGCTGGTCACTAGTGATGGAGCGGGCTGGTCACTAGTGATGGAGTGGGGCTGGTCACTAGTGATGGAGTGGGGCTGGTCACTAGTGATGGAGTGGGGCTGGTCACTAGTGATCGAGTGGGGCTGGTAACTAGTGATGGAGTGGGGCTGGTCACTAGTGATGGAGTGGGGCTGGTCACTAGTGATGGAGTGGGGCTGGTCACTAGTGATGGAGTGGGGCTGGTCGCTAGTGATGGAGTGGGGCTGGTCACTAGTGATGGAGTGGGGCTGGTCACTAGTGATGGAGTGGGGCTGGTCACTAGTGATTGAGTGGGGCTGGTCACTAGTGATCGAGTGGGGCTGGTCGCTAGTGATGGAGTGGGGCTGGTCGCTAGTGATGGAGTGGGGCTGGTCACTAGTGATGGAGAGGGGCTGGTCACTAGTGATGGGGCGGGGCTGGTCGCCAGTGATGGAGTGGGGCTGGTCACTAGTGATGGAGCGGGTCTGGTCGCTAGTGATGGAGCGGGGCTGGTCGCCAGTGATCGAGTGGGGCTGGTCACTAGTGATGGAGCGGGGCTGGTCACTAGTGATGGAGCGGGGCTGGTAACTAGTGATCGAGCGGGGCTGGTCACTAGTGATCGAGTGGGGCTGGTCACTAGTGATGGAGCGGGGCTGGTAACTAGTGATCGAGCGGGGCTGGTCACTAGTGATCGAGCAGGGCTGGTCACTAGTGATGGAGCGGGGCTGGTAACTAGTGATGGAGCGGGGCTGGTTGCCAGTGATGGAGCGGGGCTGGTTGCCAGTGATCGAGTGGGGCTGGTCACTAGTGATGGAGCGGGGCTGGTCACTAGTGATGGAGCAGGGCTGGTAACTAGTGATCGAGTGGGGCTGGTCACTAGTGATGGAGCGGGGCTGGTAACTAGTGATCGAGTGGGGCTGGTCACTAGTGATGGAGTGGGGCTGGTAACTAGTGATGGAGCGGGGCTGGTTGCTAGTGATGGAGCGGGGATGGTTGCTAGTGATGGAGCGGGGCTGGTAACTAGTGATGGAGTGGGGCTGGTCACTAGTGATTGAGTGGGGCTGGTCACCAGTGATGGAGCGGGGCTGGTCACTAGTGATGGAGCGGGGCTGGTCACTGGTGATGGAGTGGGGCTGGTCACTGGTGATGGAGTGGGGCTGGTCACTGGTGATGGAGCGGGGCTGGTCACTAGTGATGGAGCGGGGCTGGTCACTCGTGATGGAGCGGGGCTGGTCACTAGTGATGGAGCAGGGCTGGTCACTGGTGATGGAGTGGGGCTGGTCACTGGTGATGGAGCGGGGCTGGTCACTAGTGATGGAGCGGGGCTGGTCACTCGTGATGGAGCGGGGCTGGTCACTAGTGATGGAGCAGGGCTACTCGCTAGTGATGGAGTGGGGCTGCTCGCTAGTGATGGAGCGGGGCTGGTCGCTAGTGATCGAGCGGTTCTGGCTTTCATAGGGGCCTACCACTGGGCTTCCAAAGAGCATGCTTGTTTCAGCATTTAATATGCAAATCGAGGGCCTATGATGCATATCGGATCTCGATTGCCAATTTAAGATTGAACTGGTCAGAGCCTGCGCCGTGCAAGCTCCGACCAGTTCCCCAGGGGAGAGAGCCGAAGTGGCTTTGAAAAGGTAAGTTTGAAATGATTTTTTGTGGGTGGGGGGGCCGGAGGAGCAGAAGTGCCGCGAATATACTGCAGCCTCTGCGGCAAAGCCTCACCCGCCCCCCTCCCTCGGCCTCGCCTTTCCCCCTGCTCCACCTCCCGGGACCTTCGCCACCCCCTCACAGTCTCGTCATTTCTCGCCCAGGAACTACCTGCAGCTGTTGCTGGCATCCCGGCTTACTGACATTCCTGTGGACCAAAGCTAGCGAGCTGCTTCGGGACACCCGTAGGGCAGTCCGTCGGACCAGTTCAAATGAGGCCTGCGTCGCAAAATCGCCTGGGCCTCTTCACCGTGAGTATGAGTGATTGGCCAGCGCGTTCTGCCAATCGGCTGCGCAAATAGTCAAAATCAGCCCCTCAGTGTGATAAAGGTTCTTCTAACCTCTCTCACGTTGCTTTAGTGATTATCTTAAATTGCTGCCCTCTAATTACCCACTCACTGACCAGTGAACATAATTTTCCCCAGTTTACCTCATCAAAACCTCTCAAAATTTTGAACACTTGTATTAGACCTCCGCTTGATCTTCTCTGTTCTAATGAAAAGTGTTTTTTTTTTTAGCCTTCCCACCCATAACAAAAGCCTTCAATCTCTTACGATAGCAAAATACTGCAGATGCTGGAAATCCGAAATAACAACAGAAAATGCTGGAAAAACTCAGCAGGTCAGGCAACATCCGTGAAGAGAGAAATAGAGTCAACGTTTCAGGTCGAAACCCTTCGGCCAACGTTGTCTACCTCATACGTTGCAGGAAAGGATGCCCCGGAGCATGGTACATCGGCGAGACCATGCAAACACTGCGACAACGGATGAACGGACAACGCGCAACAATCGCCAGGCAGGAGTGTTCCCTCCCAGTCGGGGAACACTTCAGCAGTCAAGGACATTCAGCCTCCGATCTTCGGGTAAGCATTCTCCAAGGCGGCCTTCGAGACACACGGCAACGCAAAATCATAGAGCAGAAACTGATAGCCAAGTTCCGCACTCATGAGGACGGCCTCAACCGGGATCTTGGGTTCATGTCACGCTACATGTAACCCCACCTGACGTAGGGTCATCCAGACTCGAGTCGTCGTTGGCTTGTTCTCTCTACACAGATGCGGCCGGACCTGCTGGGATTTCCAGCAAAGAAAATGTTTTTTGTTTTTTTTCTGTTTTTCATACAGACCCCAGCATCTGCAACATTTGACCCCTTGTGACCCCACCTCATTGTTCTTTGATGTAATGTTTTCTTGACTGACCTGTTTGGACACCATTCACACCTTTGATTGCTGTGATTATCTCTCTGCCGAGGTGTGATAAAGGGCAGTTAGAAAGATTACCTGTAATCATTTGGCATTATTCTCTGACTATATAATCTGTGTCTATAGGCATCTCTCCACTTCACCTGACGAAGGAGCAGCGCTCCGAAAGCTTGTGATTTCAAATAAAACTGTTGGACTATAACCTGGTGTTGTGTGACTTCTTACATTCGTCAAGACTGAAGAAGCACAAGACTGAAGAAGCCTTCAATCACTTAGTGAATCCCTTCTGCACCCTCTCCATGGCCATAACATCTTTCCTAACGTAAGGCACAGGGACCTGGACACAACATTTTAGCTATGGCCTAAATAATGACTTGTATAGGTTTAGCATTACATTTTTGCTTTTATACTCTATGCCCCTACTTATATATCCAAAGATCCCACGTGCTTTCTTAAACAGGTTTATCGACTTGTCCTCCCACTTTTAAAGATAAATGCTTCTGGATCCCTGAGTCTCTGTTCTCTACTACAATAGCAAAATACTGCGGATGCTGGAAATCTGAAATAACAACAGAAAATGCTGGAAATACTCAGCAGGCCAGGCAGCATCCGTGGAGAGAGAAACAGAGTTAATGTTGTACAGGGTGTTCTTTCAATTCCTTCCTCCCCTCCTAACCCCACCCCCCCTGTCCCTGTACCTGCTTAATATCTGTTACATCTCCAGCTTTTTCCAGTTCTGATGAAGGGTCCCAGACCTGAAACATTAACTCTGTTTCTCTCTCCACGGATGCTGCCTGGCCTGCTGAGTATTTCCAGTATTTTCTGTTGTTATCTCTGTTCCCTACTGCTCCTTTTTAAAAGTTAGCATTTTGTGTATATCTCCTCTCCTTACTCTTCCTCCCAAAATGTATCACCTCACATTTCACCATATTCACTTTCAGCTGCCGTGCATCTGCCAAATCAACCACCTACCGATGTCCTCCCACAATCACATACAGTCCTCTTCGCTGTGTGATGTAGCAAATTTAAAATTTGCATTCACCTTCCCTCTTCTGAGTTTGAATCCTTGCAGAGACCGTGATGACGTCAAGCAGACTGTTTAGAATTACTCCAGTGCAGTGCTGCGGGAGTGCAGCACTGTCGGAGGTGCCGCCTTTCGGATGAGACGTTAAACCCGAGGCCCCGTCTGCTCTCTCAGGTGGATGTAAAAGATTCCGTGGGCACTATTTCGAAGAAGGGCGGGGGGAGTTCTCACCGGTGTCCTGGGCCAATATTTGTCCCTCAACCTACATCACTAAAACAGATTATCTGGTCATCGTCTCGTTGCTGTTTGTGGGACCTTGCTGTGCGCAAATTGGTTACTGCTTTTTCTACAGTGACTACATTTCAAAAGTACTTCATTTTCCGTGAAGCACTTTATGACGTTCTGAGGTTGTGAATGATGTTCTGTAAATGCAAGCCTTTCTTCCTAAGGTTGAGTTCTTGTGGTGAATGTAATTATGTCAAACAGGTTATTAGCCCTTGTTTGACATAATTACAGCCCTTGAAATCTTGGATACCTCAATCAGATCTTTCTTGAGCTTTTTTTATCCTTTAATGATCTTGAATGCCAAACCCTGAAGGAAACCCGTATTCTCAACACTCTAACTTGCTGTTCGTGTGTTCTTTGCGGAAATGGGAGATGTTTATGTAGCCCAAGCTCAGCATTTATTGTGTAAAATCCTCCCATGCTACCGTTGTAGTAAAGTTTTACATCCTACATATCATAATAAAACCTGCTTTTGTTTTGATGGAGTGGGAGTGGGGGAAGGGAAGGGAAGGCACCGCTGTCAGATTGTCACGTGGTCCCTCACTTGTTACCAATCCCACAAGAGATGGAGCCAGACTGCCAGCTAAATAATGAGCCAAGAGCCAGGGAAAGGTTACGACCTGCGCTCGCTGGAGGATGCAGTCCCCCTGGACCCTGTTAAATGCGAGGATTTCAGCCGAGCACATTACCTGCTCCAGCACGTCTGGTGTCTGTAGAGTGCAGGGTCGCTGATGCTCCTTCGAGCTCTGGGGCCGAAAGGACGCAGCTGCATAATCCGCAACGATCCCATTGAAAAAAAACCTGTGCAAAACTGTCCGATGTTATTACAGCTGAATCCTGCGAATCATTTTGCCAGGAATTGTTACTTACTTTGGATCTGGATTTCAATATACGGCTAATTTAAAGGTGCTGTGCCCTATAAAACTTCAGAGACTTTCAACAGATCTGACTAAAGCTGCGTTCCAACTTTTTCTTTTACTGGGGGGTGTTACAGATGGCCTGCTTTCCCCAGACTGGGAAAGGATGAAAAATATTAGCCAGCGCTCCCACTCCTGATTCTCATCCAGCAACTCCTGCTGCAACAACGCGTTGCGGTGAGGATGGGACTGCGTCCCCAGGGTGTGAAGAATTGGCTGACACCTGTTATCCGGGCTCACAGGCGAAGAGTGCAAGGTACCCTGCGGCTCTGTGGGTAGGACACTCGCCCCCGAGCCAGAAGCTCCGAGGCAAGTCCCGCTCCAGAGCCTTGACGCCACAGCGGAGTGCTGCACTGTTGGGAGGTGCCGTCTTTCGGATGAGAGGTTAAACCGAGGCCCCCGCCTGCCCTCTCAGGTGGACGGAAAAGATCCTGCGGCACTGTTTTGAAGAAGAGCAGAATCCTCCCCGGTGTCCTGGTCAATATTTATCCCTCGACAGAACACTTTGGTACATCCTGAGGTCATAAAAGGCGTTATATAACATAGAAACATATAGAAACATAGAAGATAGGAGCAGGAGTAGGCCATTCGGCCCCTCGAGCCTGCTCCGCCATTCAATGCGATCATGGCTGATCATCCAAATTCAGTACCCGGTCCCTGCTTTCTCCCCATACCCCTTGATTCCTTTAGCCTTAAGAAATATATCCAACTCCTTCTTGAATATATTTAATGAATTGGCCTCTACTGCCTTCTGTGGTAGAGAATTCCACAGGTTCACCACTCTCTGGGTGAAGAAATTCCTCCTCATCTCTGTCCTAAATGGCTTACCCCTCATCCTTAGACTGTGACCCCTGGTTCTGGACTCCCGACCATCGGGAACATCCTTCCTGCATCTAGTCTGTCTAGTCCTGTTAGAATTTTATAAGTTTCAATGAGATCCCCTCTCATTCTTCTAAACTCCAGCGAGTATAAGCCCAATCGACCCAATCTCTCCTCATACGTCATTCCTCATAACGTTTTCTTTCTTTACCCACAGGCCACTGGTGCCTGCAGTACTGTCCCCCAGTATGCGTCAGTGCCTTCAGGAAAGGAGAGGATAGCAGGTAAGTGGAGGAGAAGACGGCATTTATAAAATTACTGGAAAAATGGATCCTGCTGGAATATATTGGATTGAGAAGTGCGATGCCTTCAGTTCAGTATAAAGATCAGTCACGTTTGCAGTTTTTAGCTTTTAATCAGCCAGTAATTTAGTTGGGACCATAATGATTTTCATCATTGCCTTCGAGTGCTGAGCATTGCCTGCGGGCAGCGCAGAAAGGAAAAGCGAGCAGGGGAAGTTCGCACCCGCTAACGGAACCCATGGGATTTTCCTTCCATTTGAAATGAATGGAAGAAAAATCCGGCAAGTTCTATGAGGGGCGTGCAAAGCTTCCCACCAGATTTTCCTTTCTGCGCTCTGCCCAGGTGTAAAGATGAAAATTTACCCCCCATGATTATCGTGTCGAGTTGGGGTCGCTGAGACATGACAGAGATCTTCAAGTGTTGGGGACTTTTCCGGTTAGAGAGAAGGCGCCTGAGAGGCGGCGGTCGATTTTAACCCTACTCGCCTGGCTGACTTACTTGCCGATGATGTCCCACCTGGATCCCACCGTCTTCAATTTGAACCTGCTCTTCTGAGCAGGCGGAAAAGGCACCCGCCTGCAGGTGTCGGGGCCTTCCCCTTCGAATGTGCAGATCTGGATCCGATGACATCATTGGGCTCCGACCACGATTTTATCTTCATCCTGAGCGGGGAAAAGCACTGCGGCTTTCCCGAAATTCAAATGGTCTTTGCCGGCGAGCTGCCAGGTGATGCTCAGCAGGGGTTTGCAAGTTGCCGGTCCGATGCAAATAAAGCCTGAGGCCTGGTTTCGGCGAGGCCTCGGGCCTACCCATTCCGGTGCTGGGTTCGGTCCCTTGCGCCCAATTCGCAGTTTCATATCGAATCACTTTCTAGGCCATGATCTTTTTATTGGTGTTAATGTGGGAATTTCTTTGTTATTTTGTGGGCTTGGAAAGGGGCAGATTCCAGACACTGTAAGCATAACGCTCCATGACTGATGTCAAGCAGCAGAAATCACAGATTTACTCATGAGCAGCCCCTGACATCAGGACATTAAAATTACAATGCTGGAGGGAGTAATGAAATAGTAGTTAACTCGCTTGAACGAGGCATTATAACTCAATAAAGTGGAAATTAAAATCCCATTTCACCGCACTCCATTGCATATTTAGAACACTGGTGTGCTTCTTTAATGAAACAATTCTAGTGTTCATTTATGTTTTGAGTGAGGCCCAGTGCAAGCACAGTGGGAGCTTTAGTCCCCACCACTAGGAATCTGAGCTAACTCTTGCCTTTCTGTTGACGTAGCTCAATAAACAGGGATTAAATTTACAGGGACCATCTTGCCCCAAGAACTGCTTGTAAATCAACCTTGTAAGAATCCTTAACTCATGTCATTCAATTCATTAACATTTAAAACAAAACGTTTTCTCTTGTGTTCAGATTTATCGCTGGGTACTTTAGGGGGCGAGAAGGCAACTCAAGCACACATAGTTTTAACTCCATACAACAACTTGCATTTATATAACACAAGACACTTCATAGGAGCTGACGTAATAAAACTCACTACGCACTTGGTTTGAGTGTAAAGCAAGGCTTTAATCAACTTGTTTCAAAACATGGAGGTCTAGTTGTACTTCACTAGTTCCTTGTCTTACAAAATGTCCCTGACAAGCTGGGCCCACGCCCGAGTATTTATACTCCTTGGACGGCGCCACCAGCTGGCCGTCCAGTGTTATTTCATGAGTCTTTCTTCATGGATCATAAGATTCATAACAGGAGCGTAATCAGACAAAGAAGGAGATATCAGGATAGGTGATCAAAAGCTTGGTCAAAGAGGTAGGTTTTAAGGAGCGTCTTAAAGGAGGAGAGAGAGTTGAGAGGCGGAGAGGTTTAAGGGAGAGAATTTCAGAGCTTAGGGCCTAGGCAGCTGAAGGCACGGCCGTCAATGATGGAGTGAAAGGAATGCGGGGATGCACAAGAGGCCAGAATTGAAGGAACGCAGAGTTCTCGGATGGTGGTAGGGCTGGAGGGTGTTACAGAGATAGGGAGGGGGGGGGCGGGGGGAGGTGACGCCATGGCGGGATCTGAGCATAAGGATGAGAATTTTAAATTCGAGGCATTGCTGAACCAGGAGCCAATTTAGGCCAGCGAGCACAGGGGGTGATGGGCGAACGGGGCTTGGTGCGAGTTAGGACACGGGGTAGCAGGGTTGTGGATGAGCTGAAGTTTACGGAGGGTGGGAGATGGGAGGCCGGCCAGGAGAGCGTTGGGATAGTTGAGTCTGGAGGTAACAAAAGAATGGATGAGGGTTTCAACAGCAGATAGGCCTAATGTGCCTAAATGGGGGATAACACACCCATCTTCTGGGACATCATGGGGGTGCAGCATCAGATCCAGTGGTTGGTGACAGCGTAGTGGCAGAAACAGGATTTCTGTTTCCAGTTGCCAGACCACACACGTGTGTGTGTGTGTTTATACGGACCTATTTAGTCCGGTGTATATATTGAATCAATATAGTATATACAGGAGTATTATAAATCAGTGACAGAGACTATTATTTTTCAGTAAAGCACTCTCTTCCTGTCACACCAGAAGACCGTGCATTTTATTTTCCATTTTTTAAAGAAAATTAGGTTTCCCATCTGCGAAGCCACAGCAGAATTCAGCATCGGTCAGAGCAGCCGTTAGTGGGAGATGGAGAAACACCATCGCCGTTAACGGAGATCAGAACTCCCAATGCCAGAAACTCAAACTGGAGAAAAAACCCCAAAAAAACCTCTGGTAGTGGAGTGGGGAGGGGGGTTGGAGCATTGGAAATTGAGTTTGTTCAAGGGCGTAACACATTCGAAAGGTTCATGTGAAGTTCATAAATCGCTCAGGCATCGCTGGTGTGGTTTATGATGTCCTCGGGAGTCCCCGGAGTGCATTTATAAGTAACATGCTCCCAGCCATCTGTTCTCCTGTGTGTACTGCGGTGTTATATAACTCTTGCTCGTTGCACACCATACATCATCAGACTCGTAACCTGGAACCTCACACTAAGCAGCGCTGCTAGGTTAGCTTCTTACGCTGCTGTTTGTCGTGGCCAGGCAGACCCCGCCGTGACTACGCCAGCTGACAACTGTGCTCTCTTTGATTGTCCTCTTTGGTGTATTCCCTGGAAGTGAGCATTAGCCAGGGGGAGGATATATTAGGTGTTACCAGTGCTGTGTATAGGGCTGTGTTCCTTTCCACCTCCTCCAAGCCAGAGATTCATCCTTTGGTCCTGTCACGGGATGACAGCAAGAGAAGGTCTTCATCAGGACTCCTTTGAAAGAGAGAGGATTTGTTTTGGAATCTCTTTGAAAAAGAGGGGGCTCCCTCCAGCAAGACACCTTTGAAAACAAGGGCCTCTTATGAAGAACACTTTGAAAGAGTTGGGTCTCTCTACAAAGATTGAAAGGGAGGAATACCTTGACGAGCATTGACCTCCCTGGCAATATCCCTTTAAAACTGAGAACTTTACAATGTAGAACACCTGCCTTTTAAAGATCTTAGTGTTTTTTGTTTCTTGTGTGCGTTGAGGTGAGGGATATCTATGGTGCGGAATGGGGTACTTACCCATTTTGTAGCCATTGTCAACATCTAGAATATCCAGATCAGGAGTAGTATAGGTTAAATGTAGAGCAAAGTTCTCTCTACACTACTCAAAGAAGTACCTTAACTCCAACCCCACTACCAAAGAAGACCAACCTTACTGCTAAACCAACATCTCTATTTCTGCACCAGCTATCCTTGTGGGCTCTCTGAGTAATACTGCCACTTAGTGCTGACTTTTTGGGGAACTTGTAGAATCATAGAATGGTTACAGCACAGAAGGAGGCCATTCGGCCCGTCGAGCCCGTGCCGGCTCTCTGCAAGAGCACTTCAGCTAGTCCCACTCCCCCGCCCTTTCCCAATAGCCCTGCAAATGTTTTTCCTTCAGATACTTATCCAATTCCCTTTTGAAAGCCACAATTGAGTCTGCCTCCATCACCCTTTCAGGCAGTGCATTCCAAATCCTAACCACTTGCTGCGTAAAAAAGTTTTCCCTCATGTCGCATTTGGTCCTTCTACCAATCACCTTAAATCTGTGTCCTCTGGTTCTCGACCCTTTCGCCAATGGGAACAGTTTCTCTCTATCTACTCTGTCCAGACACCTCATGATTTGGAAAACCTCTATCAAATCTCCTCTCAACCTTCCCTGCTTTAAGGAGAACAACCCCAGCTTCTCCAATCTATCCTCGTAACTGAAGTCCCTCATCCCTGGAACCATTCTTTTAATTATTTTCTGCACCCTCTCTAAGGCCTTCACATCCTTCCTAAAGTGCGGTGCCCAGAATTGGACACAATGCTCCAGTTGAGGCCGGACCAGTGCTTTATAAACATAGAAACATAGAAGATAGGAGCAGGAGTAGGCCATTCGGTCCCTCGAGCCTGCTCCGCCATTCAATGAGATCATGGCTGATCATCCAAATTCAGTACCCTGTTCCTGCCTTCTCTTCATATCCCTTGATCCCTTTAGCCTTAAGAAATATATCTAACTCCTTCTTGAATATATTTAATGAATTGGCCTCCACGGCCTTCTGTGGTAGAGAATTCCACAGGTTCACCACTCTCTGGGTGAAGAAATTCCTCCTCATCTCTGTCCTAAATGGCTTACCTCTTATCCTTAGGCTGTGACCCCTGGTTCTGGACTCCCCCACCATCGGGAACATCCTTCCCGCATCTAGTCTGTCTAGTCCTTTTAGAATTTTATAAGTTTCAATGAGATCCCCTCTCATTCTTCTAAACTCCAGCGAGCATAAGCCCAATCGACCCAATCTCTCCTCATACGTCATTCCTGCCATCCCAGGTATCAGTCTGGTGAATCTTCGCTGCACTCCCTCCATGGCAAGAACATCCTTCCTCAGATAAGGCGACCAAAACTGCACACAATACTCAAGATGTGGTCTCACCAAAGGTACTGACAACTTGCAACCAACAAGAGCTGTATCCAACTGATTTCAGTTTGGATTCCAACAGCGATCAGAGAGAAAAGATGTTCATGCCATCAGTCTGGCCTGGATTTGAACCCAAATCCCAGAGGTGGAACTCCTTTAAAGAGAAAGTTTCACCATTTGTGAAGAGAAATTCTCCAAATTGGGGCACCTTTAAGAAGCGCTGCCATGAGACATCCCCTTTAAAAGCGGTCTTAAAAATCAGACCACCTGTAGCGTCCAATCTGGGATGGGGAATAAACTCTGCCAAATTACTGCCAGTATTTTTCCCAGGAAATCAAATGAAATGTTAACAAATTATGGCATTGTACAAGATGTAATGTGCAACACTGAGGTAATGTTCTGCCAGCACATTCTGTTACTCTGGATGTGAAGGTACTGCATGTAGCAAATGATAAAATGGAACTATTTGGTTTCGGTTCAAAGCAGTGGTGACGAAGGTTCAGCTCAGCTCCTCCCCCCACTCCACTGTTCAGTTGATTTTGAGTGAAACTAGTGGTTCTCAATTACTGAAACATTATTATGGCTTGGAGATAATAAGATATCTTTCAAAAGCTCTTTTTTGGGGTTCAGTGCTTGCTGCACTTAATCCGGCACCTAGGCAGCTATGATTGTTTTATGTTACAGATTCTTATATAATATATACATCTTTTCTATATCCCTTCAACTTCCCCCCCCTCCTCTTCTGAAGGTTCCATGGGCACCAGCCTCCCTTCAGTATCTTGGCCAAGCGTCTGCTCTTCAGCAACCTAGACAGTGAGCATTGGCAGACTACATGATCTTGTGGGGCATCGCAACTGAGCTCAATTTTGCCCTCGTCCAGTGCCTACAGAAACATGCTGAATTTCCTTGGAGGTTTCCCAATCGACCGCCGGAAGTTTGGCAGAAGACCCACGGAAACTCCCGAAAAATGAGGAAGCACTGGTAACGCCATTTCTCCAGGGTTTCTGCAGATCATCTGAGGGGGGTCAGAGAGGAATTTTCCAGAGTATTGTTTTCCTTATTGGGCCTGAGGTTTTTCCACCTCTCCCAGGAGATTGCATGGCAGGAAGGGGGGGGGGGTGTGGGGCAGAGGGAGGGAGGAAGTGTTTAGTCATGATGCTCCGGCCATTATGGTGTGGGGCAGGCTTGATGGGCCAGATGGCCTTTTCCTGCCAGATAATTTCGGATGTTTGTAAGTTACAGCGGACGATTGGGATTTTATACATATATATTATAAAGAGTATATATCACATTCACTTTCCACAGGAGTCACTAGATAACAATTAGGCTTGGGAATATATATTCGAGGGAATATATATAACATTTCAATATTGGAAAGATCCTAAGTGAGAGCTGAAATAAATTGGCAAATGTTTGCATTGATGTCAATTCCTGAAGCTCGTGCCTAGGATGTGTGTGAGCTTAGATGCCAAGTGGAGCCTAATGCGTATTCTCTGGCCTGTGTACCAGAACTTCTTGGGACGAGCTACATTTGAGGAACAGCCAGTACCACACTGCTGTCCGAACCCCTTTCAAAATGCAAAATGTTAGAAGAACATCTGTTCAAATTGCAGAGGACATTATGTTAGCTTAACATCTAAAATATGGCTCTTTTTGTTTGTTCTAAGTATGATTGAAATCAATTCTAGAGGATGCATTGTTTCATCACTCTTACATTATCGTACCCTTCTCTGTTTTAAAAAGTGTAGTTAGATGACTTCCAAAACATGTTACTACGGAAACACTGCTTTTTCAACAAAGAAAGAATGTTGTATCTGGAGTGAAACAGTGAAGAACACCTCCGGTATCCTGGGAGTAAACAGTTAATATCTTCCTGCTCAGCAATTTAATTTGATGTAGCCCTTATGGAGCAATTTACAAGAGGAACCTGTCAGTGAGCCATAAATACAAAAGGCTGTTTCAGAATATCTGGAGGTCTGGCATCAGAGGAAACTAAATACATGCTGTGATCGAAAATAACCGCCCCCCCCCTCCCCACCATCCCCCACACACTCCATTCCCCCCTAAATCCCCCATACATTCCCAAGCTTTAGTGAGCAAATGTTGATTTTGGGTAGCGGTGGAAGACGTTAGAGGTAACGTTACCAGGAACATTGGAGTGAAAGGAGGAAAAGAGACCAGACTAAGTGAACGGACACTGAACATATGTTTAAAGTTAATCCCCAATTCAAATCACCAACAGTGAACTCTCTACATACCCTGACAAGTAATGCATCCCTTATTACAATGTATAATATTTCAGATCCTGAATGTACATTTAATAATGTTTATCCAGATTTTCTATTGCTGCCCCTCATCTCATTAGGCATCTCCCCTGATGATATCATCAGTCGAATCTCTGTCATTCATTATCTGTTCAAACCATGACATTGTCCAGTGCAAGAGCTGATATTAAAAAAACAAGTGAGTCATCATGTTGGCAATAACATTTCAGATGAAGATGCAGAATGTTTTTGTGGGGGGGAGGGGAGGGGAGGGCATGTTCGATCCCAACATGCTTCGAGACTTCGGTCACATCCAGGCATGTTTGCTACCGGAAGAAGACCGTGTTATTATCTGCTGCAGTGTGAACCTTTATAGTCCAGTCTTACTTGTTTCGATGGCACTGTGAAGATCATTTGATTTTAGGTGAGCTAGTCAGAGTAGATGCAGGAAGGGTATAGAAACATAGAAAAATAGGAGCAGGAGTCGGCCATTCAGCCCTTCGAGCCTGCTCCGCCATTCAATATGATCATGGCTGATCCTCTATCTCAATACCATATTCCCACTCTCTCCCCATACCCCTTGATGCCTTTTGTATCTAGAAATCTATCTATCCCCTTCTTAAACATATTCAGTGACTTGGCCTCTTCAGCCTTCTGTGGTAGAGAATTCCACAGGTTCACCACCCTCTGAGTGAAGAAACCTCTCCTCATCTCAGTCCCAAATGTCCTACCCCGTATCCTGAGATTATGACCCCTCGTTCTAAACCCCCCAGCCAGGGGAAACATCCTCCTTGCATCCAATCTGTCTGGCCCTGCCAGAATTTTATACGTTTCACACAGGAACCCCACAGTGCAGATAGAGGCCATTTCGGCCCATCGAGCCTGCACCGACACATATCCCACCCGATCCCCGTAACCCCTACACCAACACATATCCCACCCTATCCCCGTAACCCCACGTATTTAATCCCCCTAACACTAAGGGTCAATTTATCATAGCCAATCATCCTAACCCGCACAGCTTCAATGAGATCCCCTCTCATTCTTCTAAACTCTAGTGAATACAGGCCTAGTTGACCCAATCTCTCCTCATACGACAGTCCTGCCATCCCAGGAATCAGTCTGGTGAACATTTGCTGCACTCCCTCTATGGCAAGTATATACTTCCTTAGGTAAGGAGACCAAAACTGCACACAGTACTCCAGGTGTGGTCTCACCAAGGCCCTGTATAACTGTAGTAAGACATCTTTGCTCCTGCACTCAAATCCTCTTGCAATGAAGGCCAACATACCATTTGCCTTCCTAACTGCTTGCTGCACCTGCATGTTTGCTTTCAGTGACTGGTGTACAAGGACACCCAGGTCCCTTTGTACATCAGCAGTTCCCAATCTATCACCATTTAAGTAATAGAGAATAAATAGAATGTTCGAAATGCAGTTGCACATTATAACGGAAGGGGTAGGGTAGTAGAGGAATGAGTGTCAATGGGCCCAATGACATTTTCTCATCCTTGACCTTAGCTTCTTGTGAGTTAGGTCAGTGTCATTCGCCTGGTCTGAATATGCCGTTCTGTGCTACATTATAAGTTCCTGCTTTGGGCACAATCGGCAATCCGGGCGTAAATTGCGTCCAAAATGGCACCAGTTTTCCGAATTGATTTTATGGTTCAAGTTGCCACTCAAACTAAGTTGCATAATCACAAACGTAAACTCGCCCATGAACCAGAGCAGTCGAGCAGCGTTTTCGAATTGTTTTTGCATTAAAAAACATTTTGTGATATATCTAAGAGTGGTAACCTGGCAGTTTTATTAATGCAGCTGAAAATGGGTTTATCACAAAAAATAAACATTTTTAATCAGTGTCTAGTCCACCACCTGAGAGTAATCCGATTTTAAATAACTGAAAATGACTTAAAAAAGTTATACAGAATCATTTGTTAGTTACACTGGTGTACAATAGTCAGTTTCTAAATAAATTAAATATTAAAAGGTTTTTTAAACCAGTGTAAAAGATCGCAGAAACTGGATTTGCGCTGGATGTAACTTGCGCTTGATATTCCGCGAACTGTTGCGCTGGTTTGGTCGAACCTCGCGGAAACTCTACCCGCTGTGTGTCAGAGACCGAAACGGTTCACCCATCCACCGCCTTAAACATTCACTCCCTCTACCTCCGGCGCACCGTGGCTGCAGTGTGTACCATCTCTATAAACTTGCAGGGCTACAGAGATAAAGCGGGGGAATGGGACTGACTGGAATGCTCCACAGAGAGCCAGCATGGACACGATGGGCCGAATGGCCCCCTTCTGTGCCATTATGACTCTATGGGCTCGAATTTCATTGGGCCGTTGAGGCGGGATTGGAGGCATGTGGGGGGGTTAAAATCGCAAAATCGGGGGGCACGAACCCATCCCGCCCCCAACCCGCCTCCATGCCCGTTTCACAGGAGGCGGGTACCCGACCTGTGATGGGAGCCGCCTCCCCGAGGCAGGAAGGGGATTAGTGCCAGTTAACTGCCTGTTAACAGGTAGTTAACAGGCAGTTTTTAGCCAAATCCCTATTTTTATCCCTGAAGTGTGGGCTTCCTGACAGCTCCAAACCACACCAAGTTAGCGAGGCGGACCGTCGGGCTGAAGGGCTTGGAGGGTTCGAGATGTCCGGTGTTCAGGTGAGTGATGGGTGCATGAGTTCAGAGGTAAGTGTGTTTGATGTGTGTAAAGTGCTTAAAGAAGTTTTACTTACCTTTACTTACTAATGCAGCCTTCCTTCCTTCAGGTCTCGGGAGTCCCTCATCTCATCGGCTTAGAAAGCAGAATGGCCGCGAGCTGTCAAAATCTGCAGCCTCTGCTTTTGTTCTGGAGATATCTCTAAATCAGCCTGAGAGGAAGGAATTAACTTAGAGTACAGATTGTCAGTGTTTGACAGCTTCAAACAGCTGTCAAACACTGATATTTCATCTGTCAAAAGCTCTTGACAGATGAAATGTCAATCTGTGATGTCACCTGTTGCCGGGTGGCCCTCAATTGGCCTGCTGAGCCCGCTGGGCGGGCTCAACAAGGTCAATCAAGGGAAAATCGAGTGGGTTGGCCACAACTCAATGGAGGTGGGACTACAACCCCAAAAGTTGTAGTCCCGCCTCCTACACGCCTCCATTGATAAAATCCAGCCCTATGACTCTATCTACAAGATACACTGCAGAAACACGCCAAAGCTTCTTCGGCAGCACTTCCCAAACCCGCGACCTCTACCACCTAGAAGGACAAGGGCAGAGGATGCATGGAACACCATCACCTCCAAGTTCCCCTCCAAGTTACACACCATCCTAACATGGAAATATATCGCCGTTCCTTCATCGTCGCTGGGTCAAAATCCTGGAAATCCCTCCCTAACAGCACTGTGGGAGTACCCTCACCACACGGACTACAGCGGTTCAAGAAGGCAGCTCACCACCATCTTCTCAGGGGCAACTAGGGATGGGCAATAAATGCTGGCCTTGCCAGCGACGCCCACATCCCAGGAGCCAATAGAAAAAAAAATTAAGGAATGATTAATTAATATATATGTTTTGGTACCATTGTTAAGGGATTTACTTTCTCTACATACTGAAGAAAAATCTTCTTATTGCAAACAATGTGACCTCGAGCTTTAAATTGTTAGTTTTAGGAAAGGATAATTTGTGAGTTTTCCATGACAAAAAGCAGATTGCTAAACTTACTGGCGGTTACAGGAGTTGAAGTAGAGAATAACCAAAGAATGGAGCTTGGCTGTACTGTGCTTGAGGCCATGTTATACCATAAACCCCAGAACTGAAGCTGGTCTGATGAACGCCATCTTAAACTTTCAAACGTACCGATCAGCACATTTTATTCTTCAAAATGCATTCAGCCTTCAGTTCTATCCTTTTCCCCTCCATTCTATCTTTGTTGCTGTGTTGCTGAGATTTGCTGTTCAGTTCTTACCATGGGAGTAGAATACTGACCTTTTACCTCCAGGTCAGTGTTCAGATCCATCCCCTAAGGTTGGAATGAAAGCCACCTTCTCTGTCACCTATAAGGGTTCTTTTTGAAATGGGTTTGGCCAGTCTCAGTCTTCTTCTAGCCCACAGGAAGGTAAACTATCCATTCATGGAGAGTCTTATTCAGTCAGGCCATCATGATGACTATATTACAGGTTTACCCTCCGTAAACATGAGCTCATTCCAAAACTATGCTGCCCGTGTCCTAACTCACACCAAGTCCCGCTCACCCATCACCCATCACCCCTCGCTGACCTATGTTGGCTCCTGGTCTGGGCAACGCCTCGATTTTAAAATTCTCATCCTTGTGTTCAAATCCCTCCATGGCCTCGCCCCTCCCTATCTCTGTAACCTCCTTCATCCCTACAACCCGTTGAGATCTCTGCCCTCCTCCAATTCTGGCCTCCTGCACATCCCCGATTTTAATCGCTCCACCATTGGCGGCCGTGCCTTCAGCTGCCAAGACTCTAAACTTTGGAATACTCTCCCTACACCTCTCCACCTCTCTCTTTTCCTTTAAGATGCTCCTTAAAACCTACCTCTTCTGTCCTAATATCGCTTTATGTAGCATGGTGTCAAATTTTGTCTGACAACACTCCTGTGAAGCACCTTGGGACATTTTACTACATTAAAGGAGCTATATAAATACAATAATATATATTTGTTGTTGTTGATTAGGAAGGGTAGGAATTGAAGTTGGAAAAATGTGCTGTGGTTCAGTTGGTAGCACACTCGCCTCTGAGCCAGAAGGTTGTGGGGTCACGTCCCACTCCAAGGGACTTGAGCACAGAAAGCTAGGCTGACACTCCAGTGCAGTGCTGAGGGAGTGTTGTATTGTCGGAGGTGCCGTCTTTCAGATGAGACGTTAAACCGAGGCCGTCTGCTCTCTCAGGTGGTCATAAAATATCCCATGGCACTATTTCGAAGAAGAGCTGGGGAAGTTCTCCCCGGTGTCCTGGCCAATATTTATCCCTCAACCAACATACCAAAAATAGATTATCTGGCCATTATCACATTGCTGTTAGTGGGATCTTGCTGTGTGCAAATTGGCTGCTGCGTTTCCCACATTACTTCAGAAAAAAAAGTGTTTAATTGGCTGTAAAGCGCTTTGAGATGTCCAGTGGTTGTGAAAGGCGCTATATAAATGCAAGTCTTCCTTTACTCTAGTGTAGCCTGTGCTCTTCTGGGGCTCTGGTTAGGACAGGAGTGGAAGCTTTACTTTGCATTTGAGTGTTTGTTGTCACGAGTTTAATAAATGGAAAAATGTTTCACGTCCTAGTATTACCTTCTTTCATATGATAAAATTCATCAAAAAAAATACAAATTAAAAAAGAAATAGTAGATAAAAACTGCCAATCTGCCCTTACTGCTGATAACCACGACCATTATGCATCAGGTTTCGCTTTCCAATTTTGAATTACACAAGGGAAAAATCAAGGAATCATTCCTAGCCTGCTCCCACTTGACTGTTCGGAGTAGCAAGTGGGGAGGCCTGACACCAACTCACTCACCTACCCTCGCAGACGCAGCTAGTGTGAGATCTTGGCAGATCAGAACAGGAAAATAGATGCCTTAATTGACTCAGGAAGTACTGATAGTTTCATTAAGGAACAGATTGTTGCGAAATTGAAACTACATGTCTTCCCATCGGACCAGGCAATTGCGATGGCCCAGTCATCACTTAATACCAGAATCTCCGGCTTTTGTGTTGTTGATATGACACTTCATGGTCGTATGTATCCCTCCACCCGACTTTCGGTGCTCAAAGACTTATGTAGTGATCTCCTCTTAGGGCTGGACTTCCAAAAACAGCATAAGAAACTCACCATTGAGTTTGGTGGATCCAAACCCGGACTTACTATTTCTAATATACCATCTAAATTACCATTTTGTGCATTATCAGCAGCTTCACTTGATGAACCCTCATTATTTGCCAGTATTCCGCCTCAATGCCAACCGATAATAACGAAATCGCAGCGCTTTAATCAGGAAGACCAATCTTTTATTGCGGCTGAAATCTCTCGACTTCTAGCAGAGGATATCATTGAACCATGTTCGTCGCCCTGGCGGGCTCAAGTCGTCATTGTCAAGAACCCTCTAAAGCCTCACAAACAGCGACTATGCATCGATTATTCGCAAACCATCAATCAATATACCGACTTGGACGCCTACCCATTGCCACGCATTGATGATATGGTTAATAAACTGGCCGAATACAAAGTGTTCTCAACTTACGATTTAAAAAGTGCCTATCATCAGTTACCCTTGAAGGTCTCAGATAAGCAGTACACAGCCTTTGAGGCTAATGGACGGCTGTACCAATTTCGTCGCCTCCCATTCGGGGTTACTAATGGAGTGGCTGTCTTTCAACGGGCAATGGATGGCCTGGTTAAGCAGGAAAACCTAAGGGACACTTTTCCCTATCTTGATAACATTACCATTGCAGGTCACGATCAACAGGAACACGACTCCAACCTCCAAAAATTTCGGGATGCCCTCCATCGCCGTAATTTGACCCTGAATGAATCCAAATCTGTTGAGTCGCAACCGACCATCAACATCCTTGGCTACTGCGTAGGCAATGGTATCATTAAGCCAGACCCAGAAAGACTTCGCCCGCTCCAAGAGCTCCCGTCACCTAAGAATCCGGCTTCTTTACGTCGGGCTCTCGGTCTGTTTGCATACTACGCTAAATGGATTCCTCATTTTTCGGACGAAATCCAACCCTTGCTGCATGCTAGATCATTTCCACTGGGAACAGCGGCTGTTGCAGCCTTTAACCTTCTCAAAAAACAGTTGGAGAAAGCGGCTCTTCACTCCATTGATGAGAATCTCCCTTTCGTGGTTGAATGTGATGCCTCGGAGGTGGCGATCTCGGCTACTCTGAATCAGGAAGGTCGTCCTGTAGCATTTACGTCCAGGACCTTACAAGGTGCCGAGCTACATTATCCTCCGGTTGAGAAAGAAGCCACAGCCATCATAGAGGCAGTACGGAAGTGGAACCATTTTCTAGCTCGCCAGCACTTTACATTGATCACGGACCAACGATCAGTCGCCTTCATGCTCGATAATCGAAAACGAACCAAAATTAAGAATAATAAAATACAACTTTGGAGGATGGAACTGGCCTCTTTTGGTTATACCATTCTCTATCGGCCTGGCAAGGAGAATGTGGCCCCGGACACCCTCACACGGGCATTCTGCTCCACTATGTCATCCTCCACTCTCATGGATGTCCACAATGGTTTGTGTCATCCTGGCGTTACGCGCATGCTACATTTCGTACGATCACGGAATCTCCCTTTTTCCACTGGAGATGTAAAGAAAATATGCTCAGAATGCCGGCTTTGTGCGGAATTAAAACCTCAGTTCTTCCGCCCCTCAGATGGTATACTCATACATGCAACCCAACCGATGCAACGACTTAGCATCGATTTTAAGGGCCCAGTGCCCTCTTCAACTCGGAACACATATTTGCTCACCATGATCGACGAATATTCACGTTTTCCGTTTGCCTTCCCCTGCTCCAATATGCTGGCGTCCACAGTAATCTGCTGCCTTGAGCAGGTATTTTCTCTCTGTGGCATGCCGGCTTATATTCACTCAGATCGGGGTCCATCCTTTATGTCAAGGGAACTCAAGGACTACCTCTCAGAACGGGGAATTGCTACAAGCAAAACAACACCATACCATCCCATCGGAAATGGGCAGGTAGAGAGGTATAACGGTATCATCTGGAATTCCGTACGTCTCGCTTTAAGATCTCGGGGCCTACCAGACCAGCAATGGGAAACAGTGCTTCCGGATGCATTGCACTCTATACGGTCCCTGCTTTCTACAGCCACAAATACTACACCTCATGAGCGGTTCTTTGGATTCCAGCGTCGCTCATCTCATGGGACATCACTCCCGTCATGGCTAACTACTCCTGGACCTGTATTACTCTGAAGATACGTTCGGACATCTAAAAATGACCCTCTTGTAGACGAGGTCGAACTAACCGATGCCAACCCCACCTATGCAAACATACGATATTCCGACGGCCGAGAATCTACCGTATCATTACGGGATCTGGCTCCCTGCCCACCAGGACCTAGTGGGACATCGGGTGATGGCATTTCACCAGGAAACTCTTGGGACCTATCGGGTACCCCTCTCCAGGATCCTGATCGGACACCAACTAGCTTGGTGCCGGTAGAACCCCGTGCTCAAGGTTGCGACCCTCCCAGTACCGCGCATGAAAGTACTGATCCGCCACAGACCAGCTTTGCACCTCCCTCTGAACAGAGGCAGTCCGACTTTGAACCTATTGGGGCTCGTACTCGAAGCCATGATCTCCCCGACCCTTCACAGGGCAATCCAGGCCACACAGACTCTGACCAATGGCCAACCGCATGTAAGCGGACCAGCGACCCTCTACGACGGGAATCCAAACGGGTGCGACTCTTCCTTGTTCGGCGGCTGCGGACCAAAAGGTAGACCACAGCCTCCTAATCCTGCAGGAGGGAAGAATGTGATAAAAATGATAACATCCGGGAAGTTATGTCATCACTTCCTGTGAACTATGAACTATGAACTATGAACTGTGTACATACCTCACTTCCTGTCATATGTCACTTCCTGTTGGACTGGTATAAATACTGGTCTGTTCAGTATTGTAAGAGGCTTCTACCAGAGGCATGGTAAAGACCTCTCTTGTGTATATAGTGTGTTTATAAGTTACTTAAAGCTTACTTTAAAGTTACTTGATGGTAAGTCTCCTTTTTCTTACATCATAGACATTACGGTCGCTCGATGGAAGGGGACTTTTAAAATCAAGACTCAAATGCTCAAATGGTTGAGTTGCTTTAATAAGATGAGCTGGCTCGGATGGCTTATAGAAGCGGGGTTTGCATTCAACACAAACACGACAGGTTCTGGTCATTGTCCGGACCTCCTCAATAGAGTAGGGTAGATTGTGGGACTTAATGAAGTGGTACATTCTGGTAACCCCAGGGTGGCAGAGTGCATCGTGGAGACTTTGAAGCTTATCTGTACCTAGACTAGCACATACTCCTCGTGACAAAGCATCCGATGGCTCATTAAATACTCCAGGCCTGTACTGAATATCATAGTCATATGTTGACAGTTCTATTCGCCATCTTAAAATCTTATCATTTTTGATCTTGCCTCTCTGCTTAGTATTGAACATAAAGGCCACAGATCGCTGGTCAGTAATGAGCGTAAAACGTTGGCCAGCGAGATAATGTCTCCAATACCTGACTGCTTCGATAATCACCTGCGCCTCCTTTTCCACTGAAGAATGTCGAACTTCTGGTCCTTGCAATGCACGAGAGAAGAAAGCTACTGGTCTACCAGCTTGGTTAAGAGTTGCTGCCAACGCAAAATCAGATGCATCACTTTCCACTTGAAAAGGGATCTTCTCATCCACGGCACATACCACTGCCTTCTCAATGTCCCGTTTGATATTACAGAAAGCCTCCTGAGCTTCCGCCGATAGCGGAAAAGACGTCAACTTAATAAGAGGTCGGACTTTATCTGAGTAGCTAACCACCCACTGGGCATAGTACGAAAAGAATCCCAGACACCTTCTTAAAGCTTTTACAGTGTGAGGTAAAGGTAATTCCTTAAGTGGGCGTAATCTTTCAGGATCTGGCCTGATTACCCCATTCTCCACAACGCAACCAAGAATACACAAACGTGTAGTATTGAAGGTACACTTGTTTTCGTTGTAGGTCAGGTTTAACCTCTTTGCCGTCTCTAGGAACTTTGCGAGATTTTGATCATGCTCCCGTTGGTCGCGCCCACAGATAGTAACATTGTCCAGGTACGGGAATGTTGCTTCCAATACGTATTCATCCACCATACGATCCATCTCCCGTTGGAAGACGGATACCCCATTCGTCACTCCAAAGGGCACCCTAAGAAATTGATACAAGCGCCCATTAGCTTCAAAGGCCGTATAAAGCCGGTCTTCTATTTTGATAGGGAGTTGATGGTAGGCAGACTTTAAATCAATGGTGGAGAACACGCGATACTGAGCTATCTGGTTCACCATCTCAGAAATACGAGGCAAAGGATAGGCGTCCAATTTGGTATACAAGTTTATAGTCTGGCTATAATCGACCACAAGTTTTTTCTTTTCATTAGTTTTAACCACCACCACCTGGGCATGCCACGGGCTATTACTGTGTTCGATGATTCCCTCCCGTTGAAGCCTTTCCACTTCCTCTTTTATAAATGTTTTATCTTCTGAACTATACCGTCGACTCTTAGTCGCTATAGGTCTACAATTAGGAGCAAGGTTCACGAACAAAGAAGGCGGACTTACTTTTAAAGTAGAAAGGCCGCAGACTGTGAGTGGAGGCTGAGACCCACCATACTTAAGGGTAACGCTCTCATGCTGACACTGGAAGTCCAAACCTAAAATTAAGTTCACACACAACTGAGGTAATATGAGGAGTTTAAAGTCCTTATAATCCATATCCTTAACGGTCAATGTGACTTTACAATATCCAGTTACCTCCGAAGTAAGGGACTTGGACGCCATCACAATTTCACTTCGAGTAGGATACACCTTCAATGAACAGGAGTTAACAAGGTTGGGATGTATAAAACTTTCAGTACTGCCACAGTCTATCAAACACCCAGTAGGACGACCATTAATCTTAACGTCCATCATAGATTTCGACAAGGAACACGGTATGGCCTGGTCAACCGTAACCGAGGCTAGAGTAAAACGATAGGCGGCAGCAGAGAAGACATCAGGTACAGGATTACTCTTACACACTTTACTAAAATGTCCCCGTTTCTTACATTTAAAACAAGTAGCCTCTCTGGCTGGGCATCTTTGCCTGGAGTGTTTAGGTTAGCCACAAAAATAACACTTAGACCCATAGGGTACAGCCGTAACAGTAGGATTAATTGGAGGCTCCATTGACGCCTCCATACTCGGAACACACGAGGCTGAGAGAGACGCATGGGCTGATGCATACACTTCTAAATTCTTCTGGGTTACATCTAATGATCGAGCCATAATAACGACTGTTTTTAAAACTAACGAGTCATTCTCGAGGAGTCTCTGTCTAATATAATTAGATCGAAGGCCAGATATGAAAGAATCACGGATGGCTTCTTCCTGATACAATATGGCAGAGACAGCCTTGTAGTTGCAATCCTTAGCCAAAGCCTTAAGATCCTGCAGAAAATCATCCAGGGATTCCTTGGGTAATTGCCTGCGAGTAGACAAAAGATACCTGGTGTATACTTCATTAACCGACTTAAGGTACTGGGCCTTAAGAGCTGCAAGGGCCTCTTCATACGTAGTAATATCTTCAAATATAGAGTAAGTTTGATGACTTACCAAGTTGGTTAAAAGACCCAACTTGTTAACCGTTGGATCGATCGATGCGATGAAGTATTCAAAACATCGAAGCCAATGCGTAAATTTCTTCGATGCATCTGCCGAATGGGGATCGATATCCAGACGCTCTGGTTTCAAAAATCGATCCATCTTCCAAAGTTGTTACTTAATAAAATTGATGTGCCTAATAACTGCCTGAATCCATGAGGTTACAACTTAAAACTAAAGGCTTTTATTAAGTAAGAATCTTGGCATCAAATTAACACAGGGCAACCATCATTCATCACCGACCCAGCCCTTATGAGTAAAACCCAGCTCACACCAATCAGGAGGATCCATAAAGGTGGAGCTAGGGAGGAACATCAGTGGTTACACCTGTAAAACATTTACAGACATTAACAAGTACAACAACAGACAATCCAGAACACAGAGTTATTAATAAAAGGAAAAATGTTTCACGTCCTAGTATTACCTTCTTTCATATGATAAAATTCATCAAAAAAAATACAAATTAAAAAAGAAATAGTAGATAAAAACTGCCAATCTGCCCTTACTGCTGATAACCACGACCATTATGCATCAGGTTTCGCTTTCCAATTTTGAATTACACAGGGGAAAAATCAAGGAATCATTCCTAGCCTGCTCCCACTTGACTGTTCGGAGTAGCAAGTGGGGAGGCCTGACACCAACTCACTCACCTACCCTCGCAGACGCAGCTAGTGTGAGATCTTGGCAGATCAGAACAGGAAAATAGAGAGAATGATGCACTCAAAAAAAAACTTCTTGTTAAAGAAAATAAGTGTTTGGCTATAAAATAATCTTGTGGCTGGGTTAAAATATTTCAGTGCCTACTTGGAAGTATAGTAAACAATGAGGAAGATAGCTATAGGCTTCAAGAGGACATAGATAGGCTGATGAAATGGGCGGACACATGGCAGATGAAATTCAACGTGGAAGACTGAGGTGATACATTTTGGTAGGAAGACTGAGGAGAGACGATACAAGCTACAATTTTAAAGAGGGTGCAAGAAAAGAGAGGCCTGGGGTTATTTGTGCACAAATTTTTGAAGGTGACAGAATAGGTTAACAAAGCAATTAATGAAGCATATGGGATTCTGGGCTTTATATGTAGAGGCCGAGGGCTAGATTTTCGGGGAGCCGTTAGGCAGGGTTTCAGGCGTGTGGGGGGGGGGGGAAATCCCGACTTTGGGGGTCCCGCCACCATCCCGCCCAAAACCCCGCCCCGTGTAACCTTCAGGGGCGGCGGGTACCCGCCCCGCACTGGGACCCGCCAAAACCAGGCGGGAAGGGATTAGTGCCAATTAACTGCCTGTTAACAGGTAGTTAACAGGCAGTTTTTAGCCTAATCCCTATTTTGAGGGGTTTCGTGTGGGTTTCCCGACGGCTCCAAACCACGCCAGGTTGGAGCGGCGGGCCATCGGGTTGAAGGAGTTGGAGGGGTCGCGATGTCGGCGCTCAGGTGAGTGATGGGTGCATGAGTGCAAAGGTAAGTGTGTTTGGTGTGTCTAAAGTGTGTAAAGAACTTTTACTTACCTTTACTTACCTTCACAGCCTTTCTTCCTCTAGGCGTCGGGAGCGCATCAGTCAGCCGGAACTTAAAGCTGAACGGCTGCGATCTGTGAAAAGTGACAGCCTACAGCTCTTAGTGCTGCTGAGATTTCTAACTGAGTCTGCGTAGAAGGACTCAGCTTAGAAATCAGACTGTCAGTGTTTCACAGCTTCAAACAGCTGTGAGATACTGATATTTCATCTGTCAGAAATCTTGACAAGGTCAATCAAGGGAAAATCGCGCGGATTGGCCGGACGTCGAAGTAGGCGGGTCAGAAACCCGAAAGGGGAAGTCCTGCCTTCTTCCCGACAGGTTCCACAAAATCGACCCCCTAGAGTCCAAAAGCCAGGAAGTTATGATGAACCTACGCTGCACTGTCGGAGGTGCCGTCTTTCGGATGAGACGTTAAACCAAGGTCCCGTCTGCTCTCTCAGGTGGACGTAAAAGATCCCATTGGCACTATTTCGAGGAAAAGCAGGGGAGTTATCCCCGGTGTCCTGGGCCAATATTTATCCCTCAATTAACATCACTAAAAAAAAACCAGATTATCTGGCCATCATCACATTGCTGTTTGTGGGAGCTTGCTGCGCATAAATTGGCTGCCGCCTTTCCTACATTACAACAGTTACTACGCTTCAAAAAGTACTTCATTGGCTGTAAAGCGCTTTGGGATGTCCGTTGGTCGTGAAAGGCGCTATAGAAATGCAAGTCTTTCTTTCAGTAAAAATGTATTTTTTCTTGTTTATTATCATTAAGTAGTACACACACACAAATTAATACATTATGGACATTTATGGTCAGTGCACAGAGAATGCATCAAATGAAGGACGATGGAGCCAAATTTACAATTGATAGCCAATGAATATTTCCTTTTTACCATTTGCAGAAGCATTGGTTTATTGACAGGGCTAGGGAAGGAAGTACCCATTAACATTTGTGGAAGGTATGGATTGAACTATCTTTCTGAAAGGGCCCAAGATGTTTTGGCCCTTTGGCCCTGGGATGGGGGCATTGTCCTATGAGGAGAGATTGAGTAGACTAGGCCTATATTCTCTAGAGTTTAGAAGAATGAGAGGTGATCTAATTGAAACATACAAAATTCTTACAGGGCTTGACAGGGTAGATGCAGTGAGGATGTTTCACCATGGCTGGGGAGTCTAGAACCAAGGGTCACAGTCTCAGAATAAGGGGTCGGCCATTAAGGACTGAGATGAGGAAAAATTTCTTCACTCAGAGGGTGGTGAATTTTTGGAATTCTCTACCCCAGAGGGCTGTGGGGGCTCAGTCGTTGAGTATATTCAAGACAGAGATCAATAGATTTTTGGATATTAAGGGAATCAAGGGATATGGGGATAGTGCAGGAAAGTGGAGATGAGGTAGAAGATCAGCCATGATCTTATTGAATGGCGGAGCAGGCTCGAAGGGCCAAATGGCCGACTCCTGCTCCTATTTCTTATGTTCTTATGTTCTAATCGTGCACTAATCTAATCCCATGTGCTATCCAAAAAACGAAGCTTTTTGGCTGTCATCACACAATATGAATAATACAATTATTGTGGTTTACTGGGATGCAATAAGAAAAATAGCTTCAATGTTAATCAGAAATAATCATATGACTCCTGGCCAATTGGGTTCAATATTTATATACTTGACATACAATATAAATTATTATTCTTTGGTGGTAGTGTGAGATCATCCACTTTGGATCCAAGAAAGACAAATGGGAGTATTTTCTAAATGGTGAGAAACTGGGAACTGTGGAGGAGCAGAGGGATTTGGGTGTCCAAATTCACAAATTACTAAAAGCTGGTACAAAGAACAATCCAAAAGGCTAATGGGGAATGTTGCCCTTTAGCTCAAGGGGGCTGGAATGCAAAGGGCAGGAAGTTATGCTTCAGTTATATAGAGCCTTGGTCAGACCCCATTAGAGTACTGCGTTCAGTTCTGGGCACCGCACCTCAGGAGGGGGTGCAGCGCGGATTCACCAGAATGATACTTTGGGGGTTAATAGGTTAAATTATGAGGGCAGGTTGCATAAACTTGGTTTAGAAGATTGAGGGGTGATCAAATCGAGGTATTTCAAATGATAGAAGGATAAGATAGGGCAGATAAAGAGAAAATATTTCCTCTGGTGGGGGAATCCAGAATAAGGGGACATAATCTTAAAATTAGAGCTGGGCTTAGGATTTAGGAGTGAAATCAGGAAGCACTTCTTCACACAAAGGGTAGTAGAAATCTGGAACTCTCACCCAAAAGGATGTGGAGGTTGGGTCAATTGAAACTTTCAAGACAGAGGTTGATAGATTTTTGTTCGGTAAGTATATCAAAAGATATGGAGCAAAGGTAAATGGGGTTGTGGTACAGATCAGCCATGATCTAGCTGAATAGGCTCGAGGGGTTGAATTGCCTACTCCCTGTTCCTATGTTCTTATGTTCCTAACATTGTGCGCTGCTATCAGCAACTATCATCTAATCATCTGGGAAGGGTGGGGAGGCACTTCAACAACCAACAGATGTACATTTGAAATACAGCTGACTCTAGATAAATGGACGCATGAATTCCAATGAACTAGATCACTTCCCGTGCACTCCCATTGTACAGAATTCCAATGGATTAGCCCACTTCCCATTCGCTTCCAATGGGCCACGGCATGTATAGAATTCTTGATCTAATCGTACCCTTAAAGGGAAACTGCAGGTTCTAACTTGCTTTTATTTAATACACAGAATATTCCTACGAGATCTAACTCTCACCGCTGGTTTTTTTTGATCATTTCATCCCTGCAGGAAGTCCAGTCTGAAAGTGTATGTTTTTCCCTTTACTGAGAGCAGCCATTAACTGCCCTGGGGAGATCATTAGCAGCCTTTTGTCAAAGCTGATGATGCCACATTGCTTGTTACTCTTGGCCGAAACGTCTGAGAAAACTAGAAATCGCAACTCAAGTTCTTTTTTTGTTGAGAGTTTTTATAAACTCTGGCTTTTAGAGGTTTAAATTAAACAGGACACGAGCTTTCTGCTCACTTAGACCTTGTGCTGAAAGAAAAAAAAAGAAAGTTGACTTAAAGCACGGCGCCAGCTGCTTTCCATAGAATTTCAGTCAGCAGACTTCAGGGTGATATCTCGATGTGACAAAATTAATGATCCGCCCAAAGCTGTGAATGGGGATGGATGACTCTCACAAAACGAAAAGCATTCATTTCAAAGCGTGCTACTTTCATGTGTGGATGGAATGATGGTAATGAGTTGGTGCTTATTGGAGACTTTTTTGTATTGTTAATATAATTGGTACTTATTGTGGGATGTTTGGTGCAGCTAATGAGATTGAGGCATACTGGAGAGAGAGAAAGAAGCAACGTGCAGTTATACTGTAGGAGTCTACGTACTCCTAGCAAAAAATACTGAACTCGGAGAGGTTCAACAGAAAAGGTTTAATTGTTGAGGCTGCATGCTGAACACAAAATGGAGTCAGAGACTACACAAAGTACGACTGCCTTTCATCAGTGCACAGCTTCGACTGCTCCTCCCCCGCTCTGGGCTTAACTATGTTGCAGATCGAGTTTCTTAAAGTTGTGATCCTTCTTAAAGGTATGACGCCTGATTTATAGTCTACGGACTGGAAAGCGGATTGTGTCCGTTCTGTGATCGGTACGCCACACAACAGTTGTTTTCACATCATCATGACGTCCCAAAGTCTTTCACAGCCAATTGATTACTTTTTGAAGTGTAGTCACTGTTTGTTATGTAGGCAAATGCAGCAGCCACGTTTGTGCACAGCAAGGTCCAATAAACAGCAATGAGATAAATAACCAGCTAATCTGTTTATCGTTTGGTGCTGTTGGGTGGGGGATAAATGTTGGCCGGGACCCCTTGCTCTTCTTCAAATTGTGCTCTGGGATCTTTTACTTCCAGACAAGGCCTCAGTTTAATGTCTCATCCTTCTAACAGTGCAGCACCTCCTCGGTACTGCATGGAAGAGTCAGCATAGATTATGTACTGAAGTCCGTGTATTATTAGGCTTGAGCCTTCTGACTCAGAGGTGAGAGTGCTACCACTGGGCCAAGCTGACACTCTAGCTGTGCTTGCATAGCCACTAAGATTGGTAGAGTTCAATAATTTCAGATCATAACCTCAGCCCCTATCGTATACATACTTTTTATCCACACCTTTTGTTTGTGTCTTTTCTTCTCCCCCACATGGCAGCTGTCTTTCATTCTGCCAGCGCAATTTACACTTCATCTAGAGCCATCCTTTGTTTCTTAACCTGTCCCATTACCATCTCCTTTGGCCTTGAATATCTCTTAATGGGGGAGAAATTCAGTTGGCAGCGCCACCCGTTAGCGCCTTAAGAGGGCGATAAGTGGGGCGCTAACCAACTAGCGCCCGGGCGCGGCGAGACCTGCGCCTCTCGCGAAATTGAGCGGACATTTTGCGGCGGCGCTAAACAATACCGCCACGATCTCCTGCGCCGGCAGATCGTGACGTCAGTCGAGTGCGCAACGCCCCGGTCATGCCCCGGACAAGAAATTGAGTGGCGCCCCCCTGCCTTACCGTCTGCCGCTAGCAACGACAGGTTGAGGGGACCGTTATGCTGTCGGAAAGGGACTAGGGGAGCACTATTTAAAGGCGACCACTTCCTGCCTTTTTTTGTCAGTGACATATTTGCACCACACATTCTGAGAGAGAGAGACAGACTTCAATTCAATTCAATTCAATTCAATTCAATTTTATTTGTCATATATGCAGCAGACGTGTGTACTGCACAATGAAATGTTGATTTTTACGAGTCCTCCCAACTTCAGGAGAGATTCAACGCTGTGTGAAGGAGTTTTGCAGGTTGGTTTTGATTTGCCCTTCCTTGTATCGATTTAGAAGAGACTATGGGGGCTGCACTCTGAGCTCTTCCCCTGGTTCTCTCCATTGTTCTTTCCAGCAGATTTGATGTACAGGTCTCTCCAGGCTGAGATTCAGGCCGAGATTCAAGGCTGCAATGAGCAGGATGTGGATGGAGAGCAAGGCAAGATCAACCCTCCCCTTTAAGATAAAAACAGAAAATGCAGGAGAAACTCAGCAGGTCAAGCAGCATCTGTGAAGAGAGAAACAGAGTTAACGTTTCAGGTCGATGACCATTCATCAGAACTCCCCTTTAAGAATTGGACGGTGCCATTGTGTCTGTGTTCCATTGCTGACTGAAATCACATGAGCTTCACCAGCGCTGTGAGGTAGCGCCCCGCTCCTCTGGCTTAGCGCCTGAAGAGAGGTGTGTAGCGCCTGATTTAGCACTCCAATCACCTCCAGGGGCGATAGAGACGAATTTTGCAGTAGGCAGCGATAATTTGCGCCGGGTGCTAAGCTTTGCACGTGGCCGAAAATCGCGCCTTCAAAATGGGCGATACCGAATTTCTCCCCCAATGTCTTTTAACCTCTCCTGCCTTCTATCCTATCACAGACCTTCCCTTTTTCTACCACAGAAGGCAGTAGAGGCCAATTCATTAAATATATTCAAGAAGGAGTTGGCTATGGCCTAGAAATTCAGTGCCCTTAGCACCGATTTTGCGGCGCTAGAGGGCCTAGCGCTGCAATTGGCGCCGGTTCCTAAATTGCCTGGGGCCCTTCCGCGGCGGTAGACCGGTAGCGCTGCGCCGGCACCGATGACGTCATCGGTGTGCACAGCGTCCCGGTTGCCGTGGTAACCCGGCCCCAAGCCGAAATTCAGTTGCGGCCGCCTCGCCAGTGGCAGCCGCAACTAAGACTCCGGCAAACGAGTGTTGCCGGAGTCTGCACCGGTGCTTTAAGGAGGCGCGGCGGCCGGCCGCTTTCCCGCCGGCCGCCTGCCTGCAGCTCCCTCCCCGGACTTCTCCCCCCCCCCCACCCCGGAACAGATGCAAGCCCGGCACTTGTCCGAGGTGCCGGGCTCATTTTTGAAGAGATTTGCGCGGGCCGCGGCCGGGTGCAGGCAGCTCCTCCTTAACGGAAGGAGGAGGCCTGCACTTCCCGAGCCTGCCGCACCGCAGCGGGTGCCGCAGCGCCGGAATAGCGCCACAATGCGGCGCGTTGCGCCAGTTTTCAGGCGCTAAAACCCTTCAGTAGCGCCGGCAGCCGTTTGGGCGCGGCGCTACTGAATTTTTGGCGCGCGCAAAGGGATTTAGCGCTGGCGCTAACTTCCGGCGCTAAAGCCCTGGCGCAGCGCAAACTCAATTTCTAGGCCTATATTTCTTAAGGCTAAAGGGTTCAAGGGGAGAAAGCGGGGACCGGGTACTGAATTTGGATGATCAGCCATGATCTCATTGAAGGGTGGAGCAGACTCGAGGGGCCGAATGGCCTACTCCTGCTCCTATCTTCTATGTTTCTATGTTTTGTTCCTTCAGCCCCTCCCCCCTTTCCCAGCCCCTACACTTGCTTAAAAATCTGTTCCATTTCCCGCTTTTTTCAAGTTCTGACGAAAGGTCATCGACCTGAAACGTTAACTCTGTTTCTCTCTTCACAGATGCTGCCTGACCTGCTGAGTATCTCCAGCATTTTCTGTTTTTATTTCAGATTTCCACCATCTGCAGTATTTTCTTTTTGCAAGATTGGTAGTTGTTGTTTTGAATAGCCAATATTATTGTTGCATTCGGGGGGAGCATTTGAAATAGCTAATATAATTGGTGTAAACTGGGGATCTATTTGATATAGCTATTATGGTTGGTTCATACACGGGAGGGGGGCGAGAAAGTGTTTGATATAGATGATATGATTGGTTTATACGGGGGTGGTGGGGTGTTTGGTATAGCTAATGTTCGGAAGCCACACTTTTCCTTTAGATATCAAATGTTCAGAAAAAAGTAAAACATTCCCTAATTATCCTGTTTCAATGCTGAATATGCCAAACTTATCTCCTCCACTTCTAAATGCCACTCAGATAAAGATTTTAAAAGTTGAATCACTTTTTGTGCTGAGTATATCTTTACTCTGCCTCTTTTTTCTTGTTCTTTTTCTTCAGATTGAATAACTGAATCTATGATCAATGAGCTGTAGTACAAAGATCAGAAAACTGGGCTATTTTCTTAACCTGGAATTTATAGTGCTTCTCATCCAACTATAAAATTCCTTGGCAAATAAGTTGCATGATTACCAGGATTCAACTGTACTTAATAGAAAAATGTAATCCTTTTTGGCTTTTATAAAGTTTCCCACCTCCTCTCTTGAGCAGAAATTTTACAAGAGACATTTAAAGGCACTTAACTCCATGTTGAATGTGTTATTTCTGGAGTCTCTCCCACACTGTGGGGGGAATTTTAACCTTTAGAAAATCAAGCTTAGAAAAAGACTGCTAAAGGAATTGAACAAGTGAGAGGGATACACTTAAGTGGTGAACAATGTACTTAGGTCATCAGCACTGAGATGTATCAGTGTGTCCTCTTCAAGCAGTAAAGGATCTGAGGTTGAAATTCTTCCTTTTGTTGCTTTATGTGGAAATGGTGGCGTGTACGGATTTGTAAAATTTTTTGTAAAATTACTGATAGGAAAGATCTCACCCCCTCCCTCTATTTCATCCTTCCTCCACAGCAGCAATCCCTCAGCCCATTAACAACCCCTTCTAATCCACGGGATAACATGCGTCTTTATCAAACATCTATCTGTAGTCCCAATCCAAACACTGCCAGGATGTCCAACATCTCCCTCCTCTTTGTCCACTTATCAGTTTTGCAACCTTCCCACCGATTTTCTAGTTCATTTACCATCTCCTTTTGGAGTGTAAAAGGTTCAAAGGCTTGACTTGGACTGGTGCCAGCTGACCTGGTACTTTGGCAATGGGCGCTGGAACCCGATCTGAGACAACAGAGGAAGCCACGTCATATGTTTGGGGAGGGAAAGAGGGATTGCAATTTAACAAATCAGAGCTGACAACAATGAACTGCGAGTTTAATACACATGAAAAACAATTTTAACCTTGTGTGTGTTTATGTATGCTGTGTTCAGAACTATTGGACAATCCATTCGTATGTTTTCTTTTGCTAGGTAAGGGTGTCAATGGCTGTGGAGCATAGGTGGGTAAATGGAGTTGAGATACAGATGAGCCATGATCTAATTGAATGGTAGAACAGGCTCAAGGGGCTGAATGGCCTATTCCTGTTCCTTTGCTCAGATAAGACATTAAACCGAGGCCCTGTCTGCCTGTTCAGGTGGACGTAAAACACGCCATTGAAGAAGAACAGAAGACTCTCCTGGTGTTCTGGCCAACATTTATCCCTCAACCAACCCCACCAAAACAGATTATCTGGTCATTTATCTCATTTTCTGTTTGTGGGACCTTGGCAATGACAAATTGGCTGCCACTTTTGCCTACTGTCTAACCGTGACTGCACTTCAAAAGTAATTTATGGGCAATGAAGTGCTTTGGAATCTCCTGAGGATCTGCAGGCCCTTTCTTCCTTATCAAGGTGCACTGCGATTGGGCAACATATCCTGCAGGACATTTTCCATTGATCGCACATTCTTCTTCTTCTTAGGCAGTCCCTCGGAACCGAGGATGACTTGCTTCCACATTAAAAATGAGTTCTCAGGTGACTGATGAGTCCAATGCAGGACCTACAGTCTCTGTCACAGGTGGGGCAGACGGTGGTTGAAGGGGCGGGTGGGTGGGGGTGCTTGGGTTGACGTGTGCGCCTTGCGCTGCCTGCGCTTGGCTTCTGCTTGCTCCCGGCGAAGAGACTCGAGGTGTTCGGCGCCTTCCCGGGCACTGCACGTCAATTACAAGAGAAATACAGGGAACAGCACCAACCGCTGTACATGGCCTTCTTTGATCTCACAAAGGCCTTCGACACTGTCAACCGTGAGGGATTATGGAGTGTCCTCCTCAAATTCGGCTGCCCAATGACGTGATTGAAGACAACCTCATTCCATCGTCCAGATTACACGATTCGTTTTGATGAAGAAGGCTTCGTAGAAACATAGAAACATAGAAGATAGGAGCAGGAGTAGGCCATTCGGCCCCTCGAGCCTGCTCCGCCATTCAATGCGATCATGGCTAATCATCCAAATTCAGTACCCTGTCCCTGCCTTCTCCCCATACCCCTTGATCCCTTTAACCTTAAGAAATATATCCAACTCCTTCTTGAATATATTTAATGTATTGGCCTCTACTGCCTTCTGTGGTAGAGAATTCCACAGGTTCACCATTCTCTGGGTGAAGAAATTCCTCCTCATTTCTGTCCTAAAAGGCCTACCCCCTTATCCTTAGACTGTGACCCCTGGTTCTGGACTCCCCGACCATCGGGAACATCCTCCCTGCATCTAGTCTGTCCAGTCCTACCAGAATTTTATAAGTTTCAATGAGATCCCCTCTCATTCTTCTAAACTCCAGCGAGTACAAGCCCAATCATCCCAATCTCTCCTCATACGTCATTCCTGCCATCCCAGGTATCAGCCTGGTGAATCTTCGCTGAACTCCTTCCATGGCAAGAATATCCTTCCTCAGATAAGGCGACCAAAACTGCACACAATACTCAAGATGTGGTCTCACCAAGGCCCTGTACAACTGCAGCAAGACATCCTTGTTCCTGTACTCAAACCCTCTCGCTATGAAGGCCAACTTGCCATTTGCCTTCTTAACCACCTGCTGCACCTGCATGCTTACCTTCAGCGACTGGTGCACAAGGACACCCAGGTCTCGTTGCACTTCCCCTTCTCCCAATCTATTGCCATTCAGATAATAATCTGCCTTCCTGTTTTTGCCACCAAAGTGGATAACCTCACATTTATCCACGTTATATTGCATCTGCCATGCTTCTGTCCGATCACCCAACCTATCCAAATCATCCTGTAGTTTCTCGGCATCCTCCTCACAGCACACACGCCCACCCAGCTTTGTGTCGTCTGCAAATTTGGAGATATTGGCCTAGAAATTCATTATAGCCACTTTTGGGGCGGTAAAGTCGGGCGGCCGCTAAAGTTTGCGTCCGGCGCAAATTCGAGGCCACTTCGCCGATATTCATTAGCTTCGCCTTAAGAGTTTGCTCGAGCGCTAAAACTGCCGATGCACGGCTCTCTTTAGGCGCTAAGCCGGAGGTGCTGAGCGATACCGCCGAGGCCGGGCGCAGCGCAGGTGCGGCCATTTCTTGATTGACAGCAGACACCCTGGCGCTGGCCAGCTCTTAAGGGGGAAGGGTCGACTTGGTCTGCTGCCACGCCCTGCACACTGGAGCCCTCCAGCTAGGCCTGAACACTGCTGCTGGACCCATATAGCGCCTCAAAGTATGGAGAAGGCCCGTGAACGAGCGCAGCGCTTCTCAGAGCTTGATCTGAGGGTGCTGGTTAGCGCTGTTGAGAAGAGACGCCATATTTTGTTCCCAGACAATGGGAGGAAGCCACCGACCCGCGTCTACCGGAGAGCCTGGAGGCATGTCGCCACCAGGGTGACATCGAACAGTGAGGTCCCCAGGAGCGCGGTACAATGCCGCAAGAAACTAAATGACCTCGCCAGGATTGTCAGGGTGAGTACCCTTTCCAGTGTCCTCCTCATCCTTGCATGTGCACCTCGCATTATGGGCAAAGGGACCTGAAAGCCCTAATGGCCAGCCCTCATGCAGCAGCTATGGGTCAGTCATGAACATCAATTGCACATTGTACACTTAACACACTGGCCAGGCTATTCGACCATGGGAGGCAGTGCACACAAGATCAGGGCTACACACTGGCCAGGCTATTTGACCATGGGAGGCAGTGCACACAAGATCAGGGCTACACACTGGCCAGGCTATTCGACCATGGGAGGCAGTGCACACAAGATCAGGGCTACACACTGGCCAGGCTATTCGGCCATGGGAGGCAGTGCACACAAGATCAGGGCTACACACTGTACTTAGAGGCCGTCCTTTCTCTTGCAGGCCAAGCTGGCCAATAATAAGAGGAGCCGGACTGTGACCGGGGGAGGCGGACCCCAGATCCAGCCGCTCACCGAGCTGCAACAGCGCGTGGAGCGCATCATGGGTGCCCGGGTGATTGGCCCCGTTGCATCTGGAGATGCCGACCCTGTTCTGGGCACCAATGGTAAGGACATCATTTTTTGGACCTCTCTCGTCCCACTTGCGCATCAGATCTACATCCTTTGCCACTGTCCGACCAATGCGCTGAATGCCACCACTCATGCATCCCTCGCTGACGCCCTCTCCTCACTCTAAAGCTACTCTTGTGCCTTCCTGCTTTCAGATGGTGAGGAGGAGATCCCTGAAGTTGCCAGTGACAGCCCCTCAGAAGAGGAGGAGGAGGAGGAGCAAGAGGAAGGCGGCCCATCAGGGGAACCGTCAGCCGCGGCAAGCCATGCCACTGTAGGGGAGACGTCTTCCCTGGAGGGGAGCATGGGGGAAGGGTTGGAGGGGAGTGTAGCTCCTGGGACCAGCGGCCTGCAGAAACGCGGAAGGGGGGTGGAAGCTCAGCGGCCTTCTCCCCAGAGGGGGGAAGGGTCAGAGGGGAGTCCAATTGCTGGGCCCAGCGGCGTCCAGCAACGCAGGAAGGGTCGGCCAGCTCGGCGGCCTTCTCCCCAGAGGGAGAGTCCGGCCTCCAGTCCACGCCGAGGAGATGCGCCGCCTCGAGGACATGTCCGCGGACTCGGAGCGCCGGCACACGGAGCTCATGGGGGCAGTGGCACGGATGCCTGAGGCCATCGAGTCCCTGTCTCGGAGTGTGACCGAATTCGGGGCCTCACAGGCCACCAGTTTGGCGGAATTCGGGGCAGGTCAGGCAGCGACTGGCCAGGTGATCAGTGGTGCCGTGCAGTCACTGGCTGCTCTGATGCGGTCACAGAACAGGGCAACACGGGCACTCACTGCTGCCACACTCGCTGTGTCAGCCAGGCATCGCCAGGGCACCCGGCGCGCTGCAGCAGCACAGCGGTCTGTCCCTCGGCAGATGCTGCGCATGCTGCAGTGCTGGCCCGGCCGAGTGCCAGTGTCTCAGGCGGCCAGCGAGCGTCTGCCATCCGCCAGCTTGCCCCCATTGCTCCAGCCGCCACTGCCACTCCCCCAGTGGAGCTGCCATGAGCTGCTGCAGCGACTGATGCTGGCCAGCCACAGCTGCAGCATTCACCAGCCGGCCCCTCGAGGGCCAGACCTCGTCTAGGCCGACCCCCAAGGGCATCTGCCGTCACGACATGTGCCCCTCAGGAGCCTTCCCCCAGCCTTGCAGCAGCCACTGGCCTCACTTTGAGGAGGAGCAGCAGGGCATCCAGGGGCCGGCAAAGTTTGCAGAGGGCATCGCCCTCGCGGGACACAAAGTAGAGGGTGTGTCCAAATGTTGTGTTTTGTGGAATGGTTGTTTTTTGAAGGCCGAGGATGAGGCCATTTTTATTTACATCTTTGGTTAATCCTCCCCAGGTTGTGGGAGTGACTCGTGTGTGAGTGTTTTTTGGGGGTTTCGTGTGTTCTTGGTTTTCATGTGGGAAGGGCCCTGAGTTTGTACAATAAACCATTTTATTTATTCACATTGTCCATGTTTGATCTTTGAAGTGTTTGTTGCCTTAACCGGCTGAGGGCTTGCGCAGCGGCTGCAATCATGTTCTTTCATTGGCACAAGCCATTCCCTGACAGGGGGCCTAGAAGTGACGGTCAATAAGCCGCCGACGGGCGGCCCTTGCACCTTCTGCCTCCCTCCTGGGCTGGTACTCCTCGTCCTCCTCCTCCTCATGCTCCTCCTGCTCCTCCTCCTGAGGTGGTGGTCCAACGTGAGGTGGCAGTGCCTGAGTCCTGCGGATAGCCAGGTTGTGCAGCATGCAGCAAATGACGACGAATTGGGAGACTCGCTCCTGCGAATACTGGAGGGCTCCCCCGGAGTGATCCAGACAGTGGAACCGTTGCTTCAGGACGCCGATTGTTTGTTTGATGAGGTTCCTGGTCGCTTGATGGCTCTCGTTGTATGCCTCTTCAGCAGGGGTCGTGGGCGCGTGGAGCGGGGTCATGAGCCAGGTACACAAAGGATAGCCTTTGTCCCCGATAAGCCATCCTCTTGGGTGAGGCTGTGCCTGGAACATGTCAGCCACAGTTGTCTGTCGCAGGATAAAGGCATCGTGGCTGCTGCCTGGAAAGCGGGCATTGACAGCTAGGATGCGCTGCCTGTGGTCACACACCAGCTGTACGTTGAGGGAATGGTAGCCCTTCCGGTTGCGGTAATCCTCGGCATGCTCCAGAGGTGCCCGCAAAGCCACATGCGTGCAGTCAATGGCGCCCTGCACCACGGGGAAGCCTGCTATTCTTGCAAATCCCACTGCACGCTGCTGCTGCTTGTCCAGGGTCATGGGGAAGGAGATGAATTGACGTCTCCTTCTGAAAAGGGCATTGGTCACCTGGCGGATGCAGCAATGCACGGCGAACTGGGCGATGTTAGCGATGTCCCCAGTAGCGGATTGGAAGGAGCCGGTGGCATAGAAGTTGAGAGCCACCGTCACCTTCACTGCCACCGACAGAGACGTCCTGCGCATCAGCTGTGGACGCAGATCTCTGTGAAGCAGCTGGCAGATGTCTGTGACCACCTCCCTTCTGAATCGCAGCCTCCTAACACACTGCGCGGCAGACATGTTGCGATAGGAGAACTGCTGGCGGTATACCCTGGGTGGGTAAGGCCTCACTTGGCGACGCCTGTTGCCCCCTCTGCATCTAGCCAGGGCTGCCACTCTCTCACGGCGTCTGTAAGCCCTTCCGACATAAGGCTGAAACTCAGCGTTGGCACCCAATGCAGCCCCCATAATATGCTGGCAAACACTGAGATCTCAATGAAGGCAAAGAGAATTGCACAGCTCTGGCCTGAAGCCAAAAATACCTGTCCTAGTGTTGGGCCAAAGCAGTAAGCTCTCTTCCTTGGTCTCTCTCTAAAAATCCGTTGCACAAGAGTGAATGCTGCAAAATGGCTGCCATTTATAGTGCAGGGTAAGTGCCCTTTAATTTGCGCTCCCCGCGGCCCGCCTCGGCTGTGTACCGTTCCACTTCACAGTCGTTAGGGCCACCCGGCGCACAATGGGGCGGCGCGAGTGAAGTTCCGGTTCTGGGCGCACAAAGGGCGTTGCACGACGAAATGACGTCATGATCTGCGCGCGCAGCTGAGCGCGCGCAAAGACTTTGCGCCGGCGCTAAATGTCTACTGAAGTTGGGGCGAGGCGCAGATCGCGCAGCGCCCGGGAGCTAAGCGCCTAGCGCTCGAGATCTGCTCCTCCTAAGGCGCTAACGCCTGGCGCAGCCAACTGAATTCCTAGGCCATTATATCTAGTTCCCTTGTCTAGATCATGAATATATATTGTGAATAGCTGGCCCATTTCATTTCATCCTTCCACTTTCAGTAAATAACAATGCGATCTACATTACAGAAAATTACATTTAATAGCTCAAATTGCAGCAGGTATAATGTTGGCTGCAGCTCAAATCTGCTGCAGTGGCATCCAGTGACACAGAATTGGAGACGAGTCTCCAAGGCAGGCTACTCTTAGGGTATTTCACTGCCTGAATATCTTAGCAATGTCCTCCCAACTTCCATCTCCCTCCTGAAACACAACTAGTCTCCCTCCTTCTGATGGTGTTGATGCTTGCTGGTTCCACAGGTGGCAACAGCCCATTACTTCTTTGTCCAAGTGCCATTCAATAATCTCCCTCCTTTTTTTTTTACCAAATAAACAATCAACATTAGGAGATATTTTAACATTCGAAGTAAGTATTGACACCACTAGTCCAGCCATTGAGTTGAAGATGTGGGGGCGGGACTTATGGCAGGACTTAGAGCAAATAGTCTATCTTACAGCAAACTATGTCTATTTACTCAGCAAGCAGAGTCTATTTAAAAAGTGTTTCAATGAACTGCAGCAAACCGAACTCATGACTGAAACTACAGCAAAGTCTCCCGATAAAAGCAGGGTTATTTCTCCAGCAAAATGCAGTGAGTGGAGGATAGTTATATAATACAAATTATGTGTGTAAAGTCAATCCCTGTCACTCCAACAACAACAATTTGTATTTATATAGTGCCGTTAACATATTAAAACATTATAAGGTGCTTCACAGGAGTATTATAAGACAAAAAATTTGACATCGAGCCATATAAGGAGAAATTAGGGTTGATGACCAAAAGCTTGGTCAAAGAGGGAGGTATTAAGGAGTGTCTCAAAGGAGGAAAGAGAGGTAGAGAGGCAGGGAATTCCAGAGCTTAGGGCCTAGGCAGCTGAAGGCACAGCCACCAATGGTTGAGCGATTATAATCAGGGATGCTCAAGAGGGCAGAATTAGAGGAGCGCAGATATCTTGGGGGGTTGTGGGGCTGAAGGAGATTAAAGAGTTAGGCAGTGGCGAGGCCATGGAGGGATTTGAAAACAAGGATGAGAATTTTGAAATCGAGACGTTGCTTAACCGGGAGCCAATGTAGGTCAGTGAGCACAGGGGTGATGGGTGAACGGGACTTGATGCGAGTTAGGACACAGGCAGCCGGGTTTTGGATGGCCTCAAGTTAACGTAGGGTAGAACCTGGGAGGCCAGCCAGGAGTGCATTGGAATAGTCAATTCCAGGCATGATTGATGGGGGAATTACCCAATCATCACCATTGTGGCTGGGACTAGTGGTGTCACTGTATGCAGCCTTTAACATTTTAGCACTGGTAGAATAATAAAGAAAAATGTGGCCTTGAATTAAAAAAAACATTATATTTTGTCAAGCCACAGCTCAGAGCGACAGTGCGCCTGGCTCTCATTGCCGGGCAGCAATAAACTCGAATGCTTGAAGCTCTGTCTAGAGCCACCAAACATTTGGCAGGTGGAGTATAATGTGGGAAAGTGTGAGGTTATCCGCTTTGGCAAGAAAAATAAAAAAGCAATTTATTATTTAAATGGAGAGAGATTACAAAATGCTACAGTTCAGAGGGACCTGGGGGTCCTTATGCATAAAATACAAAAAGTTAGCATGCAGGTACAGCAAGTAATCAAAAAGGCAAATGGAATGTTGGCCTTTATTGCAAGGGGGTTGGAGTATAAAAGCAGGGAAGTCCTGCTGCAACTGTACAGGGTATTGGTGAGACCACACCTTGAGTACTGCGTACAGTTTTGGTCTCCTTATTTAAGGGAGGATATACTTGCATTAGAGGCAGTTCAGAGACGATTCACTCGGTTGATTCCTGAGATGAGGGGGTTGACTTATGAGGAAAGGTTGAGCAGGTTGGGCCTATACTCATTGGAATTTAGAAGAATGAGAGGTGATCTTATTGAAACATACAAGATACTGAGGGGGCTCGACAAGGTAGATGCAGAAACGATGTTTCCCCTTGTGGGGAAATCTAGAACTCGGGGGCATAGTTTCAGAACTGAGATGAGGAGGAATTTCTTCTCTCAGAGGGTCGTAAAACTGTGGAATTCTCTGCCCCAGAGAGCCGTGGAGGCTGGGTCATGAAATACATTTAAGGTGGAGATAGACAGATTTTTCAAGATAAGGGAGTGAAGGGTTATGGGGAGCGGGCAGGGAAGTGGCTTTGAGCCCTAGACCAGCCATGATCTTATTGAATGGCGGAGCAGGCTCGAGGGGCCAAGTGGCCTATTCCTGCTACTATTTCTTATGTTCTTAATCCCACCGAACCCTTCATTTTCTCTCCTGTTGCAGCAAAAGATTCCATTTTATTTTTTTGTTTTCCTTAAATCATCTGTGTCTTATTACAGAAAAAGTAAATGCATATTGTTGCTGCATTAAACCAAGAGAGAGAGAGAGAGCAAAACCCAGCAATGGACAAGTGATTTAGTTTGGGCAGGAGCCCAAGACTCAAGTCATAAATTGTTCACAATGGGGAGAGCAAGAAAGAGACACAGCGATGTTTACTCTGGGGCAGAGATGAGCACAGATAGTTGTGTTGTAATGTCTGAAGAAAAAAAACCCACAATTGCCTTGCTTAAATATTAAAAAGAATTTGTTTTGAGGCCTATCATTAGCCGGTGAGTGCATTAATTAGATTGTTAGTGGGATAATGAGTTCACTTCAGGCAGTTTAGAAGCACGCTGATGTGGGTTTGTACTTTAACTCTGGTTTAATAATGAACATACCTTAGTGTAATAACTACTGTAATTCTGGATGAAAGAGTGCAAGCAATTGGAGGTGTTTATGCTCTATAATTAAGCAAATTATTCCTTGATTCTAAACCGTTAGGAATTCAGAAAATGTACAAACGCTACAGAAAGGGGATTAAAACAATCATTACTCAATTTCCATTTTCTCTTTAAATAAAAAAGGTGGTGGTGTTACCTCAATGTGAAGTTTTTTGTGCAGGCTTAGTTCCTGGCAGCAGTGCGCTCTTAAAATTCGGCTGTAAGGCTCACCCGTGGGCTGCTGGGAAAGTTTGTGTGACACCAGATGCTACATTTGTCGTTAAGCATGTTATTTTGTGAGTGGGTTTTTGTCTTTAAGCACTGGTTTTTATTTTGCTTTTTTTTTTCTTTCCTGAGTAAGAAGAGGTCCTCAAACTGCCCATTGTGCTTTGTTTACTAATCCAGTAACTTGTCTACGGGACTCTATACCAAATGACTACTTAAAAAATTAAGGACGGCAAACATGATGTCCATGGGTAACGTTGACCATTTTGGACCTTACCCATTGGCCCAGAACTTGGTGTCGGGGGCTTGCCGCGCGTGCAAGCCCCCGATCTGCACTCACCCTGCGCGCTGACATCTGAAGCCCGGGCCTGCTTGCATTTCCTGTCACAGGCCTGGTTCAGATGTCGGCGCGCAGTGCTTACCTGATCCAGCGGCGTAGTTAGTGCGATGTGCCGGCTGGGATCAGGTGAGCACTGTACAACCAATCAGGGGAGGGGAAGGTTCATTCATGAGTTTGAGAGTAAGAACTGTCAAACTCATGAAAACTACGGGGGCCCAAAACACTATTTAAACTTTAAATAAAAATTTAAAAAACATCCCAATCATTAAATTAAGTATAAATAAGTTTAAAAAAATAATTTAAACAATAATTTTTTTTTGTGAAAAAAATAAATTTTTAATAAAAAGGGTCTAAAACTAAACTTACCTTATTGTAGATTCTTTAAAATAATAAACCTGTGGGAAAAAAAATTCTAAATTACACTAAAACACCACTTACCTGTAAAAATAAATATTACGTGTGCTTTTTACAAGCGTAAAGACCGGAGGCCTTTAGACATGCGCAAATCCCCCAAAACCGAGGAAATCCAAGACGCATGCGCTGCCCCATACAGCGCACGCGCTAGCCTCTTCAACTCTTGGGTTGGAGGAGAGGAAATGCCGGTTTTCAGCGCATGCGCTGTGCATGCTGAAAACCGGCATTTCCTCCGGCCAGACGCGTGAGTACCCCTTCCATACTCACGCGTTTGGGGAGGAATTACTGCCCCATTATGTTGTGCAGCATTATAGCGAATGAATGCATCGATCAAACCAGGATTTTTCCCGTGCAATTTTCTCCCTGTTTCTCCTGAAGACACTGGTTCATGCTGGGGTACGATTCCACCTTTCACCCAAGTAGCCATTCACAGAATCACAGAACAGAATCACAGAAACCCCACAGTGCAGATAGAGGCCATTCGGCCCATCGAGCCTGCACCGACACATATCCCACCCGATCCCCGTAACCCCTACACCAACACATATCCCACTCTATCCCCGTAACCCCACGTATTTAACCCCCCTAACACTAAAGGTCAATTTATCATAGCCAATCAACCTAACCCGCACATCTTTGGACTGTGGGAGGAAACCGGAGCACCCGGAGGAAACCCACGCAAACACGGGGAGAATGTGCAAACTCCACACAGACAGTCACCTGAGGCCAGATTCGAACCCGGGTCCCTGGCGCTGTGAGGCAACAGTGCTAACCACTATGCCACCGTGCTGCCTTCAGCTACTGAGGACATCACAACTGAGCTCAACCCTGGCTTCACCCATGCGCTCTTTCCAGGAGGGTTAATTGATTTAACAGTCAGAAGCAGGAACCCTGGTTGATTTTCAATGATCTCAGTAGATCACAAAACGTTGCTGCCAAGCCACACACAACCTCATCCTCCTGTGCCACTCATCACATCCCCATCACTCTGCCTTCCCCACCCTTCTCCTGCACATCCTTACTCACACCAACTTACCTTGCACCTCCACCCATCCCTCTCTATCTACATTATCACTTCCCCATCTCACTAGCCACCCCTCACACTCACCCTCATCCTACTGCAAGCATACCAACTAACAATGCACAAGGGTAGGCAAAATAACAACAGAAAATGCTGGAAAAACTCAGCAGGTCAGGCAACATCCGTGGAGAGAAATTTGAGTTGACGTTTTTTGAAAAAGGGTTTCGACCCGAAACATCAACTCAAATTTCTCTCCACGGATGTTGCCTGACCTGCTGAGTTTTTCCAGCATTTTCTGTTGTTATTTCGGATTTCCAGCATCTGCAGTATTTTGCTATCGTACAAGGGTAGGCACTTGGGTAGTTTAGCCAATGTTCATGTGAAGTCTCTGTTAACGTGCTGTCAAACATTGAAATCTTTATTTTCAACATTTTGCGTTCGTGGACAGTATTATGTGCACCTTTGGAAGTGGCTTAGTGAGTTGCAGTGAATGGTGAGGCATAATGGTACCCCCGCAATGGCAATGAGTGTGAAAGGAATGGCTTGGGCATTGTGGGGATGCTTTATGGTGTTGGTGTGGGGTGGTGCCAATCTGACGCATCATGAGGCAGCCAGGGTGTACAGCGTCAAGTGAAGTAAATCTGGCCATGTGAGGCCATCCCTGGCCTCCCGGATGTTGTCGGGTGCTGATGCCCTGTGTCCTGTGCTGCATCAGGTGATTGCGGAGAAGGTTGGTATTGTTGTTGGTGTGCCTGGTGATGTTGGTGTTGGGGCTGATCATGGTGGGATTCTGAGGACTAAGGTGAGATTTTTTTCAAGGGCACCAATGTTGCTGGAATAGATGGCAGCTGAAGTTGAGATGACAGAAGCGATCTGTCAGTGGTGAGAGAGCTTGCTCCAAGGAGGTGACAGTGGATAAAGAGTTTACTCCAAACACTTCTGATGGGCCTTCAATAACCACAAAACTAGAAGTTATAGACTTAAACAAGTTGGCTTTTAATCACTAAGATCAGAGCTAACATCTCAACATGCCGACTGGTTCACAGGAATGAGTCATACAGATCCTGGGATCTTTATGTAAGAGAAGTCAGGGGCGGAGCCAAGAGCCAAGACCTGGAACCTCCCAGGTTAGTCGGGAAAGAGGAAGTGAAACTATACACAGTGGGGGAGGGTAATATACATGAGTGCAAAACGAATACAGGATCAAGACAAACAGATTTCATTACAACTTCCAAACTGCATGCAGCTCAAAAGTGTCTTCCAGGTCCTGAAATCTGTAGCTTCTGACATTGGAAAGTGAACAGCTGTGAAATGGTAGCTTTTATACTACATTTGCAGCTGTCACCTATTCAGAAGAATGGATAGTCATTGAACTCCCGACCTACTTACCTGACGTGATCTCCGAACGGCATGAACCTCGTGAAAAAGGTGTAAAAATTGTGAGTACCTGGTAAAATAGTGTTTAACAACCTTTTAAATTGCTTTTAATGCGCTTAATTGCCTGTCCCGCCACTTGGGGTCGAGTCTGTTCGCTGCTGACAGACCTGACACTTGGGAGACTCGCGTGGAGGCGGGTTCAGAGCGGGATCCCGACCTGCTGTCAATCTTTTCGAATTTGACAGCTGAACCGCCTCTGAACCCGTCCTCTGAGTGCTGGCAAAATTCCGGCCATGGAGTCATAGAATGGTTATAGCACAGTAGAAGGCTATTCGGCCCGTCGAACCCGTGACGGCTCTCTGCAAAAGCACTTTAACTAGTCCCACCCCCACCCCCACCCCCCGCCCTTTCCCTGTAGCTCTGCAATTGTTTTTCCTTCAGGTACTTATCCAACTCCCTTTTGAAATCCACGATTGAATCTGCCTCCACCACCCTTTCAGGTAGTGCATTCCAGATCATAGCCACTCGCTGCGTAAAAAAGTTTTTCCTCATGTCGCCTTTGGTTCTTCAGCCAATCACCTTAAATCTGTGTCCTCTGGTTCTCGACCCTTCTGCCAATGGGAACAGTTTCTCTCTATCTACTCTGTCCAGGCCCCTCATGATTTTGAACAGCTCTGTCAAATCTCCTCTCAAAGTTCTCTGCTCTCAGGAAAACAACCCCAGCTTCTTCTTTTCCTGGCCAATAAGTTTCTTTGGTTATATATGTTCTCAGCTCTTTTTGGTATTCCTGGCATGATATAACATCATGCTTTTATTTCCTGGTTCTATTGGCTGGGGTTTTAATGTTGTCCCTATTGTACTTTTATTGTTTACTTCAGTGTTTGTGCCTGTTGAAAATAAAATGGTCGAGTGGAGCATAAACGCTGGCTGGTTGGCATGGACTGGTTGGGCTGAATGGCCTGTTTCTGTGCTGTATATTCTATGTTTCTAAAAGTGGAGGAACATCACCTTTTGAAAGTCATTGCGCAGAGCTTTGTGAGCTCTGCTGATCAATAGATAACATCATCTGTGGTGAAGGATATCATTTATGTTGGAAAAGTGTCATTCTTGAAAGTTAGACAATACAACAGGACACACAAGACTAATCTTTTCCAGAACTTATTACTATTCCCTCCCCCAAAATGGCAAAATCCCACTTCTGGGACCTGGGTTTCACCCCTGCACAGACTGAAGGGATGATACAGCTACCTCTCACCACCAGTTGTAAAGATTTGAAATAAAATGACCATCTCGAGCCACTGCCTAGTGAGAGTGGATCTGGAGCACAGAACTGCTTACAATTGGAAGACTCAGTAAGAGAGGCCATAAGGATGGACGGTGTGGAAATTGGTTGGCTTGAGGCACATTTTTTGAGCAGAGTAGAACGAGCTTTACTCCGTTTCTGTCTGTATCATTGGTGACCTAGGAGTATTTGATACCGACAATGGATGCCCTGAATGGAAAAATGTTCAGTTAGCTGACGCCAACATTCGCCAGCTTTTTGGAAAAACGGAAAGAAATCTTGTGGTTGGGGTGAAGCCATAATGGCCCAGAAATTCGGGTCTCCACAGGTGAGTACGCACGGGGTACTCACCCGTAAGCCCAATGGAAGTGCCGGTTTCCTGCATGCGCGGGAAACCGGCACTTCCATTCCCCTGAAAGAAGGGGTTCAGAGTTCGAACATGTGCGCGGGAGAGGCTGCGCGTGCGCATTGAACTTACGTTTTTTTTGCAGGTTTTCCCAGGAGGGTAAGTCTCCAGAAGTTAGACATGTAAAAAGCAGTCGCAAGGCCTGCTTTTTACAAGGTATGTGGTGAATTAATTAAAATTAAAACATTTTTTCCACAGGTTTATTATTTTTAAATACTTTAAAGAAAGGTAAGTTTATTTTTAGCCTCGGTAGAAAATAATTTTTTTTTCAAAAATTTAAATTATTGTTTAAAATAGTTATTTCATGTAATTTATAGTTTATTTTAAAAATGTGATGTTTTTTAAAAATGTATTTGAAGTTTTAGTTATGTTTTGGGGCTTATAGTATTTATAGGTTTGACAGCTCTTCCTGTCAAACTTATGAATGAAGCATTCCCTGCTACCATTGGCTCTCCATGGCCCACGTGATCCCAGGGGCCGCATCGAACTAACTGCGCCCCTGGGATACGCAAGCACTGTGCGCCGGCAGTTGGAGGAGGCCCAGGATCAGAATCCCACGCGGGCCCACAGCACAACGGCCGGCGCGCTAGGTAAGTGCAGGCCGGGGGCTTGCACCCGCGGGAAGCCCCCGACCCGAATTTCTGGGCCAATGTGGCAGTGCAGCAGGAACTATGTTTAATTTGTGCTATACCTGACCTAGAAGTGCTCGGGGCTAACAGTGCGGGCAAACCATAAGAAAATATAGGTTTGTGTAAAGGAACAATCAAAGATGCAATAGTTCTACCTCTGTAACATCGCCTGTCTCCATCCCTGCCTCCACTCATCTGTTGCTGAAATACCCATCCATGCCTTTGTTGCCTCTAGACTTGTCTATTCCAATGCTCTCCTGGCCCACCTCCCAACTTCCACCCTCCATAAACTTGAACTCTTCCGAAACTCAGCTGCCCATATTCTGACTCGCACCAAGTCCCGTTCATCCATCTCCCCTGTGCTCACTGACCTACATTGGTTCCAGTCAGCAACGCCTCGATTTTAAAATTCTCATCCTTGTTGTCAAATCCCTCCACGGCCCCACCCCTCCCTATCTCTGTAACCTCCTCCAGCCCTACAACCCATTGAGATCTCTGCGCTCCTCCAATTCTGGCCTCTAGTACATCCCCGATTTTAATTGTTGCATAGGCCCTAAACTATGGAAGTCCCTCCCTAAGCCCCTCCGCCTCTCCATATCTCTCTCTCCACCTTTAAGACGGTCCTTAAAACCTACCTCTTTGACCAAGCTTTTGGCCACCTGTCCTAATATCTCCTTATGTGGCTTGGTGTCGAAAATTGTTTGATAATCGGTCCTGTGAAGCACCTTGGGACGTTTTACTGCATTAAAGGCGCTTTATAAATGCAAGTTGTTGTTGTACATAAATATCAAATTAATGGAAATATAGGTACAACGAAGCAATTTGATACCCCTCTCTAGTTGCCACCATTTTCAATGTCCCTTTAACACTCAGGGAAAGGTATAAGGCAGAGATGCACTGTTATTTTGCTACCAGTTTGGTCTTTCATCAGGTAACCATTGATTCTATGATGAAAGGCCAAAGTAGCAGTGAAATATGGAACGAGAAAAAGCCAATCCGGCCCATCAAGCCCATTCCTCCCACACATTGTACAATTTTCCCTATTGTAGGCCCCACCCACTCAATCTCCTGAAGGCGTCAACCAACCACAGGTGAACCTTTGCAAAGAATAAAGGTTGGTGAAGCTTCTCCCAACCCTCAAGAATAATTGAGTAACACCCAGGTAATCAGTCCGAGCAGTTACATTGCACAGACCCTTGCCCTAATAGTGTATGAACCATTAGGCTCCAAAGAGCATTTGTTTATCCTCATCCTTCAAGCTCTTCCTTAAGCAGGCATTAACCCAGCTCTTTATTAAAAAGACATTAACTGACTGGGAATTAATAGACTGGGGCCCAGAAACTGGGCTACTTACCGCCACCTGTTAGCGCTGGAATCCTAGCAAAAAATGACGGCCGCCACTCTAATGCCCTTCTCTGGTGCAGTATTCGACGGCTGCCATTTTGGTGAGGGCCTTAGCACTGTCGATTGCAGCGCTGGCCCATGAAATGCAAATGGGGAGAGCGTGATTGATGTCAGTTGGCGTGTAACGCTGACTTAACGTCACGCTCTGCGAACTTCATCCTTAGTGCTGCGTTCAGCGCTGGGTCCTAAGCTCACTCTGAAAAGAGATGCTGTCAGCACTTCTTAAAGGGACACACTCATCTTTCAGTTAGGTTTGCATTTAAGCTTTTGGACTGGATTTTTAAAATCTTATTGAAGTAGTGCAATACATGTTAAAAGTTTTTTAAGAGTGCAGGGAGTGCTGCTGGATGTTTGCAAGGCCTCGGATGGTAAAGGAAGGCCTCTGAGAAGACAGTCAATGCTGGAAATGCTCAGTAGGTCAGGCAGCATCCATGGAGAGAGAAACAGAGTTCAAATGTCAGGTCGAGATGCTACCTGACCTGCTGAGTATTTCCAGCATTTTATGCTGTTATTTCAGATTTACTGCATCCGCTCACAGAGGGAAGAGGAAGACCTAGAAGAGGAGGAAGCAGAAGTTGGGTGCAACCCAGACAGACCCTTTCTGGCCGGGATATCTAGGATGGAATCATTTGCCTGCGGTACAAGTGACCACAACCCCAGTTCCCCTTTCAACATTTCTCCCACACCTTACCTTCCCTCTGTTACTGACCATCACAGCGTCCTCTTGGCCACAATGCTGAAATAAAAACCACCACAAAACAAACTTTCCAAGCCAACTTTATACATCTATCCATCCAATATGACATCAAGAAATCAACTCATCACCCTTATGCACGTTCTTAGTGAATGTCTTGTGCGTGCCTTTGCCTATCCTACTGATGTCACGCAGTGCTACCCCAGTGGCTGCAGCATGGCTGGTGGAAGGCTGCTGACTTTCAGTGGAGGACACAGCAAATGGCCTTGATGGTCGACCTTGAGGAGCTGGTGGGTGGGAGTGTGAAATCGAGTGATGGTGTTTCTTCTTCTTCGCTCTCCTCACTCTCTTCTTGGTCAACCACTGATTGGGAAGGTTGCATTTCTTGGGTGTGTGAAATGAAGAAGGCACAAGGGTGGAGTTGTGGTGAGTTTTGGGTGGGAAAATAAGAGGTGCATGCCAGAAGGAAGATAGCATATGAGGATACCAGCTTCTTGTATCCTTCCAGCCCCACCGCTGGACAAGGACTCAGCACCATCTCCTCCAAGAGGGTGAGGTGAAGCTAGGAAAGGGAGGTGTGCCTCGTTATTGGTGTGGATTGTTGGTAGGTGAGTGATGGGGGGGAGGAGTCATGCATTGAACAGTGTGTGATGCTAGTGCTGCAGTTGGTAGGAGACGGCTTTTGAAGATGCAATCACTGACCTTAACCACTGGTCTGAGGTCATGAAGCTTCTTTGGGCACTGGAACCAGGTGGTGGGGGTAACACTGCTGGCAGTGACGGCCTCGGTGATGCGGTCCCACATCCTTCTTTCTGGAGGGCCTCCTGGCCCCTGTGGGTAGAGGACCTCTCTTGCAGTGTTGGCCCCCTACACAAAGCTGGAGTGCTGCGTGTAAGACCCTGGATGGCCCTTCCCTGGCTTGCTGAGCCATTTGTGTTAGTGCTGAAGCACTTGTTGCATTTTTTTAGATGCAGAAAGCAATTCAGCTTTAAGAGCTGAAGGCTCCCATTTGAGAATTATTTTTAATGTTCATTTATTTTTCAGAAGGCAGTTGAACTGTAAGGGCTAAAAACTGCCTATTTTTACATGATTTCGATTTTATTCATTTGAGAAGGCAGTTCCCCTTCAAGGGCCAAACTGCTTTCTGCAATGACAGCATTGCTTAAAGAGAAGGCTGTACTTGCTGCAATGATGCTATGGCCATGCTACATTGGGGCCTCCTGCCGAGACGAATGCGTTGCACCGTAAGTTTAGCGCTGGGCTAATGTTAATTAGTCCCCAGTGCCAATTTACCAGTCCTGCCAGTGCCATCATTTTCAGCGGCCGTTAACATCGGTCCGCGGTGGCACTGGCAGGCTTTTACCGATATTGAATTTCTAGGCAAGTGAGTCTAGTCCACATATCCATTCTGAAAAGAAAGAAAGACTTGCATTTGTATAGCGCCTTTCACGCCCACTGGCAGTCCCAAAGCGCTTTACAGACAATGAAGTACCTTTTGAAGTGTAGTCACTGTTGTAACGTGGGAAACGCGGCAACCAATCTGCGCACAGCAAGCTCCCACAAACAGCAATGTGATAATGACCAGATAATCTGTTTTTTAGTGATGTTGATTGAGGGATAAATATTGGCCAGGACACTGGGGAGAAATCCCCTGCTCTTCTTCGAAATAGTGCCCATGGGATCGTTTACGTCCACCTGAGGAAGCAGATGGGGCCTCGGTTTATCATCTCATTCGAAAGGCGGCACCTCTGACAGTGCAGCACTCCCTCTGTTCTGCACTGCAGTGTCAGCCTAGCTTTACGTGCACAAGTCTCTGGAGTGGGACTTGAACCCACGACCAGCTGCTACTGGGTGGGAGAACAATTTTTCTAAGTTTTCTTCTTGATGCAGTGTGTTCACCCAGGTTGAGCATGAGACATTTTTTGATTGAGATGGAAAATACGTTGTGTTGCTATGGCGGTCAGAATTCCTGTACTTTCCAGGAAAATTGGACCTGTATGGAAAAGAGATAGAGAGAGTGTGAGTAATCTTGGTATCCCATCAACAGGTTGTAGTGATTTCAAAACTGGGCCATGAGGGGTGTGTGAAACTGAACTGGCAGGATATGTGTAATTTCCTTTGGGAGGATCACCAGACTCAGCAATTTCTGATCCATGCAAGCTGTTGTAAAATTGGTGTTTGTGGGCTTGTCCACTGTAACTATTACATTTCTTTACTAGTAGGTAGGTTGCTCCCATCCTTAATAACAACAGAAAATGCTGGAAAAACTCAGCAGGCCAGGCAACATCCGTGGAGAGAAAATAGAGTCAATGTTTTGGGTCAAACCCTTTGTCAAGACTGAAGGCCAGGCTGGGAGAGAACAAAAGAGAAGTGAAGAGGCATTAAGAGGTATTCAAAACGAGACGAGATGGTGATCGGACTAGTGGAGACAAAAGACGGCTCTAGATTAGGTGTGAAATGCGCTGGCAGAATGGGAGACAGCTGCCATGTGGGAGAGAAGAAAAAGGGGGGAGGGGAAAGGGCCAAAACAAAGGTGTGGATAAAAAATAAGTAAAAGTGTAATGGGGGCCGGGGTTATGATCTGAAATTGTTGAACTCGATATTGAGTCCAGAAGGCTGTAAAGTGCCTAATCGGAAGATGAGGTGCTGTTCCTCGAGTTTGCTCCCATCCTTCCCTCCATGGGTTTCAATCTTGTCGCCACATGAAGGGAACAGAAGAAGAGACAACTTAATTACGAGGAAAGGTCTGGTGCTGATCTGGGAAAACTGTATTGCAGTTCAAAAATGGCAACGCCAAGGCACGAAATACTAATGTACGTGAGAGGATCAACACAACAACAACAACTTGCATTTAGATAGTGCCTTTAACCCAGCAAAAACGTCCCAAGGCGTTTCGCAGAAGCGTTATCAAACAAAATTTGACACCGCGCCACATAAGGAGATATTAGGACAGATGAACAAAGAGGTAGGTTTTAAGGAGGAGAGAGGCCGAGAGGTTTAAGGAGGGAATTCCAGAGCTTAGGGCCTAGGCAGCTGAATGCACGGCCGCCAACAGTGGAGTGATTAAAATCGGGATGAATAAGAGGTCAGAATTCGAGGAGCGCATAGATCTCAGAGAGTTGTAGGGCGGGAGGAGGTTACAAAGATAGGGAGGGGTGAGGCCATGGAAGGATTTGAAAACAAGAATTAGTATTTAAAAAATTGAGGCATTGCCAGACTGGGAGATAATGTAGGTCAGTGAGTACATGGCTGATGGGTGAACCCGGCACTAAGCTCATGGTCTACAGAGCAACAGTGATACCTGCCCTGCTGTATGCCTCAGAGACATGGACCATGTACAGCAGGCACCTCAAAGCACTGGAGAGGTACCACCAACGCTGCCTCTGCAAGATCCTGCAGATCCATTGGCAGGATAGGCGCACCAACGTCAGTGTTCTCGCTCAGGCCAACATCCCCAGCATCGAAGCATTGACCACACTCGATCAGCTCCGATGGACGGGTCACATCGTCCGCATGCCCGATACGAGACTCCCAAAACAAGTGCTCTACTCGGAGCTCCGACACGGCAAGAGAGCCCCAGGTGGGCAGAGGAAACGCTTCAAGGACACCCTCAAAGCCTCCTTGAAAAAGTGCAACATCCCCACTGACACCTGGGAATCCCTGGCCCAAGACCGCACAAAGTGGAGGAGAAGCATCTGGGAAGGCGCCGAACACCTCGAGTCTCTTCGCCAGGAGCAAGTGGAAGCCAAGCGCAAGGAGCGCAGGTCAACCCAAGCACCCCACCCACCCGCCCCTTCAACCACCGTCTGCCCCACCTGTGACAGAGACTGCAGGTCCCACATTGGACTCATCAGTCACCTGAGAACTCATTTTTAATGTGGAAGCAAGTCATCCTCGGTTCCGAGGGACTGCCTAAGCAGAAGAGAAGAAGATGGGTGAACGGGTCTTGGTGCGAGTTAGGACATGGGCAGCCGAGTTTTGGATGAGCTCAGTTTTATGTAGGGTGGAAGATGGGAGGCCTGCCAGAAAAGCCTTGGAATAGTCAAGTCGTAGAGGTAATGAAGGTATGGATGAGTGTTTCAGCAGCAGATGAGCTGAGGCAGGGGCGGTGTTGGGTGATGTTACGGAGGTAATAGAGCAGCTGTGTGGTAGGAAGCTCATTTCGGGGCCAAATACAACACCAGGGCTGCGAATGGTCTTGTTCAGCCTCAGACTGTTGCGAGGGAGAAGGATGGAGCCGGTTGCTAGTGAATAGAGTTTGTGGTGGGGACGGTTGAGGCCGCCTGTTTAAAATCACATGCTGCCTCAGTTGGCTGTTCCGCCATTCAGTGACCCTGCTTGTTAATCAGGAAACTGCAGCAGGTGTTTAAAGGAGTATAATTCCTTGTCCAGAGATGTTCATAAGAGAAAAAAAATCCCCCTTTTTTATTTCAAAAAAGAAAATGAAAATTGTTCTGTTTACTTAAAAGCCATCCCGGTAGAATGGCTGAACTTCCGATTGGGAGAGTCTTGCAGTGTTTTTGAAGCTGGAAACCCTTAGATTGAAGTTGCAAACCTATAGATTTTACTGTTATTTTTTTTTACATGCACCGAGCAACTTCCTGCCTTCAATTGGAACTCGCATGGGGGAATCAAATTCCCCAGAGGATATAGCAGCAGGTGAACTGACATGTGCCACACTATCATTTGCATAGTCTAACGCCCACACAGAAAGTGCCAGTGACAGAACCCTGGGAGCTGATTGATTGCTTGCATCCTCTCACTTGCAGAACAGTGAGTGAAGTTTGAAGATCGAATTAAGTGGGGGAAAAAAAAAGAGGGAAAATGTAAGCGTGCTGAATATAGCAGTGTTCAGGAAACCGTCCACTAGGATGACTGATTCTTACATAATGGGCAACATGATTTACAAAATGGACACAACTAAACTCTACCTGGTAGACAGCCGTGTTGACCAAAAAGACTCCCATTTTGCAGTTCATAATCATAATCATAATCAGCTTTATTGTCATTGTTAGTGCACAAGTGCAGTACAACGAAATGTAGGCTTGCGGCTCCCGAGAGTGTACATTTAGATTAAGACATTTAAACATTCAACATTCATTTGGCTTGTAATACATTAACATAAACATAACCATAATAAAGTGCATTGGCAGATGTGCAGGCTTTAGAGTTTATTTGTGGAGTTCAGTAGGATGACAGCCCTGGGAAAGAAGCTGTTCCTAAATCTGGTCGTTCGGGTGCGAATGCATCTGTAGCGTCTCCCAGATGGCAGGAGGGTGAACAGACTGTGGCTGGGGTGGGTAGGGTCTTTGATGATGGTCCGTGACCTCCGTAAACAGCGTTTCTGGTATATGTGCTCTGTGGTCGGTAGCCGGGTGCCGGTAATGCGTTGGGCAGTTTTGACTACCCGCTCCTAGATCTGTGGTTGCAGCAACTGGTGCTATCTAGAACGCCTCACACAAAGATTTATTCAAGGTATGTTTATGCCCATGTATGGATTACTTTCCATTGTGACTTCAGGACAAAGTAACAAGATCTGACAAGGTTTGAGATGCACTTGGGCAAGTGTGAGAAAGTCAGGGATGGCTGTGGATCTCTGCACAAAATTCATTCCTCAGGAGGAGGATACCCATGAATATCTCTCAACTAACCGTCCCCTCCCCACCGCCCCTGAAGACCACTACCTCCTGACCTTTGGAACCAGGCCGCCATTGCCAGCTGGATCACCTGCAGCTATTTGAAAATGCAACTCGAGTTCAAATGTTCTTTTGAGTCTTCGAGGCAATTAGCCTATGACTTGGTGTCGGGTTTAAACACTGCACAGGAAGCACTGGCGCATATGCGAGGAGCTCAAAGTCTTCTTTAATGAATAAACCATGAAAAGCTTTGGATTCCAACTCCAGAGGGCACATTGTCTCATTATATTCAGGATCTCTTTTTAAGTCCGAGCAGTCAAGATGTTTATATATTTGTTTTTTTTTATCTCTTGTAGTTTGTAGGTGCAATATTTGGCCATCGTGCTGCTCATGGTTTCACATTCTGCTTCCTAACAAGTGAAGCGAAGCTTTGGAATGGGAAGAGGGAGAGGTGGGGGTGGAAGAGGGGCTTTTAGCAACGGGAAATGTTCTAAATAAAGGACCCTGCTGGGGTAGTTGCCATTCTGAACATGTAATGCAGCCTGATGTCTGTTCTCTCATCTTTGAAGCATACTAAGGATGGAGTTGGAGAGAGCAGGCTTGAGGCAAGTTGAACTGAGTTTATATCCATTTCTGTGGAGTTACGTGCTTGATGTTGCCATGAAGATGCACAGCTTTTGTGTTTGCTGGGGCTAACTGCTTTCTTTTGATGGTGTAAAGCAGGCGAACTGGTATTTTTCTGTTCTTGTGGATTCAGGTGCCTGTGCATTACCATTTCTGTGAATTGTGGCTTTTTCAAAAGAAATCAGACAGAAGGTTTGAAGATGGAATGAGAAAGAGGCGAAGAAATCTGCCTTCCATTTAAAGGGGCGGCATCAACACAACAGGGTGGTGTCATTCGGCCAGTTGCATGAACACTAAACATTGTTAGGTTCTGTTCAAGTATTGTTAATACACTCAAGTGCCCCAAGCTTGTTTTTAGTCTACTTTTACTGGTTTCCTTTTCCAGGAAGGGTTTCTCTGTCTCCTTCAGCGGTTATCATTACGAGCAGTTTGGGAGGGAGGCTGCACAATGTTGAGCACTGACTGGATAGGGTGAGCATTGATGGGCTTGAGGGGCTTTCTCAACTGTCTTTTTGTATAAGAATTAGGAGCAGGAGTAGGCCATACGGCAGCCCCTCGAGCCTGCTCTGTCATTTAATAAGATCATGGCTGAGCATTGACCTCAACTCCACTTTCCCCGCCCGATCCCCATATCCCTTGATTCCCTTAGTATCCAAAAATCTATCATAGAAACATAGAAGATAGGAGCAGGAGTAGGCCATTCGGCCCTTCGAGCCTGCTCCGCCATTCAATGCGATCATGGCTGATCATCCAAATTCAGTACCCGGTCCCTGCCTTCTCCCCATATCCCTTGATCCCTTTAGCCTTAAGAAATATATCCAACTCTTTCTTGAATATACTTAATGAACTGGCCTCCACCGCCCTCTGTGGCAGAGAATTCCACAGGTTCACCACTCTCTGGGTGAAGAAATTCCTCCTCATTTCAGTCCTAAATGGCTTACCCCTTATCCTTAGACTATGACCCCTGGTTCTGGACTCCCCGGCCATCAGAAACATCCTTCCTGCATCTAGTCTGTCCAGACCTGACAGAATTTTATAGGTTTCGATGAGATCCCCTCTCAATCTTCTAAACTCCAGTGAGTATAAGCCCAATCGACACAATCTCTCCTCATACGTCCTCGATCTCTGTCTTGAATATACTCAACGGCTGAGCATTCACAGCCCTCTGGGGTAGAGAATTCCAAAGATTCACCACCCTCTGAGTGAAGAAATTTCTCCTCATCTCAGTCCTAAATATAAAAGGCAATAACAACTTGCATTTACATATTGCCTTTAACGTTAAAAAAATGCCCCAAAGGTGCTTTACAAGCAAGCATAATACCCTAAGAGAAGAGTGTGGCTATGATCACTGTTATTATCATGTGAGACTGACTTCCACCATCCACCCATTTAGTGGTATCTTTTGGCCATGCTCTTCAGTACAACTACAGGCAAAACTATTCTATAACCTTAAACATAGAAACATAGAAGATAGGAGCAGGAGTAGGCCATTCGGCCCCTCGAGCCTGCTCCGCCATTCAATGCGATCATGGCTGATCATCCAAATTCAGTACCCTGTCCCTGCCTTCTCCGCATATCCCTTGATCCCTTTAGCATTAAGAAATATATCCAACTCCTTCTTGAATATATTTAATGAATTGGCCTCTACTGCCTTCTGTGGTAGAGAATTCCACAAGTTCACCACTCTCTGGGTGAAAAAATTCCTCCTCATCTCTGTCCTAAATGGCTTACCCCTTATCCTTAGACTGTGACCCCTGGTTCTGGACTCCTCGACCATCGGGAACATCCTTCCAGCATCCAGTCTGTCTAGTCCTGTTAGAAATGTATAAGTTTCAATGAGATCCCCTCTCATTCTTCTAAACTCCAGTGAGTACAAGCCCAATCGACCCAATCTCTCCTCATACGTCATTCCTGCCATCCCAGGTATCAGCCTGGTGAATCTTCGCTGCACTCCTTCCATGGCAAGAACATCTTTCCTCAGATAAGGCGACCAAAACTGCACACAATACTCAAGATGTGGTCTCACCAAGGCCCTGTACAACTGCAGCAAGATATCCTTGTTCCTGTACTCAAACCCTCTCGCTACGAAGGCCAACATACCATTTGCCTTCTTAACCGCCTGCTGCACCTGCATGCTTACCTTCAGCGACTGGTGCACAAGGACGCCCAGGTCTCGTTGCACTTCCCCTTCTCCCAATCTATTGCCATTCAGATAATAATCTGCCTTCCTGTTTTTGACACCAAAGTGGATAACCTCGCATTTATCCACGTTATATTGCATCTGCCATGCTTCTGCCCAATCACCCAACCTGTCCAAATCAACTTAAAGAGCAGCCTCACCTGTGCTGAGGATTATGGGTGGCAGCTCCCACCATGTGGACTTGCGCACGCCTCCATGTAATCTGATTCATGCCGCAGAGGGAACAAGAATTGGAAAAGAGTAACACCTCCTCAGGGGTCACAGACCAGGCGGCTAGTTACCTGGTAATCTTAATCAGGGCTAGGGTGATCTTCAAGACTAAAGTTCCGATTGCCTAAAGGGGATAGCAGAGGAATTTTCCATATATTTTTCCCTAATTGGCCAGGGTTTTTATCTGGTTTGTTGCCTCTTCCAGCAGATTACGTATTGGGGGTGGAGAGTGTCTATATTGTGATGCACAAGGCATCGCAAGTGTGTGCGACAGGCTGGATGGACCAGGAGGTCTTTTTCCTATCTTTCATTTTTCATACGTATTTTTATGTTTTATATAGCTTGCTTTGGCCTGAGAGTCTCATTGGCAGTCCGGTAATTCAGGGTGCCCTAAGGTTTCATGCAGGACCTGAAGGAGTTGTTCCAAGCAATAGAAGATTTACATCAACCAGGTCAAAGCAGCCCGCTTGAATGGCACCCAAACCACCACCTTAAACATTCACTGCCTCCACCACTGGTGTACCGTGGCTGCAGTGTGTACCATCTACAAGATGCACTGCAGCAACTCACCAAGGCTTCTTCGGCAGCACCTCCCAAACCCGTGACCTCTACCACCTAGAAGGACAAGGGCAGCAGGCACATGGGAACACCACCACCTCCAAGATCCCCTCCAAGTCACACACCATCCTGACTTAGAAATATATCGCCGTTCCTTCATCGTCGCTGGGTCAAAATCCTGGAACTCCCCCCCTAGCAGCACTGTGGGAGTACCTTCACCACACGGACTGCAGCGGTTCAAGAAGACGGCTCACCACCACCTTCTCAAGAGCAACTAGGGATGGGCAATAAATGCTGGCCTTGTCAGCCACGTCCACATCCCATAAACCAATGAAAAAAAAGAGTCACGCACACTGTACGCAGAGTGTTGGCAGCTCTCTTCCATGTCTCCTGATTGCATTTCAGCTGCACTGAACTCGAAACTTGAATTTTCTTGGGTTTATTGTGGGATGCTTGATTTATGGTTTTGCAAGTCCCTCACGTTACACACTAGTTCTGTGCTGCAACCCGACACAGGACGACTGTGGAAACTGCAGTTCATGTCTCTCACGTATAGGTTGTTGGAGATTTGTGGAATTCTTAAGACGTCTTTTCCTCATGCATGCCAGAGTTGCTTTGACGTGCTGTCGAACCATACACCTAGACCTCTGTTAAAGCCTGACTTTGATATGTGGTAGAACAGTAATGCATATATCTGACCTATAATACCCACTGAAGGTGAGATTTAGCTGTTCATTCGATCAATAACTTGGGAAAGAAAGAAAGAACTTTCATTGATGAAGTATCTTTAATGCCTTTCGGACGTCCCAAAGCATGCCATTCTTACAGGGCTTGACAGGGTAGATGCAGGGAGTCTAGAACCAGGGGTCACAGTCTCAGAATAAGGGGCCGGCCATTTAGGACTGAGATGAGAAATTTCTTCACTCAGGAGGGTGGTGAATCTTTGGAATTCTCTACCCTAGAGGGCTGTGAAGGCTCAGTCGTTGAGACCCCTTCCATGATGCTGCCCCCCTCCCCCCTCCGTGAACCTGTCCCCCTCCCCCCTCCGTGATCCTGCTCCCCTCACCCCTCTGTGATCCTGGCCCCCTCCCCCCTCCGTGATCCTGTCACCCTCCCCCCTCCGTGATCCTGCCGCCCTCCCCCCTCCGTGATCCTGTCCCCCTCCGTGATCTTGTCCCCCTCCCCCCTCCGTGATCCTGCCCCCCTCCCCCCTCCGTGATCCTGCCCCCCTCCCCCCTCCGTGATCCTGCCCCCCTCCGTGATCCTGGCCCCCTCCATGATCCTGCCCCCTTCCCCCTCTGTGATCGTGTTCCCCTCCCCCCTCCGTGATCCTGCCCCCTCCGTGATCCTGGCCCCCTCCCCCCTCTGTGATCCTGCCCCCCTCCTCCCTCAGACGATCCAGGCCTTACTCCTGTCTGCTCCCCATGCCTACCCGTCCAACAGCCCAACAAGCCCAACAGCCTCTCAATCTGGCTGGCTGTGGGCGGGAAACAGATTTTTAAAAATTAAATCAGGCCCTGCTGTTAAATTCAGCCGGGCCTGAGGGAAATCCGTTCTCCGCATTCCAACCTCCTCGCTCCCTACCTGCCTCCAAGATAAAATTCCGGCTAATGTCTTTTCCAAATTTCGGGTTAGATTTCCCTCTCCCCCAGTGTGGACTTCGGTAGGCCAACAGACAGAGTCCGCTCACCAATGTCCCCGCTGTCTGGAGATCCGGCTTACCCCGGGACTGGCTTTTCAAATGGGAGATTTCGCACACGCACGAAATTTTCAATGGGCCACGCAGCCTGTTAAAGGGACCACGCACCCAAAAAGAAATTAGGGGGAACATTGGCACTCACCGGCCGTCTGATGGTCTCGGCAGGAGGCCCTGTCTATTTTGAAGGCAGGGCTTCATTTGTCTACGTACCAGTCACTGCACTTCAATGCAATTCATTGTATATGAAGTACTTTGAGATACTGTGAAAGATTTGATAAGGCACTGTATGAATTCATGACTCTTTCCCTCCTGCCTACTTACAAAAACGGTGAGATTGAATCTTATGCTTATTTCAATTGTTGCCTTAAGTTCACTTACATATCTTCATTACCATTTATAAGACCAGTCAGTTATTTTTGTTTTCAAATAGTTGTACTTACTATTTTGTGGATCTATTAATCTGATATGGAATATTTGTGAAAGTACATGGTTGATGTAATGGGATCTACGGTATTACGCCTCCTGGTAATTAGATCACAGAGAATAAGCAAACAGAGAATAAGCAATAAGGAATCAGAAATGGGTAGGGAGACATAAATGAGAATATATAATCAAAATACTGTGGATGCTGGAAATCTGAAATAGAAACAGAAAATGCTGGAAATACTCAGCAGGCCAGGCAGCATCTGTGGAGAGAGAAACAGAGTCAACGTTTCAGGTCAATGAGCTTTTGTCAGAACTGGAAAAATCTAGAGATGTAACAGATTTTAAGCAAGTGCAGGGGCAGGGAAAGTGCGGGGGTTGGGGGGGGAAGGAAAGAACAAAAGGGAAGGTCTGTGATAGGGTGGAAGAGAGGAGAGATTAAAAGACAAAAGGGATGATGGTGCAAGGCAAAAGGAGATGGTAATGGGACAAGTACAGAAACAATAGATGGGTCTAGAAGAGGTCTAAATGGGAATGGCAGAATCACCAACAGCTGCCACGTGAAAAAACTGGGGTGGGTGTTGACGTAATAAAACTCACTACACACTTGGTTTGAGTATAAAGCAAGGCTTTAATCAACTTGTTTCAGAACATGGAGGTCTAGTTGTACTTCACTAGTTCCTTGTCTTACAAAATGTCCCTGAGAAGCTGGGGCCCATGCCCGAGTATTTATACTCCTTGGACGGCGCCACCAGCTGGCCGTCCAGCATTATTTCTTGATGATGAGATTTATAACAGGGGTTATGGTCTGAAATTGTTGAACTCGATGTTGAGTCCAGAAGGCTGTAAAGTGCCTAATCGAAAGATGAGGTGCTGTTCCTCCAGCTTACGTTGAGCTTCATTGGAACAGTGCAGGAGGCCGAGGACAGAGAGATCAGAGTGGGAGTGAAGCGGAGAATTATAAATGAGAATAGTTTGTTAACCCAGAAAGGCTATCAGTTAACGAGGATGGGTCTTGCTCACAATTAAATGAAACTCTTGTTTGCCACATTTCACTACTGAGCAGTGACGTGCTCCTCGCCATTTCCCAAATGTTAGCTCATTCAATTTGAATTATAATGGGTCTACTTTTTGAATGCTTTTTGAAATTTGCCCAGGTTTACATCAGCTCTGGACTTTGAGCACCCCTTCTAGCTGTTCCAGTTAAATACGGTGATTGAGTATTAGGCCAAATAATGGCTGTGAAAAGTCACTGGTAAAACTGATGTTTACTTAAAAGCTCCCTTGCAGCCCGTAGAATTTGACTACGTTCGATTGAAGTGTGAAATGATTTCAAATAAATAAGTTAAATACTAAACTGAAGTGGGCAAAGTTACTTCCTACAGCATACAGTTTACAGTTCTAAAGCTGTGTGTGCTAAAACTAAATATTAGGAGCGCTCTTCAAGTAGTTTTACTGCCCCTGATGCCTCAGTTACAGCTCACAGAAGTCTGGGGGGAGTTGGGGTGTGATGCAGAGCGCTGCACGGCCCTGAGTCTGCTGATTCCCTGCTTCCTTTCATTAAATGGGATTGTGCCCCTAAAGCTGCTCTTGTCATGCTCTCGGATGGACGGAAACAAACAATTAAGCTGCACGCTTGGAGCGGAGGAAAGCCCAGTCGGATAACTGGATGTTTTGCCGCGGTGGAAATTGCAACGGACCCAGATATTTTCCACTGCCCGGTCAGTCCCATCGCACCCGAGTTCTGATCACTGGCGTGAAAGGCTGCCGATTGCTAATGCGAAAACTAAAATGCGTTGAAGTATTCTGCGCTGCCGTAGCACAAACCTGACATGGCCGCGTGACTGTTTTTTTTTGGACTAGTCAGGTTTCACAGTCTGACGGAGGACGCCACAGTGTAGCAATCACAGCCCCATTAATATTTATAGTTTAGATTCTCAAATTTGAAACAAATAAAATAAGTACCAAATTGAAGGTTTGCCATATAATTTACCCTTTGAGGCTAAGAGTGGCCCTCTGATAATACTTAAGTTTACAGATTGGAAACATGTGCAGTGAAGATCAGATAGACGCTGTCCTTGTACATTATCACAATCTCACATGCAGACAATTACAGCTCCACTCTCACTGGGGCACGAGCAGTAATGTTTCCAAGATGTGTTACTATATTTAACAGTATACTCATGGGCCTCCACCTCTCCATCCCTGTGATAGCAATAATATGTCTATAGTGACCGTAAGTCTGGATAAAGTGGCTGCCATATTTCCGATCGTGTTTTATTGCAGCCCTGTATTTGAAAGTAGATACTGTAAAAATGCCTTTCAGTTTTTCAAGTCTTATATATTGTGTACAATATTTTACTATGCTGTATACCTTTTCTTGTAATCTCATGCCAGAATAATACCTGATATTACTATATCTGTTGCATAATGTTATTTCAGATCTAATGTCACTCTTGTCTTGATTAACCCTTCAGTTGCAACATTCTGAAATACTTCCATCTCCCTTGCAGCAGCTTTGTTCCACCTGTATGTAACTCAACCCAGTTACAAACTGCATTCAAGTTAAGTTTAAAAACCTGCCAGATACAAGCCAATACGAACATACAAAATTGAGGGGCAGGAAAAGACCAGCTGGTCTATCAAGCCTGCCCCACACTCTTGATGGCTGGAGCAGCATGACTTAGGTACTCACTCCCCACAGCCATGTAATCTCTTGGGAAGAGGCAAAAAAAAAAGAGAAAAACCCAGGGCCAGTAACGGAAGAAATACTCTGGAATATTCCTCTCCGAAACCTTCAGGTGATCGAAACCAGTCCAGGAGATCACATGGACAAAGTGTTATCTGTACCTTCTACATGGTGCGATCTCTGCCCCAGTCACGAAACGGTCCATCTCCATCTTGAAGGCGTGCAGGGAGTCAGCACCCATCATATCAGCTGGCAACACATTCCAGAGGCTCACTACTCTCTGGGACATCCAGTCTATTCCTACTTGTAAGAGAGCCCCAGGTGGGCAGAGGAAACGCTTCAAGGACACCCTCAAAGCCTCCTTGAAAAAGTGTAACATCCCCACTGACACCTGGGAATCCCTGGCCCAAGACTGCACAATGTGGAAGAGAAGCATCCGGAAATGTGCCGAACACCTCGAGTCTCTTTGCCGGGAGCAAGCGGAAGCCAAGCGCAGGCAGCGCAAGGAGCGCACATCAACCCAAGCACCCCACCCACCCGCCCCTTCAACCACCCTCTGCCCCACCTGTGACAGAGACTGTAGGTCCCGCATTGGACTCATCAGTCACCTGAGAACTCATTTTTAATGTGGAAGCAAGTCATCTTCGGTTCCAAGGGACGGCCTAAGAAAAAGAAGTTTAAACTCAAGTCCCTGGTCCTCTCCAATCTGTGAAACTGGAATAATCTATCTAGGCATGCTTTCCAGCCCTTTCATTATTTTATAGACCTCTATCAGGTTACCCCTCTAAGTCTATGCTTCTCTAAAGTAAATAGACCAAGGCCCTTGAGCCTATCTGAGTAGCTAAGATTCTTCAAGCTAGGAATCATTCTCGTAGCTCTCCTCTGGACCTGTTCCAAGGTCACTATATCGCCCACCATGTGGGGGGAACAAAACTGGGTGCAACTCTTCAGATGTGGCCTAACCAGCGACCTGTAGAGTGACAGGATGGTGTCCTTTGATTTGTACTGAATAAAAATACAGGAAACTCTCTGGTATCCGGCACCGACGGGACCGGGATGGTGTCGGTTGATTAAAAATTCCGGATGACGGAGAGGGTTATCTACCGAGGCTATTTTGAACAAACAAAGAGTCAGACTCCTGTTATTGAGGTGTTCGGACTTCTGACAGCGCCAAGAAGCCGAGTAGTGGCAGCTTGGAGAACTACCCCCACTGACTAACTCGGCCACCGTGGGAGACTCGGACTCGGACTTGGCAACATTTCCGGTTATTGATGTGTTGTTTTCGGAGTATGAATTTTGCCGGTTAATAGAGAATTCCGGATATTTAGGTGCCGTTTAAACGAGAGTTTCCTGTAGTAGAAACCCATTGGGATTCTGATGAGGTAAACTGCTTAACTTTTACTCTCATGGTTTATGATGTTGTCAAAGCTCCCAGATTCAATTGCTGCCCATCATTATCCTACATCACAGGAGTAAAAATTCCGATGTGCCCGTGATTGGGCATGAAATGGTGCACTCTACATTATTCACCCTTCAATAATTATTTCCCACAGGTGACATTCCCTTGGCCGCACAGCATGTGGGAAACCTGACTGTGGTACGTATGCCTGTTAACCAATGGAGACTTTTAAAAATTCAAACCCTTGCACATGTATAAACTTCGGCATAGGATACTAGGACAATGTTGCCTAGCAACGGCAATTTGCAGTTATAGCAGTTATTTTTTTTCTTTTTTCTGTTTCTGCTTTGCTGCTTAAAGAACGAGTCTCACTGTCAGGAACCTGTTTAAAGGGAAAGAGTCACTAACAGGGGCATTTTTACTTGTGGACTCTCGCCATCAGGACCCATTTTAGAGAGGGTATCTCATTTTCTCGGTTTGTTTTAGACAAGGTGTGTCACTGTTGGGACTCAGTTTAGAGGAGTCGCACCATCAGGACCCATTTTAGAGTACAAGTGTTAGCATCAGAATCCATTTTAGAAAGAGAGTCTTGTCAGAGAGGACATCTCGTCAGAATCTGTTTTAAAGAGGGAGTCTTGTTGTCAGGATCCATTTTAGAGAGGGGGGTCTAACATAGCCTTACAATCCTTAGATAGCCATATCCTGCTCACCATTCCAGTCAGCACACGAAGAGCGTCACACCGCTGTGAACCCTTCATTTAAATGTGTCGGTGAGGGGGAAGGGGAGAGCACATTACCTGCTCTAGATTTTCTATTTTGTCAGAGATTAATTGAATTTTAACTGAAATCATTCCAAGTATATTAAATTATCACCCCCCCCCCAAGCCCCCACCACCTGGCTGGAGACTTGTCCCCAGTGGGGAATACACCTGCCATTGATTTGTCCCACAGAAAAAAGTTTTTATCCTTCCTAAAAAGACCCAATTCTTTATGTTAGGCTGGATATGATGGTTATCTTCGTTGCCCAATGGGGACGATGATTTGGGTATGCGTTGCCAGGTTGGAGGAGGGGACCGAGTGTAACATATCAAAGTTTGCAGATGATACTAAGATGGGAGGGAAAGTGGTGAGTGAGGAGGACATAAAAAACCTGCAAGGGGACATCGACAGGCTAAGTAAGTGGGCAGAGATTTAGCAGATGGAATACAATACTGGAAAGTGTGAGGTTATGCACTTTGGCAGGAAAAATCGTAGAGCAAGTTATTATCTTAATGGCAAGAAACTGGAAAGTACTGAAGTACAAAGGGATCTGGGGGTCCTGGTGCACGAAACTCAAAAGGTTAGTATGCAGGTGCAGCAAGTGATTAAGAAGGCCAATGGAATGTTGGCTTTCATTGCTAGGGGGATAGAATATAAAAATAAGGAGGTATTGCTTCAGTTGTACAAGGTATTGGTGAGACCGCACCTGGAATACTGCGTACAGTTTTGGTGTCCATACTTAAGAAAGGACATACTTGCTCTCGAGTCAGTACAAAGAAGGTTCACTCGGTTAATCCCGGGGATGAGGGGATGGACATATGAGGAGAGGTTGAGTAGATTGGGACTCTACTCATTGGAGTTCAGAAGAATGAGAGGCGATCTTATTGAAACATATAAGATTGTGAAGGGGTTGGATCGGGTGGATGCGGGGAGGATGTTCTCGATGATGGGTGAAACTAGAACTAGGGGGCATAGTCTTAGAATAAGGGGCTGCTCTTTCAAAACTGAGATGAGGAGGAACTACTTCACTCAGAGGGTGGTAGGTCCATGGGATATGCTGCCCCAAAAAGCTGTAGAAGCTACATCATTACATAAATTTAAAACAGAAATAGACAGTTTCCTAGAAGTAAAGGGAATTAAGGGTTACGGGGAGCGGGCAGGAATTTGGACATGAGTCTAGGTTCGGATCGGTCATGGCCCTGTGGGTAGCGGAGTGGGCCCAGGGGCCGTGTAGCCTGATCCTGCTCCTATTTCGTGTGTCTAATTCTGTTAGATTCAGGAGATGGTTCTGTGATAGTAGATTGGCGGTTAGGATCAGATCAGCCATGATCTTATTGAATGGCGGAGCAGGCTCGAGGGGCCGATTGGCCGACTCCTGCTCCTATTTCTTATGTTATGTTCTTATGCTCCTACCAATCAATGGGGAGTACTCCTCCAACGGAAAATAGCCCTGGTGAAGACACATACGAACAACGACGGACAGGTAAAGACCCCTGGTCCATCCAGACTGTCCCGCACAATTGTGAGACCTTGTGCATCACAATATAAACACTCTCCACCCCACCCAAAACCATGCGATCTCCCAGGACAGGCGAAAACTCAGGCCAATTTGGGGGGGGGGGGAAACAATCTGGGAAATTCCTCTCTGACCCATCTAAGTGATCGAAACAAGTCCAGGAGCTCACTCAGGCCCTGAATTCCCTGAAGTACTGTGGCAGTCGGCGCAGATTTCATGGATTTTTAGATTTTAACCCTTATTAAAAACTGGACAAGCTTTTTTTGGGGGGGCAGGGGAGTGAAAAACCACTCAAGCTGGAGATGACTCATTCGTACGGAAACGAACAGTCCTGGGAACAATGGCCCGAAAGGCCCACTCCCAAGTCTTGATTAACAAGGCTGACGACTCATTGTTCTAGTCAAGATGAACTCTAAGTTAATCGACAGGAAGATCGAAGCGAGATCAAAAACCATTTCAAACCATTCAAGAGATCGAAACCCATTCTCCCCGGCCATGTGTCCATTAATACCACAGACTGCGGTATGTGTATTGGAGGGGTAGTAAAGAGAGGAGTTTGGATAGCTCGCTCTCTCTCTCCTGCCCTCTACAGAACAGAACATCAAGAGGAGCAGAGCCTTGCTCTTCCAACCGAGACGGACTTCGACTAAGGCTGGGACTCGCATGCCGCAAGGCTGGTACGGAACCAGGTAGCCAAGATGTACGGGAGAAAGCTGCAAGCAAGATAAAAGGGGCAATCTAGGTGAGCATTGCCAAACCTACACACCCACAAGATCACTTAGCTGTGTGAGGGGGTGCCTGTATGTTCCTACCAAACCAGAGGGGGTTTAGCGTTGGAAGGGTCCTGTGATAGTTTACACGGGAGGGTGTTTTTAGGCTGTGGTAAGTCAGCACGGCAGGGGCTTGTTGAACAAGTCAGGGTTGTACTGTTTTAAACTGTACTGTTGTGTTCACACTGCTCGTACTGTATGCGAGTGGAGTGGTTTTTGTTAACCTTAATAAACACTGTATGGGTGAGCCCGAAAATGCTGTCCGTGTTCAAACCTGTCCTCAGTAATCCCTATCGTCCAGAACTTGTAGTAAGGGGGTTTGCGTGCTCGCTACGGGCAGGGCGAAACCACTTACAATAATTGCCAATTGCGACAGGGGCCATAGGAAATTGGCCACCGCAAAAACCGGTTACAGTACCTACCTTTTGACTCAAAGCCATTGATCGGAGCACAGTGTCCACGGTCATTTACCCAGGAATTGCATCCAGCAGAGGTGGCGGGAGCAGTGGTGACATCATCCTTCTGGCCCCGCCTCCTCTCTTTAGTGCCAGGCCTCTGTGGAGTGGATGGAACTTCCAGCCGCCCTCACCCCTAATGGGATTTCCACCTGTAGACTCCTTTGGGGCAGCGACCCGGGTGTTACCGGGTGCTGGCCAGTGTCTCGGGGCCCAGTCAGACACTGCCTGTTGGAACAGCGCTGGCCTTGAGAAAATTTGCAGCTTGGGCTATGGAGTCTAATTCAGCTCACTTCTACTGTCAGGCCGAATAATTCATCTCAACCAGTTCCCCATCTCTCTTCCCACATCATTTCAGCAAGATTTACCACTTGAACAAAAATATAAAAGCTCAAGAGAGAAAGAAAAACGTTAAGGTCGATAATTATCAGCAACCATTTGACTTTAAGTAGCTTGCCTTGTTGTGCAGAAATGTGAGGACCCTTATCCCTCCTTGACATTGCCTTATGCCAAGATAAATACATAAATAATGGCCCAACACAATCCATAGCAACCGTACATTCCCACAGCATAGCTATACCTGAGGTAGTAATAAAGTTGTGCAGCAGCTTGTGTGATGGGTCTGGGCTGGTATGCACGATAAGAGGCTGAGTTAGAAGAAACATTTAGCTGGGGAATGATAAGCTCCTCAAAGGCTTGAGGATATTTGAAACTTCTAGCAGCCAAAACCTGTTCTCCATTAAACTTCCTCCCCTAAAACAATTCTCTCAAAGAAAACACATGCAATTTGAGCACCTATTTGTCGAGGCGAAAGTGTTTGTTGAGAGGTCACGTTAAGTCAGTGTTGATGATGTCTGTGCAGATCATACCTGGTTACCAAGCTAATAATGTCATTACTGTCTATTTTTGGTTGCCAAGTTAATTATGCCATTGTGGCGGAGCCACCAAAGGACTCAGAGCGGTTGTACATAATTCCTTTAACAGCAATGTAGTTACTGTCTGTGCCTGTACCTTTAATTACACTGTTTGACTGTACAATGCCTAGTTACCTTTCCAGCACGGTTTCAACGTGATGACGTCATGCTGTTAGTCACGTGATGCCCCAATGGCGGGAAGAACGTGATGATGTCATGACGTCAGTCTTGGGACCAGAGGATCAGTCCTCGTGGAGCCCTCAAGGAGAGTAGACCTGTTATTGATGTGTTCTAGCAGTTTCCAGTTTAAACTCGTTTGGTTTCATTAAAGTTCATTAATTTAATTACCTGAGTCGGACTCAGTCTTTTTGATAGGAACCTCCATTCCTACACCATAACCATGTTATCTTTGGATTTTGTTGATTAATTTTCGCCAACATCAGCAACTTTGAATTTTTCTTCAAATGAAAATGTTTCTCTGAGTACATGCACTGTGTCAGCAATCGCACCTGGCTCTATAAATGTGTATTTAAATCTGAGCTGTCAGTTCAAACTTCAACATGCAAAAACTGTGAAATGAGTTTGGCAGACACAGCCCACCTCTCAGTGCAGGAGTGCCCAACATGTGTTTCTAGGGTCCTGCCAATACAACCCGCCACCGACTCTACCCCGCTCCCTAGCGACTGTCTGAAGCTGAACCAGACTGTTTGCAACCTTGGTGTTATATTTGATCCTGAGATGAGCTTCCAACCACATATCCGTGCCATCACTAAGATTGCCTATTTCTCGATTCCGCCCCTGCCTCAGCTCATCTGCTGCTGAAACCCTCATCCATGTCTTTGTTACCTCTAGACTTGACTATTCCAACGCACTCCTGGCCGGCCTCCCATGTTCTATCCTCAAACTTGAGGTCATCCAAAACTCTGCTGCCCGTGTCATAACTTGCACCAAGTTCCGTTCGCCCATCACCCCTGTGCTCGCTGACCTACATTTGCTCCCAGTTAAGCAATGCCTTGATTTAAATATTCTCACTCTTGTTTTCAAATCCCTCCATGGCCTCGCCCCTGCCTATCTCTGTAATCTCCTCCAGTCCCACAACCCTCTGAGATATCTGCGCTCCTCCAATTCTGCCCTCCTAAACATCCCTAATTTTAATTGCTCCATCATTGGTGGCCGTGCCTTCAGCTGCCAAGGCCCTAAGCTCTGATATTCCCTGCCTAAACTTCTCCGCCTCCCTACTTCTCTTTCCTCCTTTAAGATCTACCTCTTTGACCAAAGTTTTGGTCATGTGCCCTATTAAATATTTGGGCCAGAACTTCGGGTCCCCACGGATGAGTAACATAAGAACATAAGAAATAGGAGCAGGAGTAGGCCAATCGGCCCCTCGAGCCTGCTCCACCATTCAATAAGATCATGGCTGATCTGATCCTAACCTCAAATCTTCTATCACTCTGCATCCACCCGAACCCATGTGATCTCCCGGGAGAGGCGAAAAACCAGATAAAGACCCAATGGCCAATTTGGGAGAAAAAAATCTGGGAAATTCCTCTCCGACCCATCTAGGCGATCGAAATTCTTCCAGGAGATCACTCTGTCCCTATATTTTCTACAGTACTTACCTTCTGTAAAGGCGATCTCCACCCCAGCCAGGAACAGGAATAAAACCATCTCCTGAAATCTAACAGAATTAGAACACAGTAGGAGCAGAACAAGGCTACACGGCCCCTGGGCCCACTCCACTACCCACAGGGCCATGACCATTCCGAACCTAGACTCATGTCCAATTTCCTGCCCGCTCCCCGTAACCCTTAATTCCCTTTACTTCTAGGAAACTATCTATTTCTGTTTTAAATTTATTTAATGATGTAGCTTCCACAGCTTTCTGGGGCAGCAAATTCCACAAACCTACCACCCTCTGAGTGAAGAAGTTTCTCCTCATCTCAGTTTTGAATGAGCAGCCCCTTATTTTAAGATTATGCCCCCTAGTTCTAGTTTCACCCATCATTGGGAACATCCTCACCGCATCCACCCAATCAAGCCCCTTCACAATCTTATATGTTTCAATAAGATCGCCTCTCATTCTTCTGAACTCCAATGAGTAGAGTCCCAATCTACTCAACCTCTCCTCATATGACCACCCCCTCATCCCCGGGATTAACCGAGTGAACCTTCTTTGTACTGACTCGAGAGCAAGTATGTCTTTTCTTAAGTATGGTCACCAAAACTGTATGCAGTATTCCAGGTGCGGCCTCACCAATACCTTGTACAACTGCAGCAATACCTCCCTGTTTTTATATTCCAACCCCCTCGCAATAAAAGCCAACATTCCATTGGCCTTCTTAATCACTTGCTGCACCTGCATACTAACTTTTTGAGTTTTGTGCACCAGGACCCCCAGATCCCTTTGTACTACAGTACTTTCCAGTTTCTTGCCATTAAGATAATAACTTGCTCTATGATTTTTCCTGCCAAAGTGCATAACCTCACACTTTCCAGTATTGTATTCCATCTGCCAAATCTCTGCCCACTTACTTAGCCTGTCTATGTCCCTTTGCAGGTTTTTTATGTCCTCCTCACTCACTACTTTCCGTCCCATCTTTGTATCATCTGCAAACTTTGATATGTTACACTCGGTCCCCTCCTCCAAATCATTAATATAGATTGTAAAGAGTTGGGGACCCAGCACTGACCCCTGCGGAACACCACTAGTTACTGGTTGCCAATCTGAGAACGAACCATTTATCCCAACTCTCTGCTTTCTGTTAGAGAGCCAATCCTCCACCCACGCCAGAATATTACCCCCAATCCCGTGATTTTTTATCTTGAGCAATAATCTTTTGTGTGGCACCTTGTCAAATGCCTTTTGGAAGTCTAAATACACTACGTCCACTGGTTCCCCTTTATCCACCCTGTACGCGCTGGGTACTCACGCACAGGGCCAACGAAAGTGCCGGTTTCCTGCATGCATTGCGCTGGAAACCGGAACTTCCGTTCCCTTGAAGGAAGGGGTTCACAGGTCAAACGCGTGTGCCGGAGAGGCAGCGTGTATGCCTGGAACTTCCGTTTTTTTTACAGGTTTCTCCGGGAGGGCAAGTCTCCAGCAGCTGCGCATTTAAAAAGCAGGCGCAAGGCCTGCTTTTAACAAGGTAAGTGGTGAATTAAGTAAAATTAAAACATTTTTTCCACAGGTTTATTATTTCAAATACTTTAAAGAAAGGTAAGTTTATTTTTAGCCCCGTTAAAAACTGTAATTAATTTTTTTCAAAAATTTAAATTATTGTTTAAAATAGTTATTTTATGTAATTTATAGTTATTTTAAAAATGTGATGTTTTAAAAAAAATGTATTTGAAGTTTTAGTTAGGTTTTGGGGCCGATCTCAGGGGACGCTTCGAACTAACTGCGCCCCTGGGATACGCAAGCACCACGCACCGGCAGCTGGAGGAGGCCCAGGATCGGAATCCCACACGGGCCCACAGCACAACGGCAGGCGCGCTAGGTAAGTGCAGGTCGGGGGCTTGCACACGCGGGACGCCTTCGACCTGAATTTCTGGCCCAATATCTCCTTATGTGGCTCGGTGTCAAATTTTGTTTGATAACGCTCTTGTGAAGCACCTTGGGGCGTTTAACTATGTTAATGGCGCAGTATAAATACAAGTTGTTATTTGAAGCCAAGTAACCTCACTCCTATATGTGCTTAGAATTCTTACGGGCTGGTTTGTAGGGTTGGAAACTCTGGTTGGACATAGGTATCATCACATGACCATCCAACTGCCCTGCCCCCACTCTCATGCCATTGTTTGCCCGACACATCCATTATCGCAGTGCACCGTCTTCCCACGCCAAATGGAAAGTGAACAGATTCTTTGCTACCATAATGAATGATTCTTGATTTGTCAGTCAAACAGCCTCTTCCTGCCCCCATCTCTAATATTTTTATAACTAATAAACAAGTGTTCAAGGTAAATGGAAAAAAAACCCCACATTTTTTTAACGCCCCAATTATTTTTCTGCAGAGTAACTGGAAGCAGAGTCCCGAAGATTATTCTTTAATTCCTGCAGACTCCAGGATATTTCAGGTGGGTTGGCAACCCTACTGGTCTGTCCGGCTTGAATTTTGTACGGTTGGAGGTTTGTAAAAGGCTGCTCTTAGTGCTGTTGCCTCACTGTTGGATAAATCCCAAATCTGAACACCAAGATCTTTTTTTTAATTTTTTCGTTCACGGGATGTGGGCGTCACTGGCAAGGCCAGCATTTATTGCCCATTCCTAATTGCCCCAGAGAAGGTGGTGGTGAGCTGCCTTATACAATTGAGTGGTTTGCTAGGCCATTTCAGAGGTTAAGGGCTGGATTTTACCTGCTGAAGCGAGTTGGGGGCGGGACTGCTGCCTTCCAGGTTCTAGTCCCGCCCCCCAGTGATGTCAGCGCACAGATGCTATTTCTCCTTGATTGGCCTTGTTGAGCCCGCCCTGCGGGCTTGCCGGCCAATTAAGGGAAAGCTGGTGTCAGATGACATCAGTTGATGATGCTTCATCTGCCGGTTTTCTTAAAGGGACATGTTCCATTTATTTTTGACAGATGATTTGTCAGTGTTTGACAGCATTGAGGTGCAGTCAAACACTGACAATCACTGTACAAAGGTGAGCCCTTGCACCCAAGCTCGCCAATGACTCTCTCCTTAGGATAAAACAGATGGCAGCTGCAGGTGAGGTTACAGAAGCGATCTGTCACTTCTTCCAATGAGGTGAGGCCACACAAACTCTTCAAGGCTTGTCCCCGCCAGAAAAATCTAAACACATTAAAAATGTCTTTCCCAACATCGCCTTACCTCTGATACTCACCAGTGTCCCATTGGATCCTTCACACCACTTCTGCAGCTGTCACCGCTACACAAACATTGCAACAGACCCACAGCACACCTCACTTATCCTGGCGGGGTTCCCCGATGTCGGGAAGCCCACAGCAGAAGTCTCAAAATGGGCAAAAGCCTCTTAACAGGTAGTTAACAGGCAGTTAAGTGGCTATAATTCTCTTCCCACCGCTAGGAGTCGGGTCCCTGCCCAAATCGGGGACCAGACTCCCGGGAAGATTGTTTGGAGGCGGGTTGGGAGTGGGTTCGGGATCCACTCCCATTCTTTTTGATTTTGCCAGCAATTCTGCCTCCAAACCCGCCTCCTCAGGGCTGGTAAAATCCAGCCCTAAGAGTCAACCACATTGCTGTGGGTCTGGAGTCACATATAGGCCAGACCAGGTAAGGACAGTAGATTTCCTTCCCTAAAGGACATTAGTGAACCAGATGGGTTTTTACAACAATCCGGTAGTTTCATGGTCATCATTACTAATACTAGCTTTTTATTCCAGATTTATTTATTAACTGAATCGTGATGGGATTATGAACTCATGTCTCCGGATCATTAGTCCAGGCCTCTGGATTACTAGTCCAGTAACATAACCACTAAGCTATCGTTCCCATCTATCAGTATCAGTAATTTCAAAGATGTTAATGGGAATATGGATTTCAACTTTATAGGACAGGACTCGCAAAAACTGACACCTAGGAGAAGCAGGTCAGGAAATTGCAGGTCTACGGCCTGTGATATTCAAACATGTACCTTGCAAGTGCTGCTCCTCACTCGGAGTGCCCAATTGGGTTACAAGTTCTTGTATGTGGCTCTGGAAACTTCGTGTTACACACCCCTTAGGCCCAAAAAGATGAAAGCTTGTCACATTTTCTGAACATTATTCCACAGAAAGAGTTTGGAAAAATTGGTCTTCTGCTGTTGTTTTTAAAGCAATAGTGTATTCACGCAAGTCAACAAAAACGCCTTTGAGACAAGAGGCAGCTCGATGTCAATGAGCTAATTTTGACGTTGTCTTCCCATGGACTGTAAATAAGCAATTTGTTAGCTTGTCTTGGTGTTAAAAACACCTGATACCCGTTGTATTGGAAAATCTTTGGACCCTTTTTGTGTCTGTAAACGGGAGATAAGAGAAAGAGGTAGAGCATGTAGTTAGGTTTTGGAAACAGAAAGCAATGAGGCAGACTAGGGCCAGAAAGCTTAGGGTGCATGCAAGTTATTTATTTAAGGCATGCAAGACGACCCACTGATGCGGGGAAGTGTGGCGTGTTCTTACCTTGGTGTAATAACACAATGTAAAGTTGTATTGATTTAAATTAGGTAAGTTCGATCATAACTGTAGTCTGTACATTTACCATAGTGTGAAATAAAGCAGCTTATCGATCAGTATTAAGTCTTGTCTCATCAAATGTTTGCTCAGTCTGTGTTTGAAGAGATTGAAGAAGCATCAGCTGCTGAAATTGCTTACAGGAGTGGCGGACACCATTGAACCTCCATGCCCGGTTACCCCGATTGAACAGCCGGTGAGCGGTGTGCGCGGGGCCTCTAGACTGCTGCGTGGCCGCACAGCTTAAAGGGAACATTGGTGCTGGCCCATAATGGCTCCCCCACCCGCACCTCCACCAGGAGTACTTTTCCCTCTTTTGAATGGGCAGCAGAACCTGAACCCTCGTCTTAGTCAGTGCACGGCCACCTCACAAACTGAGCACCAATTGGCGCACTCATTGAAAGAAGCCACAAGCACAGTTGGCATTGGAAATGAAAGTGCCATGCTGGTACATTAGAGTGGATGTTCGTCTATGGCAGGGTCGTGGCATGTTTGCTGCCTACGAAGGTGCTTTAATCTAACTCTAACCCCTGCTATATTTAAGCTGACACCAGGTGCAATAAGTAGCAAAGTATTCCATTCCCCAGCATTTGACATCCATCATCTTGATGAGCACAAATAAAATCACCAACCCTCTCCCACCCACTGCCTGTAAGAACATGCTGTCCAGTTAGCTGATGACTTCATCGCGTCTTTTTGGTTACACAAAAATATTCAAAACATCCACGGTTAGATCTGTGCGTCTCGAGCTTCCAAAAATGCAACGGTGCTGGCCAATGTTCCCTGTAATTTTTTTTTTCGTGGCCGGGTCAAGTGGCTGCATGGCCCATTCAAATCTTGGCCCATGCGTGGTTATTCCGATTGAAAAGCCGGTGAGCGGCCTGCACGGGACCTCCAGACCACTGCGTGGCCGCGCAGCTTAAAAGGAATGTTGGTGCTGACCCATAATGGCTCCTCTGCCCGCACCTCCACTGGGTGCACTTTTCCCTATTTTGAATGGGCAACTACAGGAAACTTTGTGCTGTCCGGCACTGACGGGACCGAGCTGTTGCCGTCCCATCAAAACTGCCGGACAAACCAGCGCTAATGTTGAAACATATGGAGATTTTGAGCTCCGTATCTGGCAACAAACCCTGTTGCTTAGCAACAGCTTCTAAACAGTCGGCCGTACCTTGCAAGCGTCTCTGTAGCTTAGCAACAGCTTCAGCGAGACCTTGCAGAGCCTGACTGGTGAAAAAAAAGCAACAAAAAGAAAAAAAACCTAACGAAACGGCTCCTGATTTTTGCCGGTGGCTCGAGCATTCCGGACAGTTAACCTCCAGATAAACCACAGTTTCCTGTAGAACACAAAATGTTTGCCCAGAGAGCTTTGCCTGTAGCACACTTGGTTGGAGAGAATGAAACCCAGCGAGGCAGCATTTCTTAAAGGACTGCAGCTCACCGTTATTTGGAAGGCAAGAACAGGAGTAGGCCATTCAGCCCCTCGAGCCTGTTCCGCCCTCCAACTCCATGCTTTTCAAAAGGCCTTTGATAAGGTACCACATAGTAGGCTCATGTCAAAGTTTAGGGCATGTGGAGTCAGGGGAAAAATAGCTGAATGGATAGCAAATTGGCTGCAATGAGTAGGGGTTAAGAGTAATTATTCAGATTGGAGGGAGGTAGAAAGCGGTGGTCCACAAGGATCAGTGCTGGAATCACTGTTATTCATAATTTACATTAATAATTTGGACTTAAGAACTGAATATCAAAATTTACAGATGATACCAAATTGGGAAAGAATCCAACCTAATACAAGAAGACGTTGGCAACTTATGCACTTTGGTAGGAAAAATAAAAACATCACCTACACCTTAGAAAATAAGAAACTGAATAGGGTGGAAGAGCAAAGGGATCTAGGGACACAAGTGAACAAATCATTAAAAGCAGCATCGCAGGTCAGCAAAGCAATTAAAAATGCTAACAAAGCACTGGGATTTATTTCTAGGGGAATAGAATTCAAAAGTAGCCAAGTTAAACTTGCATAGGACCCTGGACAGGCCACACTTGGAGTACTGTGCACAGTTCTGGTCTCCATACTATAAAAAGGACATAGAAGCACTGGAGAAAGTGCAAAAAAGATTTACAAGGATAGTACCAGAACTGAGAGTTTACAGCTATAAAAAGAAAGACTTACATTTATATAGCGCCTTTCACGACCACCGGACATCCCTAAGTGCTTTACAGCCAATGAAGTACTTTTTGGAGTGTAGTCACTGTTGTAATGTGGGAAACGCGGCAGCCAATTTGTGCACAGCAAGCTCCCACAAACAGCAATATGATAACGACCAGATAATCTGTTTTAGTGATGATGATTGAGGGATAAATATTGGCCCGGACACCGGACATAACTCTCCTGCTCATCTTAAAACTAGTGCCATAGGATCTTTTACATCCACCTGAGAGAGCAGACAGGGCCTCAATTTAGCGCCTCAACCGAAAGACGGCACCTCCGACAGTGCAGCACTTCCTCAGCACTGCACTGGAGTGGGACTTGAACCCACAACTTTCTGACTCAGAAGCAAGGGTGCTACCCACTGAGCCACGGCTGACACTATGGGGAAAGACTGAACAGGTTGAGATTTTTTTTCTTTAGAAACGAGAAGACTTAGAGGTGACCTTTAAAATGATGAATGGGTTGAACAGGGTGGATGTGGAGAGAAAGTTTCCACTTGTGGGAGAATCCAGAACTAGGGGCCATAAATTCAAAGTACAGGTAGACTATCCTTTATCTGAAAACCTCGGGACCAGCGTGTTTCGGTTTTCGGAAAATTTCGGATTTCAGAAGGTATTTTATAAGACTGGGAAATTTGTCGGGGGTGGGGGTCGGCGGGGGTCGGGGTCGGCGGTGGGGGTCGGCGGGGGGGTCGGCGGGGGGGTTGGCGGGGGGTCGGCGGGGGTCGGGGTCGGCGGGGGTCCGCGGGGGGTCGTCGTCGGGGGTGGGGGTCGGCGGGGGTGGGGGTCGGCGGGGGGTCGGGGGTGGGGGTCGGCGGGGGTCGGGGTCGGCGTGGGGGTCGGCGGGGGTCCGCGGGGGGGTCGTCGGCGGGGGTCGGGGTCGTGCGCACGACTTACGCTGACCCTCTGCTCAGCGTAAGTCGTGCGCCACTCTGGTCATGTCGTGCGCACGACTTACGCTGAACGAAAAAACCTTCGGTTTTTAGAGGGTTTCGGTTTTCAGAAGTTCGGATAAAGGGTAGTCTACCTGTAGTTACTAATGAATCCAATCGGGAAATAAGGAGAAATTTCTTTACTCAGAGAGTGGTTAGAATGTGGAACTCGCTACCACAAGAAGCGGTTGAGGCGAATAGCTTAGATGCTTTCAAAAGGAAAGTAGACGCATACATGAGAGAAAAGGGAATAGAAAGATATGCTGAAAGGCTGAGATGAGGTGGATAGAATGGGAGGAGACTCATGTGGAGTGTAAGCAGTAGCACAGCCTAGATGGGCCAAGTGGCCTGTTTCTGTGCTGTACATTCTAGGATTAGATCATGGTTGATCTGTACTTAAACTCCATTTTCCCACCTTGGTTCTACATCCCTTAATAGCCTTGCCTAAGAAAAATCTATCAATCTCAGTTTTAAAATTTTCAATTGACCTATCCGCAAAAGCTTTATGGGGGAGAGAGTTTCAGATTTCCACTACCCTTTCTGTGAAGAAGTGCTTCCTGACATCAGCCCTGAACAGCCTAGCTCTAATTTTAAGATTATGTCCCCGTGTTCTGGACTCCCCCCACCAGAGGAAATAGTTTCTCTCCATCTACCCTTCCAAATCCTTTGACCTTCTTAAACACATAGAAACATAGAAGATAGGAGCAGGAGTAGGCCATTCGGCCCCTCGAGCCTGCTCCGCCATTCAATGCGATCATGGCTGATCATCAAAATTCAGTACCCTGTTCCTGCCTTCTCCCCATATCCCTTGAGCCCTTTAGCCTTAAGAAATATATCCAACTCCTTCTTGAATATATTTAATGAATTGGTCTCTACTGCCTTCTGTGGAAGAGAATTCCACAGGTTCACCACTCTCTGGGTAAAGAAATTCCTCCTCATCTCTGTCCTAAATGGCTTACCCCTTATCCTTAGACTGTGACCCCTGGTTCTGGACTCCCCGCCATCAGGAACATCCTTCCTGCATCTAGTCTGTCTAGTCCTGTTAGAATTTTATAAGTTTCAATGAGATCCCCTCTCATTCTTCTAAACTCCAGCGAGTACAAGCCCAATCGACCCAATCTCTCCTCATACGTCATTCCTGCCATCCCAGGTATCAGCCTGGTGAATCTTCACTGCACTCCTTCCATGGCAAGAACATCCTTCCTCAGATAAGGTGACCAAAACTGCACACAATACTCAAGGTGTGGTCTCACCAAGGCCCTGTACAACTGCAGCAAGACATCCTTGTTCCTGTACTCAAACCCTCTCGCTAAGAAGGCCAACATACCATTTGCCTTCTTAACCGCCTGCTGCACCTGCATGCTTACCTTCAGCGACTGGTGCACAAGGACACCCAGGTCTCGTTGCACTTCCCTTTCTCCCAATTTTTTGCCATTCAGATAATAATCTGCCATCTTGTTTTTGACACCAAAGTAGATAACCTCACATTTATCCATGTTATATTGCATCTGCCATGCTTCTGCCCAATTACCCAACCTGTCCAAATCATACTGGAGTTTCTCGGCATCCTCCTCACAGCACACATGCCCACCCAGCTTTGTGTCGTCTGCAAACTTGGAGATATTACATCTAGTTCCCTCGTCCAGATCATTAATATATATTGTGAATAGCTGGGGTCCAAGGACCGATCCCTGCGGTACCCCACTAGTCACTGCCTGCCACTCGGAAAAAGACCCGTTTATTCCAATTCTTTGCTTTCTGTCTGCCAACCAGTTCTCTATCCAAGTCAATACCTTGCCCCCAATCCCATGTGCCTTAACTTTACACGCTAATCTCGTATGTGGGACCTTATCGAAAGTCTTCTGAAAGTCCAAATACACCACATCCACTGGTTCTCCCTTATCTATTTTACCAGTTACATCCTTAAAAAATTCCAGTAGATTAGTCAAGCACAATTTACCTTTTGTAAATCCATGTTGACTTTGTCTGATCCTGTCACTGTTTTCCAAGTGCTCTGCTATTACATCTTTTATAATGGACTCTAGCATTTTCCCCACTACCGATGTCAGGCTTACTGGTCTGTAATTCCCTGATTTCTCTCTACCACCTTTATTGAACAGTGGGGTAACATTAGCTACCCTCCAATCCATGGGTACTGTTCCAGAGTCTATCGAATTTTGGAAGATGACCAGCAATGCATCTACTATTTCTAGGGCCACTTCCTTAAGTACCCTAGGATGTAGATTATCAGGCCCTGGGGATTTATCGGCCTTCAATCTCGTCAATTTCTCTAACACCATTTCCCTACAAATACTGATTTCTGTCAGTTCCTCCCTTTCATTAGACCCTATGTTCCCCGACATCTCTGGGAGGTTATTTGTGTCCTCCTTTGTGAAGACAGAACCAAAATATGTATTTAATTGGTCAGCCCAGTTAGCTCAGCCCAGCTCAAGGGAATAGAAGCCTAGTCTCTGCAACATGTCCTCATAATTTAACCCTTTTAGCCCCGGTATCACACTGGTGAATTCCTCCAAGGCCACTGTACATGAAAAAGTGGGCTTGTAGGAACGGAGGTTCCTAGCTGAAGAATTGAGATCGACGCAGAGAATCAAAAACAATAAAATTTAATGAACAAACGAAGTTATACAGTAAACTGCTGGATACAATGCAAATAGGTCTGGTCTGGTTGAAAGCCTCTCTAGAACTGCTAGAAGGTTCCGAGCACTGACGTCATGACGTCATCACGTTCTTCCCGCCATTGGGGGATCACGTGATGGGCGGCATGATGTCATCACGCGGAGTAAAGGAAAGAAGCCATAGTACAGTTAATAGATACATTAAAGGTGCAGCCCCCGGTTGCACTACATTGCTGTTAAAGGAATTATAAACAATTGTCCTGAATCCCCTGGTGGCTCCGCCACATGCGCCCCCCCCCTGAATTGTCTTTAACAGAAAAGGTAAGACGAGAAGGGGGTCTGACGAGTCTGTCCGACCGACTGCGATACTCCGGCAACTGGAACGGTGCGCTAGAAGATGAACTGGCAGTTGGCTGTGGTTGGGACGGTGCCGCAGGCGTAGGAGAAGAAGTGGCCAGCTGTGGTTGACCTGATGAGGCGGGTACGGGCGACCCAGCGGCTGACTGTGGCTGTACTGGACCGACGGCCGACGGTGGACGCCCACGACGAGGTGGTTGAGTGGTGACGACTGGCTCGCTCAGATCCAGATGAGCCGGTTTTAACCGGTCGATGGAGATGTGATCAGGCTTACCGCCGACATCGACTGTGAAAGACTTGTCACCTGACGAGATGACGCGGAACGGACCAGTGTAAGGCGGTTTGAGCGGGTCTCTGTGAGCATCTTGATGAATGAAAATGTATTCGGCGCTCTTAAGCTCCACCGGGACATGGGAGCGCTGCAGGTCATGATGAGACGTAGGCACTGGGATGAAATTCTTAGCCGCCGCTTGGTGGCTGACAAGCTGCTGAGCTGCGGACCAGGGTTCCGTATAAGGAGGAAGAAAATCGCCAGGAACTCTGAGTGGTTGGCCGTAAACCAGCTCTGCAGAAGAAGATTGCAGGTCATCCTTAGGAGCCGTGCGAAGACCCAGCAGCACCCAAGGGAGCCTGTCCACCCAACCAGTCCCACGAAGACTAGCACGCAGTGCAGCTTTAAGGGACCTGTGAAATCTCTCGCACAGACCATTTGCCTGTGGATGATAGGCGGTGGTGCGATGAAGCTTGGTACCCAAACCCTGAGCCACGGCATTCCAAAGTTCCGAGGTAAATTGAGGTCCTCGGTCGGAGGAGACGTCGGCCGGTACCCCGAACCGAGCCACCCATGACGAGAGGAAGGCTCTGGAAATGTCCGCCGCTGTGGTGGCAACCAAAGGAATTGCCTCTGGCCACCGGGTGGTGCGGTCTACCACGGTGAGGTGATGAGTGAAACCACGAGAAGGGAGAGGGCCAACCAGGTCCACGTGAACATGGTCGAAGCGACGCTCTGGAACTGGAAAAGTGGCCACTGGGGCCTTAACATGGCGTTGGATTTTGGACTTCTGGCAACTCACGCAGGTATTGGTCCAGTCACGGACGTCGCGATGCATGCCTTTCCAGACGAACTTCTTTGCCATGAGTCGTTGTGAAGCCCTCATACCAGGGTGCGACAAACCGTGGATTGCGTCGAAAACTCTCCTGCGCCATTCGACTGGTACAATTGGTCGGGGGACTCCCATCGAGATGTCGCAAAGGAGTGTGGTCCCTGCGGCCTGAAAACTGACATCAGCCACTTGTAAGCTGGAAGGTGTGGTCCGGTACGCCTGCTCTTCAGGGTCTGCCATCTGTTCTTCTGCCAAACCAACATAGTCGATTCCCAGGTGGACTGCGTGGACCGGGGCGCGGGAGAGACAATCCGCCACCAGGTTGTCCTTGCCAGACACATGTTGTATGTCTGTTGTAAATTCTGATATGAACGTAAGATGACGCTGTTGCCGAGCCGACCATGGTTCCGCTGTCTTGCCATGGCAAACGTAAGTGGCTTGTGGTCTACGAAAGCTGTGAATGGGCACCCTTCCAGTAAGAAGCGAAAATGGCGGATGGCCAGGAAAAGTGCCAACAACTCCCTATCAAAGGTACTGTATTTGCGTTCATTTTTTCGCAATTGGCAGCTAAAGAAAGCCAGTGGTTGCCACGTGCCGTTGACCAATTGCTCCTGCACTGCCCCGATGGCATAATCAGATGCATCTGTGGTAAGGGCGATGGTTGCACCTGGAAGAGGATGTGCTAACATGGTCGCATCAGCCAAAGCGTCCTTCGTGTTGAGGAATGCCTGGTCCATCTGGGGTGTCCAGCCGATGGGGTCTTTACCCGATTTACCTTTTAGAGCCTCGTACAACGGTTGCATTAACAGGGCCGCCTTGGGGACGAAACGATGATAAAAATTGACCATCCCCAGAAATTCCTGGAGAGCCCTGACGGTCTGAGGACGTGGGAACGAGGTAACTGCCTCCACCTTCGTAGCCCGCGGAACGCCGCCTTCTGAGGTGATTCTGGGTCCCAGAAAATCAATGCTTTGTAAGCCAAACTGGCACTTGGCCGGGTTGATAATAAGGCCATGCTGGCTGAGACGAGAAAAAAGGGTACGCAAGTGCATAATGTGCTCTTTCTTGCTGGTACTAGTGATGAGGATGTCGTCGAGGTAGACGAAGATGAATGGCAGATCGCGCAACACAGAATCCATGAGATGCTGGAAGGCTTGCGCCGCGTTTTTCAACCCAAACGGCATATGAAGGAACTCAAAGAGCCCGAAAGGCGTGATGACAGCGGTTTTGGGGACATCCTGAGGATGAACGGGCACTTGATGATACCCCCGGACCAGGTCTACTTTGGAAAAGATGGAATTCCCTGCCAGGTGGGCCGAAAAATCCTGTATGTGAGGAATTGGGTACCGATCTGGAGTAGTAGCTTCATTCAGGCATCTGTAGTCGCCGTATGGTCGCCATCCGCCGCCCAGTTTAGGAACGATGTGTAATGGTGAAGACCAAGGACTATTTGCTCGCCGAATAATTCCCAGGCGCTCCATGGTATGGAACTCCGCCTTTGCGGCTGCGAGTTTACCGAGTTCCAGCCTTCGAGCCCGTGCATAAACTGGGGATCCTGTTGTGGTAATGTGGTGCGCCACACAGTGCCTCGCGACTGAAGAAGAAAAAGTGGGCCTGGTGAGCTCCGGAAACTCACCGAGAAGACGAGAGAACTCATCTGGAGATGGGACTGCACAGGCAACTGACCAAGACACAGCGGTGCTGCGGTGGCAGGGGACCGAATGAAAGGTGGCCGCGTTGATTAACTGGCAGTGCCGGACGTCGACGAGAAAACCATTGGCGCAAAAAAAATCTGCCCCCAGGATGGCCTGTGAGACTTTCGCTGTGATGAACTCCCAAACGAAATGCTGGCCGCCAAAATGCAACTGGACCCTACGCTTTCCGAATGTGTGGATTGCCGCACCATTGGCTGCCTCGAGGGAGGGACCGTGACCGCTGGATTGAAGATCGAGCTTCGACGCTGGTAGGATACTGCACTGGGAGCCAGTATCACAGAGAAAACATCAACCTGACAGGGAGTCTGTGATATAAAGGAGTTTCCCTGCGGAACCGACAGCCATCGCAACTCCGGCGTGTCCCCTGGGCCCTGTCGCCCTTCTCAGAAACCGCTGGTTTGAGGTAGGTTTTTTTGAGGGGAAAAACTGCAGGGAGGACGGCAGCATCGGGCTTTCACGCCAAAACGAGCGTGGTATGCACACCAGCCTGCTGACGGAGGAGTCGGCTTCGCTCTTGTGGGGGATGGGCGCCTCGTGGCCGCACAACATTGTTGCATGACGGTGAAAATTTTATCCGCTTCTGCAGCGAGTTCAGCACAGTCCATGATCGCGGAATTGGCCAAGGCCGTCTGTACTGGCTCTAGCAACTGGCAGAGAAACAACTCCCGGAACAGAAAACATTCCGATTCCGAGCCCAAGAGCGTGAGCATCTGGCTCATGAGCTCCGATGGCTTTGCGTCCCCGAGGCCGGGCATGGAGATAAGTCTGTGAGCACATTCCGACTTGGACAGACCGAAAACCTGCAGTAACCGTGTTTTTAAAGCTTCGTACTTGCCATCGTCCGGAGGACTCCCGAGGAGGCTGACGACCCGCGAAGCCGTGGCACTGTCGAGGGCGGAGACCACGTAATAATAACGGGTCGAATCCGCTACTACTCCCCGGATTGCAAATTGGGCTTCCGCCTGGAAAAACCACGTGGCAGGTTGTTGCTCCCAAAATTGCGGCAGTTTGAGGGTGACGGCGTTCGTGTCCATGATGTAACTTCAACGAAAATTGTTCGAAGAAATCAGGGTTACCAATGTAGGAATGGAGGTTCTAGCTGAAGAATTGAGATCGACGCAGAGAATCAAAAACAATAAAATTTAATGAACAAACAAAGTTATACAGTAAACTGCTGGATACAATGCAAATAGGTCTGGTCTGGTTGAAAGCCTCTCTAGAACTGCTAGAAGGTTCCGAGCACTGACGTCATGATGTCACCATGTTCTTCCCGCTGTTGGGGGATCACGTGACAGGCGGCATGACGTCATCACGCGGAGTAAAGGAAAGAAGCCATAGTACAGTTAATAGATACATTAAAGGTGCAGCCCCCGGTTGCACTACATTGCTGTTACAGGAATTATAAACAATTGCCCTGAATCCCCTGGTGGCTCTGCCACAGGCTGCATTTTGTTTGTACTGAATATTACTGTCTTTCTCTAAATTGAGCAAAGAAGAGGTGTGCTAACTCAGACCTGCCAGCAGTGACTGCATGTCATTTGCAGAGCCTTGGAGAATTGTGCCCATACAGCTTATTAATTGGTGGAATCCATCATATGTTTGTGTGGTGTTGTCACTGGGAAGTGCAAGCAGTGTATCTTTAATCTTGAATTCTGCAGTAACGGTGACTAGATTGAATTTTTGTCTTAATGTTTGTGCCTTTGTGGGTCCCCCGTCACTGAGCCTCAGAGGCACAAACAGGGTGGTGGTTGTTATGTGATGCATGCCACGATCGAATAGCACGCCGACTCTCAATGTCTGGGCTCACGCATGAAGAATAGCCAGAGGCCGGCAAAGGTTCTAGTTTCCTCCTGCTGAAGCTGTCTACTGCAGCGCTAACCATCCCAGTAACAGAGAGGGGTGTTCCTTGATGATGAAGGGTGCAGTGCATCAGTGCAAGTGTCAAAATCAACTTCAAAAACCCTCTTGCTTTTAGCTGCCCATCGATAATTGACGAACTGGCAGAGCCTGGGTCCAGTCAAGAATTTCAAAATAGGGCCACCTTCATCCAGCTAGGGCTGTTTATTCTGCCCAGTGTGACGTATCGAAGCTAGTTCAAGGAGCTGCAGACCCTTCCAGCTCAACCACGCTCTCAAAGACCAACTTCAAAGTTGGACGTGCTTACCTGCTCCAAATACAAAGTCGTTGCTTTCTCTTTTCAAGGGCTTGGTCCTGTCAAGGTGTTCTTTTTTTTTCTCAAATGCTGAAATAAAACATAAAGGGGGATAAATTCAGTATCGCCCCATTTGGGGCGCCATTATCGGCCACGCGCAAAGTTTAGCGCCTGGCGCTAATTATCGCCTCCGACAGCAAACTTGGCTTTTATCGCCCCTGGAGGTGATTGGAGCGCTAAATCAGGCGCTTCACACCTGTCTTAAGGCGCAAAGGCCGAGGAGTGAGGCGCTACCTCAGAGCGCTGGCGAAGCAAGGAAGGGCAAATCAAAATGAATCTGCAAAGTGCTGCTCAGTACTCAAAACTCCTTCACACAGCGTTGAATCTCTCCAGAAGTCTCTCTCTCTCTCTCTCAGAATGCGTGGTGCAAAAATGTCACCAACAAAAAAAGGCAGGAAGCTGTCGCCTTTAAATAGCGCTCCCCCAGTCCCTTTCTGACAGCATAATGCTCCCCTCAACCTGTCGTTGCTAGCAGCAGGCGGTAAGGCAGGGGGCGCCACTCAATATCCGGTACGGGGCACTAACGGGGCGTTGCGCACTCGACTGACATCACAATCTGACGAAGGGTCATCGACCTGAAACGTTAACTCTGTTTCTCTCTCCACAGATGCTGCCTGACCTGCTGAGTATCTCCAGCATTTTCTGTTTTTATTTCCCATTATTAACCTATTGCTATCCATCTAGCTATAATATGATTACATCACCTAACCTCAGCCTCCTTGGAACAATTACATGGTGCACCTTCTGGAACCCTCCAGAAAGTGCTGTCGACTGTTACAAACGGTGCAGCGAGAGAGTGTGTAATCCTCAACCTGGATCAGCAGAAGGTTCACAGGCAAGCGAGAACTCACTAGTTACTTTGGGGGAAAAATTCAGTTGTTTGCACCTCCTATTAGCGCCTTAAGAGGGCGCAAAGCAACTAGAGGCCGGGCGCGGCGATGTTTGCGCTGCTCGTGAAATTAACTAGACATTTTGCGGCGGCGCTAAACACTACCGCCACGACCTCCTGCGCCAGCAGATCGTGACGTCAGTCGAGTGCGCAATGCCCCGGTCGCACCCCGGACCGGATATTGAGTGGCGCCCCCTGCCTTACCGCCTGCTGCTAGCAACGACAGGTTGAGGGGAGCGTTTTGCTGTCAGAAAGGGACTAGGGGAGCACTTTTTAAAGGTGACCGCTTCCTGCCTTTTTTTGTTGGTGACATTTTTGCACCACGCATTCTGAGAGAGAGAGAGAGAGACTTCTGGTGAGATTCAACGCTGTGTGAGGGAGTTTTGGGTACTGAGCAGCACTTTGCAGGTTTATTTTGATTTGCCCTTCCTTCGCCAGCGCTCTGAGGTAGCGCCTCGCTTCTCGGCCTTTGCGCCTTAAGACAGGTGTGAAGCGCCTGATTTAGCGCTCCAATCACCTCCAGGGGCGATAAAAGCCAAGTTTGCTGTCGGAGGCGATAATTAGCACCAGGCGCTAAACTTTGCGCATGGCCGATAATGGCGCCCCAAACGGGGCGATACTGAATTTTTCCACCTAGATCTGTCAGACAGATGGGGGAAGGACATAAAAAAAAATCAAGGATGTGTTCACCGCATTTCAAAACGGACATTGGATATGGTGCAGTGAAGAGCAAGAAGAATGAAAGAGGATGAACAATCAAGGAAGGCTAGATAATCTTAGGCTTCACAGTCTGTAAATAGGGGTAAGGTCACCACCAAGCTCTATGTTGAGCGCTCTGATAATTCCTTGTTTGAATCTCTTCGATCCAGCTTTCACTGTGTTGAAAGTAACCAATGACCTATCTGAGTTGGCATTAATCCACACGACCTCCAACACTGCTGCCTGAGCAAAGTCTCCCTCGACCTCCACCCTTGACCTTGATGGCCTCCACTAGCTACGTTCAAAATTCAAAATATACAAAGGGCCTAAGCCCCGGACGCCTATACTTCAGCCTTTACCAATATGGCGGGCAGCACGCAGCTGGCGTGGAATGTGCGCGTGCACGCCCTCCGCCAAGTTGGAACCTTAGAGACGTCCATGTTGTGTCTGTAAAAGAGGTGTGGCGTCAACACATTTCTAGGCCATTGTGTATCGGCAGAGACTGAGGTGCGCCACTGAGAACGGGATAGATTTCCCCGTCAGCCTTTGTGTAACTCAGGAGAGCGAGAGGGTTCCTAAATATCTCCGTGCATGCACTTTATTTTAAAATGCAGAAGAGGTTGGTGTAGATGGAGATTAAGTTGAACAAAAGAATATCTGTGTCTCAAAGCATTAAGCAAAAGAAAAGGGAAACAATTTTAATACAAGCAGTAAAAGTATTTGTAACAAAGCCAAACTTAGAGGGGGTGCAATAAAGTTTCATTAGATTGATTCCTGGGATGAGAGTGCTGTCCTATGAGGAGAGATTGAGCAGAATGGGCCTATATTCTCTGGAGTTTAGAAGAATGAGGGGTGATCTCATTGAAACGTATAAAACTCTCAGAGGGCTTGACAGGGTAGATGCTAAGAGACAGTTTCCCCTGGTTTGAGAGTCTAGAACCAGGGATCACAGTCCCAGGATAAGAGGTCGGCCATTTAGGACTGAGATGAAGAGAAATTTCTTCACTTAGAGGGTGGTGAATGTTTGGAATTCTTTAATCCAGAGGACTGTGGATGCTCAGTCGTTGAGTATATTCAAGACTGAGATCGATTGATGTTTGGACACTAAGAGAATCAAGTGATTTGGGGATCAGGCTGGAAAGTGGAGTTGATGTAAAAGATCTTCCATGATTGTACTGAATGGCGGCGCAGGCTCGAGGGGCCGTATGGCCCACTCCTGCTCCTATTTCTTATGTGATGTTCTTAAACAAGACATGACACAACCTGGCACCCTCAAGGAAACAAATAGGGAAGAATTTAAGGCTCTCGATATTTTTAGCAGTTCTATAACGACAGGGCCTTGTACCTTTGAAGTCTGAATGATAGTGAATGTTATACAAATAGTCAAAAGAAAGAGAGATCTGAATTTGTGCATTCTAAAAAAAGTCAGTTTGATAATCTGTTGGGGGCATTTAAAGAATACCAAGGCCTTTAGTGGTAGTGAGTGTCCTGCCTCGCAAATCTACTGGAATTCTTTCAGGAGGTCAGTAACCTCTGTGGCTATCCAGTGCATATCATTTACTTAGATTTTCAGAAGGCTTTTAATGAAGTTCTGCATTCCAGCCATTTAAAGAATACAGGAAACTTTGGTTTATCTGGAGGTTGTATGTCCGGAAACCTCGATCTAACGGCAGAAATCAGCAGCCGTTTTGGTTAGTTTGTTTTTCTTCTCCTAGCATTTTTTTTAACAGTCAGGCTCTGGAAAGCGTCTCTGTAGCTTAGCAACAGCTTCAGAGACGCTTCCAAGGTACGGGCCGAGTGTTTACAAGCTGTTGCTAAGCAACAGTGTTTGTTGTCAGATACGGAGATGAAAACCTCCGTATCCTTCAACATTAGCGCTGGTCTATCCGGAAGTTTTCATAGATCAGCATCACGCCGGTCCCGTCGGTGCCGGATATCGAAGTTTCCTGTATATGCAGAGATGCATAGAGTTAATGGCAAATCAGCGAGAACTGGCTTGGAAGGAAGTAGGACCAATCAGCAAAAAGTAAATTTAGAGCATTTATCAGGCAAAAATGTCTCCATTCAGAGTGATAGATATTTGGTATAATCTAACTACCGAGGGAATAGAGGCAAAAAACATTGGGCTTTTTTTTTTGTATTGTCAACAAGGTGATGGGAACGGAACTGTTCTCATTTCAGGGACCCAGCATCAGTGTCACACACTCCCAGGACACGCACAGAGCACTCAGATGCAGAGCAAAGCTCCCTCTACTCTGCACAATGTGCAGCTGCTTCAAGCTCAGAAGTCCGCCTCCTACTGCACCAGTGTGGAATTTCTTCAATTTTATCCACACCATCCGTTTTCAGGCCTGTCTGAGTGATTCAACCAATCAGTGCCAAATTAGGGCCAGTTTTTGTGCTCTAGGCCCATGCCCGTTGGGAAATAAATTGAGAATGCCCAAAGTCACATAGGACCAGCTTTCCAGAGGAGACTTTCACTTCAGGCTGGGTTTAAAATTGAGATCCCTTGGGGTGAAAGGATAGTGTCTAAACCACTGCCCCACCCAGTTCCCACATTGGGGTTATTCACAATACAATTAGGTGGCCTGCAGGGAGCGCTACGCTACTAGAGGGATGGACATCAATGTGTTGAGTCGCTTCTTTATCAACTTTAAAGCCCTGGTTTTAATTCGGGGTGAGAGTGAGGAGCGCGCCGATGTGAGGCCCGGGGCATTTTAACTCCCGGGAAGTCAGGGGCAGGGTGGCCCAAGGACTAGTGGTGGGGCCCGGAGGAGCACTCCTGCACCTCCTGGCCCCTAAAGAAAAGTAAACATAACTAACCTTTCCGGCCCTCTTCTGGGCCTGCTGTTCCTCAGCACCGGGTTTCCATGGCGAGCCGGCACCAGGCACACCAGCCTCGCTGCTACTGGTTAAAATGCGGTCGGGGTCTGAATGACGTCATCAAACCCCGACTTTTCAATGTGAATGAGGCCCTCGCCTGCCTTGGGCGAGGGCCTTACATGCTGCCCGAAGCGTGCCTGTTAAAATGGCGAGGCGCGTGTACTCTTTTGTGTGGACACTTAAAACAAATAGACTGTAACTAATAAAACTTTAAAAGAACCTTAACAAATTAAATTAAAATTTTGTTGGTTGGGGTGATGATGCACTCCAGTCCCCGCAGCGCCCACCGGTCGCGGAAGGCCTCGAGCGTGCCGGCGGACACCGCGTGCTCCATCTCCAGGGCCACCCAGGCGCGAACATGGCTGCGTAAGAGAGGCAGGCAGTCGGGCCGAACGACCCCCTCGGCCGCCCGCTGCCTGGACCAGTTAATGGCTATTTTGGCCAGGCCCAGGAGCAGTCTCACGAGGAGGTCCTCCGATCTGCCCGCTCCCCTCCGCACCGGGTGACCAAAGATCAGGAGTGTGGGACTGAAGTGCAGCCAAAAATCGAGGAGCAACCCCTTCAAATAATAGAAGAGGGGCTGCAACCTCTCACATTCCGTATATATGTGGAACACAGACTCCTCCAGGCCGCAGAAAAGGCAGGCGGCCTGGGAGTCCGTGAACCGACTTGAAACCCATATTGCACGGGACTGCTCCATGCAACACCCTCCAGACCAAGTCCCCAATAGATAAAGGCAGGACTCCCGCGTAGAGAGCCCTCCACTGGGGACCTCCGCCTCCGCTGGACAGCATGATGGCAGCGAAGGCGCCTGTATGTGCTCTGGTGAGTGACTCTCTGCCGATATTTTAACCTCCCCACTCCCCACATGCCCCATTCTCGTCGAGCGCACGTGGGGCGGATAGAATCGGGGCTTCACTTTTGTTTTGTTTTTGTGAGAGTTAACTTGGTAATGGGAAGCAGAAGGTGATGTCAAACGGTGTATTCAAGATCTCTCTCTGCTTGTACTGGTCCTAAATGGCCTGAAAGAGCATAATTCAAATAATATGGTAAAATTTGCAGTTGAATTTTCCACAGCTGTTTGGCATCTGAGCAGGGCTCAAACTTACACCCCCTACTGCTATGGCACCAAGTGCTGGTGCTGTAACTCACTGCATCTCAGCGTCAACCTGAGTGGATTATTTCACAAAACGTGATTGTAGGATGAGACAGAACAAGTTTCTATAATGGACAAGCTTCATGTGAGAGGAGGAATTAAAAGGAATAGACTTCCATTTATGATTAAGAGGTCTGGGATTGATTAGAAAGAGCTGGGTGGACAAATATTGGTTAAGAATGGGTCGATGGGGATAAACACAGACCTAGTTAAGAATGGGACTGAGGTCGATGGGGATAAAGACAGACCTAGTTAATCAAATGATCTATGAAACCCTATGGCTGTCGTCTGGTGAGGACCATGGAATTGCCATCTGTGCAATGCGACTGGACAGCACTTTTAACATTTTATTGAAACCAATTCCCCTGCTGATGTTCTTCCTCCTCTCCTGATGTTGCCGGCCCAAGCTGGGGTAATGTGTCAGCCTGTGGCTCAGTTGGCAGCGGCCAAAAAAAAGCAATGTAAAAAGTGACGGAGTTCATCACATGCTGTGACAGAACGACTAGGGCTAATGACAGTGTCAGTCGTGGCTCAGTTGGTAGCACCTTTGCCTATGAGACTCTAAAGGTTGTGAGGTTCAAATCCCACTCCAGAGACTTAAGCACAAAAACCTAGGCTGACACTGCAGTGCAGTACTGAGGGAGTGCTGGACTGTTGGAGGTGCCGTCTTTTAGATGAGATGTTAAATGTCTACTCTCTCAGGTGGATGTAAAAGATCCTATGGCACTCTTTTGAAGGGGAGCTGTCCCTGGTGCCTTGGCCAATATTTATCCCTCAATCAACATCACTAAACAGATTGTCTGGTCATTATCACATTGCTGTTTGTGGAATCTTGCTGTGCGCAAATTGGCTGCCACGTTTCCTACATTACATCAGTGACGACACTTCAAAAAGTATTCCATTAGCTGTAAAGCGCTTTGGGGTTGTGAAAGGCCCTATAAAAATGCAAATTAAATTTTTTTTTATTATTAATTGTTACAGGAATTGAGGTAGAGGATGCAGAGTCTCTGGGGACACCAATGCTGCTGATGCCTGGTCCCCTTAAGCTGCTGATCGGCCTTTGAACCAAGTAACAACATGCTATGTCCTGCCACCCAATGGGTGTGCTTCCAATTGGTCTGGTGCCCAGAGCTCATGCAAAATGAGGTTGATGCTGAAAATTACTGTGTGGACAGGGGTCATTGTGACAAGTGGTCATGAATCGCTTCCTGACCCACTTCTGGTCAGGCTCACACCTGACTGGAAAATCCAGGCATCACAGTGTAGGCTCACACATGAAAGGGAGGCAGCTGGGCAGATGCATTGGAGACTGGCTTGTGTCTGCGGAACTGGACCACAGCAAGGAGTTAATGCCTTCAGCCCAGGAGGGCAGAGAGATAGAGAGGGGTTAAAAGAAAAAGAACCATTGAAAATAAACAAAAAAATTCGCAGTGAGCAACCTCCAGAGAATTAGGGAGATAAAGCTAAAGGAGAAAGCCATGATGCACGCTCTCTTTCCCATTTATTAATGCCTAATGAATTGACTGTCCTATTGATTAACCAGCTACAAATTGCCTGGTCCTCACACTCAGACCAGTCAGTGTGAGACCTACTCTCAGACAAATCAAGCTGCTTGTCTTTTACAAGCCTTCCTCAGTGAGAGAAGAGAAGCGCTTCCCTAGATATTTCATTACACAGTCGATGGACTCCTTTAAGCCTTCACTTCATCATTCATCAGATGCTTAGATGTCAAACTGCAAGGAAGCCACTTCCCTTGGGGTTGCTGTGTGATGTTTGTGTTTCCACGCACGCTCCCAGTGCTAATAGTGTTGTGATTCTTCACCCTCTTATCCAGTGCATCTTGAGCTTGTTCTTGACTCTAAATTGCACTTTTATGCACATTTAATTTATTTTAGTGGCTGCCCCATGGGAGCTAAACATAAATTTGCTAATACAGCACGAGCTTCCTTTGGTAACCTTACTCTGACGTATCTGTAGCCTGGCTGCTTTCCAGTCATCTCCATACATAATAATCTTTCTAATCTATCTATCTCTCTCTCTTTATCTCTATCTTACTCGCTCTTCGTTTTCTCTCTTTTCTCTTTCTGTTTTTTCTTCACTCTTTATTTACCTTCTGTCTTTATAATTTCTTTTCCCCTTTCTTTCTATCTCTTCCACCCCCCTATAACTTACTCGAAAAGGGTTATCAGGGTCGGCAATTCATTACTGCAAGTGGCTATTGAAGCTGAGGCAATCACAGCATTTAAGAGGCTGTTAGCTAAACATCTGAAGAACAAAACTATTAAAGGGTATGAAGAAAGAGAAGTGGGGGCAGTGGTTCACAGTAGTTATGGAGCCAGTACAGATATGATAGGCTGAATGGCCCCCCTCAGTGCTATGATTTGTCAAACATTCTTATTTTTTGGAGTTGCTTGTTTTTCCTTTTGGTAATTTAGTGGAAGAAAATCATACTGGTGATAAAATTTCCCATGCTGATGGTAACGATATGTATTACTCGTGCTGCACTGTGATATTTAAAGACCCATTACTGACCTGTTTGGGAGCTGTCAGGGCACATAAGAACATAAGAACATAAGAAATAGGAGCAGGAGTAGGCCAATCAGCCCCTCGAGCCTGCTCCGCCATTCAATAAGATCATGGCTGATCTGATCCTAACCGCCAATTCACTATCACAGAACCATCTCCTGAATCTAACAGAATTAGACACACGAAATAGGAGCAGGATCAGGCTACACGGCCCCTGGGCCCACTCCGCTACCCACAGGGCCATGACCGATCCGAACCTAGACTCCTGTCCAAATTCCTGCCCGCTCCCCGTAACCCTTAATTCCTTTTACTTCTAGGAAACTGTCTATTTCTGTTTTAAATTTATGTAATGATGTAGCTTCTACAGCTTTTTGGGGCAGCATATTCCATGGACCTACCACCCTCTGAGTGAAGTAGTTCCTCCTCATCTCAGTTTTGAAAGAGCAGCCCCTTATTCTAAGACTATGCCCCCTAGTTCTAGTTTCACCCATCATCGGGAACATCCTCCCCGCATCCACCCGATCCAACCCCTTCACAATCCTATATGTTTCAATAAGATCGCCTCTCATTCTTCTGAACTCCAATGAGTAGAGTCCCAATCTACTCAACCTCTCCTCATATGTCCATCCCCTCATCCCCGGGATTAACTGAGTGAACCTTCTTTGTACTGACTCGAGAGCAAGTATGTCCTTTCTTAAGTATGGACACCAAAACTGTACGCAGTATTCCAGGTGCGGTCTCACCAATACCTTGTACAACTGAAGCAATACCTCCCTATTTTTATATTCTATCTCCCTAGCAATGAAAGCCAACATTCCATTGACCTTCTTAATCACTTGCTGCACCTGCATACTAACCTTTTGAGTTTCGTGCACCAGGACCCCCAGATCCCTTTGTATTTCAGTACTTTCCAGTTTCTTGCCATTAAGATAATAATTTGCTCTACGATTTTTCCTGCCAAAGTGCATAACCTCACACTTTCCAGTATTGTATTTCATCTGCCAAATCTCTGCCCACTTACTTAGCCTGTCTATGTCCCCTTGCAGGTTTTTTATGTCCTCCTCACTCACTACTTTCCCTCCCATCTTTGTATCATCTGCAAACTTTGATATGTTACACTCGGCACACTCTTCCAAATGCGGTGATATGGTCGATTCTACTTCTAGGGGAGAGTTGGACTGCATCTGTTGCATTACAGGCTGTTACAGTTTGACTTTTTCTTTGTATTTATTGCAGGATTTTTTAAATCCAGAATATTACTCAGATTCCCACTTAGGTTTGGTTCTTGTATATTTTACTTACATGGTATATGCAGGAGCAAACACTGTTGCATTGTGATCACAGAATCACAGAATCCACACAGTGCAGATAGAAGCCATTTCGGCCCATCGAGCCTGCACCGACACATATCCCACCCTATCCCCATAACCCCACGTATTTAATCCCCCTAACACTAAGGGTCGATTTATCATAGCCAATCAACCTAACCCGCACATCTTTGGACTGTGGGAGGAAACCGGAGCACCCGGAGAAAACCCACGCAAACACGGGGAGAATGTGCAAACTCCACACAGACAGTCACCCGAGGCCGGATTCGAACCCGGGTCCCTGGCGCTGTGAGGCAACAGTGCTAACCACTATGCCACCGTGCTGATCTGTTATATATGGTGGTCAATTTTTTAGAGGGCTTGACAAGGTAAATGCTGAGAGACCGTTTCCCTTGGCTGGAGAGTCTAGAACTAGAGGGCATGGTCTTGGGATAAGGGGTCGGCCATTTAGGACTGAGATGAGAAGAAATTTCTTCACTCAGCGGGTTGTGAACCTTTGGAATTCTCTACCTCAGAGGGTTGTGGATGCTCAGTCTTCTGCATACATGTGGAAGCTGACCCCAAGATTGCGAATGATGTTGCCATGGTGGTGGGGGGCGGTGGGGGGGAAGCATGTAGAAGAAGAGGAGGCGGGAACCAAGGATTGATCCTTGGGGAACTCCAAAGGTAATGATGCAGAGCCATTGCTCGAGATACTCCGGCTACGATTAGATAGGTAAGAGTGGAACCAAATGAGGGTTGAGCTGGACAATAAAAGAGAAGCATTGGAGGAGCATGGTGCGGTCAACGGTGTCAAAGGCTGCAGAAAGGTTGTGGAGTACGAGCAAGAATATTGCACCATGGTCACAGTGACAGAGGACTTCATTTCACACACAAAGTGTCATACACTAACTGACCTAGTTACACAGACTAACCAACATCTGGGAAATCGCCGATTTGATCTGGAAGTTCACCCACCCTTGACTGGTGCCCAGTAAACCTTCCTGATTACACAGGGAGCAGGACGCTGAACCAAGAGCATGAGAAGCCCGAGGAGGGAAGCCCGAGACGGAAGAAGCGGAGGAATACCTGGGTCTCATTTCCTTCTTGTTGGAATGGAAGAATTCCTAATGTGGCTTCTTTGAAATCTCAACTTTCATCCCCAATGAAAATTATTAAATATATCTTTAGCAAATAGTTTACTAGAAGATACAGGTTAGAGAGATATAGGCTGCCCGTGTCCTAACTCGCACTAAGTCCCGCTCGCCCATCAATGTGTTCGCTGACCTACATTGGCTCCCGGTTAAGAAGCACCTCGATTTCAAAATTCTCATCCTTGTTTTCAAATCCCTCCATGGCTTCGCCCCTTCCTATCTCTGTAATCTCCTTCGGCCCCACAACCTCCCGAGATATCTGCGCTCCTCTAATTCTGCCCTCTTGAGCATCCCTGATTATAATCGCTCAACCATTGGTGGCCGTGCCTTCTGTTGCCTGGACCCTAATGTTGAGTCTGTGTTTACAAGTGCAGTTATACTGAATAACAGGACACAGACTACAGAAGTAAGTAAACAGGTCTTTAGTGATTGAGGGTCAGGGCGGAACTGAAGTACACTTTGCTCCGCAGGGTTTATATACCGGTGTGGTCACCACCGGTGCTACAACGTACAGGAGCCGTTAAAAAGTAGTCCATCACCTTAAGGTATTCTCTTAAGGTAGTACAGGTTACATACACTACACCTAAGCTCTGGAATTCCCTGCCTAAACCTCTCCGCCTCTCTACCTCTCTTTCCTCCTTTAAGGCGCTCCTTAAAACCTACCTCTTTGACCAAGCTTTTGGTCACCTACCCTAATTTATCCTTATGTGTATCGGTGTCAAATTTTTTATCGTAAAATACTCCTGTGCAGCGCTTTGGGACGTTTAACTACATCAAAGATGCTATGTAAATACATGTTGTTGTTGTAGAGTGTATAATTTATTCTAATGGACACTATATAGTTTAATGTATGATGCACAGTTTATAATATACATTATATAATTTATTGAATATGGTGTATAATTGATTACATAATATATACATTATAATATATACTGGAACAGCTTATTGTAGCTCCAAGTTACAGTGTGTAAAGCTGTGTTCATGTCACTCACCAAGCTCTTTGAGCAAGCATTTGGTCATCTGCAATAATATCTCCTTATGTGGCTCGGTGTCAAATTTTGTTTGATAACGCCCCGTGGAGCGCCTTGGGACATTTTACTACATTAAAGACGCTATATAAATGAAAGTTGTTGTTGTTGTTCAGCATCTGGTCTTGAATGAGCCACAATTTCTTCCTGTGAAACATTGGGAAGAAAAGCCATCACCTTCAGACACCACCACAAGGTCTATCACCTTGCCACCAATTCCAATTCCATCCGCAGCCACTGTCTCAGGCTGAACCAGACGATTTTAACCTTGAAGTCCTATTTAACACCAAGCTGAGTTACGTCCATGCATTTATCACCTATTCCATTGCTCGCCTGGCCAGCCCGCCCTCCTCCACCTTCTATAAGCTTCAGCTCATCCCAAAGCCTATTGCCTATATCCTACCCTGCAGCAAGTCCCACTTGCCCAGCACTCCTATCCTTGCTGACTTACATTGGCTCCCAGTCCCCCAACACCACCAATTTAAATTGTCACCCTTGTGTTTAAATCCCTTCATGGCCTTTCCCCTTACCCTACCTCTGTAACCTCCTCCAGTCCTACCATCACCCGAACTCTCTGTTCCTCTGACCCTGGCCTCTTGTGCATCTCCCCTTCTTTCGCGTCACCATTGGCGGTTGCTCCTTCAACCATCTAGGCCCCATGCTCTGGAATTCCCCTCTAAACCCCTCTGCCTCTCCACCTCCCTCTTCTCCTGTAAGGCCCTTCTTAAAGCTCATTACTTTGACCAAGCTTTTTGTCATCTGTCCTAGTATCACCTTCTTTGGCTCAGCATTCATTTTTTCTTTACACCTTTGTGAAATGCATTGGGATTTTTTCCCCCACATTAAAGGCACTATATAATTGCAATTTGTTGTTTGTTTATTCGTATTGCTTTTGAGCAATCTTGTTTCTTTTAAGAAATCAGGATTTTTAACATCGATGGGGGAAATTTGTGACGGGTACATTGCTACTAAGGGAACAGAATTTTTAATACATAGAAAATACTACGGGTGGGGGGCTGAGAAACGTGGGGCGTGTCTCAATTTTCCTGAGGATTGTGTGTGTTTGTGGATGGCATGAGGTGCCGGGTTGATTCCCCCCCGAGTATTGTGTACAGAAGACCTCTGGAGATGTTGTTCGGTAACCAGTCACTAGGTGGTGTCCGAACACAGTTTGGGGAGGGTATCTGTCACTTTCCGGGGGAAACGCTGAACCCTGGTGTGATGCCTCCAGAAATGAACTTGTCTGTCTGGGGATGCAGTGCGTTAAAGCTCCAACCAACTGCACAATGCCACCAAGACAGCAGGATCAAGTGAGAGAGAGAGAGGCAAAGGACGCACTTGGAATGTGGTCTCCATCAGATATAAATGTCATTAAATGGATAGCTCGTTCAACGAGCTGGCACAGGCATGATGGGCCAACTGGCCTCCTTCTGTGCTGTGAGATTCTATGATATAGCTAATTGAATTTACACATAGAACATGTGTGAAATGTAATACAGATACAAAGGTCTGTCTAGCATCGGAAAACATTAACTGTGAAAGCTATCGGATTGTTGTACAAACCCGACTGATTCCTGATGCCCTTCAGGAAAGGGTCCCTGCCAGGCCTACCTGCCCAGTCGAACCTACATGTGGCCCTAGACCACACTATGAGGTTGACTCTTGTTGCCTACCCTCTGAGGTAGCCTCGCACTCCACCCAGTTGCACAAACCATTGCTGCCGGCCCAGCGCCGACTTCTCAGGGCAGGTGGAGTTGGCCAATAAATGCAGCATTCCGCCTGCGTCCTTAGTACAAACTCAATCATTTAAAAAAGCTGTCACCCTGATCCACGTTCCCACTGCCCAACAGCCAGAACCGTCTGGTGAAAAGTTACTGGGGCAATGTAACTAATGCTGTGCGAAGTCGCTTGCTTTTCTCTCCCCGGGTAGTAGAAGTTTGGAGCTCTCTTCCGCAAACGGCAGCAGATGCCAGGTCAATTGTTAATTTTAAGTCTGAGATTGATAGATTTTTGTTAGCCAAAGGTATTAAGGGATACGTGGCAAAGCCGGGTAGATGGAATTAGGTCACAGATCAGCGGAACAGGCTCGAGGGAATAAGTGGCCTACTCCTGCTCCTATGTTCCTCTGTCCTGTGTTCCCCTGTATCCTCTGCAGGTGGTGGGACATGTTGCTAAGGCTGCTAAAAAGGGGAGAAATTCGGTGGAGCCACAAACGGGGCGCCCAGCTCGCCTGGGCGCCGGAATTAGCGCAGCGATCGGAGCAGTTGCGCCCGCCGGAAATTCATCTTGAACACCCCAAGAGGGACTCGGGGCACTGCTCGAGGCGCCCCACGTCCCTCTTAGGGCGCTGAAACTGAATATCACAGCGCAAAGTGCTGCAGCGCCACACGCTGCGGCATGGCGCGCTGCGGTACTGCAGGCCTTCCTGCCCTTCTTAAGGGGGAGGGGCCTGCACCAGCGCGATGAGCGATCGCAAGTGCCGGGAAAAGAGCCCGGCACCGAGGAGAAGTGCCGGGCTCTCGGGACACAGCCGGCACTGCCCGGGGTGGGGGGATCAGGAGGCCGGGGACGGAGGTGCTGGCAGGCGGCCACCGAAAAAAATGGCCGCCCCGCACCGCCACCTTAATTTGCGCCACTGCCGCCACAGGTAGGCCCCGTGAACCAGGCGCGATTTGCGACCGGCGTTACAGAGGCGGGCGCTAACAAATATCGCGATCGGGGCGGTAGCGGGGCGCTGCGCACTCCGATGACGCCATCGGTGGCGGCGCAGCGCAATAGGCTAACGCCGCCATTAGCGCCCCGCTAAATATCGCGGGAGGCGTGGCCAGTGGTGCTAAAGCCACTGAGTGCCCTCTTTAGGCGCTAACTGGTGGCGCAGCCCACCGAATTTCTAGGCCACTGTGTCCTTGGCTTTGTAAATAGAGGCATAGAGTAAAAGCAAGAGCTTGGAGGCAGAGCTGGGTGAACGCAATCGGAGTGGATCGCAGGCAGAGTGGGAGAATTTGGTGAGCGCAGGAATTCGGTGGAGAGGAGGAAGGCGGGTGAGACGTCTGACTGAAAAGGAGGAGCGGAGCTAATAAGACCGAGAGCGGACGTGCAGGAGAGGAGCGGCCGGAGATAAAGGTAGGCCCGAGAGCCTGGAACCTGGAGAGGGTGCGAGCGTCAGGGAGTGAGGCAAAAAATAAACCTAAAGTGAAGTCAGCACAAGGGAAGCAGCTGATTGGTGAGTAGCTGGTGATATTTTTTTTAAGTCTTGAGTTTATTTCTGTTAAGTTAGTTAATAGTCTATTAAATAGAGGCATGGCAGGGTACCTCAGTCCCGTGGAATGCACATTTTGTGCCATGTGGGAACTCCAGGATGCTTCTCATGTCCTGGACAACCACGTGTGCAGGAAGTGTCGTCGGCTGGAGGAGATCGAGCTCTGGGTTTCGGATCTTGAGCAGCAGCTGGTGTCACTGCGGTGCATCCGTGAGGCTGAGAGCTACGTGGATAGCACGTTTCAGGAGGTGGTCACCCCACAGCACAAGAGTGTACAGGCAGAGAGGGAATGGGTGACCACCAGACAGATAAGGAGGACAAGGCAGGCAATGCAGGAGTCCCCTGAGTGCCTCTCACTCTCTAACCGGGAATACTGGTAAGGGTGATGGTTCCTCTGGAGAGTACAGCCAGAGCCAAGTCCACGACACCACGGTTGGCTCAGCTGTACAGGGGAGGAGGAGGAAGATCAGGAAAGCAATAGTGATAGGGGATTCGATAGTTAGGGGAACAGACAGGCGTTTCTGCGGCCGCAGACGTGATTCCAGGATGGTATGTTGCCTCCCTGGTGCCAGGGTCAAGGATGTTACCGAGCGACTGCAGAACATTCTGAGGGGGGAGGTTGTGGTCCATATCAGTATCAACGACGTAGGTAGAAAGAGGGATGAGGTCCTGCAGGCAGATTTTAGGGAGCTAGGAAAGAGATTAAAAAGCAGGAACTCAAAGGTAGTAATCTCCGGATTACTCCCGGTGCCATGCGCTAGTGAAATAGGAGTATAAAGCAGATGAATGCGTGTCTGGAGAGATGGTGCAGGAGGGAGGGCTTTAGATTCTTGGAACCGGTTCTGGGGGAGGTGGGATCTGTACAGGCCGGATGGGTTGCACCTCAACAGAGCTGGGACCAATGTCTTCGCAGGGGAGTTTGCTAGTGCTGTTGGGGAGGGTTTAAACTAATTTGGCTGGGGGATGGACACCAGGATGTAACATTAGAAAAAGAAACAAGGTGCACAAAGGATTGGGAGAGACACATAGCACTAGAGTAAGAAATAGTACAGTATTAGATGGGGTCAGTCTAAGAGGAAATATAAGAAGGTCTAAGATAGGCTGACTGCATGTAAACGCACAAAGCATGGTAAATAAGGTTGGTGAGCTGCAGGCGCAAATAGACACATGGGAATATGATGTCGTGGCGATAATGGAGACTTGGCTCAAAAAAGGGCAGGAGTGGATACTAAATATTCCTGGATAAGGTGTTCAGGAAAGATAGGGAAGGAAAAAAGGAGGCGGGGTGGCAGTATTGATTAAGGAGAATATTACAGTGCTAGAGAGAGAGGATGTCCTGGAGGGGTCAAGGGCCGAATCTATTTGGTTAGAGTTAAGAAACAATAGAGGTGTCATTCTATAGGCCACCAATTAGTGGGAAGGATATAGAGGAGCAATTTTGCAGGGAAATTACAGAGAGGTGCAAGAACAATAGAGTAGTGATAATGGGGGACTTCAACTATCCTAATATAGACTGGGATAGTAATAGTGTACAGGGCAGAGAGGGGGAAGAATTTCTGAAGTGTGTTCAGGAGAACTTTCTTGATCAGTACGTTTGTGGCCCAACAAGAAAGGAGGATTTGCTAGATCTGGTTCTGGGGAATGTGGGTCAAGTGGAGCAAGTGCCAGTAGGGAACATTTAGAGAACAGTGATCACTGTATCATAAGGTTTAGATTAACTATGGAAAAGGACAAGGAGCATTCTAGAGTAAAAATACTTAATTGGAGGAAGGCCAATTTCAGTGGGTTGAGAATGGATTTTTTTTCTTCATTTATATGAAGTGGGTGTCGCTGGCAAGGCCAGCAATTATTGCCCATCCCTAGTTGTCCTTGAGAAGGTGGTGGTGAGCCGCCTTCTTGAACTGCTGCAGCCCATCTGGTGAAGGTGCTCCCACAGTGCTGTTAAGGAGGGAGTTCCAGGATTTTGACCCAGTGACGATGAAGGATTGGTGATATACTTCTAAGTCAGGATGGCGTGTGACTTGGAGGGTAACTTGGAGGTGGTGATATTCCCATGCGCCTGCTGCCCTTGTCCTTCTAGGTGGAAGAGGCTGCAGGTTTGGGAGGTGCTGCCGAAGAAGCCTTGGTGAGTTGCTGCAGTGCATCTTGTAGATGGTATACAAAGCAGTCATGGTACGCCGGTGATGGAAACATAGAAACATAGAAGATAGGAGCAGGAGTAGGCCATTCGGCCCTTCGAGCCTGCTCCGCCATTCAATGAGATCATGGCTGATCATCCAAACCCTAGCACCCGGTCCCTACACCGACAGCCATCCCACCCAAGCCCTATCCCCGTAACCCCGTAACCCCACGTATTTAATCCCCCCTAACACTAAGGGCCAATTTTTATCATGGCCAATCAACCTAACCCGCACATCTTTGGACTGTGGGAGGAAACCGGAGCACCCGGAGAAAATCCACGCAAACACGGGGAGAATGTGCAAACTCCACACAGACAGTCACCCGAGGCCGGATTTGAACCCGGGTCCCTGGCGCTGTGAGACAACAGTGCTAACCACTATGCCACCGTGCTGCTCATGGAGGGAATGAGTGTTTAAGGTGGTGGATGAGGTGCCAGTCAAGCGGGCTGCTTTGTTCTGGACAGTGTCGAGCTTCTTGAATGTTGTTGGAGCTGCACTCATCCAGGCAAGTGGAGAGTATTCCATCACACTCCTTGTGCCTTGTAGATGGTGGAAAGGCTTTGGGGAGTCAGGAGTTGAGACACTCGCAGCAGAATACCTAGCCTCTGACCTGCTCTTGTTGCCACAGTATTTATGTGGCTGGTCCAGTTAAGTTTCTGGTCAATGGTGACCCCCAGGATGTTGATGGTGGGGGATTCGGCGATGGTAATGCCGTTGAATGTCAAGGGGCGGTGGTTAGACTCTCACTTGTTGGAGATAGTCATTGCCTGGCACTTCTGTGGCACGGATGTTACCTGCCACTTATCAGCCCAAGCCTGAAGGTTGCCCAGGTCTTGTTGCAGGCGAGTTGTGAATGGCACTGAACACTGTGCAGTCATCAGCGAACATCTCCATTTCTGACCTTATGTTGGAGGGAAGGTCATTAATAAAGCAGCTGAAGATGGTTGGGCCTAGGACATTGCCCTGTGGAACTCCTGCAGCGATGTCCTGGGGCTGTGATGATTGACCTTCAATCACCACAACTATCTTCCTTTGTGCTAGGTATGACTCCGGCCAGTGGAGAGTTTCCCCTCTGATTCCCATTGACTTCAGTTTTACTCGGGCTTCTTGATGCCACACTAGGTCAAATGCAGCCTTGATGTCAAGGGCAGTCACTCTCACCTCACCTCTGGAATTCAGCTCCTTTGTCCATGTTTGGACCAAGGCTGTGATGAGGTCGGAAGCCGAAGGTCTTGGCGGAACCCAAACTGGACATTAGTGAGCAGGTTATTGGTGAGTAAGTGCCGCTTGACAGCACTGTTGATGATATCTTCCATCACTTTGCTGCTGATTGAGAGTAGACTGATGGGGCGGTAATTGGCCGGATTGGATTTGTCCTGCTTTTTTGTGGACAGGACATACCTGGGCAGTTTTCCACATTGTCGGATAGATGCCAGTGTTGTCGCTGTACTGGAACAGCTTGGCTAGAGGCGCAGCTAGTTCTGGAGCACAAGTCTTCAGCACGATAGCCGGGATATTGTCGGGGCCCATAGCCTTTGCTGTATCCAGTGCGCTCAGCTGTTTCTTGATACCATGTGGAGTGAATCAAATTGGCTGAAGACTGGCTTCTGTGATGGTGGGGACCTCAGGAGTAGGCCAATATGGAGCATCCACTCGGCACTTCTGGTTGTAAACGCTTCAGCCTTGTCTTTTGCACTCACGTGCGGGGCTCCACCATCATTGAGGATGGGGATATTCATGGAGCAGCCTCCTCGTCCCATTAGTTGTTTAATGGTCCTACCACCATTCACAATTGGTTGTGGCAGGACTGCAGAGCTTTGATCTGATTTGTTGATTGCTTAGCCCTGTCTATAGCATGCTGCTTCCGCTTTTTAGCATGCATGTAGACAGATGCATGTGTTGCAGCATCCCCAGGTTGGCATCTCATTTTTAGGTACGCCTGGTGCTGCTCCTGGCATGCTCTTCTACACTCCTTATTAAACCAGGGTTGGTCCTCTGGCTTGATGGTAATGGTAGAGCGAGGGATATGCCAGACCATGAGGTTACAGATTGTGGTGGAATACAATTTTGCTGCTGCTGATGGCCCACAGCGCCTCATGAATGCCCAGTTTTGAGTTGCTAGCTCTGTTCTGAACCTATCCCATTTAACACCACACAACACAATGTCCTCAGTGTGAAGATGGGACTTTGTCTCCACAATGACTGTGCCATGGTCACTGCTACCAATACTGTCATGGACAGATGCATCAGCAACAGGTAGATTGGGGAGGACGAGGTCAAGTAGGTTTTTTCCTCGTGTTGGTTCTCTCACCACCTGTCGCAGGCCCAGACTGGCAACTATGTCCTGCAGGACTCAGCTTGCTTGGTCAGTAGTGGTACTACCGAGACACACTTGGTAATGGACATTGAAGTCCCCCACCCAGAGTACCTTCTGTGCCCTTGCTACTCTCAGTGCTTCTTCAACATGGAGGAGTACTGATTCATCAGCTGAGGGAGGACAGTAGGTGGTAATCAGCAGGAGGTTTCCTTGCCCATGCTTGACCTGAAGCCATGAGACTTCATAGGATCCAGAGTCAATGTTGAATCCAACTGTATACCACTGTGCCACCACCCCCTGCCAGTGGGACAGGACATACCCAGGGATGGTGATGGAGGAGTTTGGGACATTGGCCGAAAGGTATGATTCTGTGAGCATGACTATGTCAGGCTGTTGCTTGACTAGTCTGTGGGACAGCTCTCCCAATTTTGGCACAAGTCCCCAGATGTTGGTGAGGAGGACTTTGCAGGGTTGACTGAGCTGGGTGTGGCATTGTCGTGTCTGTAGCCGGTGCCGATACCGATGCCAGGTGGTCTGTCCGGTTTCATTCTTATTATTGTTTTTCATAACAGTTTGTTACAACTGACACTTCAGAGGGCATTTAAGAGTCAACCACATTGCTGTGGGTTTGGAGTCATATATAGGCCAGACCAGGCAAGGACAGCAGATTTCCTTCCCTAAAGGGCATTAGTGAACCATCGGTTACCATTACTGATACTAGTTTTTTATTCCAGATTTATTTAATTAACTGAATTTATATTCCCCGTCTGCTGTGGTGGGATTTGAACACACATCTCTAGATCAGATGACACAAAACTTGGAAGTATAGTGAACAGAGTGGAGGATGGTGGTATGGGCGGACATGTGGCAGATGAAACTTAATGCAGAAAAGTGCAAAGTGATACATTTTGGTAGGAAGAACGATAAGAGGCAATATAAACTAAAGCGTACAATTCTAAAGGGGGTGCATGAACAGAGAGATCTGGGGGTATATGTGCACAAATCGTTGAAGGTGGCAGGGTAGGTTGAGAAAGCGGTTAAAAAAGCTTACGGGATAAGAACATAAGAACATAAGAAATAGGAGCAGGAGTAGGCCATAGGGCCCCTCGGGCCTGCTCCGCCATTCAATAGGATCATGGCTGATCTGAATCTAGACTCACGTCCACTTCCCTGCCCTCTCCCCGTAACCCCTAATTCCCTTATCTGCTAGGAAACTGTCTCTCTCCATTTTAAATTTATTTAATGTTGCAGCTTCCACAGCTCTCTGGGGTAGCAAATTCCATAGATTTACTACCCTCTGAGTGAAGAAGTTTCTCCTCATCTCAGTTTTGAAAGGGCAGCCCCTTATTCTAAGATTATGCCCCCTAGTTCTAATCTCACCCATCAGTGGAAACATCCTCACCGCATCCACCCGATCAAGCCCCCTCACAATCTTATATGTTTCGATAAGATCGCCTCTCATTCTTCTGAACTCCAATGAGTAGAGTCCCAACCTACTCAACCTTTCCTCATACGTCAACCCCCTCATCTCTGGAATCAACCGAGTGAACCTTCTCTGAACCGCCTCGAGAGCAAGTATATCTTTTCTTAAATATGGAAACCAAAACTGCACGCAGTATTCCAGGTGTGGCCTCACCAATACCCTGTGTAACTGCAGCAAGACTTCCCTGTTTTTATACTCCATCCCCCTTGCAATGAAAGCCAAGATTCCATTGGCCTTCCTGATCACCTGCTGCACCTGCATACTAACTTTTTGTGTTTCATGCACCAGGACCCCCAGATCCCTTTGTACTGTAGCACTTTGCAGTTTCTCTCCATTTAGATAATAACTTGCTCTTTGATTTTTTCTGCCAAAGTGCATAACCTCACACTTTCCAACATTATATTGCATCTGCCAAATCTCTGCCCACTCACTTAGCCTGCCTATATCCTTTTGCAGGTTTTTTATGTCCTCCTCACTCACTGCTTTCCCTCCCATCTTCGTATCGTCGGCAAACTTGGATATGTTGCACTCGGTCCCTTCCTCCAAATCGTTAATAAAGATTGTAAAGAGTTGGGGTCCCAGCACTGACCCCTGCGGAACACCACTAGTTACTGATTGCCAGCCTGAGAACGAACCATTTATCCCAACTCTTTGTTTTCTGTTAGATAGCCAATCTTCCACCCATGCCAGTATATTACCCCCAATACTGTGATTTTTTATCTTGATCAGTAATCTTTTGTGTGGAACCTTGTCAAATGCCTTTTGGAAGTCCAAATACACTACAGCCACTGGTTCCCCTTTATCCACCCTGTATGTTACATCCTCAAAGAATTCGAGCAAATTTGTCAAACATGACTTCCCCTTCGTAAAACCATGCTGACTCTGTCCTATTAAATTATGTTTATCCAAATGCTCTGTTACTGTTTCCTTAATAATGGGCTCCAACATTTTGCCAACCACAGATGTTAGGCTAACTGGTCTATAGTTTCCAGCTTTTTGCCTACTTCCCTTCTTAAATAAGGGTGTTACATTAGCAGTTTTCCAATCTGCTGGGACCTTTCCTGAGTCCAGGGAGTTCTGGAAAATGATCACCAATGCATCCACAATCCCTACCGCCACTTCTCTCAAGACCCTCGGATGTAGGCCATCAGGTCCGGGGGATTTATTCGCCTTAAGTCCCATTATTTTACTGAGTACCATCTCCTTAGTGATTTTAATCGTGTTTAGCTCCTCCCCCCCATTGCCCCCTGTTTGTCCAGTGTTGGGATATTTTTAGTGTCCTCTACTGTAAAGACTGATACAAAATATTTGTTCAGCGTCTTTGCCATCTCCATGTTCCCCACCACTAGCTTCCCAGTCCCATCCTCTAAGGGACCAACGTTCACTTTAGCCACCCTTTTTCTTTTTATATAGCTGTAGAAACTCTTGCTATCTGTTTTTATATTTTTTGCTAGTTTACTTTCATAATCTATCTTCCCTTTCTTAATTAATCTTTTAGTTATCGTTTGCTGGCTTTTAAATGCTTCCCAATCTTCTATCCTCCCACTAGATTTGGCTAATTTATATGCCCTTGTTTTCAGTCGAATACTATCCTTTATTACTTTACTAAGCCACGGATGGCTGTCTTTTCTTTTACTCCCCTTTTTCCTCAGTGGAATATATTTATCTTGAAAGATGTGAAATATCTCCTTGAATGTAGACCACTGCTCTTGTACCATCTTACACTTTAATCTGTTTTCCCAGTCCACTTTAGTCAATTCTACTCTCATACCTTCATAGTCTCCTTTATTTAAGCTTAGTACGCTGGTTTGAGATCCAACTCTCTCACCCTCAAACTGCATTTGGAATTCAACCATATTATGGTCACTCATTCCAAGGGGATCCTTTACTAGGACATTTTTTATTAATCCTGTCTCATTACACAGGACCAGATCTAAGATTGCCTGCCCCCTGGTTGGTTCAGTTACATACTGCTCAAGGAACCTGTCCCTAATACACTCTATGAACTCTTCCTCAATGCTGCCATGCCCAATTTGATTAGTCCAGTCAATATGACTGGATCCTGGGCTTCATAAATAGAGGCAGAGAGTACAAAAGCAAGGAAGTTATGATGAACCTTTATAAAACACTGGTCCGGCTTCAACTGGAGTACTGTGTCCAATTCTGGGCACCGCACTTTAGGAAGGATGTGAAGGCCTTAGAGAGGGCGCAGAAAAGATTTACAAAAATGGTTCCAGGGATGAGGGACTTCAGTTATGTGGATAGACTGGAGAAGCTGGGGTTGTTCTCCTTAGAGCAGAGAAGATTGAGAGGAGATTTGATAGAGGTGTTCAGAATCATGAGGGGTCTAGACAGAGTAGATAGAGAGAAACTGTTTCCATTGGCTGAAGGGTTGAGAACCAGAGGACACAGATTTAAGGTGATTGGCAGAAGAACCAAAGGCGGCATGAGGAAAACTTTTTTCTGCAGCGAGTGGTTAGGATCTAGAATGCACTGCCTGAGAGGGTGGTGGAGGCAGACTCAATTGTGGCTTTCAAAAGGGAATTGGATAAGTACCTGAAGGAAAAGAATTTGCAGGGCTACGGGGAAAGGTCGGGGGAGTGGGACTAGCTGAAGTGCTCTTGCAGAGAGCCGGCACGGGCTCGATGGGCCGAATGGCCTCCTTCTGTGCTGTAACCATTCTGTGATTCTATGATTCTAAGTTATGCTAAACATTTATAAAACACTGGTTAGGCCCCAGCTGGAGTATTGTGTCCAATTCTGGGCACCACACTTTCGGAAGGATGTCAAGGCCTCAGAGAGGATGCAGAGGATATTCACTAGAATGATACCGGGGATGAGGAACTTCAGTTACGTGGAGAGACTGGAGAAGCTGGATTTGTTCTCCTTAGAGCAGAGAAGATTGAGCAGAGATTTAATAGAGGTATTCAAAATTATGAAGAGTTTTGCTAGAGTAGACAGGGAGAAATTGTTTCCACTGGCAGGAGGGTCAGGCACAGACTTAAGATAATTGGCAAAAAAACAAAGCGAGAGAGGAGGAGAATTTTTTTTTTATGCAGCGAATTATTGTGATCTGGAATGCACTGCCTGAAAGGGTGGTGGAAACAGATTCAATAGTAACTTTCAAAAGGGAATTGGATATATGCTTGCAAAGGAAAATTTGCAGCAGGGGATTGGGACTATATGGATAGCTCTTTCAAAGAGCTGGCACAGGCACGATGGGCCGAATCACCATAGAGTCATAGAGTTATACAGCACAGAAAGAGGCCCTTCGGCCCATCGTGTCCGCACCGGCCATCAAGCCCGAGCTATTCTAATCCCATTTTCCAGCACCTGGTCCGTAGCCTTATATGCTATGGCGTTTCAAGTGCTCATCTAAATGCTTCTTGAATGTTGTGAGGGTTCCTGCCTCTGCCACCCTTTCAGGCAGTGAGTTCCAGATTCCAACCACCCTCTGGGTGAAAAAGTTTTTCCTCAAATCCCCTCTAAACCTCCTGCCCCTTACCTTGAAACTATGCCCCTGGTTATTGACCCCTCTACTAAGGGGAAAAGTTCCTTTCTATCTACCCTATCTATGCCCCTCATAATTTTGTACACCTCAATCAGGTCCCCCCTCAGCCTTCTCTGCTCTAAGGAAAACAACCCCAGCCTGTCCAGTCTCTCTTCACAGCTGAAATGCTCCAGCCCAGGTAATATCCTGGTGAATCTCCTCTGCACCCTCTCCAATGCAATCACATCCTTCCTATGGTGTGGTGACCAGAACTGCACACAGTATTCCAGCTGTGGCCTAACTAGCGTTTTGTACAGCTCCAGAATAACCTCCCTGCTCTTATATTCTAAGCCTCGGCTAATGAAGGCAAGTATCCCATATGCCTTCTTAACCACCTTATCTACCTGTCCTGCTGCCTTCAGAGATCTATGTACATACACACCAAGGTCCCTCTGATCCTCTGTCCTTCCTAGGGTCCTACCATTCATTGTGTATTCCCTTGCCTTGTTAGTCCTCCCAAAATGCATCACCTCACACTTTTCAGGGTTAAACTCCATTTGCCACTGTTCTGCCCATCTGACCAACCCGTCTATATCGTCCTGTAGCCTGAGGCTTCCCTCCTCGCTATTTACCACGCCACCAATTTTTGTGTCATCTGCGAACTTACTGATCATACCTCCTACATTCATATCTAAATCATTAATATACACTACAAACAGCAAGGGACCCAGCACTGATCCCTGCAGTACACCACTGGACAGAGGCTTCCAGTCACAAAAACAATCATCGACCATCACCCTCTGCCTCCTGCCACTAAGCCAATTTTGGATCTAATGTGCCAAATTGCCCTGGATCCCATGGGCTCTTACCTTCTTGACCAGTCTCCCATGTGGGACTTTGTCAAAAGCCTTACTGAAGTCCACGTAGACTACATCAACTGCACTACCCTCACCCACACATCTAGTCAACCCCTCAAAAAATTCAATCAAATTGGTTAGATATGATCTCCCCCTGACAAAGCCATGCTGACTAGCCTTGATTAATCCTTGCCTCTCCAAGTGGAGACTAATTCTGTCCCTCAGAATTGTTTCCAATAATTTCCCTACCACTGAGGTTAGGCTTACTGGCCTGTAATTTCCTGGTTTATCTCTACAACCCTTCTTGAATAATGGTACTATGTTAGCAGTCCTCTGTGGCCAGAGAGGTTCTGAAAATTTGTGTCAGAGGCAATCTCCTCCCTTGCCTCACACAGCAGCCTGGGATACATCTCATCTGAGCCTGGGGGTTTATCCACTTTAAAGCCCGCTAAAACCGCTAGTACCTCCTCCCTCTCAATGCTAATTTGTTCAAGTATATCACAATCCTCCTGCCTGATTTCTATGCCTACATCGTCCTTCTCCATAGTGAACACAGATGCAAAATATTGGCCCAGAAATTCAGGTCGGGGGCTTCCCGCGGGTGCAAGCCCCTGATCTGCACTTACCTTGCACACCGGCAGTTGAGCTGTAGGGCCCCATGGAATTCCGATCCAGGGCCTGGTCCAGCTGCCGGCGCGCAGTGCTTGTGTATCCCAGGGGCGCAGTTAGTTCGAAGCATCCCCTGGGATCACGTGGGCCATGGGGAGCCAATCGGAGCAGGGAATGCTCCATTCATAAGTCTTGACAGGAAGTGCTGTCAAGACTTATAAATACTACGGCCCCAAAATAGTACTAAACCTTCAAATAATTTTTTTTTAAATCACATTTTTTAAAATAAACTATAAATTACATGAAATAACTATTTTAAACAAAAATTAAAATTTTTGAAAAAAATAATTTTATATTCTAATGGGGCTAAAAATAAACTTACCTTGCTTTAAAGTATTTAAAAATAAAAAACCTGTGGAAAAAATGTTTTAATTTTAATTAATTCACCACTTATCTTGTAAAAAGCAGGCCTTACGCCTGCTTTTTAAATTTCTAACTTCTGCAGACTTACCCTCATGGAAAAACCTGTAAAAAAAATGTAAGTTCAATGCGCACGTGCAGACTCCCCCGCACATGCGTTCGACCTCTGAACCACTGCTTTCAGAGGAACGGAAGTGCTGGTTTCCCGCGCATGCGCAGTGCATGCAGGAAACCGGCGCTTCCATCGGGCCTACGGGTGAGTACCCCGTGCGTACTCACCCGTGGAGACCTGAATTTCTGGGCCATTAATTTAAAACCTCACCTACATCTTCTGGCTCTACACACAGATTGCCACTTTGGTCCCTAATGGGCCCTACTCTTTCCCTGGTTATCCTCTTGCCCTTAATATACTTATAAAACACATTGGGGTTTTCCTTTATTTTGCCCACCAGTGCTTTTTCATGCCCCCTCTCCGCTCTCCTAATTTCTTTTTTAAGTACCTCCCTGCACTTTCTATACTCCTCTAGGGCTTCCACTGTTTTTACTCCTTTGTATCTGCCAAAAGCCTCCCTTTTTTTCCTAATCCATTCTTGTATATCCCTTGACATCCAGGGTTCCCTGGACTTGTTGGTCCCACCCTTGACCTTTACGGGAACATGTTGGCGCTGTACTCTCTCTATTTCCTTTCTGAATGACTCCCACTGCTCTGATGTGAATTTTCCTACAAGTAGCTGATCCCAGTCCACTTTGGCCAGATCCTGCCTTATCATATTAAAATCGGCCTTCCCCCAATTTAGAACCTTTATTTCCGGTCCATCTTTGTCCTTTTCCATGACTACCTTAAATCTCACTGAATTATGGTCACTGTCACCAAAATGCCTTTTGTTCTGTACGATTCTGTGATATGGCTGAGCGAATTGCCACACAGAACATCTGAGTGTGTATGTACAAAATGCTTTTGCCAACCCACAACTATATTTTGCCTTTCCAGACCATTGAGATCACCGTCAGTGTCTGCCTTGTGCCCAAATGGTTAATCTTTAAACATTCTCCATGAAATCATTCAGTAACCAAAAGCACATTTACAGTTTTATTGCCGCTGGTGAAGCTGATTGGAATGGTGCTTGTAAATTATCCAGCTGGACTTAGTTGTGGGAAGAAACATTGTACACCGTGAGGGGATGACCGTGACTCTCACATCTTCATTTCCATGCACTTGTCAGGAATGTGCATTGAGAATAATATAAATAAAATACATTAAAAGCCTTCTGTATAGCAAGCGTCACGTTTTATAGGTGCTCCAAGCACAAAAAAAAAATCTGTCGTGGTTTTTCTGACTGATTCCTGGGAAAATTGTGCGCACTAAGAAAAACCATTTTAGCTCAGTAGGTAGCACCCTCGCCTCTGAATCTAGAAGATTGAGGGTTCAAGTCCCACTCCAGGGACTTGAGCACATAAAGCTAGGTTGACACTCCAGTGCAGTGCTGTCGGGAGCGCTGCACTGTCGGAGGTGCCGTCTTTCGGATGAGATGTTAAAGTCTGCCCTCTCAGGTGGACGTAAAAGATCCCATGGCACTATTTCGAAGAAGAGCGGGGGAGTTATCCCCGGTGTCCTGGCCAATCTTTATCCCTCAGCCAACATAACAAAAACAGATTATCTGGTCATTATCACATTGCAGTTTGTGGACCTTGCTGAGCGCAAATTGGCTGCCACGTTTCCCACATTACAACAGTGACTACACTTCAAAAGTACTTCAATTGCTGTAAAGCGCTTTGAGACGTCTGGTGGTCGTGAAAGGCGCTATAGAATTGCAAGTCTTTCTTTCTTTCTAGTTCGCTGCTTGTTACAGACTCCCGCCATATCCATTCACTCACCACGAGCGATACTGCAGGAAATCCACTTAAAAAGAAAATACAATACTGGAACTGTTAAATAACGTGCACAGCAGGTCCGTCAGCATCTGTAAACAGACAAGACGTTAATGTTCTGGGTGCAGGGGCTTAAGTCAGAACACACTTAGAGCAGAATGTGCAGTGCGTTTATAGCCCAAACAATCCAGAGCACTAAGAGTAATTAATCTGCAGGCATCGGGAGTGAAATTCCTTCTTTATACCCGTTGGTGAAAAGTTTGATGCGAGTCCAAAATGAGAATTCACGCTTTGTGCATGCACTGGCTTTTTTTGCTAAAATTATCAACAAGTGAAATCTCTCCTCTCCCTCCTTTCTCGTCCCCCGCCACAATGCTTTATACTTTTAATGGAGTAAAGAGTAACAAAAGCGGTGTACAATGACCATCTTTGGGACTGATTTTGGGTGGTCTTTATTAGTGGGTGGCCTCTGACTAAGAGTTTTGAGTCTGACGCATGCACTTAGCATTGGGGCCGAGATGAAATGGTCGTTAAATTGGTCTCTCTACGCAGGTGGTGGGTGAGGCTGGCTTCCCCGCTCTCTCACGCATAAGCAATCAGAGTCCACAGTGAAAAGGCTTTGGCAAAATGAATGCTACTGCATGGGTCCCTGCGGAACACTATTGTGCATTGAGCACATGTAATCACATAATACACGGGCAATAGCCTCGCTGGCCTTAGTTTCCCAATTACAATGCCAATTGTATCACCTTCATTTTACTGGGTTGCCTTCAGTACTATGATTGGAAAACCTTGGCCATCCTGCCCCTTGGAATCCATCAATTTTATAAATGTTAGGTAAAAGTATTTTTGAATCAGTTTACTTCTTTTCCCGTTTTCTCCCGTCTCCTCAACTCCTGAAAGCACAGACTAATTCTGGGCTCTAATTCAAATGGCGTTGACAACCTTTCAGTGCCTCATCCAACTAGGCATTGGCAGAATATCCACTTGTGGATAGCATCAGTGCCAAGCCTTTTTTTTATTCGTTCCTGGGATATGGACATTGCTGGTAAGGCCAGCATTTATTGCCTGTAATGAAATCTGTTTGTCTTGCCTGTATTCGTTTTGCACGCATGTATATTACCCTCCCCCACACGGTGTATAGTTTCACTTCCTCTTTCCTGACTAACCTGGAAGGTTCCAGGTCTTGGCTCTTGGTTCTGCCCCTGACTTCTCTTACTTAAAGATCCCAGGATCTGTATGACTCATTCCTGTGAGCCAGTCGGTGTGTTGAGATGTTAGCTCTGATCTTAGTGATTAAAAGCCAACTTGTTAAAGTCTATAACTTCTAGTTTTGTGGTTATTGAAGGCACATCATTGCCCATCCCTAATTGCCCTCGAGAAGGTGGTGGTGAGCCGCCTTCTTGAACCGCTGCAGTCCGTGTGGTGAAGGTACTCCCACAGTGCTGTTAGGGAGAGAGTTCCAGGATTTTGGCCCAGCAACGATGAAGGAACGGCCGATATACTTCCGAGTCAGGATGGTGTGTGACTTGGAGGGGAATTGCAGGTGGTGGTGTTCCCATGCGCCTGCTGCCCTCGTCCTTCTAGATGGTAGAGGCCGTGGGTTTGGGAGGTGCTGTCGAAGAAGGCTTGGCGAGTTGCTGCAGTGCATGCTGCAGCCAAGGTGCAAGTGGAAGGAGTGAATGTTTAAGGTGGTGGATGGGGTGCCAATCAAGCGGGCTGCTTTGTCCTGGATGGTGTCGAGCTTTGTTGAGTGTTGTTGGAGCTGCACTCATCCAGACAAGTGAAGAGCATTCCATCACACTCCTGACTTGTGCCTTGTAGCTGGTGGAAAGGATTTGTGGAGTCAGGAGGTGATACACTTGCCACAGAATACCCAGCCTCTGACCTGCTCTTGTTGCCACAGTATTTATGTGGCTGGTCCAGTTAAGTTTCTGGTCAATGGTGACCCCCAGGATGTTGATGGTGGGGGAATCGGCAATGGTAATGACGTTGAATGTCAAGGGTCGGTGGTTAGACTCTCTCTTGTTGGATTGGTTACTGCCTGGCACTTGTGTGGCGTGATTGTTACTTGCCACTTACCTGATACTGTCCTTACCTGAGGGCACATGAGCACCCTTCAGTAAAGGTCACTGAATAACAATTGGGCAAGAATACTGATTTATTTTCCTCTCCCTAAACGAGGAATGCTGAAGCCAGTTGTACCACCCTAAATGCCCTCCTGACTGAGTACAGCCAACTCAGCACAAACCAGGGATTGAACCTGGTATGGCTGAGAACCAGAGAGAGAAATATGTTCATCAAATGAGCTATCGAAACAGCGTGTATGTTAGTGCGGGTGTTTCAACAGGAGACTCTTACGGACATATAAGCCCATTGTTTTAATGTGCTACGATTCAATATGGCTCCCATGAGGCACAGTGTCGGACTTGTACTCGGGAAGCTTTCATTTCAAAATTAACGTTTGTAGAGATAAACGTAGTCGGGCATCCGGGATTTATGTATCTCCTGCTTAAGTGCGCTCAGTCTGACTTGTAACTATATGCTGGTTGGATGGATTCCCAGTATTAAAGCCCCCATCATTACTCTGTAATATGAGCTTGAACAGGGGAAAGAGGTGATCTCAACAGAGAGAATATAAAGTACATGATGTGATGGAGTTTATGTGTTTTTGCTGATCGCCTGGTCCACTCAAATCCAAAGCAGCTGTGGGGCCTATCATGAGAGCCAGCCAAGCATACCTCTTGAAGAGTTTCCATTCTTTCCTTCACTCGCTGACATCACAGTGGACATATGACCCACTTGTCTTCAGACAGTGCTTGCTAACTGATCTATAAAATCCTCATTTACCTAGGCCCCTGAGATCATTGTCCCCATCATAAAAAACATATACTCTGGATTGTGTTACATACTTAGAGTTACTTGTTCCTGAAGATGATAAGGAACTGTATAAATGGAAGCATTTATTTTCTAGTTATGTCAGTGAGGTATGTGAAGAAGCTAACTCTTCTTTTCTGTCTCCTCCCCTCATTCCCCCCCCCCCCCCGACACACACACAAAACACTTGACACAAACATTCATTTTCGCTCTCCCTCCCAAACACTCAATTGGGGTAATTTTGCAAGGCTTTGCTCCCAGCCTGGAGCCTCAGTTGCAGCGAGTGCGAGCCAGAAAATCAGGCTGCAATATTGTCGCCTCATTTTTGTTTCAGTACTCTCCAGTAACTGGGAGTGCAAAATTGTCTCTAATGTAGATAACAATCCAGCTCATTCACATTATCAAACTGTCCCTGTAGAGTTTACCCCATGCCATTTAATTCCTTAAGCCAAGCAAATACAAAAAATGTCAAGGAAGAGAAATGACCATTTGATCCATTGCGCTTATCCCTCTGGTATTCCACCTCATCAAGTCCAGCGTCCAACTACATTGCAAACTCCCCTAATGCCTTTGACTCAAGCATCTTACCTAATAGATCATTCCAAATGTTTATCTCCTTTGAGTAAAGAATTTTTTTCTCCAATCTGTTTTGAATTTATTTCAAGATGAGAACAAGCCAGTAGGACCTCAGCATGCACCTCATCTGACAAGTGATCTCTCTAGTGTTGGGGAAAGTTCATTATCCAGGGATTAGGGAGGGGGAAAGGGGTGGAAACTCATTTATTGGGCCTCTGCACCCTTTTTCATTCCCCTGGGATTTCTGGAGGTTTGCCAAATTGGTGATCCTAGGCATGTGCCTGGATGAGATGCAGGGCCAGGACAGCCGTGGTAATGAAGTGGGAGGGGGCATCCTGGCCCTCCCCCCTCACTTCCCTATGATTTTGTCCGGAGGCTGGCAATTCTCGGGGTGCCTGAAGAAGCTGATGGTGAGCTTTACAGCTGGTACTTCCTCAGACTGGAGGGTCTGTGGGTGCCAGGACGCAAGGCGAGGGGTGACCGCAAAGGTAAGCGCGCCTTTTCTTTTTTCAGCCTCCTAACATATCTTTGGGCCTGGATGCCTTTTGGTTGCCCTCGTTCAGCAGTAGCCAGAAGGCAGTGAGGCCTGTAGCTGCGTTTCCGTTCCATCCCCCCATTTCTTGGCACAAGGACCTGTCAAGAGGTGGGCCTGTGATGGGAGTGTGTCCGGGCCGTACTAATGATCCGGCCTAATATTTCATGTAGGTCTGCCTGTCCAGTGCAAGGGCAAGGGATAGGAGGGGAGGGAAGAATGTTGCGACCTTAATATTTATTATACCTCAATGAATCACTATAGGGAACGAGATCGATTATGAACAGGCTAATGGAGCAATTAACAAGTGCCTCACTACAAACATTTAAGGAAAAGTGTGTGTGTGTCTCCTAATTATTACATGGCGATAAATGAAAAATGAATAATAAGTTAATTACAATGAAGCTGTGTGCAATTATGCTTTAGGTAGCGATCAGTCACAGAGAAATCTTGCAATGAATCCGCAGATATTACATACCCCAAAGATCCCTGGATGTGCAGTACTGTACAAATGACTAGTGTTGTACAGTGACTATCGGACAGCCCCAGTGCAATGGCGGTGTCCATTTTGGCAAAGGCTAGTAGTTGGTGGGAATGTGCCGAGCCTTATCCAACAGCGTTCAATCAACAAGGACCTCCCTTATAACGAGAGGTGTCTATTTTGGTGAATATCAGTCCCATTCTAATGACAGGTACAATATTGGTCAATGAACGTCACCAGCAGTTCTTAATGGTAAACTTCCATCTTTACTTTGTTAGTCTACTGTGTGATATGAATAGAATTGATGGCCTGCCATTGTAATACTGTGACGTGCTCAAAACCATTTGGCTTATGGGCCAATATCATGAGTTGAATTATTTTCTGTCAGGACTCCACTGCTTTCTCCTGGTGCTCTCTCAGTGACAAATGACTGTAACATTGTATCTTTTATGATTGTTTTATAATGACATGAGATTTTTAAAAATCTGAAGCTCATTATTGACATCTCCAAACGTTGCCGAGGGGCTGACAAGGGAAGGTTACTTTCCTCTTCAAGCTTTGCCAGAGAGAAAATCGAATTCAGGTGATGTATCTCCGTCTTGCTGTATGTGTTCCTCATGTTTGGCAAGTGCATGTGTCATTTCCTCCTTTACCACCATCTGTTCAAGTATTTTCTTCTCTTCTTCAAACAATTTGTATCATAACACTTTATTGTGTAGACCACACCCCTAACTGTGACACTGTCTGATACACACCCATATATTGTAACACTTTCTGGTGTAGGTCGCCGTCCTCACTGTAAAACTCTGCGATATACCCTGTGCCCCTCATTATTACACTATAATATCTCTATTATTCCATTGAAATACCCCACACCCCTTATTATTGCATTTTTATATACCCCACACTCCCAATTATTAGTTTTATATTGTGGTAAACCACTGTCATACCTGTCTGTGTCTGTATGTGTATTCCACTAGGTACAGGTCTGGACATGCCTCGGCTGACTCCTCCCACTATTCCAGGTATATAAGTGACTACCTCCCAGTCCCTTAGTATTCTAGACGGGTCGACCACTCGAGACAAGACCTTCATTCTTTAGTTAATAAAAGCCTGATTGTTACTCGCTCAACTTCAGTCTTTTGAGTAATTGATGGCGCATCAATTTTATTAACTAAATTTTTTATAATGGAGAAGATCCTCACACCAGCATGCCTGGACCTGGACAGTCGGGAAGCGGACGCTTCCACCAAGTTTGCTCACTGGCTCACGTGCTTCGAGACATTCCTGACTGCCTCCACTGCGGTCGAAACGGATGCGGACAAACTGTCTGTCCTGATCTCCAAGGTGAACCACCGAGTGTACTCAGTCATCCGGGATGCGACCTCGTACACAGCCGCCCTCCAGCTCCTCAAGACCCAGTACACGCGCCCTGTGAACGAAGTATACGCTAGGCACCTTCTGGGGAGTCGCAAGCAACAACCTGGGGAATCGACTGAGGAATACCTCCAAGCACTGTCCGTGCTTGGCCGGGCCTGTGGGTGTAAGGCGGTAACGCCCACTAAGTACACGGAGGAACTGATCCGGGATGCCTTCGTAGCGGGCCACAGGTCCAACTACACCCGACAGCGACTGCTGGAGCAGAGTGACCTCACCCTCGACAAAGCCTCCGACATCGCACTAACGCTGGACGCAGCCTTCCGGGGCATGGATGCCTACTCCTCTGCACCGTGGACGCCGCGGGGAACGACAACCTGGGACACGGTAGGACAGCCCCATAGCACCGTGCCACCCCAGCCACAGCCCAACAACGGCCCAACTACCGCAGCAGTGTCCCAAAGCCAGACAGCAGTATCCCAAGGCCAGAAATGCTACTTCTGTGGCCAGGCCAAACACCCCAGAGCGCGCTGCCCGGCGAAGAATGCAACCTGCTCGGGCTGCGGGAAAAAGGGACACTACGCCAGCGTCTGCAAGGCCAAAGCCACCCCGAACGCCAGCAGCGCCGCGTGTGGGCCGTGCGAGCCGCCATCTTGGGCCTCCCCAGCCATGTGCGAACCACCGCAGCAGCAGCCATCTTGGACGACTCCAGCCACATGGGAATCATGGGCGCCGCCATCTTGGACACCAGCCGGGACGCAGCAGACCGCCAACCCCCACCCATCTGATACTCGCAGCGACACACCGACCCCTACGCTGGCCTCTGTGACGCTGGACCAAACGAGACCGCACCAGTTAGCTCGGTCCAAAATGGACGTTAAGGTAAACGGCCATGCAATAAACTGCCTTTTTGACTCCGGGAGCACAGAGAGCTTCATCCACCCCGACACGGTGCGGCGTTGCTCTCTCCCAGTCCTGCCTGCGCACCAGCGGATTTCTATGGCCTCCGAGTCCCAGTCAGCGGACATTGGCGGCTACTGCGTGGTGACACTAGTAGTAGATGGGACTGTGTTCAATAATTTTAAACTCCTGGTCCTGCCCGACCTCTGCGCTGCCGTTCTACTGGGGTTGGATTTCCAGTGCCACCTCAAAAGCGTTACGATGGCGTACGGTGGCCCCCTCCCCCCACTCACAGTCCGCAGCCAGCAGCCTCCAAATTGCGCGCCGCGCACTAGATGCAACCTCTCCACACTCAGAGTCCCACCCCCCCCACTGTTTGCTAACCTCACCCCTGACTGTAAGCCCATCGCCACAAAGAGCAGGCGATACAGTGCCGGGGACAGGGTTTTCATCAAAACCGAAGTGGAACGGCTCCTGAAGGAGGGGATTATTGAGGGCAGCTCCAGCCCCTGGCGAGCCCAGGTTGTGGTCGTTAAGACCGGCGAGAAACAACGCCTGGTCATCGACTACAGCCAAACAATAAACCGCTACACCCTGCTGGACGCCTACCCACTCCCCCGCATAGCTGACATGGTCAACCAGATCGCGCAGTACCGCGTCTTTTCGACCATTGACCTGAAATCAGCGTACCACCAGCTCCCCATCAGCCCTGAAGACCGCCAGTATACTGCTTTTGAGGCAAACGGCCGCCTCTATCACTTCCTTAGGGTTCCCTTCGGCGTTACCAACGGGGTCTCCGTCTTCCAAAGGGAGATGGACCGGATGGTCGATCAAAACGAGCTGCAGGCCACTTTCCCTTACCTAGATAATGTGACCATCTGCGGCCATGACTTGCAGGACCATGACGCAAACCTCGAGAAATTCCTCCGCACCGCCCAACTCCTGAACCTGACATATAACAAGGAGAAGTGCATATTCCGCACAGACCGCCTCGCCATCCTTGGCTGTGTTGTAGAACACGGGGTCATCGGTCCCGACCCGGACCGGATGCGTCCCCTTATGGAACTCCCACTGCCCCACTGCCTAAAAGCTCTGAAGAGGTGCCTAGGGTTTTTTTCCTACTACGCTCAGTGGGTCCCCTACTATGCAGACAAAGCCCGTCCGCTGATCAAGTCCACCTCTTTTCCCGTGACGGCAGAGGCCCGCTTAGCCTTCCACCGTATCAAGGAAGACATTGCCAAAGCCACCATGCACGCAGTGGACGAATCCATCCCCTTCCAGGTGGAAAGCGATGCGTCCGACTTCGCTCTGGCCGCCACCCTTAATCAGGCGGGGAGACCTGTGGCATTCTTCTCACGAACCCTCCAGGGCCCGGAGACCAGACACTCCGCGGTCGAGAAGGAGGCCCAGGCTATCGTGGAGGCTGTGCGTCATTGGAGGCACTACCTGGCCGGAAAACGATTTACCCTGCTCACTGACCAGCGTTCAGTTGCTTTTATGTTCAACAACAAGCAGAGGGGCAAAATCAAAAATGACAAGATCTTGAGGTGGAGAATCGAACTTTCCACCTACAATTACGAGATCTTGTACCGGCCTGGGAAGCTCAATGAACCCCCAGATGCCCTATCGCGTGGCACCTGCGCCAGCGCGCAGATCGATAGGCTGAGGGCCCTCCACAATGACCTCTGCCACCCGGGGGTCACCAGGTTCTTCCACTTCATCAAGGCCCGCAACCTGCCTTACTCCATTGAGGAGGTCAGGACCATGACCAAGAACTGCCAAGTCTGCGCTGAGTGCAAACCGCACTTTTATAGACCAGACAGAGCCCACCTGATAAAAGCCACTCGCCCTTTCGAACGCCTGAGCGTCGATTTTAAAGGGCCTCTCCCCTCCTCCGACCGCAATGTGTACTTCCTCAACATCATTGACGAGTACTCCCGGTTCCCGTTCGCTTTCCCCTGCCCGGACATGACCAGTGCCACGGTCATTAAATGTCTGAACAGCCTCTTCACCCTGTTCGGTTTCCCCAGCTATATCCATAGCGACCGGGGCTCATCGTTTATGAGCGACGAACTCCGCCAGTACCTGCTCGCTAGGGGTATTGCCACAAGCAGGACCACCAGTTACAACCCCCGGGGGAACGGACAGGTGGAAAGAGAGAATGCAACTGTTTGGAAGGCTGCCCTACTAGCCTTAAAGTCTAGGGGCCTTCCGACCTCCCGCTGGCAGGAGGTGCTCCCCGATGCGCTCCACTCGATTCGGTCACTTCTCTGCACTGCCACCAATGCCACCCCTCACGAGAAAATGTTTGTCTTCCCAAGGAAGTCCACATCGGGGACATCGTTACCGCCATGGCTGACGTCCCCAGGGCCGGTACTACTGAGAAGACACGTGAGGGCCAATAAAACGGACCCCCTGGTCGAGAGCGTCGACCTCCTCCACGCCAACCCCCAGTACGCAACCTGGGACACGGTAGGACAGCCCCATAGCACCGTGCCACCCCAGCCACAGCCCAACAACGGCCCAACTACCGCAGCAGTGTCCCAAAGCCAGACAGCAGTACCCCAAGGCCAGAAATGCTACTTCTGTGGCCAGGCCAAACACCCCAGAGCGCGCTGCCCGGCGAAGAATGCGACCTGCTCGGGCTGCGGGAAAAAGGGACACTACGCCAGCGTCTGCAAGGCCAAAGCCACCCCGAACGCCAGCAGCGCCGCGTGTGGGCCGTGCGAGCCGCCATCTTGGGCCTCCCCAGCCATGTGCGAACCACCGCAGCAGCAGCCATCTTGGACGACTCCAGCCACATGGGAATCATGGACGCCGCCATCTTGGACACCAGCCGGGACGCAGCAGACCGCCAACCCCCCCCCATCTGATACTCGCAGCGACACACCGACCCCTACGCTGGCCTCTGTGACGCTGGACCAAACGAGACCGCACCAGCTAGCTCGGTCCAAAATGGACGTTAAGGTAAACGGCCATGCAATAAACTGCCTTTTTGACTCCGGGAGCACAGAGAGCTTCATCCACCCCGACACGGTGCGGCGTTGCTCTCTCCCAGTCCTGCCTGCGCACCAGCGGATTTCTATGGCCTCCGAGTCCCAGTCAGCGGACATTGGCGGCTACTGCGTGGTGACACTAGTAGTAGACGGGACTGTGTTCAATAATTTTAAACTCCTGGTCCTGCCCGACCTCTGCGCTGCCGTTCTACTGGGGTTGGATTTCCAGTGCCACCTCAAAAGCGTTACGATGGCATACGGTGGCCCCCTCCCCCCACTCACAGTCCGCAGCCAGCAGCCTCCAAATTGCCCGCCGCGCACCAGATGCAACCTCTCCACACTCAGAGTCCCACCCCCCCCACTGTTTGCTAACCTCACCCCCGACTGTAAGCCCATCGCCACAAAGAGCAGGCGATACAGTGCCGGGGACAGGGTTTTCATCAAAACCGAAGTGGAACGGCTCCTGAAGGAGGGGATTATTGAGGGCAGCTCCAGCCCCTGGCGAGCCCAGGTTGTGGTCGTTAAGACCGGCGAGAAACAACGCCTGGTCATCGACTACAGCCAAACAATAAACCGCTACACCCTGCTGGACGCCTACCCACTCCCCCGCATAGCTGACATGGTCAACCAGATCGCGCAGTACCGCGTCTTTTCGACCATTGACCTGAAATCAGCATACCACCAGCTCCCCATCAGCCCTGAAGACCGCCAGTATACTGCTTTTGAGGCAAACGGCCGCCTCTATCACTTCCTTAGGGTTCCCTTCGGCGTTACCAACGGGGTCTCCGTCTTCCAAAGGGAGATGGACCGGATGGTCGATCAAAACGAGCTGCAGGCCACTTTCCCTTACCTAGATAATGTGACCATCTGCGGCCATGACTTGCAGGACCATGACGCAAACCTCGAGAAATTCCTCCGCACCGCCCAACTCCTGAACCTGACATATAACAAGGAGAAGTGCATATTCCGCACAGACCGCCTCGCCATCCTTGGCTGTGTTGTAGAACACGGGATCATCGGTCCCGACCCGGACCGGATGCGTCCCCTTATGGAACTCCCACTGCCCCACTGCCTAAAAGCTCTGAAGAGGTGCCTAGGGTTTTTTTCCTACTACGCTCAGTGGGTCCCCTACTATGCAGACAAAGCCCGTCCGCTGATCAAGTCCACCTCTTTTCCCGTGACGGCAGAGGCCCGCTTAGCCTTCCACCGTATCAAGGAAGACATTGCCAAAGCCACCATGCACGCAGTGGACGAATCCATTCCCTTCCAGGTGGAAAGCGATGCGTCTGACTTCGCTCTGGCCGCCACCCTTAATCAGGCGGGGAGACCTGTGGCATTCTTCTCACGAACCCTCCAGGGCCCAGAGACCAGACACTCCGCGGTCGAGAAGGAGGCCCAGGCTATCGTGGAGGCTGTGCGTCATTGGAGGCACTACCTGGCCGGAAAACGATTTACCCTGCTCACTGACCAGCGTTCAGTTGCTTTTATGTTCAACAACAAGCAGAGGGGCAAAATCAAAAATGACAAGATCTTGAGGTGGAGAATCGAACTTTCCACCTACAATTACGAGATCTTGTACCGGCCTGGGAAGCTCAATGAACCCCCAGATGCCCTATCGCGTGGCACCTGCGCCAGCGCGCAGATCGATAGGCTGAGGGCCCTCCACAATGACCTCTGCCACCCGGGGGTCACCAGGTTCTTCCACTTCATCAAGGCCCGCAACCTGCCTTACTCCATCGAGGAGGTCAGGACCATGACCAAGAACTGCCAAGTCTGCGCTGAGTGCAAACCGCACTTTTATAGACCAGACAGAGCCCACCTGATAAAAGCCACTCGCCCTTTCGAACGCCTGAGCGTCGATTTCAAAGGGCCTCTCCCCTCCTCCGACCGCAATGTGTACTTCCTCAACATCATTGACGAGTACTCCCGGTTCCCGTTTGCTATCCCCTGCCCGGACATGACCAGTGCCACGGTCATTAAATCTCTGAACAGCCTCTTCACCCTGTTCGGTTTCCCCAGCTATATCCATAGCGACCGGGGCTCATCGTTTATGAGCGACGAACTCCGCCAGTACCTGCTCGCTAGGGGTATAGCCACAAGCAGGACCACCAGTTACAACCCCCGGGGGAACGGACAGGTGGAAAGAGAGAATGCAACTGTTTGGAAGGCCGCCCTACTAGCCTTAAAGTCTAGGGGCCTTCCGACCTCCCGCTGGCAGGAGGTGCTCCCCGATGCGCTCCACTCGATTCGGTCACTTCTCTGCACTGCCACCAATGCCACCCCTCACGAGAAAATGTTTGTCTTCCCAAGGAAGTCCACATCGGGGACATCGTTACCGCCATGGCTGACGTCCCCAGGGCCGGTACTACTGAGAAGACACGTGAGGGCCAATAAAATGGACCCCCTGGTCGAGAGGGTCGACCTCCTCCACGCCAACCCCCAGTACGCTTACATTGCGTACCCGGACGGGCGGGAGGACACAGTCTCCATACGAGACCTCGCACCCTCGGGGACCGCTGTAACCCACTACCCATTACCAACCCCCCCCACGACCCGATATCCAACCCCAGCAGCCGGCTCGCCTTGGACCATCACCCACGAGGACTACACTCCAGGGCCCCAGCCTACACGGGACGCGACGCCGGAAGCTCCACCACCCCTGCCGTCGCCACGTCGATCACAGCGGCAGACAAGACCTCCGGAGAGACTCCAATACACGAACTTTTAAATACACTTCACCCCGCCGGACTCATTTTTAAACAAGGGGTGAATGTGGTAAACCACTGTCATACCTGTCTGTGTCTGTATGTGTATTCCACTAGGTACAGGTCTGGACATGCCTCGGCTGACTCCTCCCACTATTCCAGGTATATAAGTGACTACCTCCCAGTCCCTTAGTATTCTGGACGGGTCGACCACTCGAGACAAGACCTTCATTCTTTAGTTAATAAAAGCCTGATTGTTACTCGCTCAACTTCAGTCTTTTGAGTAATTGATGGCGCATCATATATACCACACACCACACTTTTTATACTCTGACTAGCTGGGGGAGCCCGGCTTTGCCAGGGCTGTTTTGGGCCGGGCGGTTTAAATCGAGTCCCAGGCTTTGGGGCCTCTCTGTGTCCCTCTGTGAATCTGCTGCCGGGCAACATTTTAAATCGAGTCCCAGGCTTTTGGGCCCTGTCTCTGTGTCCCTCTCTCAATCTGCTGCCGGGCAACATTTCTACCTTTTAATACCTTGAAAGATGAAAGTGAAAGTACTTATAAAACATTTTTGGTAAATCTTATGTTATTTTTAAAAGAGATACTAACTTTTTCGAAGCTGGATTAGCAGAGTAGTTTGAGCTGGAAGTAGTGACGCAATGGCTGCCCGATGCCTGAGTTGAAAAGCATTAGCCCCGCCCACAGACGCAGCGATTGGCCAACCATCAGGTGACTGAACTGTAGGATTGGTCAATCGTGACGGCACAGGATTGGTCGACCTTGACGTCAGTCAATCAATGCTAATTAGCAGATAATGAGTTTAATTTTGAAGGTTTTTTGCATAACGCGGGAACAATTTTCATCCGACCGAAAAGTAAATACGCTTAGGACGGTTCTGGAATCGTCAGCTTTCTTTCGATGTAACACACGTGTAGGTACGCTCTATAATTTTCGAGTTTATTCAATACAGACAGACAGACAGACGGAATGACAGACAGACAGATGTATCCTTTTATATATATAGATATATCCCACAGCCTTCACTATTATACTCTGATACACCCTACATCCCTTACTATTACTTTCTTAAGTAACTCATATCTCTTGTTATTATGCTCTGATATATCCCACACCCCTTGCTGTCACTACAACAACAACAACTTGCATTTGTATAGCAGAGGCATGAGTAAAAAATACTAAGTCAAACAAGTAGAGATTGGGATGGACAACCAAACGCTTGGTCAAAAAGGCGGGTTTTAAGGAGGGCCTTAAAGGAAGAGAGGGAGGTGTAGGGACAGAGGAGTTTAGGGAGGAAATTCCAAAGAGTGGAATGTAGTGATTGAAGGGGTGGCTGCCAAGGAGGGACGGCAGCTCCGTGAATAGTCTGATTTAGCTAAAAATAATGGCTCAAGGAAGGGGGATAGAGGTTGTGTTGGGGACTGAAGATGATGACTTTGGTCTTCTCAATGTTTAACTGGAGGAAGTTAAGGCTCATCCAGAAATGCATACCAGATAGGATATACAGACTGATATATCCCACATCCCTCATTACTACACTCTGATATATGCCATACCCCTTATTATTATGGCTTAATAAACCCACAACCATGCAATGACAGTCTGATATAAACCATGTGCTTTATTATTACAGTTTGATATACTCTAGACCTCTAACAATTATACTGTGATATACCCCACATCCCTTATAATTTAATTTTGATATACCCCATATCTCTCACTTCTGCTAATACCCCTCATCCCTTAAAATTACATTCTGATATATCCCATGTCCCTCGCTGTCAGCCAGTGGCTCAGTGGGTAGCACCCTCGCCTCTCAGTCAGAAGGTTGTGGGTTCAAGTCCCACTCCAGAGACTTGAGCACAAAATTCTAGGCTGATGCTCCAGTGCAGTGCTTAGAGAGTGCTGTCGGAGGTGCCGTTTTTCAGATGAGATGTTAAATCAAGGCCTCATCTGCTCTTTCAGGTGGACGTAAAAGATCCCACAACACTATTTCAAAGAAGAGCAGGGGAGTTCTCCCTGGTGTCCTGACCAATATTTATCCCTCAATCAACATCACTAAAACAGATTATCTGGTCATTAACACATTGCTGTTTGTGGGAGCTTGCGGTGCGCAAATTGGCTGCCGCGTTTCCTACATTACAACAGTGACTACACTTCAAAAAGTACTTCATTGGCTGTAAAGCGCTTTGGGATGTCCAGTGGTCGTGAAAGGCGCTTTATAAATGCAAGTCTTTCTTTCTACTACACTCTGATATAAACCACACCCCTCAAAATATATACACGGATGTACTCCAGATCACATTCTAATATGCCCCACGTCCCTCACTATCAACGCCCCCGCTAAGCTGCGCAGCCGTGCAGTGGTCTGGAGGTCCCGCGCAGGCTGCTCACTGGCTTTTGCGTGGAGGAAACCGCACATGCGCGAAAGTTTGAATGGGCCGCAAATCCAGTTAAAGGGACTATTACTCACGACTACACTCTGATATACCCCACACTGATTAAAACTACATTGGATTTCTATATCCTCTCACCTGACTTCCTTTTTTTAATGGCTCTTTCACTAATAGAGAGCCCATTTAAAACCTCCTGTTGAATTGATTTTCTTTCTTACAGAAAAGCAATTCACTGTTACTTCCTAATTAGAAGATGATTGCTCTTGGTCGGAGAAAGCTTTTACTCTTACATCACTGCCCACATATAGAATTGGGATACTCCACGCACTTTATATTCCCAGTGGCCCACGCCAGTACTGTGATGCTGGGAAATTAACCTCAGTAGCCCTGTATTGATGGCAAGGGACATCAGTAGGCATTGACTGTGTATTTCAGAATTTGATTAGAGATTGGTTTACTGTTTCTTTAGTTTGGATTGTGGGACAGCAGTGCCCATGGGCTGGCTGCCTTGTGTTCAGATTGCTATAAATGACTCTCTTCTCCCAGTGGCAGAATCCGAAACCTATATTTTCATGAGTCTATGATTCTACTTCAGGAAACTGGTCGTAATGACGTAAGCGCAAGGAGCTGGCACCATAGAGTCACGAGGAACTGACGCGATGTAAATGCAAAGAGTGATATAAATGTGAGCAGGCGAGCGGATGTAAACCGAGCACACGGGAGATCACTAGAGAAGATTAAAGGGTCTGAAATTAGGGGGGACGATAGCAAACCGGATTGAAAATTGGTTAGGAGAAAGAAAAGAGAGGGAAGTTGATTAGGTGGACCTATGGGCTAACAAGTGGCAGATGGAATTCAATGTCAGTAAGTGTGAGGTGATACATTTTTGTAAAAGAAAAGCAGCTGTAACTATACTCTGAATGAAAGTGGGCCTTGTACTGTGTAAGAGCAGAGGGATTTGGAGTACAAGTTCACAGGACAATAAAGCCATAAAAATAGCTAATGGAATTCTAAGTTTTATTACAAGAGGTATAGAATATGCAATACATGAGGTAATGGCGAGCCTTTGTAAAACCTTATACTCAGTTATAGTACTGTGTGCAGTATTAGGCTCCACACTATAGGAAGGATATTGTGGTTTTACAGTGGGTGCAACTGAGGTTCACTGGGCTGCTGCCTGCTATAAGGAAATACAAATACTAAGAAATAATTGAAAAAAATCAATCTTTCTTCGTAACAACAACACAGATTAGGAGGCAATATGATCAAAGTGTTTGAAATTATGAAAGGATGGGACAGAGAAGATAGAAGCACCCTGTTTCCAATAATTGAGGGGTCTAGCATGAAGGGTCATAGATACAAGATTAAATGTACGAAATTTAGAACAGAGAGCAAGAGAAACTTCAGAGTTGTGAAGTTACGGAACTTCCAGGGTTAACGGTTTGGCAGAAACTATGTGAACATTCAAGATTAGATTGAATAGGTGGAGGAAGAAGAGGAGGATAATGGGATATGGGAGGAGATGGCGTGATGTAAATGTGAGCACAATATAAACACAAAGAACCGATGCAATGCAAAGACGAGGGGCTGGATTTTGATTGAGGAGGCGTGTAGGTGGCGGGACTACAACTTTCGGGGTTATAGTCCCGCCTCCATCGAGTTGTGGCCAACCCACGCAATTTTCACTTGCTTGACCTTGTTGAGCCCGCCCAGAGAGCTCAGCAAGCCAATTAAGGGCCACCTGGCAACAGGTGACATCACAGATTGACATTCCATCTGTCAAGAGCTTTTGACAGATGAAATATCAGCGTTTCACAGCTGTTTGAAGCTGTCAAACACTGACAAGCTGTACTCCAAGTTAATTCCTTCCTCTCAGGCTGATTTAGAGATCTCTCCAGAACAGAAAGCTGAATGCTGGAACTTTTGACAGCTCACGGCCATTCTGCTTTCTGTGCCGGTGAGATGAGGGACTCCCGAGACCTGAAGGAAGGAAGGCTGTAAAGGTAAGTAAATGTAAGTAAAACTTCTTTAAACACTTTACACACATCAAACACACTTACCTCTGAACTCATGCACCCATCACTCACCTGAACACCGGACATCTCGAAACCTCCAAGCCCTTCAGCCCGACGGTCCGCCTCGCTAACTTGGCATGGTTTGGAGCCGTCGGGAATTCCACACTTCAGCAATAAAAATAGGGATTAGGCTAAAAGCTGCCTGTTAACTACCTGTTAACAGGCAGGTAATTGGCACTAATACCCTTCCCGCCTCAGGGAGGCGGCTCCCAGCACAGGTCGGGTACCCGCCTCCTTTGAAACTGGCATGGAGGCGGGTTGGGGGCGGGATGGGTTCGTGCCCCCCGATTGAGATTTTAACCCCCCACACGCCTCCAATCCCGCCTCCACGGCCCAATGAAAATCCTGCCCGAGGAGTCAGCACGATTTAAGGGAGCACGGGCCAGAGAATCGGCACTCTAGTGTTATCGCCCTATCTCCACCCTGTGCTCGCTTCAAGTGGTGCTCCTCACGGGCAGTGTGGGACCAGTGAATTTATCCTCTCGCAAACAAAGGTGCTGCATCCGCAGGACTCAACACTGCCGCAGCCAGTCTCCCTCAACACCAACTCGTGCCTCCTTGAGCAGTTTGTGTCAAAATCCAGTCATAAAAAGCCTTCAAATGAAGTCAAGTCACAGCTGATTTGAGGCAATTACAGATGGCTGCTGGCAATGCCTGCTCCTCTATGTATTCTGTAGGCTATTTTTCCCCAGCAGTTAATGAGATCTGTCCCACCCCATCAATTCCTGCTGCTGGGCATGTTCAGGATTTAGCTATTCGGGCGTGAATGACTGTGTTCATTAAACTGGGATGACAGTGTGCTCTTCCCTCTCTCCTTTGTTGCAGAACGCTTCACTGACAGCAGTCTGCGAGTGTGTGAATTGCATTCAAAGTAAGCTGCCAATGTCCCAAAGTATTTCTGTCACTGTGCAGGCAGCAGTGGAAGAGAGCTACCACTCTTTACTGTGGAATTAGGGAACGATAATTAAATAACAGCAGACGACAGCCTGCACTGTACTGGGGGGACTGAAAATCGATGGGCAGGATCGACTGAAGGAGAAGGCTAGAGGTTGTGTCCTCTAATTGAACCGCTCCACTCCATTCCCCAGTCCAGGGCAGACTGATCATATTTTTCAATGTACTTATTTAGCAAACACATTCCAAAATGTTTTTAATAAATTCAAAGATTGCTCTTTTTTTATCCTTATCATGAAGCAAGGCTAGCACAGAACTCTCTATTCCGTTAACTTTGTCACATATTAAAGCATCTCGCAAGGGTATTTTAACTGTTCTCAATCATGTTTCTGCACTTCATGGGTTATTGGGCGTGATGTGGTTAGAAGGATTGTAGCACTTTATGGTGAGTTGTGCTGTTCGCCATGCTGTTCCTGAGGTGTTCCTGGCATCTGCAGTCTGTCGAATAATGGCTCAATTCCGCACTTGTCAGTTATCTAATGCCCATCTTGTGACGGTCTTCTGTGGCAACTTTAGTAACCCAATAGCTCAGCCAGACAAGTCCACAGTATTCCAGAGCACAGTTACTGATTGACCAGTCGGTCGGATTCATGGTTGGGACCTACAGGAGTAAACCAGTCTCTGGAAGTTGGGATTCTTTGCTTTGTGCTCCAGGTAACACTGCGACCTAGTGCCTTAACAGGGAGGGTGGTCCTAGCTAAACAAGCAGTAGGAAGTGTAGTGTATGTACCTTTAAGAGAGAACTACTTTTACAGCTCCTGTATACTGTAGTACCGGCAGTGACCACAACTGTATATAAGCCTTGAGCATGCCTCTGTACTGTCAGTCTTGAGACTACCCTACTCCAGTAAACACCTGTTGATTGTTAAGTTACAGCCTCCGTGTAGTTATTGGAAAACATCATACTTTAAGAATCACGGATTCAACAGTGGCAACGAGGTCGATTCGAATCTGCCTGCAACTCTGCATTTCCCTTCAAGGATTCGCTCCAGGAGGGCGGTGGAAGAAAGTCGAGGCCAGAAGCACGGGTGTCGACCACGAGCAACCGCCCAGTCATCCGGCAGAGAGTGAACATCGCAGGGGAGGCTGTTGAGAGCCGGGCTTGGTTCCCCAGCCACGACGATCCAGCAACAGACTGGCAACAGGCACAGCGCAGACCCTTCCCGGACAGCGGCGGCTGGAGCAGACCGATGGCATAGAAAAAGCCGAGCAGCGTCGACGGGGTAAGAGAGAGGGTGAAGCGCACAGGGCACGGCCGGGGGTTGAAAACTGAGCGGCGTCGAGGAAAAACAAACAGAGTGAGAGAGAGGGTAAAGCAGCAGCCGGGTTCAGGACCGAGCGACAGCAACGGGAAAGGTGCACAGGAGAAAGCGCAGAGCACAGCCAGGGCTCAAGGGCTGAACCGCGTCCACGGGGAGAAGAAGGGAGAGAGCGGGAGATGCCATTGAGCCGCGGAGAAGAAGGGAGAGCGCGGGAGACGCCATTTTTAGATGCCGCAGCGGAGAAAAAGGGCGAGCGTGGGAAGAAAGGAACGCGCGGGAGACGCCATTTTGTGCCAGCGGAGAAGAAGGGAGAGCGCGGGAGACGCCATTTTAGACAGTTAAATCACACCCAGGGATGCCGAAGAGTGGCTGTATCACTGCGTTCGACAATGAAGTCGAAGATTGGGCGACATATGTGGAACGCATTGAGGTGTACTGCAGGGCGAATGAAGTGCCAGATGCTAGGAAAGCACTGGTTTTGTTAAATTCCATGGGTGCAAAAACTTATGGCTTACTGTGAAACCTAATAACCCCAGAGAAGCCCGTGGATAAGAATTTCGAAAGCACAGTAGAAATCCTACAGGACCACTTAAACCCCACACCGCTGCTGATAGCAGAAAGATTTAAGTTCCACAAAAGGAACCAGCATAAAGATGAAAGTAATGCTGAGTACTTAACGGAACTGCGCAAGCTATTGAAACACTGCCAGTTTGGAGTGGGACTAGCAGATACGTTAAGGGACAAGTTTGTGTGTGGGCTTCAAAGTGAAGGAACCCAGAAACGGCTTCTATCAGAAAAGGATCTTACGCTGGACAAGGCTTTCAGCATGGCAGTATCACACGAAGCAGCCGCACGGGGCGCTGCAGAGATACAACGGAGACGGCAAGAATATGGCACCAATGAAATGTCATATGGAGCAGGGAAGTGTTATCGCTGCGGCAGAACAACACACGACCAGAAGGATTGTTGGTTCAAGGACCAAGTGTGCAGACAGTGTGGAAAAGCAGGACACATAGCAAGAGTCTGCAGGTCAGGGGAGAAAACCAACAGCAAGAAATCTCCATAGGAGAAGTACAAAAAGGTACATAAGGTGATGGACAGTAGTTCAGACGAACAGAAAAGTGATACAGACTCCGGAAGCAAGGAGCTGGGTTGTCTGAAACTACATAAGGTAACCAAAATGGAGGATCACCAGACTATCTGGATCACACTCAAGATAGACGGAGTCCAAGTGAAAATGGAATTGGACACAGGATCAGCCCTAACAGTCATAAACCAAAGGGACTACAAGCGGCTATTTTCACATATACCCTTGAAAGCTACAGAGATTGTCTTGAAGACGTACACAGGCAAAAAGCCTACCCCAAAGGAAAAATAAGGGTGAAAGTGACATACAAAGGCCAGGAAATACCTAGAATGGACATATATGTATTGCCAGATGGAGGACCACCACTATTAGGACGTGAATGAATCCGGAAGATACAATTAGATTGGCATTCCATACAGGCACTGAAGGTTGAGGCCAAAAAGGATGACAACGTCACACCTGGACGACTGTCAAAAATGCTAACTGACGCACAAGAAGTGTTCCAGGTGGGACTCGGAACACTAAAAGGCATAACAGCAATGATTAAAATAGAGGAAAATGCAAGCCCAAAGTTTTTTAAGGCCAGACTGGTGCCTTATGCGATCCGACCAGCCGTCGAAGCAGAGCTGGAAGGGTTGGAACGTTCAGGAGTACTGTCCAAAGTAGACTGGAGCTACACCCATCGTTCCTGTAATGAAGAGGTCGTTGAGTAATACGCCTGGGGAACCAAAGAAGGTCCACATCTGTGGGGATTTTAAGGTGACAGTGAACCCAGTCCTTCACACGGTACAATATCCGCTTCCACGGATTGAGGATGTTTTTGCCTCGCTATCTGGAGGTAAACGCTTCACCAAAATTGATCTAGCCCAGGCGTACTTGCAAATGGAGGTAGAAGAAGCCTCGAAACAATACCTCACGATCAACACTCATAAAGGTCTCTACCAATACAACCGGCTGGTGTTCGGGGTAGCATCGGCTCCGGCTATTTGGCAAAGGGCAATGGATCAAGTCCTGCAAGGGATTCCAGGGACCCAGTGTTATTTGGACGACATCCTGGTCACGGGCGAAAATGACAGTGATCACCTCGCCAACCTGGAGAAGGTGCTCACTAGATTAAAGGAATATGAGCTACGAGCTAATCGCCACAAGTGCGAGTTTTTCCAGAAGCAGATCTCGTATTGTGGCCACGTTATTGATGAAGAGGGGTTACATAAGTCCCCTGAAAAGATTGAGGCAGTAGTCAAGGCTCCAGCACCGGAAAATGTGTCACAACTGAGGTCGTTCCTCGGGCTGGAGAACTACTACCATAAGTTCTTACCAAATTTGTCTACAGTATTACACCCACTGAACACCCTACTGCAAATGGGGGTACCATGGAAGTGGAATGACGAATGTAAACGAGCTTTCCAGAAGTGCAAATAATTGATCACATCAAAAGAGGTGTTGGCCCATTTCAACCCAGCACTACCAATTCTGTTGGCATGTGATGCATCACCCTATGGTATTGGAGCTGTGCTGTCGCACAAATTCCCAGACGGGTTGGAGAGGCCAGTAGCCTTTGCGTCTCGGTCACTAACCTCAGCCGAGCGCAACTACGCCCAGATCGACAGGGAGGCCCTCAGCCTAGTATGGGGAGTAAAAAAATTCAACCACTATCTGCATGGGCAGAAGTTCACCTTGCTGACTCACCACCAACCACTTGTCTCCATCTTTATTCCAAAGAAGGGCGTTCCGGTGATGACTGCACAACGGTTACAAAGATGGTCCCTTTTTCTAGGGGCGAACCAATATGAAATAGAATATAAAGGCACGAAACAGCATGGAAACGCTGATGGGCTATCACACTTGCCACTGCCTACTGTGGAGGAAGCACCAGCAGTGGACCCTATCGAGATATTTTATTCGTCAATAATTGAACGATTGCCAGTAACTAATGCGGATATAGAGAAGGAGACCCACAATGATCCGACACTGTCTCGGGTATATGATTTGACGGTGAGGGGATGGCCAACACATGGCGACTCACTGTTGCCAGCATTCTCATCCAGAAGAGAACAGCTGTCAGTATGTCAGGGGACAGTGATGTGTGGATCCCGAGTGGTAATTCCAACCAAGTTAAGGGAGAGAGTGCTCAATGAGCTTCACGAAGGTCATCTGGGAGGGGTGAAAATGAAAAGCCTTGCTAGGGCTTATGTGTGGTGGCCGGGGATTGATCAACAAATCGAGGACCTAACCAAGAGCTGCTCAGGATGCCAGAAGGTCCAAAATGCACCACCACATGCCCCGCTACACCCATGGGAGTGGCCCTCCTCTCCATGGCAATGGGTGCATATTGATTTTGCTGGTCCATTCATGGACTCAATGTTCTTAATAGCAGTGGATGCACACTCGAAATGGCCTGAGGTGATAAAAATGTCCTCAACCACTACAGAGAAAATGATTGCTGTCCTACGGACCATATTTGCCAGGAACGGCTTGCCAGAGCAGATTTGCTCTGATAATGGACCACAGTTTGTGTCCGAAGAGTTTCGGAAATTTATGAGAAGGAATGGGGTAAGGCATTACACATCCGCCCCGTATCATCCAGCCACCAATGGATTGGCTGAGAGGTTCGTACAAACCTTTAAAAAGGTGATAAAGGCCATGTGCGATGATAAAATTCCACTACAGCATAAGGTGGACAATTTCCTGTTAGCCTACAGAAATGCGACACATGCAGTTACCAACCAGACCCCGGCCATGATGTTCTTTAACCGAAGGTTGAGATCTCGTCTGGACTTGCTCAGACCAAATGTGCGAAGAGATGTTGAGGATAAGCAATTCCAGCACATCAATGAGAAGCCGACAAGGAGCTTCAATGTAGGACAACCAGTCTTGGCCCGTGACTATCGAACAGAGAAATGGCAACCCGGAACGATATGCACACAGCAGGGGCCATTAATGTGCACAGTGGATGTCGGGGAGAACATTGTGAGACGCCACGTCGACCAGATCTTAGCGTCACAGGAACGAGTCAACCCCATGTCTCGCGTACCTGGGGATGAACCCGACATACCGGTAGCATCTACCTCAGAAACAGTAGCAGTAGAAACTGGTGAACTAACCGACGAAAGGGGGCCAGAATCGCCTCCGCACCAAGAACAAGAACCTCAGGAAAGGCACTATCCAGAAAGGATCAGGAAGCCGCCACAAAGACTGAACCTATAAATGGACTATTTCTGTTTAATGTGCATGTTAAAGTGTTAATTGTTATTTGAATATTATGGGTACTGCTAATCTAAAAGGGGAGGAATTGTAGTGTATGTACCTTTAAGAGAGAACTACTTTTACAGCTCCTGTATGCTGTAGTACCGGCAGTGACCACACCTGTATATAAGCCTTGAGCATACCTCTGTACTGTCAGTCTTGAGACTACCCTACTCCAGTAAACACCTGTTGATTGTTAAGTTACAGCCTCCGTGTAGTTATTGGAAAACATCATACTTTAAGAATCACGGATTCAACAGGAAGCCTACCAGTGCTTTATGCTAGTAACGCCTCAATTTCAAAATTCTCATCCTTGTTTTCAAATCCCTCCATGGCCTCGCCCCTCCCTATCTCTGTAATCTCCTTCAGCCCCACAACCCCCCGAGATATCTGCGCTCCTCTAATTCTACCCTCTTGAGCACCCCTGATTATAATTGCTCAACCATTGGTGGCCGTGCCTTCTGTTACCTAGGCCCTAAGCTCTGGAATTTCCTGCCTAAACCTCTCCGCCCCTCTTTCCTCCTTTAAGATGCTCCTTAAAACCTACCTCTTTGACCAAGCTTTTGGTCACCTGCCCTAATTTATCCTTATGTGGCTCGGTGTCAAATTCTGCGCCTTATAATCCTCCTGGTGCAGCGCCTTGGGACGTTTTACTATGTTAAAGGCGCTATATAAATACAAGTTGTTGTTGTTGTTGTAGTAAGCTGCATGGTTTTAGCTGGTTAAACCCCAGCAGTACCTCTACACTTGGGAGTTCTCAATCCTTGGATGTTGCCTAGGGTGTCAGCCGTGGCTCAGTGGGCAGCACTCTCACTTCTTGAGTCAGGTTGGGTTGTGGGTTCAAGTCTCACTCCAGAGACCTGAGCGCATACAAATCTAGACTGACTTGACTTTCCAGTGAAGTGCTGCACTGTCGGAGGTGCCATCTTTCCGATGGGACGTTAAACCGAGTTCGTCCCCATTTCCCAGCCCCCCAAACTGGCCTTTTAATCGGTTTCATTTCCTGCGCTTTTTCAGTCCTGACGAAGGGTTTCGACCTGAAACATTGACTCTATTTCTCTCTCCACGGATGTTGCCTGGCCTGCTGAGTTTTTCCAGCATTTTCTCTTGTTATTTCGGATTTCCAGCATCCGCAGTATTTTGCTATCGTACTCGTGTCTTCCCTTCCTAGAAGCCCATTTCATGTGTTGACCACTCTGCTTGAAAAATAACTTCCTGGCATCAGTCCTAACTTTGTCTTTCATCAGTTTGAAATGTGCCTCCTTGCCCTAATTGAGCAAAACCGCTTCAATGGATTTTCTCATCAAAGTAACAATTTTTGTAACTCTTAAAACACAGAAGTATTTATAAATAGGCTACATTATAACTATGCAATGTAATGTGAGGCTAACCAAAGTGAAGTGACTCGATACAGACCTCTGTTGAAGAGATTAAGTATAGTTTTTGCATTTATTGTTTCACAGCGGAGGGGGGCTATTAAAATGCACCACAATTCTCTGTGATTTTTTTAAATGTGAAGGAGAGGGCACAGTTGGTCCTTTCATCTCTGGGACTTGGGTTCAAATCCAACCAAGACATTCTTTTCACTGCTGGCTGTAAATGTTTTACATAAGTGCAAGAATTAGGAGCAGGAGTCGGCCATACGGCCCCTCGAGCCTGCTCCGCCATTCAATAAGATCATGGCTGATCTTCGACCTCAACTCCACTTTCCTGCCCCATCCCCCCCATATCCTTTGATACCCTTGGGGTCCAAAAATCTATCAATCTCAGTCTTGAATATACTTAACAACTGAGCGTCCACAGCCCTCTGGGGACAGAGAATTCCAAAGATTCACAACCCTCTGAGTGAAGAAATTTCCCCTCACGTTCGTTCTAAATGGCCGATCCTTTATCCTGAGACTATGTCCCCTCGTTCTAGACTGTCCATCCATTTGAAACAGCCTCACAGCATCTACCCTGTCAATCCCCCTCAGGATCTTATATATTTCAATGAGATCACCTCTCATTCTTCAAAACGCCAAAGAATATAGGCCCATTCTCCTCAAGAAAACGTGAACTAGGTTTTGCAATTCTGTGAACCCAGGTCCTACTGGGCACAAACCCTCAGTGCAAAACTGCCCACAACCCCAGTACTAATTGGCAGTGCCGCTTAAGAGGGGCTACAAGGATGGGTGCCATAAAGAAATGAAATTCCATGTTGGCACGGAAGGGGTATGTTGTTGAGTCAGAGTAAAGGGACCCTTTCCTCCGCATTTAACCAATGCTGCTCCCGGGCACTAGAGGGCTGATTTGCCAAATGCGTGTCGCTGGGCAAAATGATGGGGAGCATGCCTTCGCGGGCTAGGCTCCACCCCAAGAACGTGATTTCACGAAGCCAGTCCTTGGGTGCCAGAGGAGGAAAAGTCCTCTTGCCTCATACTCACTGTGACAAGCACAAAGCTCACTCTTTGACCCGAAGTGCGGGGGAGGGGGAGGGGAGAAGTAGGGCAAGCATTTTGATTGGGCACACTTGGGAAAATAAAGGTGAAGAACCTCAAGGAACAAAGCAAGTCTTGTCATTTTTGGAGAAAGTAGGAAATAAAGAAATGTTCCTTGTGATTTATTGTTTGGTCCAAAGGCTTCATCGGAAATGGGAAAATAAGAAATATTTTCCAGGAATCCCTGAAATCTGATCCAGGTACGAGTTCAATCTTGGAGAGCTTTCACATGTTTTTAATTAGTTAGTTCTTGTTTTTTTTAAAACCAATCTAAACACAGGATACCTGCAGTCAGGAATAGTGCAGGCATGGCAGATTAGTTCCACTGCAGGGTTGAGTTACCTCAACGGTGAGGTGTATTTGGGGCAACAGTTGAAGTCTGCAGAGCTAGCCTTAATAACTTGCATCCTCAGTGATGGTGATTAGGAGCAAACTTGCATCGTCTGAGAACATGTCCTCTGAAGGGTCTGATTTCACATTTCTGAAGTCTCTCTTGTTTCCTTCATGCCAACCTCAGACCTTGATAGCTCGCTGCTGTTGGCTGTAAATTCGCACCAGCTAGTTCTGTCAGGTAACTGAGGAGCAAAGAAACAAGCAACACCAGGTGACCCATTTTTTCCATCCCTTTTAAGCTGTGGTGGGGTGGGGGAAGGGAGAAGCCGTGCCAGGCTTTTCAAAGATAAAGTGCGAATGGGTAAATCGTCATGGGCTGATTAAGATGGCAGTTAAGCCACCCTACAGTAAAGAAAGAACTTGCATTTATACAGCACCTTTCACAACCTCAGGACAACCCAAAACACTTTACAGCCATTGAAGTTCTTTTGAAGTGTAGTCACTGTTGTAACAGGGATAGGGCTTGGGTGGGATGGCTGTCGGTGTAGAGACCGGGTGCTAGGGTTTGGATGATCAGCCATGATCTCGTTGAATGGCGGAGCAGGCTCGAAGGGCCGAATGGCCTACTCCTGCTCCTATCTTCTATGTTTCTATGTTTCTATGTTTCCTATTTGGCCCATCATTCATATATGAGCTTTGAGTGCCAGCAGACAATTTGACCGCAACAGGATCTAGCCTCACCTGACTAGTCACACAGGAGACATGCCGACTTTACAGCAGCAGTCATTGGCCATTCTTCCCCTTCCATAACCAAGGGATGTTGAGGACAATTGTAGCTCAGGCTGAGGTCAGTGAACACAACATAGGCTGGGCCTCTGAAATAAAAACAGAAAATGCTGGAAATACTCAGCAGGTCAGGCAGCGTCTGCGGAGAGAGAAACAGAGTCAACATTTCAGGTCAATGACCCTGCAGCAGGCGGTTAAGAAGGCAAATGGTATGTTGGCCTTCATAGCGAGAGGATTCGAGTACAGGAGCAAAGATGTCTTGCTGCAGTTGTACAAGGCCTTGGTGAGACCATACCTTGAGTATTGTGTGCAGTTTTGGTTGCCTTATTTCAATTTCAATTTTTTATTTGCCACATAACCAAATACAACAAGTGAAATCCAGTCAGTGAAATGCTTTTTTCTTAACGAGCCGAGCGCACCAAGCAGCAAAGGACACTTAGCTGCCTGGTACGCACGGAGCCCGCAGGGACGGCAGCCATCTTCATCGGCGCCATCACAATAGGGTCCGCTCTCACCTCGCTCCGCCTTTCCCGCACTCCTGCCCGACAATCTTCAGCCGCCGTGGTACTGACGTCCCCGGGGCCTGCTTCTCCCTGGCTCTCCTTCCACCCGGTCTGACCTCCGAGCCTCCCTTACCTGAGGAAGGACGTTCTTGCCATGGAGGGAGTGCAGCAAAGATTAACCAGATTGATACCTGTGATGGCAGGAATGACGTATGAGGAGAGATTGGGTCGATTCGTCTTATATTCGCTAGAGTTTAGAAGAATGAGAGGGGATCTCATTGAAACTTGTAAAATTCTAACAGGACTAGACAGGCTAGATGCAGGAAGGATGTTCCCGATGGCGGGGGAGTCCAGAACCAGGGTTCACGGTCTAAGGGTACGGGGTAAGCCATTTAGGACTGAGATGAGGAGGAATTTCTTCACCCAGAGAGTGGTGAACCTGTGGAATTCTCTACCACAGAAGGCAGTTGAGGCAAATTCATTAAATACATTCAAGAAGGTGTTAGATATATTTCTTAAGGCTAAAGGGATCAAGGGATATGGAGAGAAGGCAGGGACAGGGTACTGAATTTGGATGATCAGCCATGATCTCATTAAATGGCGGAACAGGCTCGAAGGGCCAAATGGCCTACTCCTGCTCCTATCTTCTATGTTTCAATGTTTCTCTCTCCACAGATGCTGCCTGACCTGCCGAGTATTTCCAGCATTTTCTGTTTTTATTTCAGATTTCCAGCATCCGCTGTGTTTTTGCTTTTGTATAGACTGGGCACCAGTACCTTGGATCCTCCTGGTCTGCGTGACCCAGCTGCTCACTGAATAAACACGTTGAGCCATTGAGGGAGCCTGAGAAACAAGAAGTTCTCTTTGCTTTCTGATGGGAATGAGTCCAACCTTTAACCTTCCACTGAAGTTCAATGCTCTCCAGGAATAGCCTGCTCTGAGAACTCTGCCCCAGTGACGCCATGCTGCAGCCGGTACCCGTGCTAGTTTCAGATTTTTAATCTTAGCTTTTTTTTTTTAATTAGTGCTCAGAAAAATAAAACATTTATAGCAGTGGATGTGGCAATGGGACTCTTCAATGTACAAATCTAGTAATAAGTATTGCAAGGCATTTTACCCAACCCCCTCACCCATTGCAACACTATCGTGAATCTACGTTGGAAGTAGAAAGTTACTTTTGTTTTCTTATACTGTTTTGCAATTTGTTTTGTTATTACAGGAAACTCTTTTTTATCCAGCACCGACGGGACCGGCGTGCTGCCGGTTGATCAAAAAGTCCGGATTACAGAGAGGTATACTTACTAAGGTACGAGAGCCCCGTACACGGCCACAGATCCAGGCGTCCCTGTTGCATGGCAACAGGTGCAGGAACCCCGGTTACACGGCCACAGATCCAGGCGTCCCTGTTGCATGGCAACAGGTGCAGGAACCCCGGTTACACGGCCACAGATCCAGGCGTCCCTGTTGCATGGCAACAGGTGCAGGAACCCCGGTTACACGGCCACAGATCCAGGCATCCCTGTTGCATGGCAACAGGTGCAGGAACCCTGGTTACACGGCCACAGATCCAGACATCCCTGTTGCATGGCAACAGGTGCAGGAACCCCGGTTACACGGCCACAGATCCAGGCGTCCCTGTTGCATGGCAACAGGTGCAAGAACCCTGGTTACACGGCCACAGATCCAGACATCCCTGTTGCATGGCAACAGGTGCAAGAACCCTGGTTACGCGGCCACAGATCCAGGCGTCCCTGTTGCATGGCAACAGATCCAGGAACCCCGGTTACACGGCCACTAATATGAAGTAAAACTTACCTGAACCTACTCCTGAATTTTGCCGGTTAAGAGAGATTCCCGGTTATTTAGGTGCCGGTAAAAAGAGAGTTTCCTGTAATATGAGAGATTTCAGTGCGGTGGAGTAGAAAATTTGTTTGATTTTTGCCCTTTGTCCACATCAGGCACTTCCAGGTCTGGTATACCACAGGTTAGACGCAGAATAAAGTTCCTGTACTCTGCTCCGACAATGTACTTTATCCCAGTCTCTAAATGAACATTTTTTCCCCTTGCATTTCTATTTAGCAACCATCCTTGTAGCACCCTGAGTGATACTGACCTGCCAACTCATGCTGATGGGCGGTTTTCTGTTAAAAAGCCTGGACAAAAAAGGCCCCACCGCCTGTTTCCTCAGCGCTGCCCAATTTCTGGAAGGGGTTCCTTAAACAGGCGTTAAGCCCCTCATTTACTTATGCAAAGGGCCTACTGCCTGTCTAAGGTGACTGCCCGGGACACCTGAATATTGTCCCAGGTCAATATGACATCAGATGTACTTCAGGCATTCTTGGGGCATGGGAAGTAGCCCTGTGAAATTAGTCCTTTTTCCCCTTAATTTTCTGTTCCGAAATCAGGCTCAATGAGGTCCAATTTCTCTCCCTCTTTGTGATTTGAAGCAGCTTTCACATTTCACATCTTCTGTCTAATTGATTCCTTTTCTTTGGACTTTGAATCCACCTTTATCTCTCTCTCTGCTTCTTTTTTTTCTTTGTCTTTATCTCTTTTTCTCTAACCTAGTGTCAGCCATGGGCTCAGTGGGTAGCACCCTCGCCTCTGAGTCTGAAGTTTGTGGATTCATAGTCCCACTCCAGGGACTTGAGCACATAAAGCTAGGCTGACACTCCCAGTGCAGTACTGAGGGAGTGCTACACTGTCGGAGGTGCCGTATTTCGGACGAGACCCCGTCTGCCCTCTCAGGTGGATGTAAAAGATCCCCTGGCACTATTTTGAAGAAGAGCAGGGGGAGTTATCTCTCTCTCCCTCGTTCTGTATCATGCTGTCTCAGTGCATGCTGTGTGCCACAATTGCAGCGAACCATTTCAAGGTGTTGAGGTACAAGGGCTCCAGCCCCAAATCTCCCGTTGCCATGTGAGGGTGCTAGAGGCAGCAGTGTCATTATAATGTTTTGTTAAATACTACAGTGTGTGATTCGAACCAAGCACTATGATGCTAATTATTCTCAGAGCAATCTAAGGTTACTTAAACAAAACCTTATGTCTCATTTTTACCAGTGAATCGTCGAGTTCAATTTTTCTACATCTAGCACCCAATAAAAAAAACCAACACCAATAAATCTACACCATTATGTTTTTATTAGTGTGCAAAAGTACTCAGTAGATGTCATTAAAACATATTGTTACCCAGCGCCATATTGCAAAGATGCTCAGAGGGAAAGGTTCTGCCATTCGGACCAGTATTTTTTTTCCTTCCCTTCTCACCAGATTAATCTCCCTCTCCTATGCTAATGGCGTCACTTGCCTGCTGGGCTATGGTTCCATGGGCACCAATCACCCACCAGTACCTTCTGCAAGTGACCATTATACATGTAGACATGTGAGAGAGACATCGAGAGAAGGTACTTGATGTGGAGCCAACTGACACCATCAAAAGGAAGCTGAAATGATATTTATTTACATATTACATAGAATCTACAGCACAGAAACAGGGCGTTCAGCCCAACTGGTCCATGCCGGTGCTAATATTCCATGCATGCCTCCTCCCATCCTTCTTCATCTCACTCTATCAGCATAACCTTCTATTCCAGGCTGATTCCTGGGATGGCAGGACTGTCGTATGAGGAGAGATTGGGTCGACCAGGCCTGTATTCACTAGAGTTTAGAAGAATGAGAGGGGATCTCATTGAAACGTATAAAATTCTGACAGGGCTAGACAGACTGGTTGCAGGGAGGATGTTTCCCCTGGCTGGGGGGTCTAGAACAAGGGGTCACAGTCTCAGGATACGGGGTAGGACATTTAGGACTGAGATGAGGAGAAATTTCTTCACTCAGAGGGTGGTGAACCTGTGAAATTCTCTACCACAGAAGGCTGTGGAGGCCAAGTCCATGAGTATATTTAAGAAGGAGATAGATAGATTTCTAGACACTAAAGGCATCAAAGAGTATGGGGAGAGAGCGGGAATATGGTACAGTATTGAGATAGAGGATCAGCCATGATCATATTGAATGGCGGAGCAGGCTCGAAGGGCCGAAGGGCCTACTCCTGCTCCTATTTTTCTATGTTTCTATGTTTCCTGTCTCCGCCATGTAGTTATCTGGCTTCCCCTGATATGCATCTATGCTATTCGCCTTGACTACTCCTTGTGGTAGCGAGTTCCACATTCTAATTACTCCTTGGGTAAAGAAGATTCTCCTGAATCCCTTATTGGATTGATTAGTGACTATCTTGTATGTACGACCTCGAGTTTAGACGGGGAATTGAACATTATCGAGACTATAGAGCACTGTTTGACTTTTTTCAGAGGAGATAGGGAAAATAACTTAATGTTCCTTAGAGTAAGGGATCAACAGATTGTGGTGGCCGTGGAGTCATCCGTGGTAGAATAGTCAATTTATCTCTCAGTTGATGATGGTACTGGACTAGTAATCCAGGGGGATTGTAAATTGAAAATCCTATCATGGCAAGTTGTGAAACTAAATTCAATAAATCTGGTACCTAGCACCAGAACTGATAGCCATACAGTTGTCTCTTAATGGCCACTGCGGTGGCCTGGCAAGCCATTCCGTTGAAGAGAAGGTTCACTCGGTTGATTCCGGAGATGAGGGGGTTGACGTATGAGGAAAGGTTGAGTAGGTTGGGACTCTACTCATTGGAGTTCAGAAGAATGAGAGGCGATCTTATCGAAACATATAAGATTGTGAGGGGGCTTGATCGGGTGGATGCGGTGAGGATGTTTCCACTGATGGGTGAGACTAGAACTAGGGGGCATAATCTTAGAATAAGGGGCTGCCCTTTCAAAACTGAGATGAGGAGAAACTTCTTCACTCAGAGGGTAGTAAATCTATGGAATTTGCTACCCCAGAGAGCTGCGGAAGCTGCAACATTAAATAAATTTAAAATGGAGATAGACAGTTTCCTAGCAGATAAGGGAATTAGGGGTTACGGGGAGAGGGCAGGGAAGTGGACGTGAGTCTCGATTCAGATCAGCCATGATCCTATTGAATGGCGGAGCAGGCCCGAGGGGCCGTATGACCTACTCCTGCTCCTACTTCTTATATTCTTATGTTCTTATAAGAATAATTACTGGAAGGTGGCTCATCACCACCTTCTCAGGGCAACTAGGGGTGGGCAATTAATGTCTTGTCAGTGTCACCTATATCCTGAGAGCAAGTAAAAATGACACAGGGACTGCAATTGGTCTTTGGCGGTAGTGAGAAATGGGCTGGTAGCAAATCGGCAGCCGGTTTTGCACCGTGCCTGATATACTTTTCCATTGATTTCAATTGGAAAGAAAATCTGGTGCCGTGTAAAAGGGGCTTCGGATTCACTGTAGCTGAAGACCAATTTCACCCCCCGTAGACTTTGGATGCACTTGATGGGCCGAGTGGCTTTAACTTACTCCAAAACTTACTGTTCTGATGGTCGACAGTGAACGTCGACTGGGTTATTCAGCCATTAAGGGTATTGGCGATCGTGACTGATCCTGTCATCACCTCATGTCCACACACTCACACACACACACACACACACACACACACTTCCAGCAATCGGGAGCAGGAATCCTGTGTGAACTTTCCCATCCTCATCCAGAGGTGCCGATGAAATTGTAGCATCCTCCCTATGACGGCAGCTAAGATCAGGAACGAGGAATTGAACCGGGATCTTCCTGGTCTGTATAGGGCTGAGGCACCTTGGAAATATCTTAAAATAGGGGCCTCCTTATCAAAGACCTCATTTAATAAAACACAGTTGCAAAGAATTACAATTAAAATGAATGCTTCTAGCTATTTCCACTGATTATGTGATTGTTTGTTTTTAAATCTTATGGAGGCACAGAAAGTCAACTGAAACAACATTTTCCAACATGCCAGGGCAACAGGACAGAAGGGCACAGGTTGAGAGTCATAAAGGGCAAGTTTAGCACAGACATCAGGAAGTATTTCTTTACACAGAGGCTGATCTACAGCTGGAATGGGCTGCACGAAGGACAGTTGAGGCCAGGAAACAAATCGGTGGTGTAACGGGGAAAAGGATAGGGTTGGTATTCTGGAAAGACGAGATCAAACGGCCATGAAGAGCTTTCTTTGTCCGGCCTGATCTTGTCCATTAAACGATGAACGTTGATGAAGTTCTCGGGGGACTGGATGTGAGGAGTTTCTGAGCCCAATAGTGTGAAACACCTGAATTAACAGACAGACAGAGTTGAAGCCACCGGACCCTGGGGTAATGACTATATCCCAACTGCTGACTCATTTCACTCCCTCACATTGTTAGGAGACTGAGAATCTCCTCCACAGCAGTTTCCCCCGGTGATGTCATCAGAACTGGCTGTTTAAACAAAGCTATTCCAATGATCAACAGCAATAAATGACCATTTTATTTCTTCAATGTTGCTTTTGTTCAGGATTGTTTAGTAATTTTGCCAGAAATTCCTGCGAAATTGTCCATGTTTGATGTGCGCAGCACTCACAGAGTGCCATTCAGACCTGACATTTCACTGACTGTCTGATAGCAAGTCGCTGGAAATGAAAATAGAAACACAGGCCCACTCTAGGCTGATCCGACCTTCGATAATCTGAATGGACTCGTTTTACAAACAGCTTTTTAATCTCCCCTTACAATTTGATTGCAAAGTGGAGGAACTCCCACCTTTTCCCTCTGTGCTTATCAGTGTGAGAGACGACTGCTCAATAATGGAACATTTTCCCGTTACTTTAGCTCCCAATGTCGGCACCAAGCACTCCCAGCTTTTGATAGCCTGGATGAGTTATGAACTGAAGCTTCATCTATCATTGCTCTTGTAGGCCAGCCCTACTGTGTTAGCCTTGGCTCCGTTGGTAGCACTCTCGGCTTCAAGTTAGAAGGTTGTGGGTTCATGTCCTATGAAACGTCAAACCGAATCCCCACTTACCCTCTCATAATCATAATCAACTTTATTGTCATTGTTAGTGCACAAGTGCAGTACAACGAAATGTAGGCTTGCGGCTCCCGAGCGTGTACATTTAGATTAAGACATTTAAACATTCAACATTCATTTGGCTTGTAATACATTAACATAAACATAACCATAATAAAGTGCATTGGCAGATGTGCAGGCTTTAGAGTTTATTTGTGGAGTTCAGTAGGATGACAGCCCTGGGAAAGAAGCTGTTCCTAAATCTGGTCGTTCGGGTGCGAATGCATCTGTAGCGTCTCCCAGATGGCAGGAGGGTGAACAGACTGTGGCTGGGGTGGGTAGGGTGGACGTAAAAGATCCCACGGCACTATTTTGAAGAAGAGCACGGGAGTTCCTCAACAAACATCACTAAAACAAATTATCTGGTCATTATCACATTGCTGTTTGTGGGAGCTTTGTGGATGAGATGTTAAACTGTGCCCTCGTCTGCCCTCTCATGTGGATGTAAAAGATCCTATTCAAAGAAGAGCAGTGTAGTTCTCCCTGGTGTCCTGGCCAATATTTATCCGAGGGAGTGCTGCACTGTCGGAGGTGCTGTCTTTCGGATGAGACGTTAAACCGTTGCCCCGTCTGCTCTCTCAGGTGGACGTAAAAGATCCCAAGGCACTATTTCGAAGAAGAGCAGGGAAGTTCTCCCCGGTGTCCTGGGCCAATATTTATCCCTCAACCCACATAACAAAAAACAGATGAGCTGGTCATTATCACATTGCTGTTTGTGGGAGCTTGCTGTGCGCAAATTGGCTGCCGTGTTTCCCACATTACAACAGTGACCACACTTCAAAAGTACTTCATTGGCTGTAAAGTGCTTTGAGATGTCCGGTGGTCGTGAAAGGCGCCGCAGAAATGCAAGTCTTTCTTTCAACCAACATCACTAATACAGATTACTTGTTCAGTATTGCTGCTTACGGGACTTTGCTGTGTGCAAATTGGCTGCCGCGTTTCCTACAATAAAACAGTGACTGCACTTCCAACAGAAACTCTAACAGAAAGCAGAGAGTTGGGATAAATGGTTCGTTCTCAGATTGGCAACCAGTAACTAGTGGTGTTCCGCAGGGGTCAGTGCTGGGTCCCCAACTCTTTACAATCTATATTAACGATTTGGAGGAGGGGACCGAGTGTAACATATCAAAGTTTGCAGATGATACAAAGATGGGACGGAAAGTAGTGAGTGAGGAGGACATAAAAAACCTGCAAAGGGACATAGACAGGCTAAGTAAGTGGGCAGAGATTTGGCAGATGGAATACAATACTGGAAAGTGTGAGGTTATGCACTTTGGCAGGAAAAATCATAGAGCAAGTTATTATCTTAATGGCAAGAAACTGGAAAGTACTGTAGTACAAAGGGATCTGGGGGTCCTGGTGCACGAAACTCAAAAAGTTAGTATGCAGGTGCAGCAAGTGATTAAGAAGGCCAATGGAATGTTGGCTTTTATTGCTAGGGGGTTGGAATATAAAAACAGGGAGGTATTGCTGCAGTTGTACAAGGTATTGGTGAGGCCGCACCTGGAATACTGCATACAGTTTTGGTGTCCATACTTAAGAAAAGACATACTTGCTCTCGAGTCAGTACAAAGAAGGTTCACTCGGTTAATCCCGGGGATGAGGGGGTGGTCATATGAGGAGAGGTTGAGTAGATTGGGACTCTACTCATTGGAGTTCAGAAGAATGAGAGGCGATCTTATTGAAACATATAAGATTGTGAAGGGGCTTGATCGGGTGGATGCGGTGAGGATGTCCCCAATGATGGGTGAAACTAGAACTAGGGGGCATAATCGTAAAATAAGGGGCTGCTCATTCAAAACTGAGATGAGGAGAAACTTCTTCACTCAGAGGGTGGTAGGTTTGTGGAATTTGCTGCCCCAGAAAGCTGTGGAATCTACATCATTAAATAAATTTAAAACAGAAATAGATAGTTTCCTAGAAGTAAAGGGAATTAAGGGTTACGGGGAGCGGGCAGGAAATTGGACATGAGTCTGGGTTCGGAATGGTCATGGCCCTGTGGGTAGTGGAGCGGGCCCAGGGGCCGTGTAGCCTTGTTCTGCTCCTACTGTGTTCTAATTCTGTTAGATTTCAGGAGATGGTTTTATTCCTGTTCCTGGCTGGGGTGGAGATCGCCTTTACAGAAGGTAAGTACTGTAGAAAATATAGGGACAGAGTGATCTCCTGGAAGAATTTCGATCGCCTAGATGGGTCGGAGAGGAATTTCCCAGATTTTTTTCTCCCAAATTGGCCATTGGGTCTTTATCTGGTTTTTCGCCTCTCCCGGGAGATCACATGGGTTCGGGTGGATGCAGAGTGATAGAAGATTTGAGGTTAGGATCAGATCAGCCATGATCTTATTGAATGGTGGAGCAGGCTCGAGGGGCCGATTGGCCTACTCCTGCTCCTATTTCTTATGTTCTTATGTTCTTATGTTCATTTGCTGTGAAGCGCTTTGGGACGTCCTGAGGTAGTGAAAGGCAGTATAGAAATCCAAGTCTTTCTTTATTGCGCCAGTGTGACATTTACATTTACCGTACCAGCCATCTTTGTGTCACTCCTGAGTGAAGCCAATTGTTGTTGGATTATGGGCAGTTTTGGACTTGTGAGCAGTGTGAACTGGCCTGAGACTGCACAAACCCGTTTCATGTAGAACGAGAAGGTGAGAAGACGCGGAGAGAAAATAAAAATGATTATTTAAAGAAATGTAAATGTGTTTTCATTTCTGTCGTGAGATTTTGTTTTGCTAAGAGTGGTCCTTTAACCAGCAGGGACACCAAAAGATGTACTGGCTGACGTAATAAAACTCACTGCGCACTTGGTTCGAGTATTAAGCAAGGCTTTAATCAACTTGTTTCAGAACATGGAGGTCTAGTTGTACTTCACTAGTTCCTGTCTTACAAAATGTCCCTGGGCAAGCTGGAGTATTTATACTCCTTGGACGGCGCCACCAGCTGGCCGTCCAGTGTTATTTCATGAGTCGTTTCTTCATGATCAGATTTATAACACTGGCTGTGAGCATGTTGTCTTACTGTGATTTCAAATGGCTAACAAAATAGACCGCAGCATCCATGTCTGAATAGTTATGTTTATAGCCTATCCTCTCCACCTGCCCCCCACACACACGATTTTCTCCCCTCCTTTCCTGAAGGTACTGACTTATGCTGGGGTATGGTGACACAAGACACCCAGTCCTCCCCCAATGCGCCAGTCTTTATGTTTGAGGCTAGACAGTGAGTGCGATAAGACATGGGAGGACAATGCAGCCCAATCCTGCCCAGTATATGCACTTTGTACACAATCAGGAGTGGAAACCCTGGCTGATTTCCCCAAATCCTAGCCCAGGAGTTGCCGAGGCCACAGGTAGCACCCTTACTGCTGCTCTCGGTGAGGCCAGCTAATCCAGCACAGAGCGGGGATCGACCCTGGTACAGGAAACTCTTTGTTATCCGGCACCGACGGGACCGGCGTGTTGCCGGTTGATTAAAAATTCCGGATGATGGAGAGGGTTATCTACTGAGGCTATTTTTAACAAACAAAAATTTAAAAAATCAAGAAATGTGCAGTTTACAGTAATTGGGCACTCACCTACAGAATGTTGTGTTAAATGGATGGTGGAAGATGCTTGATTAAGTACCGTACTGCCAGTTGAGGGTAATCCATAACTCTTTAATTACTTAACAGTAAAACAAAACTTATACAGTAAACGACTGTATACAGCGCGGGAGAGTCAGACTCCTGTTATTGAGGTGTTCCGACTTCCGACAGCGCCAAGAAGCCGAGTAGTGGCAGTTTGGAGAACTACCCCCACTGACTAACTCGGCCACCGCGGGAGACTCAGACTCGGCAACATTTCCGGTTATTGAGGTGTTGTTTTCGGAGTGAGAATTTTGCCGGTTAATAGAGAATTCTGGATATTTAGGTGTCGTTTAAAAGAGAGTTTCCTGTACATTCCGATTACTCAGCGGTTACGGAATGGTTCAGTTCCACACGAGGCAATGGATTTACCAAATGAGCCGTCAAGGAAACCTCCTGACATATTTACTTTAAACAATAAGTCAGTTTACATCAAAATATCCAAATCATAGAATTATTGGAACAAGACTACTGGACAGACAAGCACCAGGGAGCATCTGGTGAGCTGAAATCCTGCCCTTGCCATCTTATTGAATGTCCAATTGGCTCAGTTGGTAGCAGTCTCGCCTCTGAGTCTAAAGATTGTTCAAACACCACTGGTGGTCTTGAGTGTTTTCGTGCTGAGGGAGTGCTGCAGTGTCATAGGTGCTGTCCTCCGGATGTTAACCCAAGACCCTGTCTGCCTGTTCCAGATTAAAATTCTAAGGGAGTTACTCGAGAAAAATCATAAGAACATAAAAAATAAGAGCAGGCGTCGGCCATTTGGCCCCTCGAGCCTGCTCCGCCATTCAATAAGGTCATGGCTGATCTGATCTTGGCCTCAACTCCACTTCCCTGCCCGCTCCCCATAACCCTCGACTCCCCGTAGCTCAAAAATCTGTCTATCTCCGCTTTGAATATATTCAATGACCCAGCCTCCACAGCTCTCTGGGGTAGAGAATTCCAAAGATTCATGACCCTCTGAGAGGAGAAATTCCTCCTCATCTCCGTTTTAAATAGGGATCAGGGGATTCTTCCTGTGCCCTGGCCCAACACTCTTCCTTCAACCAACGCCAACAAAAGCAGATTAACCGATCATTCACCTCAATTGTGCTTGTGGGGTCTTGCTGTGTGCAATATAGCCGCTCAGCAACGGTCACGGTCATTGTGCGTGAAGTGCCTTGGGACAGTTCTGAGAGCCGGGATACGGTGCGATACCAATTCAAGTCTCGTGGCGGGTTGAATCAGTGTTGCTGTTCCAAGTTCCGAATGCTGCTAATCTGCTTCGCAAACCTTCAGCAAGCACTGAGTTAACAGAGAGAGAGAGAAAAAAAATGATAGTTCCCATTTGTTCTGGAAACAGACCAACGAAAATTGACATTAACGTTGGGTAGCAGACGCACTCTGCAGGTGTCCTCACGGCCATCTTCATCGAAGCGCGTCCTCTTGAATTCCTCCTGTAGGAAATGGCGTCTCCTGGGCTCTGTGGAGCAGGCCCTGTCGAATGGGCTTTTTTTTCCCCCTAACAAATGAATCTTAGACAAATAGAGAGAGAAAAAAATGCCACCTGGAACACGTCCTGGGGAAGCACTTGACATTCGGAGCAATTACCCGCCGAGAGCCCTTCCCTTTTAATAACCCGCAGAACGTCCCTCCCCTTTAATCGCTGGGCCTGGTAAGGGAATTAGCTGTGGGCCTGCACAGCAAGCCTGGCGCCGAAAGCTAAACTGTATCAGTGCGTCTGGAAACCGCATACGGGGGGAAAATGGCGTCAGCCTCTCGTTTCTCACGCAATTCAACCAGCAACTTCCTCATGGGTGAAGACAAGGAATTCTCAGTACCTCCACCAGAATGGTCAATGAAGGCCTTGTCCTCAAGGATCTCTTTCAAAAATGCAGTCCTCTGTTCAATTTAAAATTTAAAAAACATACTTCTGAGTTTTGAAAACAAAATCCAACGCACCTTGATGCAGCTGGTCTTCCAATCAGGGCCACTGCCTTCTCAGCAATTAATTTTATTTTTTGGCCTCCGGTTCGCTCCCGCTCCTGAAGGTGCTCACGCTGGGTGTGCTTCCAAAGCCATGCCTCTCTAATCCCTCCTGCACTTGGAAGCTCTTCGTGTGTGAGCCTGTGCAGTGCCAGTCTACACAGTGTTGGCACCCAAGCCCAATCCTATCCTCAACTGACCTCCTTACACACAGGTACATTGAAACTTATAAAATTCTGGCAGGACTGGACAGACTAGATGCAGGGAGGATGTTCCCGATGGTCGGGGAGTCCAGAACCAGGGGTCACAGTCCAAGGATAAGCCTTTTAGGACAGAAATGAGGAGGAATTTCTTCACCCAGAGAGTGGTGAACCTGTGGAATTCTCTACCACAGAAGGCAGTAGAGGCCAATACATTAAATATATTCAAGAAGGAGTTGGATATATTTCTTAAGGCTAAAGGGATCAAGGGGTATGGGGAGAAAGCAGGGACCGGGTACTGAACTTGGATGATCAGCCATGATCGCATTGAATGGCGGAGCAGGCTCGAGGGGCCGAATGGCCTACTCCTGCCCCTATCTTCTATGTTTCTATGTATGCTTCCCAAGAGGACGATGGTGACTAGGAGGGAGATCCTTGTTTTTTTTTCTTCTCTTTCCATCCTATGGATTGCTGAGACCAAACGCAGGACCTCCCTTCTGCAGCCCTGACCAAGAGGATCTAATCCAATTAGAGCCCGGGGATTGAATCTGAGAGCGGGCTGTGGTGTGTCGCTCAGCTACACGTTGGATGGTGCATCTAGTCAGCGAGCTATGAGGGGAGTCTTTCTTCATGTGTGTGAGACAGGGCATAGATGGCCCATCCCTGCTGCCTGCTGTCCCACCCCACTCCCATTGAGTTTAATAGTTGTTGGAAACTGAGGTTGAGTGACAGAACACTGGAAGTTTCTTTGTCTAACTTCTAGATTTATTATTAATTTTGCCTAGCACCATCATCCCTTTTGTCATTCAATCTCTCCTGCCTTCCATCCTATCACAGACCTTCCCTTTGTTCTTTCCTCCCCTCCTCCCTGCCCCTGCTTAAAAATCTCTCCTCCCGAACTTTTCCCAGTTCTGACGAAGGGTCCTCGACTCGAAACGTTGAATCTGTTTCTCCTCTCCTCGGATGCTGCCCCGACCCGCTGAGTGTTTCCAGCACGTTCTGTTGTTGTTTCAGATTTCCAGCATCCGCAGTATTTTGCTATTGTTCTCGATTTATTGGCCCAGAAATTCGGGTCGTGGGCTTCCCGCGGGTGTAAGCCCCCGACCTGCACTTACCTAGCGCGCCGGCCGTTGAGCTGTGGGCCCGCGTGGAATTGCGATCCTGGGCCCGCCCCAACTGCCGGCGCGCAGTGCTTGCGTATCCCAGGGGCGCAGTTAGCTCGATGCTTCCCCTGGGATCACGTGGGCCATGGGGAGCCAATCGGAGCAGGGAATGCTTCATTCATGTTTGACAGGAAGGGCTGTCAAACTTATAAATACTATAAGCCCCAAAACATCACTAAATCTTCAAATAAATTAAAATAATAAACCTGTGGAAAAAATGTTTTAATTTTAATTAATTCACCACTTACCTTGTAAAAAGCAGGCCTTACGCCTGCTTTTTATATGTCTAACTTCTGGAGACTTACCCTCCCGGGAAAACCTGCAAAAAAAACGGGAGTTCGATGCGCACCCTCTCCTGCGCACGCGTTCATCTTCTGAACCTCTTCTTTCAGGGGAACGGAAGTGCCGGTTTCCCACACATGCGCAGTGCATGCAGGAAACCGGCACTTCCATTGGGCTTACGGGTGAGTACCCCGTGCGTACTCACCCGTGGAGACCCGAATTTCTGGGCCATTATGTCTGTTCTCGGGATGTGTGTGTGTGTGTGGCATTGGCAAGGCCGCAGTTATTGTCCAACCCCCAGCTGAAGGTGGTGACGCGCCCTCTTCTTGAAGTGATGCGTTTTTACAACTGAATGGCTTCACTAGGCCACTTCGGGGGTGGGGGAGGGGGCGGGTCAGCCAAGTACCGTGGAACCGGATTCCCATCCATCAGTGAACCAGTTGGGATTTTACCACAATCTGGCAGCTTTCATGGCCATGTCTTACCTGGTGCCGGCCCACAAGTTGCCAGACTTCATTCGATTCACAACTTACCCATGGCTGGATTTGAACTCTCACCTTCTTATCGTTTTTTCACTTACCAGGTGAGGCGGGGAGGCGAGCCCCAGGGGGCTCTCGAACCAGGGGTCACAGTCTAAGGATAAGGGGTAAGCCATTTAGGACAGAGATGAGGAGGAATTTCCTCACCCAGAGAGTGGTGAACCTGTGGAATTCTCTACCACAAGAGGCAGTAGAGGCCAATTCATTAAATATATTCAAGAAGGAGTTGGATATATTTCTTAAGGCTAAAGGGATCAAGGGATATGGGGAGAAGGCAGGGACCGGGTACTGAATTTGAATGATCAGCCATGATCTCATTGAATGGCGGAGCAGGCTCGAGGGGCCGAATGGCCTACTCCTGCCCCTATCTTCTATGTTTCTATGTATGCTTCCCAAGAGGACGATGGTGACTAGGAGGGAGATCCTTGTTTTCTTTTCTTCTCTTTCCATCCTATGGATTGCTGAGACCAAACGCAGGACCTCCCTTCTGCAGCCCTGACCAAGAGGATCTAATCCAATTAGAGCCCGGGGATTGAATCTGAGAGCGGGCTGTGGTGTGTCGCTCAGCTACACGTTGGATGGTGCATCTAGTCAGCGAGCTATGAGGGGAGTCTTTCTTCATGTGTGTGAGACAGGGCATAGATGGCCCATCCCTGCTGCCTGCTGTCCCACCCCACTCCCATTGAGTTTAATAGTTGTTGGAAACTGAGGTTGAGTGACAGAACACTGGAAGTTTCTTTGTCTAACTTCTAGATTTATTATTAATTTTGCCTAGCACCATCATCCCTTTTGTCATTCAATCTCTCCTGCCTTCCATCCTATCACAGACCTTCCCTTTGTTCTTTCCTCCCCTCCTCCCTGCCCCTGCTTAAAAATCTCTCCTCCCGAACTTTTCCCAGTTCTGACGAAGGGTCCTCGACTCGAAACGTTGAATCTGTTTCTCCTCTCCTCGGATGCTGCCCCGACCCGCTGAGTGTTTCCAGCACGTTCTGTTGTTGTTTCAGATTTCCAGCATCCGCAGTATTTTGCTATTGTTCTCGATTTATTGGCCCAGAAATTCGGGTCGTGGGCTTCCCGCGGGTGTAAGCCCCCGACCTGCACTTACCTAGCGCGCCGGCCGTTGAGCTGTGGGCCCGCGTGGAATTGCGATCCTGGGCCCGCCCCAACTGCCGGCGCGCAGTGCTTGCGTATCCCAGGGGCGCAGTTAGCTCGATGCTTCCCCTGGGATCACGTGGGCCATGGGGAGCCAATCGGAGCAGGGAATGCTTCATTCATGTTTGACAGGAAGGGCTGTCAAACTTATAAATACTATAAGCCCCAAAACATCACTAAATCTTCAAATAAATTAAAATAATAAACCTGTGGAAAAAATGTTTTAATTTTAATTAATTCACCACTTACCTTGTAAAAAGCAGGCCTTACGCCTGCTTTTTATATGTCTAACTTCTGGAGACTTACCCTCCCGGGAAAACCTGCAAAAAAAACGGGAGTTCGATGCGCACCCTCTCCTGCGCACGCGTTCATCTTCTGAACCTCTTCTTTCAGGGGAACGGAAGTGCCGGTTTCCCACACATGCGCAGTGCATGCAGGAAACCGGCACTTCCATTGGGCTTACGGGTGAGTACCCCGTGCGTACTCACCCGTGGAGACCCGAATTTCTGGGCCATTATGTCTGTTCTCGGGATGTGTGTGTGTGTGTGGCATTGGCAAGGCCGCAGTTATTGTCCAACCCCCAGCTGAAGGTGGTGACGCGCCCTCTTCTTGAAGTGATGCGTTTTTACAACTGAATGGCTTCACTAGGCCACTTCGGGGGTGGGGGAGGGGGCGGGTCAGCCAAGTACCGTGGAACCGGATTCCCATCCATCAGTGAACCAGTTGGGATTTTACCACAATCTGGCAGCTTTCATGGCCATGTCTTACCTGGTGCCGGCCCACAAGTTGCCAGACTTCATTCGATTCACAACTTACCCATGGCTGGATTTGAACTCTCACCTTCTTATCGTTTTTTCACTTACCAGGTGAGGCGGGGAGGCGAGCCCCAGGGGGCTCTCGAACCAGGGGTCACAGTCTAAGGATAAGGGGTAAGCCATTTAGGACAGAGATGAGGAGGAATTTCCTCACCCAGAGAGTGGTGAACCTGTGGAATTCTCTACCACAAGAGGCAGTAGAGGCCAATTCATTAAATATATTCAAGAAGGAGTTGGATATATTTCTTAAGGCTGAAGGGATCAAGGGATATGGGGAGAAGGCAGGGACCGGGTACTGAATTTGAATGATCAGCCATGATCTCATTGAATGGCGGAGCAGGCTCGAGGGGCCGAATGGCCTACTCCTGCTCCTATCTTCTATGTTTCTATGTTTCTGGGTTGCATAATCCAGTCACCATAACCACTACACTGTGGTACCTTCAGAGAGTATAATATACCACAGGGTCAGTTTTCTGTCAGCGGGAAGCCTCGCCCGTGATTATCAGGAAATGGCGAGCACGCTGCCTGTGATTTTCCACCCACCAGCACAAAATTCAGATCGTGTTCCTGCGATTTCCTGAAATATGCGGCTAGCGAGGAGTCAGAAAATCAACCCTGCGTCTTCTCTCAAAACTGCCATTTTAAGCCACCATTAGGCCTGATCGTGCAATATTGCTTTAAAATGTTATCGCTGTCAGCCTTGGCTCAGTGGCAGCGCTCTCGCCTCAGAGTCAAAGAGTCACAGAGTTGAGGTCCCACTGCAACTAAAATGGGCTTGGGGGAGAGCTTTCCTGCTCCGATCTGGCCGGCTGCAATTTTAACTTACAGGCGGTAAGGGCACCCGGCGGGGTCCTCTTTAAATATGCAGATCCGTCTCCGATGATGTAACTGGGGCCTGATCTGCCATTTTAACCAGAGGCCTGAGTGTGGTTCCCTCACCAGGCCAAGCCTGTCAGGCACACCAGCCAAAAGAGGCCCAGTAAGGTAAGTTAAAAAAAAAGTTTTCTTGTGGGCAAAATTTCAAATACATAAGTGGACTGCAACATCAAATTTCGATGTTTATCAAACAGATTTAATCTAATCGGCAAAGAAACCGATGCTGCCATCTCCATGCATGTAGGGCCAGTGTGAGTCTGGACATGTTTGAGAGTGATGGCCCCTTGCAGAGTGCTACATACATGAAATAAAGCAGCTTCAAAGTGATTTGACTTCCAATGCACATGTTTTTATTTAGTGAAATACTGCACTTTTCCCTCCAGTTTTGTCCCCTCCCCTCCTGCCTGTACAACAACACCGACAACTTCTATTTATACAGCTCCTTTAATGAGGTAAAACGTCCCACAGGCGCGTTATCAGACGGTGGCATAGTGGTTAGCACTGTTGCCTCACAGGGACCCGGGTTCGAATCCGGCCTCGGGTGACTGTCTGTGTGGAGTTTGCACATTCTCCCCGTGTTTGCGTGGGTTTCCTCCGGGTGCTCCGGTTTCCTCCCACAGTCCAAAGATGTGCGGGTTAGGTTGATTGGCTATGATAAATTGACCCTTAGTGTTAGGGGGATTAAATATGTGGGGTTACGGGGATAGGGTGGGATATGTGTTGGTGCAGGGGTTACGGGGATCGGGTGGGATATGTGTCGGTGCAGGCTCGATGGGCCGAAATGGCCTCTATCTGCACTGTGGGGTTTCTGTGATTCTGTGATTGATTCTGTGAAAGTCTTACACCGAGTCACATAAGGGGATATTAGGCCGGGTGACCGAAAGCTTGATCAAAGAGATAGATTTTAAGGAGCATCTCAGAGGAGGAGAGAGAGGTGGTGAGGGTCAAAGGTTCTCTGCTTCCTCAACCAAATGGCCATTTACCATGTGTGGACCTAGACTGTTGTACAGGAAACTCTTTTTTATCCGGCACCAACGGGACCGGCGTGGTGCCGGTTGATCAAAAAGTCCGGATTACAGAGAGGTATACTTACCAAGGTACGAGAGCCCCGTACACGGCCACAGGTGCAGGAGCCCCGGTTACACGGCCATAGATCCAGGAGTCCCTGTTGCACGGCTACAGGTGCAGGAACCCCGGCTACACAGCCACTAATATATAGTAAAACTTACCTGAACCTACTCCTGAATTTTGCCGGTTAAGAGAGAGTTGCCTGTACTGATATTGCTCGACAGGCACAGTGCACCAAACGCTAGATACATTGAAACGTGGTGGCCTGGGCCATTCAGATGACCAGGTTGCCCGCTGACACCAGCCTGCTTCCCCAGCCCGGCAGGGTCTTGCTCCAGGAATTAGCGGAGGAGTCGGTGGCACAGCTGCCGGCCCTTGCTCCACCTTTCTGGGGAAGCCCTTGGAAATCCAGGGACAATGTAAAGGGAAGCGGAGACCTGACGTAACGGGTCTCCTTTCCATCTCTATAGTGCCTCGGAAATGAGAATTCCCCAGGCGCTATGGGGGGGTGGGAATATCGGAGCCAGTGTATCGTTGGGAGGAGGGGGTAGGTAATCACTGCCCAACACAATTCTGTAGTTTACCCAAGTTTGCTTTCCATCCGTGGTCAGGAATGGGACCCGGGTTAATTTTTTTCCCCCTCGTCATAGCCCAGGGACTTTGGAAGTCAATACTCGTGTCTATGATGCAGGCCCTGTTGAGATCAGATACTCAGCACAGATCTAGGATCAAACCTGAGATTCTCCCGGCCTGTATAGCGCAGTTCTACACTGAGCCCTGCAGCCAACAGCTGAGACTCTGGACGAGCCACGCATTTTATCTTTCATTCTTTTTGGCCAAAAACTCACAACAAAGCAGTTTTCAGCTGCATTTCATTTGGAATTTGACGGTGGCAGATTGTTCTCCGCCTCTCTCTAGTTTTGCCCTCTCTGCTTTTTCTCTCTCTCTGTGGTCATGCTCTCTCCCTACTTGCCCCACCCTCTGGGCACGCTCTTTCTTCCTCTGCGGGTGTGCTTTCCCCCTGCGCACGCTCTGTTTGCACTCTCTTTAGACTGGTTCTGCGCGCACTTTCTGAGTGTTCGCTTGAGGTGCTCTCGCTGTGCTCACCTTCACGCCCTCACTTTGTGCTTTGGCTCTGCTCTTTCAGTGCTTTTTGCCTCTCCCTGTGCTTTCTCTCTCTTTCGATGCATTTTCAATTCTTTCCCTGCCTAGCTCTCTGTCTTTCTGCTCCCTTCCTGCGGTCTCTCTCTCTCTCTCTCTCTTTCTGTATATTCTCTATCTCTCTCCCTTTATCCCTTGGACACGTTTGTCTTCACTGAGCCAGAAACTGAAAAAAAAAGGACTGGGTGGGATTAATTGGACCGCAGCCTCCCCCAGTGTCAGCCTCTCCGATATCTCTGTGATTTATGTCCCCAGATGTATCCACAAAACATATGTAATAATAAATGATTCATGTGTCGAGGGAATGACCGCTCGCTTGCCGGCCTCTCGCCTTCTCTTTTCCCCCTTACTCTGATTCACATCGGCCCATCTAGACTAAAAGTAGCATCTCTGCTTTCAGTATCATCTGTTACTCCAAAGGCTGGTTAACCCCTTGTGCACCGAAGGCCCTTCTCAGCTTCTCTTAATCTCCATGCTTTCCCTCAGATGGCTGGTTGTTTTTGTAATTGCTTGTTTATTTTTTTTTTAATTGCCTGGGTTTTGGCATCAGATTGCGCTCCCCGGGGACACCAGGAGGATAGCGAGGGACTGGACCTGTCACCTGATGCCGTAAGGGGGGAGGTCGCCTTTCTGAGTTTGCGCTTGAGGTGTGTTGTTGGAGGCCCCCCTTGTACTGCCAGTTCCGCTCGACACCTCGCCCGTGCTGTACTTGACCTGAGAATACCTGAGAGGGCAAAAAGGTAGGGAAATGTATCACTCGCCACCCTGATATCCTCAACTCAATGAGCTCAGAAATTCACAAAAACAGCCCTCTCTCAGCAGCGAATTGTTGTCCTGGTTAAATTACAGGGATGTCAATCATCAGGTGTTTGTAAATGGACACATGAACTGTCACCGTTGTTGACATAATAACGTAATTTGTCACTGATCATCTTTGCGCTTTTTCTTCTCACCCCTCCGCTCCTCAAGACACTGACTAGTGCTGTGGTATGGCTCCAGGAGTGCTGGGCACACTCTGATACCTCACCCATGTACTGTGGCTCAGTTGGCAGCACTCTCGCCTCTGGGTCAATAGGTTGTGGGTTCATAGTCCCACTCCAGAGACAAGAACACAAAATCTAGGCTTACACTCCAGTGTACTACTGAGGGAGCACGGTGCTGTTGGAGGTGCCATCTTTTGGGTGAGATGTTAAACTGAGGTCCTGTCTGCTGGACGTAAAAAATCCCATGGCACTATTTCGAAGAGGAGCAGGTGAGTTCTCCCTGGTGTCCTGACCAATATTTATCCCTCATCCAACATCTCTAACCTAGATAATCTGGTCATTATCTCATTGCTGTTTCCTACATTACAGCAGTGACTACACTTCAGAAGTACCTCATTGGTTGTCAAGCGCTTTGAACATAAGGACATAAGAAACAGGAGCAGGAGTAGGCCATACAGCCCTTCAAGCCTGCTCCGCCATTCAATGAGATCATGGCTGAATCTTCTGCCTCAACTCCATTCACTGGCCCTATCGCCATATCCCTTGATGCCTTTACCAGTCAGAAATCTATCGACTTCTGTTTTGAATATACCCAACGACTGAGCCTCCAGAGCCCTCTGGGGTAGTGAATTCCAGAGATTCACCACCCTTTGTGTGAAGAAATGTCTTCTCATCTCAGTCCTGAATGGCCTACTCTTTATCCTGAGGCTGTGGCCCCTGGTTCTAGACTCCCCAGCCAAGGGAAATATTCTCCCAGCATCCACCCTATCAAGCCCTGTAATAATTTTGTATGATTCAATGAGATCCCCTCTCATTCTTCTGAATTCAAGAGAATACAGGCCTAGTTTGCTCAATCTCTTCTCATATGACAGACCCGCCATCTCAGGAATCAATCTCGTGAACCTTCGTTGCACTCCTTCTATGGCAAGTATATCCCTCCTTAGGTAAGGAGACCAAAATTGTACTCCTTGGGTCTCACCAAGGCCCTATATAATTGGAGTAAGACTTCTTTACTCCTGTACTCAAATCCTCTTGTAATGAAGGCCAGCATATCATTTACCTTCCTAATGGCTTGCTGCACCTGCACATTCACTTTCAGTGACTCATGTACAAGGACACCCAAGTCCCTTTGAACATCTGCATTCCCCAATCTTTCACCATTTAGGAAATACTCTGCCTTTCTGTTTTTTCTACTAAAGTGGATAACTTCACATTTATCCACATTATATTCCATCTGCCATGTTCTCACCCATTCACTGAGCCTGTCGAGATCCCCTTGAAGCCTCTTCACATCCTCTTCACAACTGCCACTGCCACTGAGCTTTGTATCATCAGCAAATTTGGAGATGTTACATTTAGTCCCCTCATCCAAATCATTGATGTAGATTGTGAATAGCTGGGGCCCAAGCACCGATCCTTGTGGTACCCCACTAGTCACAGCCTGCCATCCTGAAAAAGATCCATTTATCCCTACTTTTTGGAATGTCCTGAAGTCGTGAAAGCCGCTATATAAATGCAAGTCTTTCTTTTATTTTCTTAATGAATGAGCATAAATGTTGGTGAGCTAATCGAACAGGAAGCGCATCACACCCAAGCCTGGTACCCCGCCCTTGCCTGATGTCTGCAAGACATGCACTTCCTAGCAGGGCCATGGGATAGTGTCGAAAAAGCAGATACCCAGGGGTGCTGAGGGCAATAATCCTACCTCCACTGATGCTTCGACTCAACTCCAAGCTCAACGTGACCAAGAATTCCAAAGATTCGAAACAGTGCCAGCTGCAGGATAGCCTTCCAGCTCCGGTTCAATTCCAATTGGGCGGCTGTGGTACCGGAATAATTGGGAGACTCCTGCAGCAGGAACTGAGCATGCTCAAAAAAAATCCTCTGACAACAACGGCCCTTTAAATGATAACAGAGGGGTTATCCTCAGGGACAGCAGTCAGCGTTCAAGATCAGGGAAAGGGTAGGATGTCTGATCCAAAACAATGAGAGCGATTGCAAACCCACTTAAATGCACAGAGAATGCACGATCCCAGAGTGCAGCCTTCCACTGCCAATGATTTGCTGTCCGTTAATTTAGTGGATGTAAAATCCTGGGGAATGTAGCGATGATTTTCCGATATGTGCTGCCGCCTGGTACCACACCAAGAGCACCATTCAGAAAATCAGCCTTGGGGAGCTGCGTTACAAAAAATACTAATACAATTCTAGGTTTTTTTTTCCCCCAAGAGTTATATGTAAAGAGGTAATGATGAGTGTATACAAAACCCGAATAGGATCTCAGTCAGAATACTGGGTACAGTGTTGAGCTCCACATTATCGGAAGAATATTGCAGTGTCAGCCGTGGCTCAATTCTCACTCCAGAGACTTGAGCAAATAAAGCTAGGCTGACACTCCAGTGCGGCGCCGAGGGAGTGCTGCACTGTCAGAGATGCCGCCTTTCGGAAGAGGCGTTAAACTGAGGCCCCATTTGCCCTCTCAGGTGGACGTCCAGGGGAGTCCAGAACCAGGGGTCACAGTCTAAGGATAAGGGGTAAGCCATTTAGGACAGAAATGAGGAGGAATTTCTTCACCCAGAGAGTGGTGAACCTGTGGAATTCTCTACCACAGAAGGCAGAAGAGGCCAATTCATTAAATATATTCAAGAAGGAGTTGGATATATTTCTTAAGGCTAAAGGGATCAAGGGGTATGGGGAGAAGGCAGGGACCGGGTACTGAATTTGGATGATCAGCCATGATCGCATTGAATGGCGGAGCAGGCTCGAGGGGCCGAATGGCCTACTCCTGCTCTTACCTTCTATGTTTCTATGACGTAAAAGATCCCATGGCACTATTGCGAAGAAGAGCAGGGGAGTTCTCCCCGTGTCCTGGCCAATATTTATCCTTCAATCAACATCACTAAAACTGATTATCTGGTTATTATCACATTGCAGTTTGTGGGAGCTTGCTGTGTGCAAATTGGCTGCCGCGTTTCCTACATTACAACAGTGACTGCACTTCAAAAGTACTTCATTGGCTGTAAAGCGCTTTGGGGTGTCCAGTGGTCGTGAAAGGCGCTATATAAATGCAAGTCTTTCTTTTTTCTTTCTTAGAGAGGGTATGAGGCAGATTCAGTAAGATGCTGCCAGCTAGGAGGAAATACAAACAAAGACTTGAAAAATTGGGGCTTTTTTCATTTGAACAACGCAGATTACGGGTCAATATAATTGAAGTGTTTAAAATTGTGAAAGGATGGGGCAATGTAGACAGAAGCAGACAGCTTCCAGTAGTTGAGAAATCAAGAATGAGGGACCGTAGACACAAGATTAAGTGTAAGAGATTTGGGACAGATGGCAGGAGAAGCTCCTTCACACGGGGAGTTGTGAGGGCGTGGAATTCATTTCCAGGGTTCGTGGTGGAGGCAGAAACGATGTCAACATTCAAGATTAGGTTGGATAGGTGAATGAGGAAAAGGGGTTGAAGGGATGTGGGAACAGAGTGGGGAAATGTGATTAGAACTATTTGCTTGTGTTGAGAATAAAAACGAAAAAGACTTGCAGAAGCAAAAAGAAAATACTGCAGATGCTGGAAATCTGAAATAAAAGCAGAAAATGCTGGAGATACTCAGCAGGTCAAGGCAGCATCTGTGAAGAGAGAAACAGAGTTAACGTTTCAGGTTGATGACCCTTCGTCAGAACTGGAAAAAAGCAGGAAATGGAACAGATTTTTAAGCAAGTGTAGGGGCTGGGAAATGGGGGAGGGGATGAAAGAACAAAAAGGGAAGGTCTGTGATAGGATAGAAGGCAGGAGAGGTTAAAAGACATTAAGAGATATTCAAGGCAAGAGGAGACGGTAATGGGACAGGTTAAGAAACAAAGGATGGCTCTAGATGGAGTGTGAATTGCGCTGGCAGAATGAAAGACAGCTGCCGTGTGGGGGAGAAGAAAAGAGAACACAGACAAAGAGTGTGGATAAAAAATATATATATGATAGGGGCCAGGTTATAGTCTGAAATTGTTGAACTCTATGTTGAGTCCGAAAGGCTGTAGAGTGCCTAATCGGAAGATAAGGTGCTGTTCCTCGAGCTTACGCTGAGCTTCCGTGGAACAATGCAAGAGGCCAAGGACGGTGAGGTCCGAGTGGGAATGGAGCGGTGAATTAAAGTGACAGGCGACCGGAAGCTCGGGGTCCCCCTTATGGACTGAACGGAGGTGTTCCGCAAATCGGTCACCCAATCTGCGTTTGGTCTCCCCAATGTAGAGGAGACCACATCGTGAGCAGCGAATACAGTATACTAGATTGCAAGAAGTACAAGTAAATCACTGTTTCACCTGGAAGGGGTGTTTGCGGCCCTGGACAGTGGGAAGGGGGGAGGTATAAGGGCATGTTTTGCATCTCCTGTGCTTGCACGGGATGGTGCTGGGCGAAGGGGAAGAGGTGTTGGGGGTGATAGCGGAGTGGACATGGGTGTCACCGAGGGAGCGGTCCCTACGGAATGCTGAAAGGGGAGGGGAGAGGAAGATGTGTTTGGTGGTGGGATCACTTTGGAGGTAGCGGAAATGGCGGAGGATCCTGCTGTCCAGGATATCTACCCTGAGAGGTGCCGGGGGAAGGCCCTGAGAATCATTAAAGACGCAAGCCACCCCAGCCACAACCTCTTCGCCCTGCTCCCGTCCAGTAAGAGATACCGAAGCATACGGTCTCGTACCAGCAGGTTTCGAAACAGCTTCTACCCCCAGGCCATAAGACTCATGAACGTATAATTTATTATTATTTATTACTGTTGTTTTATTTATTATTATTGTATTTCTATTAGTATTTTTATCATTGCTATGCCATATTTATTCCAATGTTGGGAGGACTCGTAAAAATCAACATTTCATTGTGCAGTACACACGTCTGCTGCATATATGACAAATAAAATTGAATTGAATTGAATTGAATGGTCCGTTGAATGTGGAGGCTGGTGGGGTGAAAGGTGAGGACAAGGGGAACTCTGTCGTGGTTCCGGGAGGGAGGGGCAGGGGTGAGGGTAGAAGTGCGGGAGATAGAATGGACACGGTCAAGCGCCGTGTCAACCATGGTAGAGGGGAATCCTCGGTTGAGCATTCCGTAGGGACTGCTCCCTCCATGACACCCTTGTCCACTCCGCTATCACCCCCAACACCCCTTCCCCTCCACCCGGCACCTTCCCATGCAAGCACAGGAGATGCAACACCTGCCCCTATACCTCCCCCCCCTTCCCACTGTCCAGGGCCCCAAACACCCCTTCCAGGTGAAACAGCGATTTACTTGTACTTCTTGCAATTTAGTATACTGTATTCGCTGCTCACGATGTGGTCCCCTCTACATTGGGGAGACCAAACCCAGATTGGGTGACCGCTTTGCGGAACACCTCCGTTCAGTCCGTAAGGGTGACCCTGAGCTTCCGGTCGCCTGTCATTTTAATTCACCGCTCCATTCCCACTCGGACCTTACCGTCCTTGGCCTCTTGCATTGTTCCACGGAAGCTCAGCGTAAGCTCGAGGAACAACACCTCATCTTTCGATTAGGCACTTTACAGCCTTCCGGACTCAACATAGAGTTCAACAATTTCAGATCATAACCTCAGCCCCTATCATATATATATTTATTTTATCCACACTTTTTGTCTGTGTCTTTTTGTCTTCTCTCCCACATGGCAGCTGTCTTTCATTCTGCCAGCGCAATTCACACTCCATCTAGAGCCATCCTTTGTTTCTTAACCTGTCCCATTACCATCTCCTTTTGCCTTGAATATCTCTTAATCTCTCCTGCCTTCTATCCTATCACAGACCTTCCCTTTTGTTCTTTCATCACCTCCCCACTTTCCCAGCCTCTTCACTTGCTGAAAAATCTGTTCCATTTCCTGCTTTTTTCCAGTTCTGACGAAAGGTCATCGACCTGAAACGTTAACTCTGTTTCTCTCTTCACAGATGCTGCCTGACCTGCTGAGTTTCTCCAGCATTTTCTGTTTTTATTGCATTTATATAGTGCCTTCCACAACCTCAGGATGTCTGAAAGCGCTTTACAGCCAATGAAGTACTTTTTGAAGTGTAGTCACTGTTGGAATGCAGGAAACGCGGCAGCCAATTCATGCACAGCAAGCTCCCACAAACAGCAATGTGATAATGACCAGGTAATCTGTTTTTTTGTTACTTTGATTGAGGGATAAATATCGGCCTGAACACTAGGGACAGCTCCCCTGTTCTTCTTCAAAACAGTGCTGTGGGATCTTTTACGTCTACCTGAGAGGGCAGACGGAGTCTTAGTTTAATGTCTCATTCGAAAGACAGCACCTCTGACAGTGTAACACTCCATCAGCACTGCACTGGGAGTGTCAGCCTAGATTTTTGTGCTCAAGTCTCTGGAGTGGGATTTGAATCCACAACCTTCTGATTCTTCTTCTCCTTAGGCAGTCCCTCGGAACCGAGGATGACTTGCTTCCACATTAAAAATGAGTTCACAGGTGACTGATGAGTCCAATGCGGGACCTACAGCCTCTGTCACAGGTGGGGCAGACAGTGGTTGAAGGGGCAGGTGGGTGGGGTGCTTGGGTTGACGTGCGCTCCTTGCGCTACCTGCGCTTGGCTTCCGCTTGCTCCCAGCGAAGAGAGTCGAGGTGTTTGGCGCCTTCCCGGATGCTTCTCCTCCACTTTGTGCAGTCTTGGGCCAGGGATTCCCAGGTGTCAGTGGGGATGTTACACTTTTTCAAGGAGGATTTGAGGATGTCCTTGAATCGTTTCCTCTGCCCACCTGGGGCTCTCTTGCCGTGTCGGAGCTCCGAGTAGAGCGCTTGTTTTGGGAGTCTCGTATCGGGCAAGCGGACGATGTGACCCGTCCATCAGAGCTGATCGAGCGTGGTCAAAGCTTCGACGCTGGGGTTGTTGGCCTGAGCAAGATCACTGACGTTGGTGCGCCTAACCTGCCAATGGATTTGCAGGATCTTGCGGAGGCAGCGTTGGTGGTACCTCTCCAGTGCTTTGAGGTGCCTGCTGTACATGGTCCATGTCTCTGCGGCATACAACAGGGCGGGTATCACTGCTGCTCTGTAGACCATGAGCTTAGTGCCAGGTTTGAGGTCCTGGTCTTCAAACACTCTCTTCCTCAGGCGACCGAAGGCTGCACTGGCACACTGAAGGCGGTGTTGGACTTCGTCGTCGATGTCTTGCCCTTGTTGACAGTAGGCTCCTGAGGTATGGAAAGTGGTCCGCGTTGTCCAAGGCCTTGTCGTGGATTTTGATAATTGGGGGGCAGTACTGTGATTCAAAGGCAAGAGCGCTATCCACTGAGCCCCGGCTGACGAGAAGCACAGACCGGGACTGTTTGGGCTGAATGGCCTTGTTTTTATGTTGGAGCATGCATTTAGAAAAACAGCCCTGTGGGGCTGTGTTTACATTTCAGTAAAATGCATCAAGACAGGAGGCATTCAAAAATGAGAGTTTCTCGGTTGAAGTTAGTCAGAGCTGGGCAGGTCTGGAGGGGTTATAATAATTCTTCTATTACTTCGCCCTGTTTCTCCTGTACTGAGTTCTGTTTATTGTGGAAGTGTTCCGCTCCCTACTGTTCCGTTATGTTGTTTCGGGGTACAGTCTGTGTGTCAAAGGATTGTAGAAGTCTGGAACTCTCTCCCTCAAAAAGCTGTTGAGGCTGGGGGTCAATTGAAGATTTCAAAACTGAGATTGATAGATTGACCATGATAGGGTTCCCCTTGTCCTCACCTTTCACCCCACCAGCCTCCACATTCAATGGATCATCCTCTGCCATTTCCGCTACCTCCAAAGTGATCCCACCACCAAACGCATCTTCCCCTCCCCTCCCCTTTCAGCATTCCGTAGGGACCGCTCCCTCCGAGACACCCTAGTCCACTCCTCTATCACCCCCAACAGCCCTTCCCCTTCGCCTGGCACCTTCCCGTGCAAGCGCAGGAGATGTAACACCTGCCCCTATACCTCCCCCCTTCCCACTGTCCAGGGCCCCAAACACCCCTTCAAGGTGAAACAGCGATTTACTTGTACTTCTTGCAATCTAGTATACTGTATTCACTGCTCACGATGCGGCCTCCTCTACATTGGGGAGACCAAACGCAGATTGGGTGACCACTTTGCGGAACACCTCCGTTCAGTCCATACGGGTGACCCCGAGCTTCCGGTCGCCTGTCATTTTAATTCACCTCTCCATTCCCACTCGGACCTCACCGTCCTTGGCCTCTTGCATTGTTCCATGGAAGCTCAACGTAAACTCGAGGAACAGCACCTCATCTTCCGATTAGGCACTTTGCAGCCTTCCGGACTCAATATCGAGTTCAACAATTTCAGATCATAACCTCGGCCCCTATTACATTTTTACTTATATTTTTTTCCACCCCTTTGTTTTGGGTTTTCCCTCCCCCCCCTTCCTTTTTTTTCTCTCTCCCACATGGCAGCTGTCTCTCATCCTGCCAGTACACTTCACACCTAATCTGAGCTGTCTTTTGTCTCCACTGTCCTATTACCACCTCGTCTGGTTTTGAATACATCTTAATGTCTCTTTAATTCTTTTGTTCTATCGCAGCCTTGCCTTCGATCTATTTCATTTCCTTTCCAGTTTTGAAAAAGGGTTTCAACCCGAAACGTCGACTTTAATTTTTCTCCACGGATGTTGCCTGGCCTGCTGAGTTTTTCCAGCATTTTCTGTTGATAGATCTTTGTTAGGCAAGGGTATTAAGGGTTACGGAACCAAGGTGGGTGGATGGAGTTAAGATACTGATCAGCCATGATCTAATTGAATGGTGAAACAGGCTCGAGGGGCTGAATGGCCGCCTCCTGCTCCTACGTTCCATGTGGTAGGCACCCCAATTTCCCAATAAACGAAAACAATAAACGACCAGGGGTCACAGTCTAAAGATAAGGGGTAAGCCATTTAGGACAGAGATGAGGAGGAATTTCTTCACCCAGAGAGTGGTGAACCTGTGGAATTCTCTACCACAGAAGGCAGTAGAGGCCAATTCATTAAATATATTCAAGAAGGAGTTGGATATATTTCTTAAGGCTAAAGGGATCAAGGGATATGGGAAGAAAGCAGGGACAGGGTACTGAATTTGGACGATCAGCCATGATCTCGTTGAATGGCGGAGCAGGCTCCTATCGTCTATGTTTTCTATGTATCACGTCAGAAAAGGTTTCTAGTGCTTTCTCAAGGGTTAAATCTGTTTTAAAAGAATAAAGTTTAATCTCGCATGGCCCCAAGCTCCTGCTGCCAGCTGGAAGCTATTTATCGGCATGGTTTAGATGTCATTTTAACAATGACAAGATGTCTGTTTGTAATCCAGTACCACAATGTATCCACCAAAAGCTACTTTCTCCCGACTTCCTCCCCTTCCCCTAATTGCGATATACAGTATAGTCGCAAGATTTATGCTGCACCTATTGTGTCTTCTACGTTAGATGTATCTCTGAGTGTTGATTGGAAAGAAAGGGAGAAACAGATGGAGTTCAGATTCCCTTTTTAAACCTGAAACAAATGAGCAATGTGCAGATAAAGCATTTATCACTTGAAGCAAACTCACCCTGTAAAATTAAAACTAAAGGGCTGGTACCTGAAAAATTAAACCCATTAAATATAAAGAGCCTTAAAGAAAGAAAGACTTGCATTTATGTAGCACCTTACACGACCTCTGGACGCCCCAAAGCACTTTACAGCCAATTAAGTACTTTTGAAGTGCAGTCACTGTCGTAATGTAGAGAACACAGCAGCCAATTTGTGCACAGCAAGCTCCCACAATGTGATAATGACCAGATAATCTGTTGGATGAGGGATAACTATTGGCCAGGACACCAGGGACAACTCCCCTGCTCTTCTTCGAAATAGTGCCGTGGGATCTTTTACATCCAACTGAGAGAGCAGACGGGGCCTCGGTTTAACATCTCATCCAAAAGACGGCATCTGCAACATTATAGCACTCCCGCAGTATTGCGCTGAAGCATCAGGTTAGATTATGTGCTCAAGTCTCTGGAAGTGGGACTTGAACCCATGACCTGCCTGACTCCGAGGCGAGAGTGCTGCCCACTGAGCCGCAGCTGACATACTTCAGTCTTTCAAACCTCTTGTACCCTCATTATTGTGTTTTTATTTGTCTTTGTGCTCTATCCCCAATTCCGTATGCCTTCCACGATATGACCTTGGGCTCAGGGGTCACTAATCCTCCTGGCTCCCCCTGTACTTTAGATTCTCTCTCGCTCTCGCACCTAGCTTGGCCCCTGACCCCTGGCAGGAGGGCATGGCCTTCAGCTGCTTACAGGAAATGGGACCTGTTGATGGACATCTTTCCTTGCACTTGGGCGCTCTCTCTCTGCTAGTTTTATGACAGAGCATTTTTAGAGTTTATTACATCACCATAGCTGTCCCGGGAAACAAAATTTTAAAAATCCTGATTGAAAGCTTTGAGCAATAAGTCATATCTTTTAGTCAGCACTTGCTTCAGACATTGTGGAAGTTGGCTATAAACTGATAGATCTTAACATCCAGAAAATTCTGGCAACGATATCCATCTCCCTCAATTATATTTCTTACTTGAGTTTCTATAGCAAGCTGCAAGCAGGGACATTTGTTACTTTCTGGTTTCATGGCTTAGCGGGAGGCTTTGGAGTTGCGCTGAATGTTCATTAACAGGTGTTGTACATAAGGCATGCGGCACAGCTGGCCAAATCCAGACTTAAAAGTACAGCGGCAGAATTGTCTGCACAGCTGATGAATAGGTTTTCATGTTCACAAGCTGGATTAGGGGGTCCTCACCTTCATGAACGGAATACACTTCTCTCAGTCTCTTAATCTTTTTCTCTCTTGTTCCTCATATCTCTCTTGCCTGTGTTTACCCCCCACCCCGCCCGGCCCCCGGTCTGCACTAAGCTCTTCTGTGTTTCATCTCCCAAGCTGATTTCTATCATTCACAAGAGCGGATGGGCAGCGCATTACGCAAGAGGCCAAATTTTGACTCTTGAACCTGAAGGCCTACAGGATCCATGAATATTTGTTTCAAAGTTGAAAGAATGGCGGAATTTAACGAGAGCTGTTTGAGACAGGGCCGCGCAAGTGTGTGTTCTTGGCCAAACGTCCGCGTGCAATGAGGTCCTGGCCTCACCTGGGGCGTCACTAGAGGGTATTAAAAAAATTCAGATCTATCAGTGTCAGCCAGTGGCTCAGTGGGCAGCACCCTCGCCTCTGAGTCAGAAGGTTGTGGGTTTAAGTCCCACTCCAGAGGCTTGAGCACCAAAATCTAGGCTGACACTCCCAGTGCAGTGCGGAGGGAGTGCTGCACTGTCGAAGGTGCTGTCTTTCGGCTGGGACATTAAAATCCAGAGGCCCTGTCTGCTCTCTCAAGTGGACGCTAAAGATCCCATGGCACTATTTCGAAGAAGAAGCGGGAGATTTCTCCCCAGTGTCCTGGCCAATATTTATCCCTCAACCAACATAACTGTAATATATTATCACATGGTTTAGTATGAGCATGTTCAGTTCGCTCTGGCCTAATAAAGCAAACACATGGACCAACAACTCATTGTGTCTCTGTCCTTCATTTGATCTACCCAAGTATATTACATTTTGGTGATGAGGATGGGATCCCAAAGTCATTTTTAGGGATCATGGAAGGACACAGTGTTCATCCTTTGAGTGGATAAGTTTAAGGTGAATTTGTGACACCTAAACTGAAGTTTTGCGATGTTTTACCGTTAATGCTCATGCAGAATTGCCTGTGCTTCACCTTTGCGTGTATGTATTCACAGCAACAGTGGTGTTGATTCTCACAGGCAGTGTGCTGAGTCACTGTTTGACGGGATCAGGACAATCATGGCTGCGCCTATGGGATTCATCAGAAGCCTCGACCTGTATGACAGAGCTCGCGAACCATTCAGTTCTTACATTGAGTGGATGGAGATGTTTTTTAAGGCCAATACAGGAAACTTTGAGTTATCCGGAGGCGAACCGTCCAGCAAGCTGGAGCCACCGGCAAAAATCAGGAGCCGTTTTTTATTCTTTTCGTTTCTTTTCTTTGCTTTTTTTGAACAGTCAAGCTCTGCAAGGTCTGTAGCTAAGCAACAGCTTCAGCTAGAGACGCTACAGAGATGCTTGCCGACTGTTTAGAGGCTGTTGCTAAGCAACAGGGTTTGTTGCTTCATACGGAGATGAAAATCTCCGTATGTTTCAACATTAGCTCTGGAGTGTACGGCAGTTTGGAGGGAACGGCAGCAGCTTGGTTCCGTCGGTGCCAGATAGCACAAAGTTTCCTGTAACATTATTGAGACCGAAGGTGTGGATGAGAATGTTCAAGCTCAAAATAAAGGGGGCAAAATTGGGTCGCGGCCCCTTTGGAGCGCTAACTTCGCTAGCTACTTTTAGCGCCCCGAAAAAGTTAGCGCCCCCGCGCCCAAAATTCACTGGTAGCGCCCCAAGCGGGAGGCGGGGTGCTACTGGAAGCGCCCCGCCTCCCTCTTGGGGCGCTGTGAGTGAATATCTCAGCGTTACGTGCAGCAGCGCCATGCGCTGCAGCACGTCGCGCCGTGGTACTGTAGGCCTTCCTCCCCTTATTAAAGGGGAGGGGCCTAGCGCAGCGCGACCCGGGGTCCAGCTGGGCCACCAGGGATCAGACTGCGGCAAAAGAGCCCGGCACTCAAAGAGAAGTGTCAGGCTCACGGACCGTAGCCGGCACCCCGCCGGGGGGGGGGCTGCACAGGAGGCTGGGGACGGCAACAGGGGCAGATGCTGGCAGGCGGCCAGCAACAAAAATGCCCGCCTGTCACCTCCCCTTCAATTTGCGCCACCCTGGCCACAGGTAGGCCCCCCCTGACCCTGTCGGAAATAGCGTCCGGCGGTAAGTCAGGGGGCGCTACCGAAGATCGCGGCTGGGACACGAGCGGGGCGATGATGTCATCGCTGGAGGGTGCAAAGCCGCAGGGCGCTAACGGTTACCGCCGCCGCTAACCTCCTGCTGAATTTCACGGGAGGCGTTAGCAGCTCTGCGCCCAGGCGCTAGCTGCTTTGCGCCCCATTAGCGCCCTCTTAGGGTGCTAATGGGAGATGCAAATCAACCAAATTTTTCCCCCAAAGTAACTCATGAACGGAAAAAAGATTTTTTTTAATGGCGATCGGGCCAGATGTCTACGGAACCTTGACAAACCTACTTGCGTGAGGGAAAGCGAAGGATGCGTCGTTTGAAGACATTATCGAGAAACTCAAGGACCAATTCGACCCAAAGCCATTAGAAATAGCAGAGAGCTATAAGCTTGGTACCAGAAACCAAAAACAAAGTGAAACCATCAGTGAGTACGTTGTAGCTGTTAAGAACCTGTCTTTGCATTGTAACATCAGCACATTTTTGGATCGTGCGTTGCGAGATAACTTTGTGTGTGGACTGGTGGATGAGCGCACACAGTCCAAGTTACTGAACACTCCGAACCTAACGTTTGACAGAGCATGTAAAATTGCCCTATCTATGGAGATGGCGAATAAGAATGCTAGGGAGCTCCGTCCAACTCAAGTGACTAGTGCAGCTGAGGTCCACAGTCACAAAGCCACCGCTGAACCTAAAGCTGTGAGACCGAGTCAAAAGCATGTCAGTGAGAGCAGTTCAGTGAATTGTTATCGCTGCAATGGACATCACTCACCACAGTCCTGCCAATACAGAAATGTGAAGGGTTTTCATTGCCAGAAGCAAAGCCATATTTCAACAGCTTGCAGAGTTAGATCTAAACCATTCTGGTGGCAATGCAAAGCAGCGACAACAAAAGGGAGGAGTTCACAATATTGAAGTGAACACACCTGATGTTGAAGAACTAGGCATCTACAGTATCTATGCCACTAGCAGCAACGCCAGCAGTCGTGAGAAAGACTTGCGTACAAAGCTTTTGATCAACGAGGAATATATTGATATGTGTATCGATACGGCGGCGGACTGCTCTATCATGAGCAAGGACACATATGAGAGTAAGTTTAATCAAGTACCACTTACAAAGAGAACCGTAGAGTTAAAAACCTACTCTGGTGAAATCCAAGAGACATGTGGACAAATGGAATGTACAGTTCAGCACAATGGCCAGTCAGTAAAGCTGCCTATTATAGTAGTGAGCTACAACAACAGACCAACTCTCATGGGCAAAGACTGGTTGAGAAAGTTAAAACTAGACTGGAAAAACATCTTCCGTGTAGATGCTTCAAAGAAGCCACTCGACACAATGCTGAACAAGTACGAAAGCATGTTCACAGACAGCTATGAGGGCATCACTGGGTATGATGCGCATATCCGCATCAAGTCCAACGCGAAGCCTGTCTATTGTAAGGCAAGGCTGGTCCCCTATGTGTTGAAAAGTCAGGTGGAGGAAGAGCTAGCGAAGCTCAGAGAGAACAGAGTGCTAGTAAAAACTGACAAAAGTGAATGGGCTACCCCGATTGTGGTAGTGCCCAAAGCAGACAAAACTGTACGCTTGTGCGGTGACTATAAAGTTACTATCAACCAAGCAGTTGACGATGAGCAGTACCCGTTACCTACATCACAAGATTTGTATGCAGCACTCTCTGGGTCAAAGGTTTTCTCCAAGCTTGACCTGTCGCACGCTTACGCTCAGCTGAATGTTGACAAAGAGAATCAACAGTATCTCACCATCAACACACACAAGGGACTGTACTCATACACCGAGCTGCCGTATGGTGTAAAGTCCTGCCCCAAAATCTTCCAGGCTACGCTGGATAAGATTTTGCAAGGAATTCCAAAATTGCTTATGCAATCAAGATGATGTGCTGATCGCAACAAGCAATGAGGAAGAAAATCTAGAAGCGTTAAATATAGTGCTTCAAAGGTTGAATTCCCACAAGGTCAAATTGAAAAGGAGCAAATGTGCTTTTGTGCAGCCCAAGGTTGTGTACCTTGGTCTGAAAGTTGATGCAAATGGCTTGCAACCAGTGAAGGAAAAGGTTGATGCTGTCATCAATGCTCCAAAGCCACAGAACGTCTGAGTTAAGATCTTTCCTTGGAATGGTCCAGTACTACACACGTTTCTTAGCTGAGTTAGCGACCATGTTCGCTCCATTGCATGAGCTCCTCAAGAAGGATGTCCAGGACGAAAGCGCAACAGGAAGTTTACGATGCTTGTAAGAGAAGACTCTCTAGCGATGCTCTACTTGTGCACTACGACACAGAGCGTAAGCTTAAGTTAGTGATTGATGCTTCCAGTTACAGTGTAGGAGCTGTCATAAGCCACACAATGGATGGTGGCCAAGAGAATCCAATCACGTTGGCATCGCGAACCTTCACAAAAAGTGAAAGAAACTACATGCAAAGCGATAAGGAAGCACAAGTGTTTGGAATCAAGAAATTCCATAAGCTCCTGATCAGCAGAAAGTTTCTTCTCTTCTTAGGCAGTCCCTCGGAACCGAGGATGACTTGCTTCCACGCTAAAAATGAGTTCTCAGGTGACTGATGAGTCCAATGCGGGACCTACAGTCCCTGTCACAGGTGGGGCAGACGGTGGTTGAAGGGGCGGGTGGGTGGGTTGACGTGCGCTCCTTGCGCTGCCTGCGCTTGGCTTCCGCTTGCTCCCGGCGAAGAGACTCAATGTGTTCGCCGCCTTCCCTGATGCTTCTCCTCCACTTTGAGCGGTCTTGGGCCAGGGATTCCCAGGTGGCAGTGGGGATGTTGCACTTTTTCAAGGAGGCTTTGAGGGTGTCCTTGAAGCATTTCCTCTGCCCACCTGGGGCTCTCTTGCCGTGTCGGAGCTCCAAGTAGAGCGCTTGTTTTGGGAGTCTCGTATCGGGCATGCGGACGATGTGGCCCGTCCATCAGAGCTGACCGAGCGTGGCAGAAAGTTTACCCTGATAATCGATCTCAAACCGCTCCTAGCAATATTGGGGCCCAAATCCGCCATCCCTGCAATGGCCGCATCAAGAATGCAACGTTGGGTAGTGTTGTCACAATATGACTGCATGATTGAATATCGTACTTCAAAGCAAAATGTAATCACAGATGCTTTGTCCAGGTTGCCACATGAGGACTCGTGTTGGGAGTGAAGGTGAGATTTTCACGCTCGGTGCAGTTGATAAAGACTTTCCCGTGACTGCAAATGAGATTGCAGATGAGACTCACAAGGAGTCAGTACTGAAAAGAGTGTATGAAAACACCTTGAATGGATGGACTGATCAGTATCTGGACAAAGAATTGAAACCATTCCATAACCGTCGTACTGAATTGTCTTGTGAGCAAGGCTGTAATAAGTGGGGAAACAGAGTGGTGGTACCTACTTCTTTGAAAGATAGAATTCTGGCTAAACTTCATACTGAACATCCAGGGATCGCCAGTATGAAATCAATTGCAAGAAGCTTTGTTTACTGGATTGGACAGTGATCTTGAATCACTTGATCATAAAAACATACAGTATATGAGCTTGACTCAGTTCAGACTTCAGTAACTGAAGTACCAGGTTCAAACAAGTCTGAGATAGAAACAGGATCATCTTTGAGTTCGGAACCAAAACAAAACAGCCCAAAAATTGGTTCAACTCCAAAATCTTCTGTAAGGAGACCAGGAAAGCTCCGCAAACCTGTGATTAAACTGGATTTATAGTTCACTGAAAAGAAAAAATGCCAGGAGTCTTTGTTATGTGGTACATGTAATGCTGGGAAAGGTGGGACCAGAGTTTTATTGTACAGGAAACTTTCAATTAACCGGCCCCTAAATAATCGGAACGCTCTATCCACCGGCAAAATTCAGGAGTCAGTTCAGGTAACTTTTTTAACTTTTAGTTAATTTTTTTACTCCATTTGTTGCTGTGCAAGGGTGTAGCTGAAGCTGTTGCTAAGCTACAGAGACGCTTGCAACTTGTGCCCATTGTTTTGAAGCAGCAACAGGGTTTGTTGCTTTATACGGAGCTCTGAGCTCCATATCTTTTACTATAGCGTTCGGTTATCCGGAATTGTTGATGAACCAGCACCACGTCGGTCCCGTCCGTGCCGGATACCAGAAAGTTTCCTGTATTTGAGAGGGGAATATGTACATTTTTTTTAAGGGAAAAGCAGTGTAATGTATTATCACATGGTTTGTCACATGATTTAGTATGAGCATGCTCAGTTCGTTCTGGCCTAATAAAACAAGCACCTGGACTAGTAACTCATCGTGTCTCTGTCCTTCATTTGTTCTACCCACATATATTACAATAACAGAAACAGATTATCTGGTCATTATCACATTGCTGCTTGTGGGAGCTTTCTGTGCACTAATTGGCTGCCGCGTTTCTTACATTACAACAGTGACTACACTCCAAAAGTACTTAATTGGCTGTAAAGCGCTTTGGGACGTCTGGTGGTTGTGAAAGGCGCTATAGAAATGCAAGTCTTTCTTTCTTTTACTAGGTAGAAGTGGAAAGAGAAATGAGAGGATGAAGTAACAGGTGCCGCTCTCCAGCCCCGTTGAAGAGACGAACTAAAGCCCTCCCGGAATGGGAGCAACTGGATTTTTACCTCTAAATCACTTCAATAATATAAAAAGGTGCAAAAAAAATAGGAGATAGTGGGGTAGAAATTGGTATAAAGAAAGAAAGACTTGCCTTGCATTTATATAGCACCTTTCACAACCTCAGGATATCCCAAAGCACTTTACAGCCAATGAAGTATTTTTGAAGTGTTGTTACTGTTGTAATGTAGGAAACTTGGTAGCCAATTTGCGCACAGCAAGCTCCCACAAACAGCAATGTGATAATGACCAGATAATCTGTTTTAGTGATGTTGATTAAGGGACAAATATTGGCCCCAGGACACCAGGGAGAACTCCCCTGCTCTTCTTCGAAATAGTGCCATGGGATCTTTTACATCCACCTGAGAGGGCAGACGGGGCCTCGGTTTAATGTCTCAATCCGAAAGGCAGATTGCGCGCATTTTTCTGGTGTAAAGCCAGTTTTGCAGTGGGATGGCCTGCGCCCAATCTGCTAAATTGATTTTGTTTTTAATTTTAAACAGAAAAGGGTTCCTGTGGAGCCAGATGAGAAGGAGTGCTTCTCACGACTCGCCAGGAGTCACGATCCATCACCTCCCGCCTGTGGAGCCACCAGAACCAGCAGCTCATCAGGCCCGAGGACCAAATCTCCACCGAGAACGGGTCCGGACTAATGTCTACGGAGGTACGAGGAGCCTTGATTTGAACATAGTCGGGATGTAGGGAAGAGGAGGAGGGTGCGGGATGAAGCTTAGGAGGAACAAGAGAGGAAAGCTCAGAGAATCAATGACCATAATACTATTGATCAAATAGAGACGAGAAGGATTGTGACAAGTGTTACAGATAGAATCTATCATGACCAACAATGTGAAATGATAATTATCTGTCCTCATGTTAATTATCAAACTCCCATGATATGGTCATAGATGAGTTATCAGTGAAGTTGGAGAGAGTGCAGTGGCTCCTGATTTCCACACAGACAGTGCAAGGAGGACGTAAAGCTCACTGTAATGACGGTGCTGTGATAAACGTATGAATTTTAATGACAGCAGTTTGACTGGAGTGATAACTGGCTTTGCGGCCCTCTGCACCATGTTTCCAACGTTACGCCAAGAGAGAGGGAGAATTGGAAAGGAACATGAACCAAATTGGCTATTCCCTGCTCTATGGCAACTGCGTACAGCTCAGGATCAGAGCAGCCTCTACACCCTCTGTTGGTCAAGAAACAGCCCCGGGAGACTGAGATGCAAAAAGGTAAGAAAAAATAATGAAGGTTCAAGAGAGTTGATGGACATGTTGAAGGAAGGTATCAACTAGAAATTCAAAAGCAATCAAGAATTATCTCCAGTGCCTAAGATTGTTGCATGACTCCTTAAATCAAATCAGTAAGGACAGCAAACAGCAACACAGGAGATTGGTGTGAGACTGGCTCCAACAATCTTATCAAAGAACTGATTCTTATTTTCAAAGCAGCTGCTGGTGTCTCATGCAAAGACTCGAGGAGGATACACCGTGTGTCATCAGCTCATGTTATCTGTCTCAACTCCCTTCCCGAACTCTCAATGTTGCACTGTGGATGATATTCTTAACAGACACGTGACTGAAAGGTGAAGGGTCGCCTCTAACCTTCACTCCTGTTCCATGCTGAATCATTTTGGTGAGTTAGTAAAGAATGCCTGTTCAAATCTAAATTGCATTCCCCTGGGGAGGCAAGGAGGAAAGGTATACTTTGTATTGAGGGGGATGGAGGGGGGGGGGGGTGCGGAGAAAGTGAAATTCAGGCTTCTCTATAGTGGGCTTTAAGGGTCAGCACTTTGGTAATGAGATAGGTCAGTGTACACACAGCTCGCCATTATTCTGGGAGAAACCATGGTAAATTGAAATCAGAAAGTGTGTGGGAATTGGAGGTGAGGAAGCCTGAAGAGATCAGGAAATTGAGTTTCATAACTTCAGTCCAACACCTCACTGTGAAGCAGTGCCAGCTGTGTGCTGAAGTTGGAGAGGATTACCTGTGGAACTGATCAGTATAATCCCAGTCAGAGCCCCAATGGATAACAGACGGGGCGATCAAGCCCAACGCTTGCAGGCACCCGTATCTCACTGATCATTAGACCTCGTTTGGTTTGATTTTGAACTTTGCCTGAACCTGCTGACTGACCCGTCAGAGAAATTAGATTGAGGGTATTATCCCATCTCCACTCTTATCCGTCTGCTGTGTTATCCTACACCAATTATGGCGATCTGTGTTAAAGGGGCAGTGTTGTCAGTTAAAGTGACATTTTGCCAGGTTTATGTGGTTTTGCAGAAGTTAATTTGTGGGGCAATGAATTAACAACAAAAATTATTTCCCTACAGTTTTTAAAACATGTTGTGATGGGGTCATATAGTGGTGTCTGACACCGGTATATTTGCTGAGTATTGAAAGCAGGATTTTTAACTTCATCCAGGAACCCTGCAATATAATGACAACTCCATAGCTGGATTAAAAGCCACAATCTCCAGAGAGTATACGGAATGCATGCATATACCCACAGAGTCCTGCCTTGGGAATCATACCGACCTTCAAACTAATACCCTCACAGACCAATCTTCACACTAATACACTCACAGGCCAATCTTCACTCTAATCCCCTCACAGCCCAATGTTCACTCTAACACCCTCACAGACCAATCTTCACTCTAATCCCCTCACCGACCAATCTTCACTCTAATACCCTCACAGACCATTCTTCAATCTAATCTCCTCACAGACCAATCTTCACTCTAATACGCTCACAGACCAATCTTCACACTAATCCCCTCACTGACCAATCTTCACACTAATACACTCACAGGCCAATCTTCACTCTAATCCCCTCACAGCCCAATGTTCACTCTAATACCCTCACAGACCAAACTTCACTCTAATCCCCTCACCGACCAATCTTCACTCTAATACCCTCACAGACCATTCTTCAATCTAATCTCCTCACAGACCAATCTTCACTCTAATACGCTCACAGACCAATCTTCACACTAATCCCCTCACTGACCAATCTTCACTCAAATACCCTCACAGACCAATATTCACTCTAATCCCCTCACACCCCAATCTTCACACTAATACATTCACAGACCAATCTTCACTCTAATCCCCTCACAGATTAATCTTCACTCTAATACTCTCACAGACCAATCTTCACACTGATCCACTCACAGACCAATCTTCACACTAATCCCCTCACAGACCAATCTTCACTCTATTACCCTCACAGACCAATCTTCACACTAATCAGCTCACAGACCAATCTTCACACTAATACCCTCACAGACCAATCTTCACTCTAATCCCCTCACAGACCAATCTTCACTCTAATACCCTCACAGCCCAATCTTCACACTAATCCCCTCATAGACCAATCATCACACTAATACCCTCACAGACCAACCTTCACACTAATACCCTCACAGACCAATCTTCACTCTAATACCCTCACAGACCAATCTTCAAGCTAATACCCTTACAGAACAATCTTCACTCTAATACCCTCACAGACCAATCTTCACACTAATCCCCTCACAGACCAATCTATACACTAATAAGCTCAAAGACCAATCTTCACACTAATACCCTCACAGATCAATCTTCACACTAATACCCTCACAGACCAACCTTCACACTAATACCCTCACAGGCCAATCTTCACTCTAATACCCTCACAGACCAATCTTCACACTAATACCCTCATAGAACAATCTTCACTCTTGTACCCTCACAGACCAAACTTCACACTAATACCCTCACAGACCAATCTTCACACTAATACCCTCACAGACCAATCTTCACACTAATACCCTCACAGACCAAACTTCGCACTAATCCCCTCACAGACCAATCATCACACTAATACCCTCACAGACCAATCTTCACACTAATACCCTCACAGACCAATCTTCACACTAATACCCTCACAGACCAATCTTCACTCTAATACCCTCACAGCCCAATCTTCACTCTAATCCCCTCACAGACCAATCTTCACTCTAATCCCCTCACCGACCAATCTTCACTCAAATACCCTCACAGACCAATCTTCACTCTAATACCTTCACAGGCCAATATTCACTCTAATCCCCTCACACCCCAATCTTCACACAAATACATTCACAGAACAATCTTCACTCTAATCCCCTCACAGACTAATCTTCACACTAATACTCTCACAGACCAATCTTCACACTAATCCCCTCACAGACCAATCTTCACACTAATCCCCTCACAGACCAATCTTCACTCTATTACCCTCACAGACCAATCATCACACTAATCAGCTCACAGACCAAACTTCATACTAATACACTCACAGACCAATCTTCACTCTAATCCCCTCACAGACCAATCTTCACTCTAATACCCTCACAGCCCAATCTTCACACTAATCCGCTCACAGACCAATCTTCACACTAATACCCTCACAGACCAATCTTCACACTAATCCCCGCATAGACCAATCATCACACTAATACCCTCACAGACCAACCTTCACACTAATGCCCTCACAGACCAATTTTCACACTAATACCCTCACAGACCAATCTTCACTCTAATACCCTCACAGATCAATCTTCAAGCTAATACCCTTACAGAACAATCTTCACACTAATACCCACACAGACCAATCTTCACAGTAATACCCTCACAGCCCAATCTTCACACTAATACCCTCACAGACCAACCTTCACACTAATCCCCTAACAGACACATCTTCACAGTAATACGCTCACAGCCCAATCTTCACACTAATACCCTCACAGACCAATCTTCACACTAATCCCCTAACAGACCAATCTTCACACTAATCCCCTCACAGTCCAATCTTCACTCTAATCCCCTCACAGACCAATATTCACACTAATCCCCTCACAGCCCAATCTGCACTCTAATACCCTCACAGCCCAATGTTCACACTAATACCCTCACAGCCCAATCGCCACTCTAATCCACTCACAGACCAATCCTCACACTAATACCCCCACAGCCCAATCTTCACTCTAATACCCTCACAGACCAATCCTCACACTAATCTCCTCACAGCCCAATCTTCACTCTAATCCCCTCACAGACCAATCCTCACACTAATACCCCCACAGCCCAATCTTCACTCTAATACCCTCACAGACCAATCCTCACACTAATCTCCTCACAGACCAATCTTCACTCTAATCCCCTCACAGACCAATCCTCACACTAATCCCCTCTCAGACAAATCTTCACTCTAATCCCCTCCCAGACTAATCCTCACAATAATACCCTCACAGACCAATCTTCACTCTAATACCCCCACAGACCAATCTGCACACTAATCTCCTCACAGACCAATCTTCACACTAATCCTCTCACAGACCAATCTTCACACTAATACCCTCACAGACCAATCTTCACACTAATCCTCTCACAGACCAATCATCACACTAATCTCACAGACCAATCTTCACTCTAATCCCCTCACAGACCAATCCTCACACTAATCCCCTCTCAGACCAATCTTCACTCTAATCCCCTCACAGACTAATCCTCACAATAATACCCTCACAGACCAATCTTCACTCTAATACTCCCAGAGACCAATCTTCACACTAATCTCCTCACAGACCAATCTTCACACTAATCCCCTCACAGACCAATCTTTACTCTAATACCTTCACAGACCAATCTTCACATTAATCTCCTCACAGACCAATCTTCACACTAATCCCCTCACAGACCAATCTTCACTCTAATACCCCCACAGCCCAATCTTCACTCTAATACCCTCACAGACCAATCCTCACACTAATCTCCTCACAGACCAATCTTCACTCTAATCCCCTCACAGACCAATCCTCACACTAATCCCCTCTCAAACCAATCTTCACTCTAATCCCCTCACAGACTAATCCTCACAATAATACCCTCACAGACCAATCTTCACTCTAATACCCCCACAGACCAATCTTCACATTAATCTCCTCACAGCCCAATCTTCACACTAATCCTCTCACAGACCAATCTTCACACTAATCCCCTCACAGACCAACCTTCACACTAATACCCTCACAGACCAATCCTCACACTAATCCCCTCTCAGACCAATCTTCACTCTAATCCCCTCACAGACTAATCCTCACAATAATACCCTCACAGACCAATCTTCACTCTAATACCCCCACAGACCAATCTTCACACTAATCTCCTCGCAGACCAATCTTCACACTAATCCTCTCACAGACCAATCTTTACACTAATCCCCTCACAGACCAACCTTCACACTAATACCCTCACAGACCAATCTTCACACTAATCCCCTCACAGACGAATCTTCACTCTAATACGCTCACAGTCCAATCTTTACGCTAATAGCCTCACTGACCACCTTCATGCAATGGAACCCCTGATTCTGTGTGAGTTATTTTGCACACTCTGTCCCTGGTGCAGTGTGGAGCTAGAATATTAGTAACATTTACTTTTGGAGTATAGCTCCTGTCCTAGTGCTGTACCATTCATGTGGTAAGTGAGAGTGAAAGCCAACCGGAGGCCCGAGTGAGCAAACAGATCAATGAAGGCCAAGTAGACTTATACAGCTCAGAGCTTGCCAACTCCCATCAACTATCAGGGGCAACACATGTGCGCTGGAGCGTGGAATTAGGACCAGTTAGAAAGAAGAAGAGTGCTTCCCCAACCCCCACCTTCAGTGTAGCAATTTACCTTCCGTCCCATGGCACGCTACACACAGGCACTCATTATAGATATTCAATGACTTGTCTTTGCGAATGTCAAGTCAAGGTTGTCAGTAGGGGTTCTGAATAGGAAACAAATGAGAAATACTTGGAGGGAGAGAAACATCAGCCCCTCCCCCACTCTCCTGGGATATATCTCATAGGTATACAGCAGTTGTTCAATCATTGCAAAGAGCTGTTGGAATTATGTGTCTCTTGATCCTGATGAGAGGACTGAATAAAAGAAGTGGATGAAATGTTCTCTTTATCCAGAGTGAATGGAGGGGGAGGGGAAAGTGGCAGGAGATTCTAACTATTATCTTAAAGAGAAATTGTTGCCCATTTTTGTGTTGCAAGACAAGGAACAGATGATCTGAAGTACAAAACCTTACTGAGGGAATGCCCACCCTGAACACTGGCAGATGTGAACCGATGTATCTATTTTACAATTTCTTGGACAGGTCTTAAACACATTTTAGATGCAATTTTCCCCCCCTCCAATTTTGCCTCTGATTTACTCCCCTTACTCATCCTTTCTTGCAGGCACCGACTCATCCAAGTGGTCATTTTTCATGTGTTAACTCAATGCAGCTGAGTCCAATCCTGTCCTCACCCACTGTCCATTCCAATACACTTTCTGACAGAGGTCACTGGATGGTAATCATGAACAGAAACCTTGGCTGGTTTTTGTATCCTTGATGTGGGACTCTAAGGATCATTGTAGCACACCCACCACTGTCCCAGTTGAGAACAACCATTCCACATGGGTGACTGATTGAATCTGAATCTGGAACCTTTCTGGCCACACCAGATGATAATTTTACTCAAGCCATGAAGAAATTCTAAGAAAATGGCAACAGCAGTTAAAGACTTACGGAATTAATTTACATGGTGGTTTTCCTCATCATCTACCATAGCTTCGGTGGAACCCATTCCCACTCACTCCACCCCAAGGGTGCATACCAGATCAGGAGGGAAATCACTTGTGTGTAACATTTGACCCATCTTTAAAAGATGGATGAGTGAGACGTCTTCTTTAGAAGTGATCAAGATCACAGAATATGTACAGATGAGGACAGCCATTTAATGTATCTTAGGTCATCCATCCAAAAAGAGCCTACATTTCCCCCTACCACAGATCCACTGGTGAGCCTTCATGTAGAACAATGTGGCTCAGTGGGTAGCACACTCGCCTCTGACTCAGAAGGTTGTGGCTTCAGAGTCCCACTCCAGGGACTTGAGCACACGAAGCTAGGCTGAGACTCCAGTGCAGTGCCGAGGGGGAGTGCAGCACTGTCAGGAGGTGCCGTCTTTCAGATGAGACGTTCAACCAAGGCCCCGTCTGCTCTCTCAAGTGGACGTAAAAGATCCTGGGCCAATATTTATCCCTCAACCAACATTAACAAAAACAGATTATCTGGTCATTATCACATTGCTGTTTGTGGGAGCTTGCTGTGTGCAAAGTGGCTGCCGCGTTTCCCACATTACAGCAGTGACTACACTTCAAAAACACAATTTCATTGGCTGTAATAGTGCTTTGAGGCGTCTGGTGGTCGTGAAAGGTGCTATATAAATGCAAGTCTTTCTTTCTTTCTTTTAATAAGCGCTCAGCCGCTGTCTGTTCTTAGAAAAGGCTCAAACAGTGTAACATATCTCTTTATAAAGAGTGATCTTTCCCCATTTAAAAAGTGGCCACGCATCATTCCTGGCCTGGCAATGAGTTTCCCTCTTTAAAAGGGAGGGTAATCCTTAGGGTCCCACATTAAGGATACGAAAACCAGCCAAGGTTTCTGTTCATGATTACCATCTTTAAAAGTTATGATACTTTAAAAGGATGATGGGAATATTCCTCTTTTGTTTTCTATTTCTCTCCCCTCCCCTCCTAAGAACTCTGACTTGGTCTGTTGTATAGTTCCACAGGCACTGGCAACCCTTCAGTACCTCAGCCAACTAGCCATCCTTTATGTGAGAGCAGAGAGAGTTGATGTCTATCCCTCCATGGAGGGCATCACAGCTGAGCTATTCCTGTCTTCACAATGAAGTCCGCACACATGAATTTTCCAGCAAAATTCTTTGGATGCTGACCAGGAATGGCAACTGAGGCTGATTTTTTTCACTCTCGAGGCCAGGGAAGCTGAGGCCAATTGTAATGCCCCCTGATGCATCCCCTGCTGAGAATAGTCAATTCAGCACAGCCTGTGAACAGACGGGGGTCCCTCTGGTGTATATGGCTTAAGGCACTGCGCCAAGTGGTACCTTTACCAACTGGACTATTAGAGGAACTGTCTATATTTTCTATAATAAAAAGGTTCTTCCTCATTAAAGGGGGGAGTTTCCTCTTTAAAAGTTGTCTTCTGGGAGAAAAGCTTCTCTTTTTCAGCTAGATCCTGACAATCAAACCATCCCTTCGATTAAAAAAAAGTGTACTGATTGGAGAGACTGGAGAAGCTGGGGTTGTTCTCCTCGGAGCAGAGAAGGTTAAGGAGAGTTTTAATAGAGGTGCTCAAAATTATTAGAGGTTTTGATAGAGTGAATAGGGAGAGACTGTTTCCACTGGCAGGCGGGTCAGTAACCAGAGGGCACAGATTTAAGGTAATTGGCAAAAGAACCAGGGGGGAGTTGAGGAGAATTTTTTTACGCAGCGAGTTGTTGTGATCGGGAATGCGCTGCCTGAAAGGGCGGTGGAAGCAGATTCACTAGTAATTTTCAGAAGAGAATTGGATAAATACTTGAAGGGGAAAAATTTGCAGGGCTATGGGGAAAGAGCAGGGGTGAGTGGGACTAATTGGATCGCTCTTTCAAAGAGCTGGCACAGGCACGATGGGCCGAATGGCCTCCTTCTGCGCTGTTTGATTCTGTGATTGCACACCTTCCTCTTACGAAAGGGGCCCTGAAGGTTTGAATTAGCATTAAAAGGGGTTTTAGTTGCAGGTACCCCATCCCAATCAAAATGGAGTGCTGGGGGTGAGCTTCCCTCTCCCTCCACCCCATCCCAATGAAGTATTGCTGCTGTACCTGAAGCTCAAGCCTGAGAAACTCTGGGACTGAGTCGGAGTGTGCTCCTCTGAGATTGGCTAACAACGTGTGGAAGATGAGGAGAGATTTTTTGGGGGAAAAATTCAGTTGTTTGCGCCTCACGTTAGCGCCTTAAGAGGGCGCCAATTGGGGCTCAAAGCAACTAGAGGCCGGGCGCGGCGATGTTTGTGCCGCTCGCGAAATTAACTAGACATTTTGCGGCGGCGCTAAACACTTCCGCCACAATCTCCTGCGCCGGCAGATTGTGACGTCAGTCGAGTGCGCAATGCCCCGGACCGGATATTGAGTGGCGCCCTCTGCCTTACTGCCTGCCGCTGGCAACGACAGGTTGAGGGGAGCGTTATGCTGTCAGAAAGGGACTGGGGGAGCGCTATTTAAAGGCGACCGCTTCCTGCCTTTTTTTGTCGGTGACATTTTTGCACCACGCATTCTGAGAGAGAGACTTCTGGAGAGATTCAACGCTGTGTGAAGGAGTTTTGATTACTGAGCAGCACTTTGCAGGTTTATTTTGATTTGCCCTTCCTTGCTTCGCCAGCGCTCTGAGGTAGCGCCTCACTCCTTGGTGTTTGTGCCTTAAGACAGGTGTGAAGCGCCTGATTTAGCGCTCCAATCACCTCCAGGGGCGATAAAAGCCAAGTTTGCTGTCGGAGGCGATAATTAGCACCAGGTGCTAAACTTTGCGCACGGCCGACAACGGCGCCCCAAATGGGGCGATACCAAATTTTCCCCCCCATGTCTTTACCTTCTGGGCCTAAGCATCTGGGCAGAGCTTAGAAAGGAGAATGTGGTGAGAAGGGTCACAAACCCCTTACAGAACCTGCCATTCAGATTAATAGACAGGGGAAGGGGGTGGGGATGGGGGTCCTGTAAGGGGCATGCGATCCTCCCCACCAGATTTTCCTTTCTGCACTTCGCCCGAGCAATGGTTAACGCCTAGGCCGTAAAGACGACAATCTGTCCCATTCTGTCCTGGGGTGGGGGGGGCTGAAGAGGTCGGTGGAAGACAGCGAGTGTTGAACGCGGTCCAGAAATCCGGAATGAGCGCCTGTAAAGAATAACTGAAGAGGAAATGAACTGGGATTGCAGCCAGTTATTACAGAGATATACAGCTCTGATTTCAGCCATTTAGAGTGGCTTTCAGCAGAAAACCCCCTGGGTTGGCCAAGGCAAGAGCCTGGAATTAGTTATGAAAAATTCATGCTCGACCAGAAAGTGCCCCGGGAGCATGAGATGTAAAAGCAATAACTGAGCTAAATAAAACACAGTGAGGGTGGTGGACAGATTCCCGCTGGAGGATTCACAGAGAGACAGCTGCACAGATAAGCATTCACTCAATCACCTTCCTACAGGAAAAGCAATTTGTACAGTTTAACCCAGAATACACTACTATAACCTCCCACGTCATTGTTCACAACAATGGGTCACCACTTCAGATATTCTCAAGCTCCATACGTCCGTTTGGCTGAGAACAAGGGTGGCTGATGTCATCTCAAATCCTTACCGACACCACTCTCAACTACGTAGAGGTTACAACATGGACACAGATCATTCACAGAATCACAGAATCACAGAAACCCCACAGTGCAGATAGAGGCCATTTCGGCCCATCGAGCCTGCACCGACACATATCCCACCCAATCCCCGTAACCCCTACACCAACACATATCCCACCCTATCCCCGTAACCCCGCGTATTTAATCCCCCTAACACTAAGGGTCAATTTATCATAGCCAATCAACCTAACCCGCACATCTTTGGACTGTGGGAGGAAACCGGAGCACCCGGAGGAAACCCACGCAAACACGGGGAGAATGTGCAAACTCCACACAGACAGTCGCCCGAGGCCGGATTCGAACCCGGGTCCCTGGCGCTGTGAGGCAACAGCCGCCCAACCAGTCCATCTTGGTACAATAGCAAAATACTGCAGATGCTGGAAATCTGAAATAACAACAGAAAATGCTGGAAAACCTGTCATTTTAATTCACCGCCCCATTCCCACTCAGACCTCACCATCCTCGGCCTCTTGCATTGTTCCACGGAAGCTCAGCGTAAACTCGAGGAACAGCACCTCATCTTCCGATTAGGCACTTTACAGCCTTCCGGACTCAATATCGAGTTCAACAATTTCAGATCATAACCTAGGGCCCTATTACATTTTTACTTATATCTTTTATCCACCCCTTTGTTTTGGCCTTTCCCCCCCCTTTCTTTTTTTTTCTCTCTCCCACATGGCAGCTGTCTCTCACTCTGCCAGCGCATTTCACACCTAATCTAGAGCCGTCTTTTGTCTCCACTAGTCCTATCACCATCTCGTCTCGTTTTGAATACCTCTTAATGTCTCTTCACTTCTTTTGTTCTCTCCCAGCCTGGCCTCTTAATCTATTTCATTTCCTGTGCCTCTTTAGTCTTGATGAAGGGTTTTCACCCGAAACGTTGACTCTATTTTCTCTCCACGGATGTTGCTTGGCCTGCAGTCCATCTTGGTGCTTACCCTCCATGCGAGGAAATAGTCCTAATCACATTTATCCAGCCTGTTCCCATATCCCTTCATCCCCTTTTCCTTCATCAATCAATCCAATGTAATCGGATTTTCTCCGCTCCTGAAATCAGCATTGAAAGTGATTCCAGACTCCTTCCTAAGTCTCCCATTGCTAACTCTGTTCCATTCATTGCATCTGACAAAAGGCAAAGCAACCCAGCTTATGAACCTAAGACTGAAGAACGATGGAAGTAAACTCATACACTTTATCACGGATTGTGCTATGCACCAAGCACTCACAAGGCAAGGGAATACACAATGAATGGTAGGACCCTAGGAAAGACAGAGGATCAGAGGGACCTTGGTGTGCATGTACATAGATCCCTGAAGGCAGCAGAACAGGTGGATAAGGTGGTTAAAAAGGCATATGGGATACTTGCCTTCATTAGCCGAGGCATAGAATATAAGAGCAGGGAGGTTATGATGGAGCTGTACAAAACGCTAGTTAGGCCACAGCTGGAGTACTGTGTGCAGTTCTGGTCGCTACACTATAGGAAGGATGTGATTGCATTGGAGAGGGTGCAGAGGAGATTTACCAGGATGTTACCTGGGCTGGAGCGCTTCAGCTATGAAGAGAGACTGGACAGGCTGGGGTTGTTTTCCTTGGAGCAGAGAAGGCTGAGGGGGGACCTGATTGAGGTATACAAAATTATGAGGGGCATAGATAGGGTAGATAGAAAGGAACTTTTCCCCTTAGTAGAGGGGTCAATAACAAGGGGGCATAGATTCAAGGTAAGGGGCAGGAGGTTTAGAGGGGATTTGAGGAAAAACTTTTTCACCCAGAGGGTGGTTGGAAACTGGAACTCACTGCCTGAAAGGGTGGTGGAGGCAGGAACCCACACAACATTCAAGAAGCATTTGGATGAGCACTTGAAATGCCATAGCATACAAGGCTACGGATTAGATTAGACAGGGCTTGATGGCCGGCGTGGACGCGATGGGCCGAAGGGCCTCTTTCTGTGCTGTATAACTCTATGACTGACTCTATGACTCACGAGGGGCTCTGATACCTGCTGCTCACCTAATGGGGTCTCAAACCCTCCCTTGTCAGTTGTCTAATAACCAACTAGTGACTGCAACAACATCAACAACAACTCGCATCTATATTGTACCTTTAATGTAGAAAAATGTCTCAAGATGCTTCGCAGAGGCATAATCAGATAAAATGGATGCTGATCCAAAGAAGGAGATATGAGGGGGTGGATTTTAAGGAGGGTCTTAAAGGAAGATAAGGAGGTGGAGAGGCGGAGGGGGTTAGGGAGTGAATTCTAGAGTTTAGAGCCTGGATGGCTGGATGCACGATTGTCAATGATGGGACAAGGGAGGAGGGGGTGGTGCAAAAAAAGCCAGAGCCGAAGGAACGCAGAGTTTCTCAGAGGGTTGTAGGGCTGGAGGAGGTTACAGAGATCGGGAGAGGCAAAGTCATGAAGAGCTGTGGGCCCGCGTGGGATTCCGATCCTGGGCCTCCTCCAACTGCCGGCGCGCAGTGCTTGCGTATCCCAGGGGCGCAGTAATTTAAATTTTTCAAAAAAATAATTTTATTTTCTAACGGGGCTAAAAAATAAACTTACCTTTCTTTAAAGTATTTAAAAATAATAAACCTGTGGAAAAAATGTTTTAATTTTAATGAATTCACCACTTACAGGAAACTTTCTGGTATCCGGCACTGATGGGACCGAGCTGGTGCCGTTAGATCAAAACTGCCGTATAAACCAGCGCTAATGTTAAAACATACAGAGCTTTCCAGCTCCGTGTGAATCAACAAACCCTGTTGCTTAGCAACAGCTTCAAAACAGTCGGCTGCAGCTGCAAGCGTCTCTAGCTGAAGCTGTTGCTTAGCTACAGACCTTGCAGAGCCTGACTGGGAAAAAAAAAGCAACGAGAAGTAAAAAAACTTATAGAAAACGGCTCCTGAATTTTGCTGGTAGATAGAGCTTTCTGGACTTTTAACCTCCGGTTAAACGAAAGTTTCCTGTACCTTGTAAAAAGCAGGCCTTGTGACTGCTTTTTACATGTCTAACTTCTGGAGACTTACCCTCCTGGGAAAACCTGCAATAAAAACATAAGTTCGATGCGCACGCGCAGCCTCTCCCGCGCACGCGTTCGAACTCTGAACCCTTTCTTTCAGGGGAACGAAAGTGCCGGTTTCCCGCGCATGCGCAATGCACGCAGGAAACCGGCACTTCCATTGGGCTTACGGGTGAGTACCCCGTGCATACTCACCCGTGGAGACCCGAATTTCTGGGTCATTAATATTGCAGACATTGGGGAGCCAGGAGCCAATGCAAGGACGGAGTAATGGATGAGAGGGACTTGGTGCAGGGTAGGATACGGGCAGCAGAGTTTTGGATGAGCTCAAGTTTGCAGAGCACGGAACATTGGAGGCTGGCCGGGGGAGCATTCGACTAGTCCAGTCTGGAGCTGACAAAGGTGTGGATGTGACTTTCAGCAGTAGACGGGCTGAGGCAGAGACGGAGATGGGCAATATTATGGAGGTGAAAGTAGGCGGCCTTTGCAACGGAGAGGATGTGGAATTGGAAGCTCAGCTCAGGGTTCAATAGGACGGCAAAGTTGCAAACAGTGTGTTTCAACCTCGAGACAGTGGCCGGGGAGGGGGATAGAATCGCTGGTGAGGCCACAGAGTTTGTGGCGGCGGCCAAAGAGAATGGCTTCAGTCTTCTCAATGTTTAACTGGAGAAAATTGTGGCCCACCCAAGACTGGATGACGAGCAGTTTGGCGGCACAGAGGCAGTGGAGGAATGGAGAGATTTGGCGGAGAAGGAGAGCTGGGTGTTGTCAACGTACATGTGAAAGCTGACCCTGTGTCGCCAGATGATGTTGCCAAGGAGCAACATGTAGATGAGGAAGAGGCAGGAAAATGCACCATGGTCACAGTTACAGGGGGATGTAATGTGTGACTGATTGGGGCAGTAATTCCTCCCCAAACGCGTGAGTACGGAAGGGGTACTCACGCATCTGGCCGGAGGAAATGCCGGTTTTCAGCATGCACAGCGCATGCGCTGAAAACCGGCATTTCCTCTCCTCTAACCCAAGAGTTGAAGAGGCTAGCGCGTGCACTGTAGGGTGCAGCGCGTGCGTCTTGGATTTCCTCTGTTTTGGGGGATTTGCGCATGTGTAAAGGCCTCCGGTCTTTACGCTTGTAAAAAGCACACGTAAGTATTTATTTTTACAGGTAAGTGGTGTTTTAGTGCAATTTAGAATTTTTTTTTCCACAGGTTTATTATTTTAAAGAATCTACAATAAGGTAAGTTTCGTTTTAGACCCTTTTTATTAAAAATTTATTTTTTCAAAAAAAAAATTGTTTAAATTATTTTTTTTAACTTATTTATACTTAATTTAAAGATTGGGATGTTTTTTAAAATTTTATTTAAAGTTTAAATAGTGTTTTGGGATGCAGTACTTCTCATGAGTTTGACAGTTCTTACTCTCAAACTTATGAATGAAGTTTCCCCTCCCCTGATTGGCTGAACAGTGCTCACCTGATCCTAGCCGGCACATCGCACTAACTACGCCACTGGGTCAGGTTAGCACAGCGCGCCGACATCAGAACCTGGCCACTGACAGGAAATCCACTGCGGGCCAGGTTTCAGATGTCGGCGCGCATGGTAAGTGCATATCGGGGGCTTGCACGCGCGGCAAGCCCCCGACACCAAGTTCTGGGCCATTATTGTTGTTTACAGGCTGCATTTGCATCACATGTTGCATCTACTGCGATTATTTTTTTTCCAGTAAGTAATAACACAACAATCCTGTCTCAGGAGGTTGTGCTGTAATAGATATACAACCATCAGCCAACACGATAACATCGAACCAATTCTTAACTTGGCTGAAGAGTCTCCATTGTGATGACACCATCTCCTTAAGATTTCCCTACTGTTGAGACTCAGCACCAAAGGCTTTTTCCTATCTTGTTGCGAGTAGACTGCTCGCTGTCCAAAGGACAAAAATCAAGCATGATTGAGAAACTGATTGCAGCTGTCTTGTAGCAGTGTGTTGGCAAGACTCGAACAGATGGTTAGATACAGTTTGACAGGCTGGCTACAATCAGCAAATCATGCAAGAGAGAGCTCAATACTGTGTCAACAAACTCCTTTTCCTCTTACTTTTATTAAATCAAATATTTTGTTTTATACGATTAACCCTCGATGTACTGAATGATGGCGTAGTCTTCCTGGGATCTGAAGCTGAGGTTGGAGACAGCCTTCCCGTTTCTGGGTTTGGGATGAGGGCCAAATGCATGTGTGTGACTGAGGTGCATGGTGAAGGTGTGAGAGGGTTATATGTGTAGCCAAATATTTGATATCTAGAGGGATTGCAGTAATGAATGGGAAGACTTAACGTAAAGTAAAGCTCGCCTCGCTCCAGAAGTTTTATTAGGATCTGGAATGCACTGCCTGAAAGGGTGGTGGAGGCAGACTCAATCGTGGCTTTCAAAAGGGAATTGGATAAGTACCTGAAGGAAAAAAAATTGCAGGGCTACGGGGAAAGGGCGGGGGAGCGGGACTAACTGTTCTCCAACAATCATTCAGGAAGTATTCCTTTGGGCAACTTCATGTCATATTGTGAGGGAATCACAAAAATCCAATTCTGTTTGTTTTCCTCCTGCTCTCCATGGAATATGATGCATTTGAAATTTATGCACCTTCCATTCAAACCATTATGTTCTTGTGAGTCGAGATTATTTTTGACATGGAAAGCTCACAATCTTGACAGCTTTGTTAAATGAGTTGGTGAACTCCAGGAACCTGCATCAGCCTTATTTGATTTGACATTGAGACTGGCCTATCCTTAGACATCACCAACTCGAACTTCGGCCCCATGCGGAGCGCACAGCCTGTCAGCAGCGCATTCCACGCTAGGCCGCGCTCCTGTCATGGTAATTAGCACCAAATTGACGTGCTGCCTGCGCTTTTTGAACGGGCGCTGGCATATCTTGCATCGCGGTGCCCGCGTCCATTTTTTAACGCTATTGAATTTCACTCCCATAGTGTTTTTTGCCAGGCTGGAGGCTCCTTCAACCATTGGCTCTGTCGTCATAGAATGGTTACAGCACAGAAGGAGGCCATTCGGCCTGTTGATCCTGTGTCGGCTCTCTGCAAAAGCACTTCAGCTAGTCCCGCTCCCCCGCCCTTTCCCCATAGCCCTGCAAATTTTTTCCTTCGGTTACTTATCCAATTCCCTTTTGAAAGCCACGATTGAGTCTGCCTCCACCACCCTTTCAGGCAGTGCATTCCAGATCTTAACCACTCGAAGCGTAAAAATGCTTTTCCTCATGTTGCCTTTGGTTCTTTTGCCAATCACCATAAATCTGTGTCCTCTGGTTCTTGACCCTTCCGCCAATGGGAACAGTTTCTCTCTATCTACGATGTCTAGACCCCTCCTGATTTTGAAAACCTCTATCATGGCCCACTGCAGCTGGATAGAGCCTTAGCAGCATTTTATGTGTGTGCAGGAAACTGGAAATTTATAAGTGTTGGACGTCCAGCATGAAGTGATAGTTAAGAGGTTTGTGCGAGTGTTTTTCCCCTACAGAGAGGCAGTGAAAGAAATCAGAAGGCATGTCACCTGTGTGTGCTTCCTCGTTAGTGCCCGGCTCAAGAATGTCATTGGTACAGATCCATAATGATGTGGCAGAACCACTGAATGACTCTGGCTAACTGTATATAATTCTCTTTAACGATGTTCTAACACCAGCCTAAACCTGTACCATTGTGTTAGGCATTACTGTGTTTTGTATATAGAGTTTGCATGTACGGGGCGTGGCCCCTTTAAGAGCGCAGGAAAACGCGGGCAAACGCGATGACGGCACGTCGCAAACCATGGGGCTGCCCAGGCAGTCCCCGTGGCATCTCCGTTGAGTAAAAACCTGTTTAATTGTTCTCTTGTGTCGATCTCCGTTATTCGTAGGAATTCGTTAATTCCTACAATGACTTTCGGATGAGGCGTTAAACTGAGGCCCCATCTGCACTCTCAGGAGGACGCAAAAGATCCCGGTGTCCTGGCCAATATTTATCCCTCAATCAACATCACTGAACCAGTTTATCTGGTCATTATCACATTGCTGTTTCTGGGACCTTGCTGTGCACAAATTGGCTGCTGCGTTTCCCTACATTACAACAGTGACTACACTTCAAAAGTACTTCATTGGCTGTAAAGCGCTTTGGGAAGTCCTGAGGTCGTGAAAGGTGCTATATAAATGCAAGTCTTTCTTTTTCTTTCTTCTTGCTGGGGTATTGTACATTGAATCTGGAATCCTGAACTGTTTAAGTAAAAATCCAGAAAACTGTTACATTTTGGATTGGGAATATTTAACATACACAGACATTTGGGATCACATAACATCTGACTGAGTAAAGCAAGGAAGAGTATTATGGTTTAATACTTGCATGTCTCTTTCACATCATTGGTTCTCTGAGTGGCTTAGAAGTAAAACAAGTACAGGTGAACTGAAATAACAACAGAAAATGCTGGAAAAACTCAGCAGGCCAGGCAACATCCGTGGAGAGAAAATAGAGTCAACGTTTCGGGTGAATTTTCTCTCCACGGATGTTGCCTGGCCTGCTGAGTTTTTCCAGCATTTTCTGGTGTTATTTCGGATTTCCAGCATCTGCAGTATTTTGCTATCGTACAGGTGAACGGATCAGGTTCAGTCATATCAGCTACTGTGCAACTTTGGTGTGTCAACTCCTGCAAAGTACAGGCTGATTTCTGAATGGCATTATGTGACTTGTGTATGCCTCCGTGGCAGCTGCTATGCCTGTGCAGCACTCACCAGGTAGAAGTGAACAACAAACTGCAACATCCCCACCGACACCTGGGAATCCCTGGCCCAAGACCGCACAAAGTGGAGGAGAAGCATCCGGGAAGGCGCCGAACACCTCGAGCCTCTTCGCCGGGAGCAAGCGCAGGCAGCGCAAGGAGCGCACGTCAACCCAAGCACCCCACCCACCCGCCCCTTCAACCACTGTCTGCCCCACCTGTGACAGAGACTGTAGGTCCCGCATTGGACTCATCAGTCACCTGAGATCTCATTTTTAATGTGGAAGCAAGTCATCCTCGGTTCTGAGGGACTGCCTAAGAAGAAGAAGACTGCTTGGCTTGTACCGGTGTTACAGTGTCACTTCATAGGTCGTTAGTTGGAGTCCTAGTTCCCTGTCAAAGCTGATCCTTTGAATTGATGGTGTTTTAGAATAACATCCAGGACTGAGAGGATGTTTTTTATTCTGTTGCCTCTAAGTAGTGGTTCACGGTTGAACCTGATGCCAATATCAAGAACGATGAGGGAAAACTTGCAAGTCAGCCACACCAACAGAGCCTACTTCTCAACCTCCCAGAGGCAGTGTAAATCTTGGTTTTTGGCAGATGCCTGGGAGACGCTCATTTGGCCACTCTCTTGAGTGGTGGATGGTGTGTGGTCCAGGGGCATTTATGGAAAAGACGGAAAAATCTAGGAATAAAGCTTCCAAGCGCTGTACGGGTGATGTCATTGCTTTAATCGAGGCATTGCATCCGAGAACTGCAACCCTCAATGTCCTGCACTGGTCTACTGGATAGTGTGGCACTCCCCACTCCATCTAGCCAGATGTTTCTACATCAGTGCCAATAGCAACTTTTAAAAATGGTACAGTGGGTACCATTGACATCCTCATAGGTTTTAAAGCACCATTTTCATGCTAAGTTTTTTTTTGCTGGCACTGGACGGATTGAATACATTCTTCCTCCACTTATTGGAGCCTTGTTGTAAAAGCTGGCTGGTGTACCACATGCTACTATGTCATTATGCAGCGTCATTAGCAGGCTAATGATCTGTAAGTATTCCTGAAAGTGATCCCTTGGGGGTCTGTTGCGCTGCTGGGTAACCAGCCTTTTATCTGTAGCTCAGGTTGCTGTGTAGATACTCAGTTTTACGAGGCCATCACACTCAGGCAGATACTGGCTGCTCTGTAATGGAGCCTAAATATCACCAAAGACAGGTCAGAAAATGCGGCCAGTTGGGGGGAAACTTTATTGACTTAACTAAGTTGGCGCTTTCCTGGTTTCTCTCTGGAGGGATAGCTCCAACACAACCCCCCCTCCCCTCTCCGCAAGGCAGTGTATTTACACAGCAAACCAAAACAAAGGGCTTGAATGGAGTTGGTCTTCACCGTTACCACTCCGTGACCGATATGAGCAGATAAGAGGATCGCACTGTCATTCCTTAATCACTGAGAGACACACACCTGAATCGAAGAGAGATTAGCATTTAGCGTGAGTAATCTGAGAGGAGGCAATGGAGAATGTGATGATAGGTTAAGGGTTCCCGTCAAGAGTGAAGACAAAACAAAGACTCCCAAAATATTTGTTCCCTCACCAGGCAGAATGAAGAGGTAACTTATGCGTGCTTCAAATTATCAGTGCAAAGGTATATATTTTTTGTTTTTCATCTGTTGCTTGATGGTTTTGACTTAAGCGATGAAATCAATGTTGGTGTGGAGGCGGGAAAACAAAATTGCAACAAACGTTGAACTGATTCTTTGAGGTTGTTCATTCGACACTGGGAGAGCAGTGTGTTTACAGAAGACCTGACAGTTATAACTGTGATTAGTCTCAACAAACACAAACCATCTTGACACTAATACCCGCCCTTCAACATCGCAGCTGATAATTGGCTTTTGGACTGCATTCACAGCTGTTCCAAATTAGAGGCCCTGATTGGTCCTGCAGGCTATTCTGAGGTGTGTTTATGCCATCATTGGGTTCAACCTGCAAGGACTTTTAGGCCTTTTTCCAACTGTGATGTGTTTTTAAAACACAGCTAGACAGAACTAATGAGAGGAGAAGGCAGGTAGAGTTAAAAACCAATGATGATAATCATGACATTTAGCTGTTTAGTCTATATTTTCTTTTGCTAGCAAGAAAACAAAGATGAACTAAAGGCACCGAGAGGTAAGACAGACCCCATTGTCTGTCTCACTCACGGCCCCCACTGGCCAACTATACTCCAGGTTTGGCCTACGCTTGTGCTAACCTTCTCAGCCTGGGCCTTTAGAGTTAAGTGAGTTTTCCCTACCCCCCCACTTCAGTCAGGCATCCCAAACCCTCAATTGAACTCAGGCTTTGATCTCCAACACTGCCCCAGTTCTTGAAAGGGAAGTCAATTCCCAATTTAGCTCCAACTTTGAAAGGCAAGTAAGCTCCTGCCTGCACCACCTCAGCCCAGGCTTAAGGAGCTAAGCCAAACTTTTCTTCCCTTTCCAATCCTGTTCTTTATAATGGATCAGTTAAGGATTTTTCTTTAGATTTCTCCTTCCCTCCTTCAGAGGAAGTACTGAATCTTCATTTGCTGCCTCCCCAGAAAGGTACAGCTGAGACCTTAAGCTTCCCTTGATGTCACCCTCCCAATTGCCTTAGTGATATCCTGCTTACCATTTCCCATTAACAATCTGGCTGAGATAAGAAACCACACTCAGTGCCTTTTCCTGACAACTTGGATGCGATCTGAAACTCTTCCACTAAATCTTGGTTATGATTAGAAATCAAAGGCATGTACCCACATTCTACGACTACGACTACTGCAGTTTGCCAACATGCTTGTTTAACTGAACCACCCAATGTTTGTCTCTTTCCTAATTTAAAAGGGGTTGAATTGGAGTGAAAAGAAAAAAGAAAGCCTTGCATTTATATAGCGCCTTTCATGACCACCGGACGTCTCAAAGCGCTTTACAGCCAATGAAGTACTTTTTGAAGTGTAGTCACTGTTGTAATGTGGGAAATGAGTGTTGTCAAAGCACACTTTACTACAACAGTGCAATCTTTCTGCTTTCCTTCTGTTCCCGAGTGATACTAAATTATGGACAATGTAGCATTAACTCATAAACACTAGGAACGAGTGAGACTGCTCCAAGCTCATTTCACGAAGGGTCCTGATCGCTGGTGGAGAGAGGAGAGTGTCACCATAGAAACATAGAAACATAGAAGATAGGAGCAGGAGTAGGCCATTCGGCCCCTCGAGCCTGTTCCGCCATTTAATGAGATCATGGCTGATCATCCAAATTCAGTACCCTGTCCCTGCCTTCTCTCCATATCCCTTGATCCCTTTAGCCTTAAGAAATATATCCAACTCCTTCTTGAATATATTTAATGAATTGGCCTCCACTGCCTTCTGTGGTAGAGAATTCCACAGGTTCACCACTCTCTGGGTGAAGAAATTCCTCCTCATCTCTGCCCTAAATGGCTTACCCCTTATCCTTAGACTGTGACCCCTGGTTCTGGACTCCCCGGCCATCGGGAACATCCTTCCTGCATCCAGTCTGTCCAGTCCTGTTAGAATTTTATAAGTTTCAATGAGATCCCCTCTCATTCTTCTTAACTCCAGCGAGTATAAGCCCAATCGACCCAATCTCTCCTCATACGTCATTCCTGCCATCACAGGTATCAGCCTGGTGAATCTTCGCTGCACTCCCTCCATGGCAAGAACATCCTTCCTCAGCAATGGTCTAGCCTGGATTTGAAGTCAGATGGGTTTTTTTTTGGTGAGGCTAGTGTGATTACCCACAGCACCGTTGGATTTCAATATTTTACTATTGTACGATAGTTGGATATTTTCTGTACAGATTCCGAGATTGGAATTACATCCTCATGAACAACTCAACGGCTCCATTACTTTTAAACTACTGCTTTATTTGAATGCATGCTGTGAAGATGAGAGTAATGGAAAAGTCGTAATGTTAAAAGGGGTTTGAAATCACTTTGCATTTGTTCCTATTATTTAACACATGGGGAGCAGGAATTGCTGTAGCTGCTGTGTATGACAACATCATAAACACTTTCTAGTCGAATGCATTTCTGGTATATAGAAACCAGAGCAATCCATCCCCCCCTCCTCCCAATAAAGTGATATCGCGCTGTGCACTATTAGCATGCGAGTACTTTAATGTGTTGGTATGAAATTCCTTTTCTGACATTTAATGAAGAAGTGAATTTAACCAGGAAGGCAGCGAATGAGGAGGAAGTTATAAATTCCAAAAGGGTGATGGATACATTTTTGACAGCAAGGCTGTCAGGTTACAGGAGTTTTTTTTAGCTTTTTTTACAGAAAGGATTTGGAAAAAGAGTTACTTTAAATGTTTTGTTTTAAAGCATAAATGTATTCATGCAATTTTTAAAAAAAAATAGGGAGTCTGATTATGCGCTAGATTTGATAATATTAGATTACAAATAAGCAATTTGTCAGCCTGTCTCCATGATCGAAAAATGCCCCACGTCCATTGCATTAGACCCGTTTTCTATCTGTGAACCGCAAGAGAGTTAAGACTGAGACATAGGCTGGCAGAGAGGCTTCTCCAGAACAGATGCTGCGGAACAGTTAGGTTTTAAAGAGAAAGTTGTGAGGCTTTTACTAAGACTAAGAGGTCCGAAATGCTGGAGGAACAGTTAGAAGTCGTCTTTTTTCAGTTCAGTAAGACAACCCACTGATGTGGGGAAGTGAGGCATATCCTTTATTTTATATCATCATGCAAAGATACATTGTACTGTTTGAATTAAGTGAGTCAGGTCATTCTGTATGTTATCCTTAAGAAAGAAAGAAAGACTTGCATTTATATAGCACCTTTCACAACCACAGGATGACCCAAAGCCCTTTACAGCCAATGAAGTACTTTTGAAGTGTATTCATTGTTGTAATACAGGAAACACGGCAGCCAATTTGTGCACAGCAAGTTCCCACAAACAGTGACATGATAATGACCAGATAATGGGCGAAAAATTGAGTTGCGCCCCCTTTGGGGTGCTAATTTTGCTGAGGTGCTAAATTAGCACCCCAGCGACCGAAATTGAGTGGTAGCGCCCCAAGAGGGAAGTGGGGTGCTACTGGAAGCACCCCGCCTCCCTCTTGGGGCGCTGCGAGGGAATATCGCGGCACTACGTATTGCAGGCCTCCCTCCCCTTTTAAAAGGGGGGGGCCTTCCGCAGCGCGGCCCAGGGCCCAGCTGGGCCCCCGGGGACCGGGAGTGCCGGCAAAAGAGCCCAGCACTCAGGAGAAGTGCCAGGCTCATGGAATGCAACCGGCACTCTGTGGGGGGGGGGGGTGGGGGTGGGTAAGGAGGCCGTGGAAGGCAGCGGAGGCAGGTGCTGGCAGGCGGCCAGCAACAAAAATGGCTGCCCGGCATCTCACCTTTAAATAGCGCCGCCCTGACTGCAGGTAGGTCCTCCTGACCCCGTCGGACATAGCGTTCGGCGGTAAGTCAGGGGGTGCTACCAAAGATTGCGACCGGGGCGTGAGCGGGGGCGCTGCGCACAGCGATGATGTAATTGCTGGCGGCGTGGTGCAGCGCCGCGGGGCGCTAACAGTTAGGGCCGCCGCTAACCTCCCGCTGAATTTTGCGGGAGGCGTTGGCGGAGCCGCGCCTGGGCTCGAATTGCTTTGCGCCCCTCTTAGGGCACTAACAGGAGGCGCAAAGCAACCGAATTTTTCCCCCAATGTGTTTTAGTGATATTGATTGATTGAGGGATAAATATTGGCCAGGACACCAGAGAGAACTCCCCTGCTGTTCTTCGAAATAGTGGCATGGGATCTTTTACATCTACCTGAGAGAGCAGCCGTGGCCTCAGTTTTAACGTCTCATCTGAAAGACGGCACCTCTGACAGTGCAGCACTCCCTCTCTACTGCACTGGAGTGTCAGCCTCGATTTTTTGTGCTCAAGTCTTACTGTGGAATAAAGCAGATTATCCACTTCTATCACTCCTCACCTCACCAATTGTTTGCACAATCCACCTTCAGGGAGATTGAGGAAGCACTCGCGTGAAAGACATGAATATGCAGTTCCGATCACAAGTGGGTGCTCTTTTATGTCTAATTATGCTATCGGGCAAGTAGATACAGAGCAGTGTGAGTCAACCTCCATAAAAGTTATACTCTTTGAGCACAGACAGCTCCCACAAACAGCAATGTAATAAATGACCAGGTCATCTGTTGTATGTGTTGATTGAGGCCAGGACACCGGGGAGAACTCCCCTGCTCTTCTTTAAATAGTGCCGTGGGATCATTTCCGTTCACCTGAAAAGGCAGACAGGACCTTGGTTTAATGTTTCATCTTAAAGATGACTCAAGTCTTTTGGACATGGGCTTGAACCCACAACCTACTGACCAGAGGTGAGAGTGTTACCCACTGAGCCACAGCTGACACCTAGAGCCAAGGCTATGGGCAGGGACGTATGGCTAAAGATCATTCAGATCTTATTAATCCTGCCTTTAGTTTTCCCTAGAATAGAATCATAGAATGGTTACAGCACGGAAGAAGGCCCTTCGGCCCGTCGAGCCCGTGCCAGCTCTCTGCAAGAGCACTTCAGCTAGTCCCACTCCCCCGCCCTTTCCCCGTAGCCCTGCAAATTCTTTCCTTCAGCCACTGAGACTGGTGCCACTGAATGTGAGAAGGTAACTACAGCAGACCCACATTTAACCCCTGTTAGCCTTTGAGTTCCCAGTGATTCGTCCCTCTGCTCTGAATTTTTTTTAAAAAGCAGCCCTGACTCCCAGATATTCTTCACCTGTAGGAATGCACCAGTAACATCAGAACTGGGCACAAACAATTGACAAGCAGTTAGCTGAGTTGATGCTTTTTTATTCCACTCATGTATTCAGTCTTGGAATGGAGCACTTCCAAGTCAGGAATAACATAGGTTAGATCCAGAGTGAAGCTCTCTGTGTAATTTACAATAAAAATGGAAGGGGGAGGGAGGAATTTGCTCAGTTCACTGTTTGAAGTAAAACTATGAGCATGTTCTTCATCACCTTTACAAAATAGGTCCAAATAGTCAATAGAGGAAATCTTCCCCCATTGTGCCTCAGTTCCAATCCCACAAGACCGTCCCCATTGCTGAGTGAGAGGTTTCCATTCCTTACACCAGCAAGAGCCGAATCACTCGTTTATCAAACTGTTCATGTGCGTTCATGTGTAGCTCCCTGGATACTTTGCCTGACCAGCCGAGAGCAAACCACATCAAAACAAAGTATGGAAACATTGCAATTACAGTGTTATTTTACTAAATAATAAATAAATGCCATCTGTTTCAGAACTAGCAATTTAATTGAATTGACAAAATACTAGATTAAAAGGGAGTTGGAAAAGTACAAATGAGCTTTCACAGAGTGTAAATTAATATGGTGAAGGATGCAATTCATTCCAGCCCACAGATCTTTTTTTAAATTTATGTTGACAGGCAATGAGGCTTTAAGAAAAAAAGTGGTTTGGGAACAAAAGAAATACTTGCATTTATGTAACACTTTATTACATCTCCCAGGAACATCTCGTAGTATAGTACTGAAGTACAGTAACTGTTGTTATGTTGACAGAAGTGGTCTTGTGTGCTACTACTGAGGGGACTAGTATAGAATTGTAAGATTTCTATATGAAATGGGTTAAGGGCATCTCAACCTAGTTCCGAGCACACATAGACCCAGAGTGTAAAAACTGCCTCAAGTTCGGCCCTGACACCAACCTTTGTAGGGCTCGGTGCTGCAGTGATTGTCCAATGTTGTTGGGTGGGAACAGCGAGCTGCCTCTTGCCAGTGGGAATCCCACTAATGATCCCCAATCCCGGAGAATTGGCCAGGGTGGAGTCGGAGGAGCAGGCAGAAGCCCCACTCCGCCATGCTACGAGAATCCAGCCCCTCGTCTTCAAATCCCTCCATATTCTTGCCTCACCTTCTCTGAATGATCTTTAGCCATACGTCCCTGCCCATAGCTTCGGCTCCAGGTGTCAGCCGTGGCTCAGTGGGTAGCACTCTCACCTCTGGGTCAGTAGGTGGTGGGTTCGTAGCTCATGTCCAAGAGAGACTTGAGTCATCTTGAAGATGAAAGGTTAAACCGAGGCCCCGTCTGCCTTTTCAGGTGGACATAAATGATCCAACGGCGCTATTTGAAGAAGAGCAGGGGCGTGCTCCCCGGTGTCCTGGCCTCAATCAACACAAAAAACAGATGACCTGATCATTTCACAGAAACCCCACAGTGCAGATAGAGGCCATTTCGGCCCATCGAGCCTGCACCGAAACATATCCCACCTGATCCCCGTAACCCCTACACCAACACATATCCCACCCTGTCCCCGTAACCCCACGTATTTAATCCCCCTAACACTAAGGGTCAATTTATCATAGCCAATCAACCTAACCCACACATCTTTAGACTGTGGGAGGAAACCGGAGCACCCGGAGGAAACCCACGCAAACATTTATTTCATTGCTGTTTGTGGGAGCTTTCTGTGCTCAAATTGGCTGCCGCTTTTCTTACATTACAACAGTGACTATATTTCAAAAGTACTTCATTGGTTGTAAAGCGCTTTGGGATGTCCTGAGATCGTGAAAGGCGCTATAGAAATGTAAGTCTTTCTTTTTACTCTGAATCCAAAATTACTTTTCCTCCACTCCACTTGGAGGCTTTTCCTGTCTGGAATTCTCTCCTAAAAAAACCTTCCCTTTCTGGCTTCAAAATCTTCCTCAAACCCATCTTATTGATCCTGCCTTTGGTCTTCCCTAGAATAGAATCATAGAATGGTTACAGCACGGAAGAAGGCCATTCGGCCTGTCGAGCCCATGCCGGCTCTCTGCAAGAGCACTTCAGCTAGTCCCACTCCCCCGCCCTTTCCCCGTAGCCCTGCAAATTTCTTTCCTTCAGGTACTTATCCAACTCCCTTTTGAAAGCCGTGCACCCTCTCAGGCAGTGCATTCCATATCCTAACCACTCGCTGCGTAAAAAAGTTTTTCTTCATGTTGCCTTTGGTTCTTCTGCCAATCACCTTAAATCTGTGTCCTCTGGTTCTCGACCCTTCTGCCAATGGGAACAGTTTCTCTCTATCTACTCTGTCCAGACCCCTCATGATTTTGAACACCTCTGTAAAATCTCCTCTCAATCTTCTCTGCTCCAAGGAGAACACCCCCAGCTTCTCCAGTCTATCAATGTAACTGAAGTCCCTCGTTCCTGGAATCATTCTTATTATGTCCGTGTGTAATTGAGACACGGACTGCAGGAGCTGGTTACAACAGGTGTTTACTGAGTGGAGACAAAACTGGAACTACTATGCAAGTTACTACACAGGCTTATATACAGGGGTGGTCACTACTGGTACTGCAGTATTCAGGGGCTGCAGAATATAGCTCCTTCTGCAAAGTACATACACTACAATTCTTGTAAATCTTTTCTGCACCCTCTCTAAGGCCTTCACATCCTTCCTAAAGTGTGGTGCCCAGAATTGGACACAGTACTTCAGTTGGGGCCGAACCAGTGTTTTATACAGGTTCATCATAATTTCCACGTTCTCTATACCTCTAATTATGAAGCCCAGGATCCCGTAAGCTTTTTTAATTGCTTTCTCAATCTGCCCTGTGACCTTCAATGATTTGTGCACACATACACCCAGGTCTCACTGTTCGTGTACCCCCTTCAGGATTGTACCATTTAGTTTATATTTCCTCTCATTCTTTCTACCAAAATGTATCACTTCACACTTCTCTGCATTAAATTTCATCTGCTATGTGTCCACCCATTCCACCAGCCTGTCTATGTCCTCTTGAAGTCCATCGCTATCCTCCTCACTGTTTACTATGTACTTCCAAGTTTTGTGTCATCTGCATATTTTGAAATTGTGCCCTGTACACCCACGTCCATGTCATTAATATATATCAAGAAAAGCAGTGGTCCTAGAACTGACCCCTGGGGAACACCACTGTATACCTTCCTCCAGTCCGAAAAACAACCGTACCCCACTACTCTCTGTTTCCTGTCACTTAGCCAATTCCGTATCCATGCTGCCACTGTCCCTTTTATTCCATGGGCTTCAACTTTGCTGACAAGCCTATTATGTGGCACTTTGTCGAACGCCTTTTGGAAATCCATGTACACTACGTCAACTACATTGCCCTCATCAACCCACAATGTTACCTCATCAAAGAACTCAATCAAGTTAGTTAAACATGATTTGCCTTTTACAAATCCATGCTGCCTCTCCTTAATTAATCCAAACTTGTCCAAGTGACTGTTACTTTTGTCCCTGATTACTGTTTCTAAAAGCTTCCCCACTACCGAGGTTAAACTGACTGGCCTGTAGTTGCTGGGTTTATCTTTACACCCTTTTTTGAACAATGGTGTAACATTTGCAATTCTCCAGTCCTCTGGCACCACCCCCATACCTAAGGAGGATTGGAAGATTATGGCCAGTACCTCCGTGATTTCCCCCCTCAATTCCCTCAGCATCCTAGGTTGTATCCCATCCGCTCCTGGTGATTTATCTACTTTAAGTACAGCCAGCCTTTTTAATACCTCCTCTTTATCAATTTTTATCCTATCAAATATCTCCGCTACTTCCTCCTTCACTATGACTGTGGCAGCATCTTCCTTGGTGAAGACAGATGCAAAGTGACGTAAGAAAACTACTAGGCACTTGGTCTAAGCGTTAAACAAAGCGTTAATCAACTGTTTTACAACATGGAGGTCCAGTTGTGTCCTTCACTAGTTCCTGTTAAGAATATCCTGCGCAAGCTGGGCCCGTGCTCGAGTATTTATACTCTCCCTGGAGAGCGCCACCCGTAGGCCGCTCAGTATTATTTCATAAGTCTTTCTTTCATGAATGACTGATTCATGTCACAAAGTAATCATTTAGTACCTCAGCCATACCCTCTGCCTCCATGCGTAGGTCTCTTTTTTGGTCCCTAATCGGCCCCACCCCTCCTCTTACTACCCTTTTACTATTTGTATGCCTATAGAAGACTTTTGGATTACCTTTTACGTTGGCTGCCATTCTATTCTCATACCCTCTCTTTGCCCCTCTTATTTTCCCTGACCTCCAAATTCTTCCCTTTGCTGGAAGGGTGTCCATCCAGCCAGCTTGCGGCGCTCCATGAGATGTTCATCGACGCGATGTAAGTGAACGGTTAATGTTTTGTTTTCCGGATTTGTTGATTTAAGTTTTGTTGAATTTAATGTTTGCTGGCTACCATGGTAACCCTAAACCGTGCTTATCTTGACTATCAGAGTTGATGTGCTGCAACTGAGTTAAGCAGAGCGTGTCCATTTCAGAGGGAACCAGTAGCAAGTGGTGCAAGGGGGAGGGGGAGGGGGACTGCCTCGGAAAAGAACCGAAAGAAAGTCTTGTGCGTCCTTAATAGATAACTACAAAGTGACATTGTCGAGAAATAATCTGTAGCTAATAACTGGGGAATTCGATGTCCCATATATATTAGATCTCATTCCCTTTGTGAGTAGCACAGTTGTCAAGCTGTGAAATGTGCTGACAGCTGTTATCCAGAGGGGGAGAAAAAAATTTAAATGATGCATATGAAACGCAAAAAAAAGTAATTATCATAACAAACAGCTAGCAGGAGGTCAGTTTAAAGATGTAGTCTAACCTCAGGATCCACAGTTGTGGTATATGCCGTCAATCCCCTTCCTGGCTCTGCTTCAGCCTGTCATGTACTGTCAGCCATAGGTTATGCTCATACGTTACCGCACTTTAATTGGCGCATCTCTGCGTGGTCACATTTCAGTGGCTGGGCACAGCTCAAGGGAATATAAACCCTACTAATGGCATCTTTGTGCCCGTACTTGTGTCTACGTGATTACAAAAGTGTGGAAATTTGTAAAGTAGCATTGAATCCAATGGAAGCCGATAGAGTGGGTGGAGGGAATAATAGGAGATCTTGTCCTTTGAGACTCTAGGATCCGCTAACGTTGGATCTGAAGGCAGGGTCTGTATTGGGAGCAGACCTGAAGTTGTGAATGTACTGGCGTTGAACCCAGAGTCAGTGTCTGCTCTGGTATTGGACCTGAATCCAGTATCTGAAATGAAACTGGACCTGGAGCGAGTATCTGTATTGGTATTGGACCTGGAGTTGGTGCCTGCATTAGTGCTGGACCTGGAGAAGTGTTTGTCCCAGTACTGAACCTGGAGTTGGTGTCTGTATTATTGATCCTGGAGCCTGCACTGTCTGTATTATTGATCCTGGAGTCTGCACTGTCTGTATTATTGATCCTGGAGTCTGTACTGTCTGTATTATTGATCCTGGAGGCTGTTCTGTCTGTATTATAATCCTGGAGTCTGCACTGTCTGTAATATTGATCCTGGAGTCTTCACTGTCTGTATTATTGATCCTGGAGTCTTCACTGTCTGTATTATTGATCCTGGAGTCTGCACTGTCCGTATTATTGATCCTGGAGTCTGTACTGTCTGTATTATTGATCCTGGAGGCTGTTCTGTCTGTATTATTGATCCTGGAGTCTGCACTGTCTGTAATATTGATCCTGGAGTCTTCACTGTCTGTATTATTGATCCTGGAGTCTTCACTGTCTATAATATTGATCCTGGAGTCTTCACTGTCTGTATTATTGATCCTGGAGTCTGCACTGTCTGTATTATTGATCCTGGAGTCTTCACTGTCTGTATTATTGAACCTGGAGTCTGCACTGTCTATAATATTGATCCTGGAGTCTTCACTGTCTGTATTATTGATCCTGGAGTCTTCACTGTCTGTATTATTGAACCTGGAGTCTGCACTGTCTGTATTATTGACCCTGGAGTCTTCACTGTCTGTATTATTGATCTTGGAGACTGTACTGTCTGTATTATTGATCCTGGAGTCTGCACTGTCTGTATTATTGATCCTGGAGTCTTCACTGTCTGTATTATCGATCTTGGAGACTGCACTGTCTGTATTAATGATCCTGGAGTCTGCACTGTCTGTATTATTGATCCTGGAGTCTGCACTGTCTGTATTATTGATCCTGGAGTCTGCACTGTCTGTATTATTGATCCTGGAGCCTGCACTGTCTGTATTATTGATCCTGGAGACGGTACTGCTGTGCTAGTGGCGAGTCTGCTGCAACAATGCTGGCTAACATGCAGCATGTTACACTGAACACATTGCCTCTTTCCCAGCACCAGCTGAGACACTCTTGATTGCTGGTTGACAATATAATTTGAATTAAATTAGAAATAAGCACTCTTGGTTTTTTTTCTCCTTCTTTTCTTCTGGCAGTTTTCCTTCTACTGAAAGTGTTGACTCCTTACTGGGGCGTGGTTCCACAGAGACTGGACTCCCTGTGTTATCTCATCCAAGCGGCCATTTTTCATCAGCCTCACCAGCGCATGTCGGATGTCCATGGACAGCATCAGAGCCAAGCCCGATCAGTCCTCAGCAGATGCCCACACACGGGAACTTCCCAGCACGAATTACTGGAAAGCAATCTGCACCCCCATGGGCACTGAGGTCAATTGTAGCGCTCCTACTGCCACTCTGCCCAGTCAGGTAACTCAGCACTGACTGGGACTTGCTTGGTCCGAGCGGCTCAGGGATTTACGGGCTTTGCCGGGCAAAGCAAAGGAGCATTGCGTGACAAATGAAAACGAGTGTGTTATAAATCTCATCATCAAGAAACTACTTATGAAATAACGCTGGACAGCCAGCTGGTGGCGCCCTCCAAGGAGTATAAATACTCGGGCGTGGGCCCCAGCTTGCCAGGGGTATTTTGTAAGACAAGGAACTAGTGAAGTACAACTAGACCTCCATGTTCTGAAACAAGTTGATTAAAGCCTTGCTTTATACTCAAACCAAGTGTGTAGTGAGTTTTATTGCGTCAGAGTGCTTCACCAAAAAGTATTGGCAAAAGGAAACAGTTTCTTATTAAGAGACAAAGGAATGCAAGCTCGGCCTCACGACAACTAGAACTTAGTGAGGTTCTGAAGGTAACAAAAGGGATTAATGGTACCGCTACCGGTCAACGGGCTCTGAATCAAAAACGTGGGGTCGGACCGTAAACAAATGATGATGACAATTTCCCACACGTGTTTTTAACAAGTTTGGAAGATGGTGTGGTGGGGGAACGGTCCAGCGGTCCGTGACCACGCAGGCAGCTGCTGTTATCATAGCCGGATGCTCGAGGGCTCTTCAATGCAGATTAACAAGCTGCTTAAAATACCAGCACGTTATAGAGCTTTAACATTCCATTTGGTTTTAAATATGGCTCACTGCTGTACGGTGCAGCCCTATAAACATCTTCATGGCTTTAGTGAAAGCCCTGAGATGATGGATCAACAAAGCGACTGCCCAGTGACAAGAATAGATATTCTTTCCATTGTTGGGCAGTACTGGCTGTACAGGCATTTACTGAATAAAGTTCACGCTGGAAGCCATACAGTGGCAGGTGGAAGAGAGTTATTCCTGTTTTAGCCCATGTGTACTGTACATGTACAACAGATGATACTGAGACACACGTGAGGTAACCAGTTCCTTTTTGCTTGGTATTGATTCTAAACGTGTGAGTGTTGACACTGAGACACTCGCAAGCTGTCCAATACCAGGCTGGAATTCATTTCTTTCTTTTGCCTCCTGTGTGAGGCGCAGGAGTTGATGTTTGTGCCGGATTTAGTATTGAAAAAGCCATTGAATTTGCCTTTGAATCTGTCATCCTTAAACCTATCAGCTCTGTTTATATTACAACCAGTTTTCAGAGCTAGCGGGTATACAAAAACTAGCACTGATATCATTACCCCCAACCTGTTCTCCCCTCCCTCCTCCTCCTCTGTGATCAGCTTGCATTCACATGCAGTACTTTTTTTTTCCCCGGAACTTAACTTGGCTAATATAAATGCAAGTTTTTTTTTCTTTCTACTGCCAAGAAAATCATTTGAAAACAAGATCACAAGGTAATTATGGACGAGAAAGGCAATCTTAGTTGATCCATCCAGAAAGATTCCCAATATAAAGTGTAGGAACTACGGAGGCCCACATTTATCATGTCTCAAGTTAAAAGTGCAGCTGTGTAGCCAGATTCCTTCTACCAATGGTTATCATGGATCTCTGGTATCTAGTGGCACTTTCTGAAGCAGTGGCTCCAGCTAAATGGGAGAGTGACGCACTGAGGTGGCATAGTGGTTAGCACTATTGCCTCACAGCGCCAGGGACCCGGGTTCGAATCCGGCCTCGGGCGACTGTCTGTGTGGAGTTTGCACATTCTCCCCGTGTTTGCGTGGCTTTCCTCCGGGTGCTCCGGTTTCCTCCCACAGTCCAAAGATGTGCGGGTTAGGTTGATTGGCTATGATAAATTGACCTTTAGTGTTAGGGGGATTAAATACGTGGGGTTACAGGGATAGGGTGAGATATGTGTCGGTGCAGGCTCGATGGGCCGAAATGGCCTCTATCTGCACTGTGGGGTTTCTGTGATTTCTGTGATCTCCGCGATCCATTCCTCCAGGTTCCACCTAAGCGATGTAAAAATGCCTTTAATCTCCCTGTGTTCATTTTTAAAACTTCATTCTCAGGATATGGGCCTCACTGGCAAGGCCTGCATTTAATGCCCAGATACAACTGAGTGGCTTGTTAGGTCACTTCGAGTCAACCACGTTGGTGTGGGACTGGAGTCACACGTAGGCCAGTCCGGATAAGATCTCCCCAATGCAACATCCAATTGTTTCTGAAATAATTCCAAGGTGTTTGTCTCCACTGCTGTATCTGGACTTCTATTCCACATATTGAGCACTCTGGGTGTGAAGAATTTCCTTTCCATCAGTACCTGTCTTCAGTTTGAACCCGTGTCCCCTAGTTCAACTCCCACGGTTTAATTTAAAATAATATTCCAGGTTAGCTTTTTCTATGCCCGTAACAATCTCGTATACCTTTAAGATCAACTTAGCCACCTCCTTTCCAGGCTGAAAAGCCTTTGGGCTGGATTTTGTCAGCCCCGAGGAGGCGGGTATGGAGGTGGGACTGCCGGTAAATTTGCAGGAAGTGGAGGCGGCTGGCAAACCTGCCCCCATCCCGCCTCCGTGCCCTCTTGCTAGGAGGCGGGAAGCCGTCCTGCCCCGAGTCCCGTCTCCTCGAGGTGGGAAAGGGATTAAATCCTTTTAACTGCTTGTTAACAGGTAGTTAACAGGCAGAAAAAAGGATTAGTCCCATTTTACCTTTTCAAGTGCAGGCTTCCCGACCTTGGAGAACCCAGCCAGGGTGGAAGAGTTGAGAAGGAGGTCTGCAGGGGTCGGAGGGGCCTGAAAGTGAAATGTAGAGATGAGTGATCAGTGCAAGTGTGGAGTGGTAAGTATGTGAGGTGAGTGTAAAGTGTTAGAAAATGTTCACTTACCTTTTTTTCTGCCTACAGCCTTCAGCCGCGCTGGATCCGGGCTCCCGACATTTTCATTGTAGATTTCACAGACTGGCTGTTGGATCGTCCAAACCAACAGTCATCTGATTTCTACAAAGTTGAAAGGTTTGATGAGTCCTGAACACAAGGACTCATCAAAATACACAGAATGTCAGTGTTTGACAGTTTCACAGAGCTGTCAAACACTGACATTTCTTCTTTCAAGAAGTCTTGACAGATGGCACGTCAGTTGACGTGCTCTGTCAGTGACTTCCCCCTAATTGGCCTGCTGAGCCCGCAGGGCGGGCTTAACAAGGTCAATCAGGGGAAAATCCCACTGGTTGGCCAGAGGCTGATGGAGGCGGGACTGAGACCCGGCAAGCAGCAGTCCCGCCTCCAGCATGTCTTCATTCACAAAATCCAGCCCAGTGTCTCTCTAATCTTTCCTTATAACTCATTCCCTGACTCTAGGGGGGTGATTTTCATTCAGAAGTCAGGAAGGAGGCAGGACTACAACTTTCGGGGTTGTAGTCCCGCCTCCATCGAGATGCGGCCAATCCATGCGATTTTAACTTGATTGACCTTGTTGAGCCCGCCTAGTGGGCTCAGCAGGCCAATTAAGAGCCACCCGGCAACAGGTGACGTCACAGACTGAAATTTCATCTATCAAGACGTTTTGACAGATGAAATATCAGTCTTTCACAGCTGTATGAAGCTGTCAAACACTGACAGTCTTACTTCTAACCTGAGTCCTTCTACACAGACTCAGTTAGAAATCTCACCGGCACTGAAAGCTGAAGGCTGTCACTTTTGACAGATCGCAGCCATTCTGCTTTCTGTGCTGGTTAGATGATGGACTCCCGAAACCTAAAGGAAGGAAGGCTGTAAATGTAAGTACAGGTAATTTAAACTTCTTTACACACTTTAGACACACCAAACACACTTACCTTTGCACTCATGCACACATCACTCACCTGAACACCGACATCTCAACCCCTCCAAGTCCTTCACCCGACGACCCGCCTCCTCTAACTTGGCGTGATTTGCAGCCGTCGGGAATCCCACACTTCAAGCTTTGAAATAAGGATTAAGCTAAAAACTGACTGTTAACTACCTGCTAACAGGCAGTTAATTGGCACTAATCCCTTCCCGCCTTGGGTAGGCGGGTCCCAGTGCGGGACGGGTACCCGCCTCCTTTGAAACTTACATGGAGGCGGGTTGGGGGCGGGATGGTGTCGGGACCCCCGAATTCAGGACTTTAAACCCCCGCACGCCTCCAATCCCGACTCCACGGGTCAATGAAAATCGACCCCTAGGGATCAGCCTCGTGGCTTTTGTCCGCACTGCCTCCAGTACTTGAATGTCTCTTATTTCTTGGCAACTAAAACTCAACACAGTACTCAAGATGTGGTCTGACCAGAGCACTATAGAGTTTGATCACTGCCTTCTCTGAGCTATATTCTGATGTTCTGGCTATGTCATGCCATGTAGTTCAACATTGCTTTTTGCTGCTGTACATTGGTCGGATATATTTAGCATTGTTTACTAATACTCCTAAATTTCTTTCAGCTTAATCCTTAGCTATTTTAAGTGTCATTTAAAAATGAAAGTACTGCTCTTGTGCAAGGTCAGTCGGTCAGGTTTTAGAGGCACAGATTGAAGAGTGATGTATGCGTGTAGCTTCAGTAGCTACTGAACTATCTGAACTCTGATTTGCTTCGGGAGTGACACCAAATGAATCTCAGGACACCCGGCACTCAATTTGGATCATTACTTTTCTAAATCCGACATCCCCATTACAAATTCAAGGGAACGGTAGCGTAGTGGTAATGTCACGGGGCTAGTAATCCAGTAGGCCTGGACTAATTCTCCAGAGATGTGAATTCAAATCCCACCCCGGCAGCCGGGGAATTTAAATTCAGTTAATTAAATAAATCTGGAATAAAAAGCTAGTATCAGTAATGGTGACCGTGAAACTACTGGATTGTTGTAAAAACCAATCTAGTTCACTAATGTCCTTTAGAGAAGGAAATCTGCTGTCCTTACCTGGTCTGGCCTATATGTGACTCCAGACCCACAGCAATGTGGTTGACTCTGAAATGGCCAGGCAAGCCACTCAGTTGTACTTTCGCCACACGGACTGCAGCGGTTCGCGAAGACGGCACACCGCCACCTTCTTAAGGGCAATTAGGGATGGGCAATAAATGCTGGCCCACATCCCATAAAAAAAAAACAAATGGAGCATGAGGAGCTACACACAGCAGTCGGAGCGAGTTGTCCTATTTCACCTGGTTTAGATACGGGCTGGATTTTCATTGAGGAGGCGTGTAGGAGGCGGGACTACAACTTTCGGGGTTGTAGTCCCGCCTCCATCGAGTTGTGGCCAACACACGCGATTTTCACTTGATTGACCTTGTTGAGCCCGCCCAGCGAGCTCAGCAGGCCAATTAATTGCCACCCGGCAACAGGTGATGTCACAGACCGACATTTCATCTGTCAAGAGCTTTTGACAGGTGAAATATCAGCATTTCACAGCTGTTTGAAGCTGTCAAACACTGACAATCTGTACTCTAAGTTAATTCCTTCCTTCAGGATGATTTAGAGATCTCTCCGGAACAGAAAGCTGAATGCTGCAGATTTTGACAGCTCGCGGCCATTCTGCTTTCTGTGCCGGTGAGATGAGGGACTCCCGAGACCTGAAGGAAGGAAGGCTGTAAAGGTAAGTCCATGTAAGTAAAACTTCTTTAGACACTTTACACACACCAAACACACTTACCTCTGCACTCATGCACCCATCACTCACCTGAACACCGGACATCTCAACCCCTCCAAGCCCTTCATCCCGACAGCCCGCCTCGCTAACTTGCCGTGGTTTGGAGCCGTCGGAAATCCCACACTTCACCAATAAAAATAGGGATTAGGCTAAAAACTGCCTGTTAACTACCTGTTAACAGCCAGTTAATTGGCACTAATCCCCTTCCCGCCTCAGGAAGGCGGGTCCCAGCGCGGGTCGGGTACCCGCCTCCTTTGAAACTGGCATGGAGGCGGGTTGGGGGCGGGATGGGTTCGTGCCCCCCGATTTCAAGATTTTAACCCTCCACACGCCTCCAATCCCGCCTCCACGGCTCAATGAAAATCCTGCCCGTAGGATCTCAAACTATGAGTTACCAAATAGGAATGAATGGTTCCTTTCATCTTCTGTGCACTGTGCACGCACAGGACTTGCCACTGAGACACATGGGATGTTAATGGCCCATATCTTGCTGGAAAAGTAACAGCGAGATCACAACGCGCGCCGGTATTAATGCGCATATTGGCCAGCAAGTTCAGGCAAAGCAGAGATACAGCATGAGTTGTGAATCGCCATAGCTTGCCGGTCGATTTCCACTGCACCCTCGTTTGCTTCGCACAGACAGCAGCTCACCCTCCACCGCCCCGTTATTTATAAGAACTTGCTGGACTTGCACATTAAAGCCACCGCAGAAAGTTAAGGTTTCTACTTAACAGCTTAAGTGCCCTTTTAACGGTGATAATTCTTAATGTAATGCCAATCAACCTCTCTGGGTCAGAAAGGGAACAATTTAAACTGTTCAGTCTCACTCCTGCATCTAGTAAATTCTTCATAGAGATTTAAAAACATTTTTTTTATTTTTTACATTTTTTCTTCCTTTTCTTTTTGTCTCTTTTCTCTCTCTCTTAATCCAGTCTGTCTTTCCCTCCCTTTATTTCTTTTTCTGTACCTGATTTGACTCCAATTCACTGTTCTTCTCCGTCGTTCCTCTGCTTATTTCTCAATCCTTAAATCTCATTGGTTAAATCTGTTGGTCCCGCCGATCACTGAGGGTCCCAGAGACCCCGTTGCCCTCGCCGTGCCGGTATCAGCACGCACTTCCAGCAACTTACAGGGCCAAACGTTTTCGAGCTGAAGGGTACAAGAGGATCTAACTAATGGCGCATGGCGCGAGATGCCCCACTTCAGCATTACCTTTCACTCACTGAGTCTATATAAAACCTCCATTTTTTTTGTTTTGAATCTCTGCCCAAGACTGTCCCATGAGGTAAACGTTGCGAGTTTGCCACTGGTTGTTAAAGTAATTTGTATGATTTATTTATATGCAGTATATTTAGGGGAAAAAATTCAGTTGTTTGCACCTCCCATTAGCGCCTTAAGAGCAACTAGCGCCTGAGTGAGGCGATGTTTGCGCCGCTCGCGAAATTAACCTGACATTTTGCGGCGGCGCTAAACACTACCGCCACGATCTCCTGCGCCGGCAGATCATGACGTCAGTCGAGTGCACAACACCCCGGTAGCGCCTGAGACCGGATAGTGAGCGCCCCCTGCCTTAACGTCTGCCGCTAGCAACGAAAGGTTGAGGGGAGCGTTTTGCAGTCAGGAAGGGTCTGGGGGAGCGCTATTTAAAGGTGACCGCTTCCTGCCTTTTTTTGTTGGTGACATTTTTGCACCACGCATTCTGAGAGAGAGAGAGAGAGAGAGAGACTTCTGGAGAGATTCAACGCTGTGTGAAGGGGTTTTGGGTACTGAGCAGCACTTTGCAGGTTTATTTTGATTTGCCCTTCCTTGCTTCACCAGCGCTCTGAGGTAGCGCCTTGCTGCTCGGCCTTTGCGCCCTAAGACAGTTGTGAAGCACCTGATTTAGCGCTCCAACCACCTCCAGGGGCGATAAAGGCCAAGTTTGCCGTCTGAGGCGATAATTAGCACCAGGCGCTAAATTTTGCGCACGGCCGAAAATGGCGTCCCAAATGGGGCAATACTGAATTTTTCCCCCTTAAATTCTAATTTGACACTCCTCGTGAGATCAGTGTTTTTTTTATATACTTAAATGGTCGATCCCTTAGCCCAGCTGGTCCAAGCTCTCTCAGCCCTGGTAGGTAGAATGACAGATGCAGCAGTGAGTTCATGTTGTCTGTTGCTGTATCACAGGCAGCCGAGGAAAGGGGAGATATGCTGCAGGTGGACGGGAGCCTGTTGCTGCCGGCTGCTTATTCTGTCCACCGCGATGAAAAACAATAAGAATGAAACCGGATGGACCACCCGGCATCGACCTTGGCACCGGCTACGGACACGACAACGGCACACCCAGCCCAGTCGACCCTGCAAAGTCCTCCTCACCAACATCTGGGGACTTGTGTCAAAATTGGGAGAGCTGTCCCACAGACTAGTCAAACAACAGCCTGACATAGTCATACTCACAGAATCATACCTTTCAGCCAATGTCCCAAACTCCTCCATCACCATCCCTGGGTGTGTCCTGTCTCACCAGCTGAACAGACCAACCAGGGGTGGCGGCACAGTGATATTCAGTCGGGAAGGAGTGGCCCTGGGAGTCTTCAACATTGACTCCGGACCCCATGAAGTCTCATGGCTTCAGGTCAAGCATGGGCAAGGAAACCTCCTGCTGATTATCACCTACCGCCCTCCCTCAGCTGATGAATCAGTACTCCTCAATGTTGAACACCACTTGGAAGAAGCACTGAGAGGAGCAAGGGCACAGAATGTACTCTGGGTGGGGGACTTCAATGTCCATCACCAAGAGTGGCTCGGTAGCACCACTACTGACCGAGCTGGCCGAGTCCTGCAGGACATAGCTGCCAGTCTGGGCCTGCGACAGGTGGTGAGAGAACCAACATGAGGGAAAAACCTACTTGATCTTGTCCTCACCAATCTACCTGTCACAGATGCATCTATCCATGACAGTATTGGTAGCAATGACCACCGCATAGTCCTTTTGGGGACGAAGTCCCGTCTTCACACTGAGGACACCCTCCATCGTGTTGTGTGGCACTACCACCGTGCTAAATGGGATAGATTCAGAACAGATCTAGCAGCTCAAAACTGGGCATCCATGAGGCGCTGTGGGCCATCAGCAGCAGCAGAATTGTATTCCACCACAATCTGTAACCTCATGGCCCGGCATCTCCCTCACTCTACCATTACCATCAAGGCAGGCGACCAACCCTGATTCAATAAGGAGTGTAGAAGAGCATGCCAGGAACAGCATTAGGCGTACCTAAAATTGCGGTGCCAGCCTGGGGAAGCTGCAACACAAGACTACATGCATGCTAAAAAGCAGAAGCAGCATGCTATAGACAGGGCTAAGCGATCCCACAATCAACGGATCAGATCAAAGCTCTGCAGTCCTGCCACCTCCAGTTGTGAATGGTGGTGGACCATTAAAAAACTAACGGGAGGAGGAGGCTCCATGAATATCCCCATCCTCAATGATGGTGGAGCCCAGCACATGAGTGCAAAAGACAAAGCTGAAGCGTTTGCAACCAAGAAATGGCTGAATGCACTGAATACACCAAAGGCTGTGGGCCCTGACAACATCCCCGCTGTCGTGCTGAAGACTTCTCTTCCAGAACTAGCCGCGCCTCTAGCCAAACTGTTCCAGTACAGCTACAACACTGGCATCTATCCGACAATGTAGAAAACTGCCCAGGTATGTCCTGTCCACAAAAAGCAGGACAAATCCAATCCGGTCAATTCCCACCCCATCAGTCTACTCTCAATCATCAGCAAAGTGATGGAAGGTGTCATCGACAGTGCTATCAAGCAGCACTTACTCACCAATAACCTGCTCACTGATGCCCAGTTTGGGTTCCGCCAGGACCACTTGGTTCCAGACCTTATTACAGCCTTGGTCCAAACATGGACAAAAGAGCTGAATTCCAGAGGTGAGGTGAGAGTGACTGCCCTTGATATCAAGGCAGCATTTGACCGAGTGTGGCATCAAGGAGCCCCAGTAAAACTGAAGTCAATGGGAATCGGGAGGAAAACTCTCCACTGGTTGGAGTCATACCTAGCACAAAGGATGATGGTTGAGGTGGTTGGAGGTCAATCATCATAGCCCCAGGACATTGCTGCAGGAGTTTCTCAGGGCAGTGTCCTAGGCCCAACCATCTTCAGCTGCTTCATCAGTGACCTTCCCTCCATCATAAGGTCAGAAATGGGGATGTTCGCTAATGACTGCACAGTGTCCAGTACCATTCGCAACCCCTCAGCTAATGAAGCAGTCCATGCCCGCATGCAGCAAGACCTGCACGACATTCAGGCTTGGGCTGATAAGTGGCAGGTAACATTCGCGCCACACAAATGCCAGGCAATGACTATCTCCAACAAGCGAGCATCTAACAACCGCCCCTTGACATTCAATGGCATTACCATCACCGAATCCCCCACCATCAATATCCTGAGGGTCACCATTGACCAGAAACTTAACTGGACCAGGCAACAAGAGCAGGTCAGAGGCTGGGTATTCTGCGGCAAGTGTCTCACCTCCTGACTCCCCAAAGACTTTCCACCATCTACAAGGCACAAGTCAGGAGTGTGATGGAATACTCTCCACTTGCCTGCAGCTCCAACAACACTCAAGAAGCTCAACACCATCCAAGACAAAGCAGCATGCTTGATTGGCACCCCATCCACCACCTTAAACATTCACTCCCTCCACCACTGCAAGATGCACTGCAGCAACTCACCAAGGCTTCTTTGGCAGCACCTCCTAAACCCACGACCTCTTCCACCTAGAAGGACAAGGGCAGCAGGCGCACGGGAACACCACCACCTCCAAGTTCCCCTCCAAGCCACACACCATCCTGACTTGGAAGTATATCACCATTCTTTCATCCTCGCTGGGTCAAAATCCTGGAACTCCTTACCTAACAGCACTGTGGGAGTATCTTCACCACACGGACTGCAGCGGTTCAAGAATACGGCTCACCACCATCTTCTCAAGGGCAATTAGGGATGGGTATCCCAGGAATGAATATTTTTTTAAAATCCTCCAAAATCGATGCCTTGACAGGACGGCATGAGTGATATCCAATTCTTTGTTTTCCTGTCCAAAATAGCTGTTCAAAGCCAGTGCCTTTGTGTAATATCTATTAGTGGCCGCTGTTTGAGGAATAGGGAGTAACTTTTATCTCCTGCTCATTGTTGAACATGCCCGATTTGCATCCAGTTGAAATGATTCAATCAGATTACCACCCAGACAGTGAAGGTGTAAATTTACCCCCAGGTGTCCTGACCAATATTCTTCCCTTAATCAACATCACCAAAAATCGGATTAGCTGGCCATTCATCTCATTGCGATTTGTGGGATTTTGGTATGTAAATAAAAATTATTACCGCATTTGCCTACATAAAACAGTCGGCGCATTCATTGCACGTGAAGCACTTCTGTGATGTTTCCGAGGGATGTGTTGGGATATTGTATTAATGCAAGTCTGTTTGTTTTTTTTTCTCTGTTGCTGTACGTAGGATAAATTGTTGCTAATGGTCAGTGGTAATAAAATGGAGAGTGGACAGAACGAGGCTGGAAGAAAACAGCCAGCGCTCGCTCCATCACCCTCAGCTGTGGCTTAATTGGTAGCACCCTTGCTTCTGAGTCAGAAGGTTGTGGGTTCAAGTCCCACTCCAGAGACTTGAGCACAAAAATCTAGGCTGACACTCCAGTGCAGTGCTGAAGGGAGTGCTGCACTGTCGGAGGTGCCGTCTTTTAGATGCGACATGAAACCATGCAGCCCCGTCTGCTCTCTCAGGTGGACGTAAAAGACCCCGTGGCACTATTTCAAAGGAGAGCAGGGGAGTTATCCCCGGTGTCTGGGCCAATATTTATCCCTCAATCAACATCACTAAAAACAGATTATCTGGTCATTATCACATTGGCTGCTACGTTTCCTACATTACAACAGTGACTACACTTCATTGGCTGTAAGGCGCTTTGGGACGTCCGGTGGTCGTGAAAGGCGGTTTATGAATGCAAGTCTTATCTTTTTGCAATTCCTTTCTCTCACACATGCAGGATGCCGATGATGTGCTGGGAAACGTACTTCAATCGTTTGGGTTATTACGCAGTAGGACTTCATGGTTTGTGGCGTCACCCCAATCTGTTAACACCTCTGCCAAAATGACAGGGAGAAAAAGGAATTTCCTACAAGTGTGCTGGATTTTGTACACTAATATCCCGGAGCAACATTTCCCCCCATCCGTTTTTTCACTCCCAAACCACAAGTCTGACTATCATTGTGCAGTTTAATGAGCAGGCAACGCGGGGGCGCATGCACAACAATGGGTTTCACTTTGCAACTCGCTCTGCTCTTTTCAGCATGACTTGTGAGGAATATTTGGATGGTTAATAATTGAAAAGAGTGGATTGTCTTTCTGGCAGAGTAACACATTTCTGCTCTGTAATCTCTCTCTGATCCGATTATTTAGCACTGCATTAGCACACGGGCAATGTTGAACAGTGTCTATCCGATTAACCCTCTGAGTACTGCAGGCCTTTCCCGCTTTTACTGTAAACACAGATGTTCCACCGCATGCGGTAGAGTTTGCGAAGTGGCCCCTTTTTTTTTGTTTCTGGCAATACAGGACCTGGCGTGTGTAGGTTTACACAATGCAGATTGTCCTTGGGAATAGTAAGGGTGCTGAGATTTTGAGGGAGCTGCACATAATGGCTATTGTAGTTTAGTGCTTATTACATAGAGGCCCAGATATTCCGATCGCAGGCCTCCCGCGGGCGGAGGGCTGCGATCTGGAAAAACCTGCGCCAAGACCGGAGGGCTCCCGGGCCTCTCCAAACTGCCAGTGCGCAGGGCCCAGGTATCCCAGAGGTGCAGGTAGTTCGCAGCATCCCTGGGGAGCCAATCACAGAAGGGAATCTCCCTTCATACATTTGACAGGAAGCCCTGTCAAATATATGAATAAAGATCAATGAAAAAACATAGTAAAACTTCAAATACATTTTTTTAAAAATCACATTTTTAAAATGACTTGAAATTACATAAATTAACTATTTTAAACAAAAATTTAAATTTTTGAAAAAATAATCAAAGTTTTTAACGGGGCTAAAAATGAACTTACCTTTTTTTAAAGCATTTTTAAATGATAAATCAGTGGAAATTTAAAAAAAAAACTTTTTTCAACTCTTATCCTGGTAAAAGCAGCCTTACGCCTGCTTTTACCAGGCGCAAGAATTGTAAGTGTTTTCTGCGGGCGGAGGGTCTCCAAAAAGCGGAACTCTCCCCCCGCAGAGGCCCTTCTCCAGGGCAGCCGGAGGATCTGTCAAGAGCTTTCTTGACAGATGGGAAATGCCGGTTTCCAGCGCCTGCGCAGTGCGTGAGGGATCGGAATATCTGGCCCAGAGTTACATAGAATGTACAGCAAGGAAACAGGCCATTCGGCCCAACTGGTCCGTGCCGGTGTTTATGCTCCACACGAGCCTCCTCCCACCCTACACAATAGCAAAATACTGCGGAGGCTGGAAATCCGAAACAACAACAGAAAATGCTGGAAACACTCAGCAGGTCGGGCAGCATCGAGGAGAGAGAAGCAGAGTTAACGTTTCGAGTCGGGGACCCTTCGTCAGAACTGGAAAAGGTCAGACCTGCTGGGTCCCCAACTCGAAACGTTGACTCTGTTTCTCTCTCCTCGATGCTGCCCGACCTGCTGAGTGTTTCCAGCATTTTTAGTTGTTATTTCTCCTCCCGCCCGACTTCATCTCACCCGATCAGCATATCCTTCCATTCCTTTCTCCCTCGTGTGTTTATCTAACTTCCCCTTACAAGCATCTGTGCCCTTCGCCTCAACCACTCCTTGTGGAAGCGAGTTCCACATCCTAACTTAATATCAGCAGGGCGGTAAGAAAAATAAAGAATTCCATTTGTGGAGAGTCTCATCATGTTGGAGACCCGTGGCCACACCTTTACGAGTGGCAACACAGCTGCCACACAGTGCGCAAGAATAGCAGCAGAGGCTTTCTTACCTCCCCAGCGCACCCGCCCCCCCCAACCCACCCCCCGGCCACCTTCCATTTCTTCCAAGTACAGGAAACTCTTTTTTATCCGGCACCGACGGGACCGGTGTGGTGCCGGTTGATCAAAAAGTCCGGATTATCGAGAGCTATAGTTTAAAAGGTACGGGAGCTCTCAGAGCAACAAACCCAGGCTTCCCTGTTGCTTAGCAACAGGTGCAGAACAATGGCAACAAGATCCAAGCGTCTCTGTAGCTTAGCAACAGCTGCAGCCACACCCGATTGCACAGCCACAGATCGAGGAACGCCAGTAATATGAAGTAAAACGTGCCTGAACCTACTCCTGCATTTTGCCGGTTGATGTGCCTTCAATAACCACAAAACTAGAAGTTATAGACCTTAACAAGTTGGCTTTTAATCACTAAGATCAGAGCTAACATCTCAACACACTGACTGGCTCGCAGGAATGAGTCATATAGATCCTGGGATCTTTATGTAAGAGAAGTCAGGGGCGGAGCCAAGAGCCAAGACCTGGAACATTCCAGGTTAGTCAGGAAAGAGGAAGTGAAACTATACACCATGTGGGGGAGGGTAATATACATGAGTGCAAAACGAATACAGGCAAGCCAAACACATTTCATTACACCGGTAAATCGAGAGTTTCTGGACCAGAGGCCTGAACTAATAATCCAGAGATCGTGAGTTCACATCCCACCATGGCAGATTAAGGATTTGAATCCAGTTTTTAAAAAAATCGGGAAATAAAAAGGTGACCTACAAGCTGTTGCATTGTTGTAAAACCCAACTGGTGCAATCATTTTCTTTAGGGAAGGAAGCCTGCCACCATTACCCTTCTGGCCTACATGTGACTTCTGTCCCATACCAACGTGGCTGACTCTTAACTGCCCTCTGAAGTGACCTAACAAGCCACTTGGTTGTATGAAACTGCTCAGGGCAACTAGAGATGGGCAATAATTGCTGGCCTTGCCAATGGCACCCAAATCCTGAGAATGAATGCTAAAAAATGAACATCGAGAGATTAAAGGCATTTTTACATTGCTTAGGTGGAACCTGGGGGAATGGAACTCTGGGATCTGCCACCTCAGTGCGTCACTCTCCCAGTTACCTGGAGCCACTGCTGCAGAAAGTACCGCTAGATACCAGAGATCTGCAGTAACCATTGGTAAATGTTACCTCCATAACATCGCCTGACTCTGCCCACCTCAGCTCATCTGCTGCTGAAACCCTCATCCATGCCTTTGTTACCTCGAGACTTGACTATTCCAATGCTCGCATAGTCGGCCGTCCAGCTTCCATAAACTTCAGCTCATCCAAAACGCTGCTGCCCGTGTCCTAACTCGCACCAAGTCCCGTTCACCCATTAACCCTGTGCTCGCTGACCTACATTGGCTCCTGGTCCAGCAGCACCTCAATTTAAAAATTCTCGTCCTTGTTTTCAAATCCCTCCATGGCCTCGCCCCACCCCCCCATCTCTGTAACCTCCTCCAGCCCTACAACCCTCCGAGATCTCTGCGCTCCTCCAATTCTGGACCCTTGCGCATCCCCTATTTTAATCACTCCACTATTGGTGGCCGTGCCTTCTGTTGCCTAGGCCCTAAGCTCTGGAATTCCCTCCCAAAACCTCTCCGCCTCTCTACCTCTCTCTCCTCCTTTAAGATGCTCCTTAAAGTCTACCTCTTTGACCAAGCTTTTGGTCACTTCTCCTAATATCTCCTTATGTGGCTCGGTGTCAAATTTTGTTTGATAACGCTCCTGTGAAGCGCCTTGGGACGTTTTACTACGTTAGAGGTGCTATATAAATACAAGTTGTTGTTGCTGTTGAATTTGGCTATACAGTTCTACTTATAATTGGAGACATGGAAAAAGTGGGCCTCCATTGTCACGTCTCCCGAGTTCCTCCACTTTATATTGGGAACTGCTTTTATATTGCTCTGGTGCTATACTGGTTTCACCAACTCCCAGCGCATGGGTCTCATGCAGCCGTTGGCAACACCTTAGTAAACTTGTCGAGCAAGTTCACTCACCCAGTGAAAAACCTAGCAAATGGTTGTTGCCAGCTGATGTATGAGTCCCACGTTGTAAGGGGTGGTGTGTGTGGTCAGCTTTGCCTCTGACTCCCTGAGCGGTTCGAATCGCTCCCACTCCCTTGGTTCTAGACTTTGGACTTATTTGACTTTCTTGACAGTTGTAGAGGTTCGCGATTTCGGGGTTCTCTTTAGGTGTGGCGGTTGGGGCCTGCCATACCCCGGACATGGTGGAAGACTGCACCTGCGTTGGGTTTTTAGTCTTCGCGTGTCCACTGATGCGGTCGGGTGCGTATTTGGATTTATCTGGTAAGTACCCAATTTCCTTTGGTTAGATATAGGGTTTAGAGACTTTTTCATCAAATCTTACCCAGGGGTAAGTCAGGCTAGCTTGTAGAGTGGAAACAAGCTTGCGAATCTTCAGTTTCTTCCAGGTTGGTTTCTTGTTGGTCGCGGTGGCCCAGTATTACCTAGTTGTTGGTAATATTGTTAGTTGTTGGTTTCTTGGGGCCCTTGGTTGCCGCGATTCCTTTTCCGTTTTCCTTTCCTCAAGCCTCCGATTCTCCGACTGTGTGTGTGGTGATGATGATGATGAGTAGTACTGTGACTTCTCCCGTGTTGTTGTTCCGAAAGACTACCGTATCTGGATGAACCTCTGAATGAACTGCCTCAAGTGAAAAAGCAGGCCTCAATTATACCGTTTGAGGCCTTGCTTATCTGCCCACCAAATCTTCTCTGGCCCATTGTTAATTTTGGCGGGCTCGTTAACTTTAATAATTTTAAATTCTTTACCGAGTTTCGACTTGGTCCCATCTATTTTTAATTGATTCTTAACTAGTTTCGGGATTGCTTTGAAATCGGTTTAAGTGCGTGAAGTGGTTTTGGAAATCTCTCTGAGTGGTTTAAACTGTTGTTCGATTGTCTTCTCCTGCTGGGGTCGGGGTCTCTTTTGTTGATTAGTGGCATGTACTGTATTATTCATAATTTTGATGGCTCTGTATCTCTGGCGGGAACTGTCCTTCCGTAGGCCTATTGTCTTTATGTAGAATGACTGAGACGGTTCAGAACATTCCCAGACAATCTGGCCTGTGCCAAATACTCAAACTGTTTGTTTTACAGTGCCCATCCCAACTCCTTTGTCGCAGCCTTCCACAGGCCTGGACATGCCTTTTTAAAATGACCAAAGTCCTGGGGTTTTAACTTTAAGCCCCCTTTTCTGGCCCAATATTCTTTTAAACAGTCCAAAAATCTCTTCTCTTCTTGGTTTGGGGGAATCTGTAGAATTTTGGGAACCTTACAACGTACTGGGCGGAGGAGTCACCAACACACCTCTAGACTATTGTAAAAGCAGTAACTGCCGGAATACTAGCACCTGCAGTCACCAGCATTTACCTTGCATAATACTGGCCAGGGAGAGACATGCACAAACACCGTAAGATAGGCACAAACACAAAGAAGGAGGTTTATCGGGGCAGAGAGACACAAAGAAAGAACTACTGCTGAGTGATACGCAGGCACTGAAAGAAAGCAGGGCAGATACAAACACGTAAAGAGAGAAGGAAATGAGGACAGAGGAACAAAAGACATGCAAATACAGAGAGACAGTGGAGGTAATTTTAATTTTTATCGCGGGCCGAAAAACAGGCGATAGCGAATTGGCCACCCTGTTTTACACCTCGTCCGATTTTATTGGGCGATAAAAGTTAAAATTATCCTCAGTGGAGATGCACAACATAGAAAGAGACAAAAACCAAGTAGAAAAAGACAGAGAGCGGATAACTGAGAGAAAGCAAGTGAGAGAGGCATATATACAGCCAATGTAACTCACAGTGCTGTACTTACAGAGGCGTAATCGGACAAAAATGGATGCTGAGCCAAAGAAGGCGATATTAAGGGGGTGACCAAAAGCTTGGTCAAAGAGTCGGGTTTTACGAAGGGTCTTAAAGGAGAGGAGGGAGGTGGAGAGGCGGAGAGTTTAGAGGGAATTCAGCCTAGTCGGCTGAAGGCACAGCCATCAGTGGTGAGCCAAAGGGAGGGTGGATGCACAAGAGGCCAAAGTTGGAGGAACAGTAAGTTCTGGGGAATGTAGAGCTGGAGGAGGTTGCAGAGATCTGGAGGGGTGAAGCCATGGAGGAACTTAAACATGAAGAGAATTTTAAATTGGCGAGGTTGGGGGACTGGGAGCCAATTGACAACAGGGGTGATGGATAAGCAAGCCTGGTGCAGGCTAGGATACAGGCAGCAGAGTTTTGGATGAGCTGAAGTTTACATTGCAAGGAGGATGGGAGGCTGGCCAGGAGAGCATTGGCGCAGTTGAGTCTGGCTTTGACAAAGGGATGAACGAGAGTTTCAGCAGCAGATGGGCTGAGGCAGGGTCGGGGGCGGGCTATGTAACGGAGATGGAAATAAAGATGCTGACATTTTGGATATGGGGTTGGACGTTCAGCTCAGGATCAGATGGAACACTGAGGTTGTGAACAGCCTGGCTCAACCTGAGACAGTGGCCTGGGGAGGGGGCCGGAATCATCGGCAATGATACGGAGTTTGTGGCGGGGGCCGAAGCCAATGGATTTGGCTTCCCCCAATGTTTAGTTGGAGCAAACTTTGACTTTGTCCCAGACTGGATGTTGGACAAGCAGTCGACGGCACAGAGGCAGTGGAGGGAGGGGTGGGCAGAGGAAACGCTTCGGGGACACCCTCGAAGCCTCCTTGAAGGGGTGTGGCATCCCCACCGACACCTGGGAATCCCTGGCCCAAGACCGCACAGGGTGGGGGAGAGGCATCCGGGAGGGCGCCGAACACCTCGAGTCTCTTCGCCGGGAGCAAGCGGAAGCCAAGCGCAGGCAGCGCAAGGAGCGCACGTCAACCCAGGCACCCCACCCACTTGCCCCTTCAACCACCGTCTGCCCCACCTGTGACAGAGACTGTAGGTCCCGCATTGGACTCATCAGTCACCTGAGAACTCATTTTTAATGTGGAAGCAAGTCATCCTCGGTTCCGAGGGACTGCCTAAGAAGAAGAAGAAATATTTAAAAGAACAGAAAATGATTAAATTCTGTGCCGTTTTTAAAAAGCAGCAGCAATAATTGGCCGAAGGCAGTAACTGAGAGGCTTATACTCGAGTACAGTTTATACACCAGATTTTACAGTAACAGGTTTTACTGTCTCTGTTCTATTTCCACAATTAATTAGCAATGATTATTATGAAGTAAAATGAGTTTAATATATAGACCTACACACCTCTTAATTCTTAATATTCTGAGAGTCCATTTGTAACACTGTTAATTTGGCTACAGTGCTAATTCTGCTACTGGAATGCTACTACAAGCCTAGGGGGTCAGACCCAGTTTAATTCTCCTAATGCAGAAACATAACTCACTGCCAGAAGATTCTAAAATTATTAAACAAATAAGCATTCAATGCAGTTTTCAATGCTGGGCTCATGCCTTCTGCATCAGACTTGCTCCTTAACCGCTGATGTTGGGAACTGACTGGAGGGGATTCGCAGTTGTCCGTTTTGATACATCAGCTTTTCACTTGCCTCTTTTTTTTCCTTTCAGATTAAACTGGCCAGGATTATGCCATAGGTGAGCAGACTATCATGGTGAGAAGGCAGATTATAACAAAGAACAATGATAATGGCGTGATGGTTGAAGCACAGAGAAAGAGAGATGGTTCAATGCATCACATCTCCCAATCTGCTCCAACAGGTACTGAATCCAGACCTGACACCCCCACCTCACACCCAACTTCTCAATTACATCCTTCACAGTTCAGTGTGCGCAGCTAGAGGCCCCTGCGACTCAAAGGATGCAGAGAAACTCCAGTACGATTTGGACAGGTTGGGTGATTGGGCAGATGCATGGCAAATGCAGTATAATATGGATAAATGCGAGGTTATCCACTTTGGTGGCAAAAACAGGAAGACAGATTATTATCTGAATGGCAATTGATTGGGAAAAGGGGAAGTGCAACAAGACCTGGGTGTCCTTGTGCACCAGTCGCTGAAGGTAAGCATGCAGGTGCAGCAGGTGGTTAAGAAGGCAAATGGTATGTTGGCCTTCATAGCGAGAGGATTCGAGTACAGGAGCAAGGATGTCTTGCTGCAGTTGTACCAACAAGCCTTGGTGAGACCACACCTTGAGTATTGTGTGCAGTTTTGGTCACCTTATCCGATGAAGGATGTTCTTGCCATTGAGGGAGTGCAGCGAAGATTCACCAGACTGATACCTGGGATGGCAGGAATGACGTATGAGGAGAGATTGGGTCGATTAGGTTTATATTCGCTAGAGTTTAGAAGAATGAGAGGGGATCTCATTGAAACTTATAAAATTCTAACAGGACTAGACAGACTAGATGCAGGAAGGGTGTTCCCGATGGTCGGGGAGTCCAGAACCAGGGGTCACAGTCTAAGGATAAGGGGTAAGCCATTTAGGACAGAGATGAGGAGGAATTTATTCACCCAGAGAGTGGTGAACCTGTGGCATTCTCTACCACAGAAGACAGTTGAGGCCAATTCATTAAATATATTCAAGAAGGAGTTAGATACATTTCTTAAGACTAAAGGGATCAAGGGATATGGGGAGAAAGCAGGGACAGGGTACTGAATTTGGATGATCAGCCATGATCGCATTGAATGGCGGAAGAGGCTCAAGGGGCCGAATGGCCTACTCCTGCTCCTATCTTCTATGTTTCTTCTATGTTTATCGTTTTCTACATCCTGAAGGGTGGGCAACTCGCGTCCTGCTCCATGCAAACACACCCTGCCCCTGACAGCCTAGACACAAATAAGAAAAGCTCTTTTGGCCAGTCACAGGCTGAAGAATGTTCTGTATTTTATTTGGATTTCGGATTGTCGGGCAAACCGAGCTCGTTCCAGTGCCAGGTCTAATCAAGAAAGAAAGAAAACTGCTTAGTATGTGGGAGGAGAATTTCCTATATAAACAAATGGCGTTTTGTAATGGTTCCACGGAGAGGAACAATTCAACATGAATCTCAAAGGAGACATTTCATGGAGCAGTTTGAATGAATAAAAACTGCTGCTGGGCATTTAGGCTAACCAGTCACTTTTTGATTAATTAGCAACACCCCCACCTTCCCTCCCACCTCCCCACCCAGAGACACGCTGGATTGGTAATGGAGAATGGCTTTGGCATCTGACATCAGAGGAGTGCAATGTGCGAAGTGGTGATGTGTAGTTGGTTGCTTGACGTGGAACAGTCATGTCTGCTCAAGTTCGTTTCTCTCTGCTGGGAGTACTGAATAATTTGGGGTTTGTTTGAGTCAGTGGAATAATATTCAAAGGAGAAAACCTAAAGAAAGAGTTTCACCATCAGCAGAGAGGAGCTTTCACCATAAGGACTTCTTTTAAACAGCGCGTCTCACCATCAAGACTGCTGCTGAAGAAGGGTTCGGACTATAAGGACCCCTTTTCAACTAGCTTGGCATTAAGAAAGGAAAAAAAAGGCTTGCATTTATATAGCACCTTTCACAACCTCAAGACTAAAATTCTAACAGGACTAGACAGACTAGATGCAGGAAGGATGTTCCTGATGGCGGGGGAGTCCAGAACCAGGGGTCACAGTCTAATAATAAGGGGTAAGCCATTTAGGACAGAGATGAGGAGGAATTTCTTCACCCAGAGAGTGGTGAACCTGTGGAATTCTCTACCACAGAAGGCAGTGGAGGCCAATTCATTAAATATATTCAAGAAGGAGTTTCTTAAGGCTAAAGGGATCAAGGGATATGGGGAGAAATTAGGGACAGGGTACTGAATTTGGATGATCAGCCATGGTCTCATTAAATGGCGGAGCAGGCTCGAGGGGCCGAATGGCCTACTCCTGCTCCTATCTTCTATGTTTCTATGTTTCTAAGACGTCCCAAAGCGCTTTACAGCCAATGAAGTACTTTTTGAAGTGGAGTCGCTGTTGTAATGTAGGCAACGCGGCAGCCAATTTGCGCACAGTAAGCTCCCACAAACAGCAATGAAATAATTGACCAGCTCATTTTTTGTAGGTGTTGGTTGAGGGATAAATATTTCTCCGGACGCCAGGAGAATTCTTCTGCTCTTCTTCGAAATAGTGGCACGGGATCTTTTACGTCCACCTGAGAGGGCAGACAGGGCCTCGGTTTAACGTCTCATCCGAAAGACGGCACCTCCGACAGTGCAGCATTCCCTCAGCACTGCACTGACGTGTCAACCTAGAGTATTACCTAATCACTACTTCCTAATTTAGTTAATTTTCTCTCCTCAGTCTTGCTGGTTTCCTGTGCTATCGGCCTTGGCCTTTCACTTAGATTTTCAGTAAAGAAAATAAATGTAATTAAATGTGTTATGCATTCACGGTTTTTGCTTTACACAGCATGCAAGCACATCAGTGCTGTACAGTTGACTTCCATATGATGATTTATTCAGAGACTGCTGTATAGTTTCAGGTTAAGTGTCAGCCATGTCTCAGTGGGTAGCACTTCTGAGTCTGAAGGTTGTGGGTTCAAGTCCCGTTCCAGGGACCTGAGCACAAAAAGCTAGGCTGACACTCCAGTGCAATGCTGAGGGAGTGCTGCACTGTCGGAGGTGTCGTCTTTCAGATGAGACGTTAAACCGAGGCCCCGTCTGCTCTCTCAGGTGGACAAATACCTCAACCAACACCTACAAAAAATGAGCTGGTCAATTATTTCATTGCTGTTTGTGGGAGCTTGCTGTGCGCAAATCGGCTGCCGTGTTGCCTACATTACAACAGCGACTCCACTTCAAAAAGTACTATTTCAAAGAAGAGCAGGTGAGTTATCCCCGGTACCTGGGCCAATATTTATCCCTCAATCAACATCACTAAAATAGATTAGCTGGTCATTATCACATTGCTGTTTGTGGGAGCTTGCTGTGCGCAAATTGGCTGCCGCGTTTCCTACATTACAACACTTCAAAAAATACTTCATTGGCTGTAAAGCGCTTTGGGACGTCCGGTGGTTGTGAAAGGTTCTGTATAAAAATGCAAGTCTTTCTTTCTTTCTATACAAATTGTATGGAAATGAATGTTAGAGTGGATGGTATTCAACAGTGTGTTAGATTGATACTCCAGCAGCAAGTAGTGTGACAGCTGATGACAAGGAAATGGGTAATGATCTCTCCAGAGCAGTTAATGGCTGCTCTCAATGACTGGAAAACATACTCTTCGAAACTGCTTTTTTTCTACCTGTGTGGATGAAATTATCCAAATGTGTTCGTGTTGAGAGGCTCCTTCTGCTCTATTTAACAGTAAAACCTTTTTTTTTGATGCAATTTTCAGCTTCCATGTAATCATAATAAGACACGTTCTATTTATATTTCATTTTTCTTGCAGAGCAACCAAGCCCCTTTCAGAGGGGAAGTCGTATTACCTGCATTCTCCTAACAATGCTCAGGCCCATTGGAGATCTGTGTACAAGGAGTGAATGGGCAGTGGTTGGTCCATTGGAATTCAACGCCATGACAGTGACCGAGTTGCCCGCATGCAACAAGACCTGGACGACGTTCAGGCTCGTGCTGATAAGTGGCAGGTAACATTCACGCCACACAAGTGCCAGGCAATAACTATCTCCAACAAGTGAGAGTCTAACCACCACCCTTTGATGTTCAATGGTATTACCATCGCTGAATCCCCCACCATCAACATCCTGGGGGTCACCATTGACCAGAAACTTAACTGGACCAGCCACATAAATACTGTGGCAACAAGAGCAGGTCAGAGGCTGGGTATTCTGTGGCGAGTGTCTCATCTCCTGACTCCCCAAAGCCTTTCCACCATCTACAAGGCACAAGTCAGGAGTGTGATGGAATACTCTCCACTTGCCTGGATGAGTGAAGCTCCAACAACACTCAAGAAGCTCGACACCATCCAGGACAAAGCAGCCCGCTTGATTGGCACCTCATCCACCACCTGAAACATTCACTCCCTCCACCACCGGCGTACCGTGGCTGCAGTGTGTACCATCTACAAGATGCACTGCAGCAACTCGCCAAGGCTTCTTCGGCAGCACCTCCCAAACCCACGACCTCTTCCACCTCGAAGGACAAGGGCAGCAGTCATATGGGAACATCATCACCTCCAAGTTCCCCTCCAAGTCACACACCATATTGACTTGGAAATATATCGCCGTTCCTTCATCGTCGCTGGGTCAAAATCCTGGAACTCCCTCCCTAACAGCACTGTGGGAGTACCTTCACCACACGGACTGCAGCGGTTCAAGAAGGCGGCTCATCACCACCTTCTCAAGGGCAATTAGGGATGGGCAATAAATGCCGGCCTTGCCATCGACGCCCACATCCCATAAACGAATAAAAAAAAAGTTGAGTCCATTGGAAATCAATGCGGTATCTTTTGGCTTATTAGAGTTTGACACAATAGGAGTGGGAAGTGGTTTTGGGTCCACTGAGGTTGCGTTTTGCATTTTTCTCCACTATATTTTGGTGATTTTTTAATTTTAACATACGGGGCACTTCAGCGATTATAGGGCAAGAAAGTTCTCCTACCCAGATCTTCCTTACCTCAGCAGAGTAAACATTGACACCACAGTGTCAAGCAATGAGCTGGAGGCGGGGACGGGACTTTGCAGAGTCATGACCGAAACTACAGCAAACAGATTCTCGCGAGTGAAGCGCCTTGGGACGTTTTACTACGTTAAAGGTGCTAAATAAATACAAGTTGTTGTTGTTGTTGAGTACAGCAGGATTATTTTTCCAGCAGAATGCAGTCTGTGGAGGCTGGTTACATAAAACAAATTGATTAATTCTCCAGCAAAATGCAGTAAGTGGACGATAGTACGATAATACAAATGATGTACTTAAAATCAATCCCAGTTGCTTACAGCAGCGCGTGATTCACAAGGGAATTGTTCACTCATTTCCATTCTGGCTGGGACTTGTGGTGTCACTATAAGCAGCCTTGTCTAAGCTGGGTAACCTCTCTATATAGTTGCAGGGGGGGTGGGGAAGTATAAATGTTAATTGAGGCTGGGATTTAAGCTGTGGTCTCCTAACGAGGGCTCCAATACTCCAGTGTTGTCGCTGCAGGACTGCCCTTCATGCAGATAACTTGAAAATATCATTGTCATTCTGGTGGTGTAACCCGCTCAGTAAATCCTATTATATCACAATCAACATGCATCCTGTCACCAGCAACTTCAGACTATCTTGGCCGCCTTTGATTAATTAGAAGCCACTTCACTGCTGATGGCTTCATTGAAAATATCCTCAATCTCATTTTCGTATCAAGTAATCCCTTCAAGTGGTAAGCCTGTAAAACCCATGCAAACAAATCTGATTGCTGGGGGCAACTTCAGGCTAATTAGACTGATTTGGATTAATTAGCGACATCCCCTCAGTGGTGGGCTTAGCCTTTTCAGCTTGAAACACAGTTTAAGGAGAGCAGTCTCGTCCTTGGGATTGGTTTTAATGTGGGAGTCTTACCATTAAATCCGCTTTTTGAAATGGATTCTGTCAGAAATTTTTGCTTGAGTGTTTATACCAATTGTGTGAAAGATTCAAAATAACAGTAAGATGCGATGCGATATAAAACAGAATAAGGGAACACCACTACTTCAAGTCAAAGAGAGGAGACAACAATGAGGGCTTGTGTAAATGACCAGTACATCAGGATTACCATGGTACAGACAAGCTCTTTTTAATTGAGAAACCAAGGCAAAGAGCTCAGGCCCATACTGCAGGGCATCAATAAAGTTGAAGAGAGTAGCCAAGGTGATAGATTATAGGAGAAAGGGAATTCTGAGGAACATAAGGAGGTTTGAGGTCCTGGGAAAGAATGAGTTGGTGTACGATGAGTCTTCGATTCAGCATGGTGATGATGCAAGGAAGAGAAGGAATTTGAGGATTGGCATATCTGAACCCTAGGAAGAACAAGAGGGAAAAGTTTAGAGGTCAGTGGTCCCCCCAATAAAATTAAACATAATAGAGATTGCAATGGGGGATGAGAATTGATGGAAGAGGGTTACTTACCTTGTACCCTGTCGAGGAATGAGACAGAGTTATTAAAGGAGCCTTCTAGATAAGGGAGCAGTGTTCAAGGCTTGAACCAACAGAAACACTGCTATAAATTCCAGCACACATCATCCAATATACCATGCAAAATTCACATCAGTGCAGAGCAAGCAAGTGTACAGATTTCCCCAGCTGTTACAATTCTATTGCTGGAACCAGCAGAAGAACAAGCATTGAAAAGGAGTCACACCAAAGGATTGTTGGTTTAGTACCTCCAGTCCTTCAAAACAGGAAAGATTCAAATCAAAGACCTCGGGGTAACTTCGTAGCGCCCCGAAAAAGTTAGCGCCCCCACAGCCGATTTTCCCAGGTAGTGCCCCGAGAGGGAGGAGGGGCGCTACTGGAAGCGCCCCGCGTCGCTCTTGGGGCGCTGCGAGCCAATATCGTGACGCTACGTGCCGCGGTACTGCAGGCCTTTCTCCCCTTATTAAAGGGGAGGGGCCTGGCGCAGCGTGTCCCGGCGCCCAGCTGGGCCACCAGGGATCGGGAGTGCCGGAAAACGAGCCCGGCACTGAAGAGGAGTGCCGGACTCACGGAGAGCAGCCGGCACCCCGCGGTGGGGCTTCACGATGGCCGGGGACAGCAGCGGGGGCAGGTGCTGGCGGGCAGCCAGCAACAAAAATGGCCGCCCGCCACCTCCCCTTTAAGTAGCGCCGCCCCGGCCGCAGGTAGGCCCCCTGACCCCGGCGGACATAGCGTCCGGCGGTAAGTCAGGGGGCGCCACCCAATATTACAGCCGTGGCTTGAGCGGGGTGCAGCGCTAACGGTTAGCGCTGCCGCTAACCTCCCGCTGAATATTGCGGGAGACGTTAGCGACACCGCACCCAGACACTATTTGATTTGCGCCCCGTTAGCACTAACGGGAGGCGCAAATCAACCAAATTTATTCTTCCTTGATTGGAGAGTTTGAAGAGCAGTCAACTCTTCTTCTTAGGCAGTCCCTCGGAACCGAGGATGACTTGCTTCCACATTAAAAATGAGTTCTCAGGCGACTGATGAGTCCAATGTGGGATCTACAGTCTCTGTCACAGGTGGGGCAGATGGTGGTTGAAGGGGCGGGTGGGTGGGGTGCTTGGGTTGACGTGTGCTCCTTGCACTGCCTGCGCTTGGCTTCCGCTTGCTCCCGGCGAAGAGGCTCGAGGTGTTTGGCGCCTTCCCGGATGCTTCTCCTCCACTTTGTGCGGTCTTGGACCAGGGATTCCCAGCTGTCGGTGGGGATGTTGCACTTTTTCAAGGAGGCTTTGAGGGTGTCCTTGAAGCGTTTCCTCTGCCCACCTGGGGTTCTCTTGCCGTGTCAGAGTTCCGAGTAGAGCGCTTGTTTTGGGAGTCTCGTATCGGGCATGTGGACAATGTGACCCGTCCATCGGAGCTGATCGAGCGTGGTCAGAGCTTCGATGCTGGGGATGTTTGCCTGAGCAAGAACACTGACGTTGGTGCGCCTATCCTGCCAATGGATTTGCAGGATCATGCGGAGGCAGCGTTGGTGGTACCTCTCCAGTGCGTTGAGGTGCCTGCTGTACATGGTCCATGTCTCTGAGGCATACAGCAGGGCGGGTATCACTGCTGCTCTGTAGACCATGAGCTTAGTGTTGGGTTTGAGGCCCTGGTCTTCAAACACTCTCTTCCTCAGGCGACCGAAGGCTGCACTGGCACACTGAAGGCAGTGTTGTACTTCGTCGTTGATGTCTGCCCTTGTTGACAGTAGGCTCCTGAGGTATGGAAATTGGTCCACGTTGTCCAAGGCCTTGTCGTGGATTTTGATAAACAGGGGCCAGTACTGTGTGGTGGGGGCAGGTTGGTAGAGGACCTTTGTCTTACGGATGTTTAGTGTAAGGCCCATGCTCTCATACGCTTTGGTGAAGGTGTTGACGATGGTTTGGAGTTCGACCTCCGAGTGAGCGCAGACGCAAGCATCGTCTACATACTGTAATTCGACGACAGAGGATGGGATTGTATTGATTTCTTTGTGGGTTCAATGACGAGACATTTATGAAAGAGAATGTCTTTTAATCTAAAGCTTTTTCAACTCAGTTAACAGCATTTACAGGAGACATCATGCTCGTGATGCATCTAGAACGAAACTGAAACTAAACTAAACTGCCTTGCTTGTCTCTGTCACATGCCCTCTGCTGGTCAGGCACAAGCAATCAATACATGCAAACATGCTGGTAAGGCATCATAATCGAACAGGCAAATACCATCTCTATTTGCTGATATCATTACAGGGATGACCTTGAACTACAACAACAACAACAACAACTTGCATTTATACAGCGACTTTAATGTAGTTGAGCATCCCGAGGCGCTTCACACTGACACTGAGCCGCATAAGGAGGTAGTAGGAAAGGTGACCAGAAGTTTGGGCAAAGAGGTAGGTTTTATGGAGCGTCTTAAAGGAGAAGAGTGAGGTAGCGAGGCGGAGAGGTTTAGGGGAAAAAAATTCCAGAGCTTCGGGCCTAGGTAGCTGAAGGCATGGACGCCAATGGTGGAGCGATTAAAATCGGAGATGCGCAAGAAGCCAGAATTGGAGGAGCGCAGAGAGCTTGGAGAACTGGAGGAGGTTACAGAGATAGGGAGGAGCTTGGTCTTGGAGGGATTTACAAAAGGTAAAAACACAAGCCCCCAAAACAAGTATTTCTCCAACTCTGATAAAGCTCAGTGAGGCTGAACTGACCCACTATAGTTCTGTTTGAGGAAATATTAGGATTCCCCTTTTAACGAGGAAGTCTCACTATCCACACCCCTCTGGCACCGGGGGATGGCACTACTTCTCCTCTGGGAATTATGGGAAGGATGCCCTCAAACATTGCTCTGTAAAAGTTTCCAGAGAATTGTGGCTCCACAAAAAAGATTCAAAAATTCAGGAGGAAAAATACTCAAACTTCACTGCACAACTGCAGAACGCAAGATGGTTACAGGATGTCATCCTCTTAAGGATTCATTGCACGAAGGAGATGGAATAGTGTCTCCCAGTTTGCGAGAGAAAAAAATAATTGTTACAAGCTGAATACAACATAGTTCATGATTGGAAACACTTGCAGTGGATGTCTTATTGTGACTAAAGTGCGGAGGTTTCCTTTTCTTTCAAAATGGGGTCAATTTTCTTTTAAATGATGAAGATAAAAAGACCAGAAAAAAAAAATCCCTTGGTCTCCAAAGGGTTAATTAACATCCTTGACACCGTTTTCATGTCTAACCTTTAATTTATTTTTTTCTTCTAAGATATGGTGTCAGGTCATGTAATAGACGTCAATCGGACCCGATTGAATCTTCCTCTGCTCAGGTTTCACACAGCGGTCGCCTTGTAGACTTCTGTGTTACGTGATATGGTTGATATTGTAGATCTTCATTAATTAGTCATTCCTACACTATATCTGTTATGGCCTGGGAAAGACCTTTGCTTAACAGATATGTGACTTCTCTCATGCCCTTCCTCCCCCCAACCCACCTGTTTGTTTGTAGTTTTTGGGTTTTGCCACCAGTAGAAGCCAGAGATTGGTTTTATTCTCCGTGTGTTGAAGAAAAATCTTCATCACCTGGATGGTTAAAAACAAACCCAACCTGCAATCATCATCATATAACAGCATCACTGTGCAGCAAGCTCCGGAATACATTTGGAAAGACAGACAGAATCTGTTTTTAAATTAAAAGTTGAATGAAGTATGTTTTTGCGGGAGGTCACTATGTCAGCGCACGTAATGGAATATATTCCTAATTTAAATATCCAGTGTCAGTATTAAACACTCTCAGGTCAGGTAGCTCCTGGGTTGGATACAGAGTAATGCTTGTTCTGCGTTATGCCCTCAAGCACTCACAGGTCAGGTAGCTCAAGGGTTAGATGTAAGGTGACAGCTTCTCTGCTATGGCTTGTCAAGCACTGCCAGGCCAGGAAGCCCACATGTTACATTCAAATTAACTTTCCCTCTACAATGTCCAATCAAGTTCTCATGTAGCGCATAAGTTAGATGCAGACTAAAGCTCGCATTACACCGCCTCAGCAGGGTTCTTCAACCCTGAATTCAGAAGATCAGCTCCTACCACACCACTGATATGGCCATTTCCAACACTAGGCAGCCTTGTGTCCTGTCGGAGTGGGTCTGAGAATATGGTAAGGAAACTGGCCTTTCCGCATTTAGTGGGCCCCACTTCTGCTGCCTTGAAAGCACTGTGTGCCTGACAGTGCGTTGGGGGCACCAGAGGAGGAAATTCCGATGGGTAGGTCATCCTGCCAGTTCCGCCTCCTTCGGTGACATGCAGTTCAAGGAGGGCAGACGCAGGAACCGCCCGCTCGCCCCACCCCCGAAAACCCTGGCACTGCCCAGACTGGCTGGAGACTCGATGTGATCTGGTCACGCTCCGAAATTCAGCTCCACCTGCCATGATCGCAACCGAATTGCCAAAGGTGCCATGGATTTTCTGGACCATTGTGCGTGGGCTCCAAACACAATTGGGTTAACGCCTCGGTAAAATAAGAGAGAGAGGAATTTCAGATGAACACTGTAAGTGTTTGTTCGGTCATTTCCAATGGTGTCACTTCAAAGCCAGTGTCTAATTAAATATTGCATTCTGTAGATACTCCTTGCTTAGACTTTGCCTTTACTTAAACATGTTCACTTATTGGTTTTAGGGTGTCACAAAGGAAGATTCCAGGAATGCTTCCAGAAAGTTTATCTGTAACCTGGCGCCATCTGGAATGTAAAATAAAGCGCATTTGTTATTTTAAGTTGATCTTATTCTATCTTTACAACCCTCCCCCACCACCAGCCACATCTATGTTGGAAGCAGCCATTTTATGAGTAATTAATCTGTGATTCCTTACAGTGATGCAATTTCTGAGCTAAGTGGAAGAGGAGGAGGTCCAGCCTTCCCCCAACAAATACCCTGTCCCTCCCAAAATAGTGACATTCATAAAATATTCTTCCCTTCCCAAACACATAAGGAAGAAGCTGCCTTCAGCGATTATTCTATTTTGTTATTTTTTTATGTTGTTGTTTTTCCACTTCAGAACCATCATATAATTAGAATCGTGATGTTGGTCAGTGAGTGACAATCTCCCGCCAGCGGTCCTTAAATGGGGATCCCACCATAATGGGAGATGTAATGTCTGCCAGTGATTGACCATCTCACTTTAACTGGAGGTGAAATATCACTCAGTGAGTGACAATCTCATTAGAGTGCCAGGCGTGATGGCGGCCAGTGTGTGATTGCCGGGCAGTGAGTGACACTTTCAGTGTAATGGCAGGCGTAACATTGGTTGGTGAGTGGCAATCAATCAGATCAGATGACTGGACTTCCCAATTAAGGTGTCAGTTTTTCATGCCCGCCTGTGTTTACAAAGAGGCAAGGCTTTAACTAATGTAGCTGTGCCGGGGAGGCAAAGAGCGAGGTGCTGTGTAATCAACACTGCCCTTCATTAAATATATCGCAAAATCGAGAAGTGAAATGTGCAGCTCTTTTCTAAAGTGTGTTAATATAATGAGCTACGTCAAATCTAGGAGAGACAGGAGGTTTAATGAGCTCAACCTTCAGTCTCCTTTTTAAAGTCATCCAGCCTGATCAGCAGTTTGGCAAGGAATGCAAGCAGATGTCCAATTTGCTACTTACTTCAATCACAAAGCAGGTACAAGCTCCTGGATGGGTGCCATTGCGCCTGCTGGATGGAATGCTTGAGGCTTGTTCCAGCAGCACAGGTGGGACACTTGGAATGCCACACGTCTCCGCCCCCTTTTGCAGTTTCAACAATGGGACATTTTCACATTTCAGTTCTTCTGTGAAAATCTACAGAATTCCCTCTCTTGCACTGTGGCAGGCTCATACCCCTGCCCCTAAATAAAAGTGCTGCCTTGTAAAGACTGTAGCGCAATCTGCCCCTCTCTCCTCAGCTGAAACCGACTGATCAATGATATTCTGTTTAAGTTCCTGCGAAAATGCAGGTTTCCATATATAAATGTTACATTTGCTACATTTCGGTTTATTCTATTGTTGGGAATGCTTGTGTTGAGGCTCCATAACCGGACATTTTATCAGTACTCCCCTGAGGACCCTTAGTGTTAGGGGGATTAAATACGTGGGGTTACAGGGATAGGGTGGGATATGTGTTGGTGTAGGGGTTACGGGGATCGGGTGGGATATGTGTCGGTGCAGGCTCGATGGGCCGAAATGGCCTCTATCTGCACTGTGGGGTTTCTGTGATTCTGTGATTCTGTGAACCCATTCATTCACACTTGGAGCTTGCTCACTACTAGGCTCAACCTGTCCAGGGTGTTCTTCTCAATCCCGTTGACTTGAATTGCAATGAACATGGTTACGTTGTTCCTGGTGGTGCACTGCATCGGCATACTATTAATGCTGTGCCCCAAAGTGGTGAGACTCAGCTTTTTGCCCATGATTTCTCTCCCATACTGTGAGCTCCCCAATCTCAACCGCAGTGTCTATGGGAAGAGGGTCACCTTGCCCTCAGAGGGAAAATTAGATTGCAACCCAATCCACTCAACAGTGTAGCAATAAATCTGCTACTGCTGTCCATCCTTCAGGAAAAAAACATCACCCAACGATGACCTTAGGAAAAGCTGATGAAACTCCTGTGTGGTCATTTCACCTCAGCAAGACATATCTCCATCTCCTGCACACACACAACTTCCCACTCATCTATCATTCAACGATCTAGCAATCTACCTATTTACTTCTCTTTCATTGCTATCCATTAATCTATCAATCAGTTGACCTACCTATCTTCTTTCATCTCCAGGGGACACCGAATAGTGATCAGGAGTGGGGGAACCCTGCCTGATTTTTCCCCTCCCTAACCCAAGGACCTTGAGGTCGATTGTACCACCCCGGCCACTGCCCAAGCTGATTGGTCTGGCTTTATGGGTTAGAAACAGGACTGAAATAGCAACATTCGAGCAGCTGTACCTAGCTTTAAGATGCTCTTTGCACTTTTTAATTTGCACGATGGGTAGGTAGAGGTTTTTAATCACCATTCTCACTGATGAATCGGTAGCTAACTCAGCACAGACAAAATATCAAACCTGGGAGCTTCCATTGTGTGGATTCAGTTCCACAATGGGCAATGCAGTTACCAACTCAGAAAAAAGGAGAGCCATTATCTGACTTGCTTAAAAGGAGGCTTTGGCAGCTTCCTTTAATGGCTCAGTTGGTAAAGGCAAATGAGCCTAGGTTCAATTCCTGCTCTATGCTGAATTAGCTGATCTCAGGAGGTGTTGCTATAGGGGTGGTACAATTGGCCTCAGTGTCCCTGACTATGGAACATAAATTCAGCCAGAGTTCTCTCTCCTAGTACTTGTGGAACTGTGCCCTGGTATACATACGTCTGCACTTCCAGGGAGACTCTTTTGAGGGATGAATTGAAAACTGTGGAGAGAAAACAAATGTCTGATTGTGTGATTTTCATGTCATGAGAAAACAAAGAGCCAGCACTAATAGTCTTTCTCCAAAAAAAATCTGCCCACTGTTGTGATATTCAGCTGCTAGTTTTGGTTCCTTTTAATGTTTAACGGTAACGTTAGTGTAAACAATACTACAATGAGACGGGGGGAGAGGGGAATCAATCATGCAGCTTCAGAGGAAATCACCAAGTACTTCCTTCTGTGCCATTTCCTCTAGATATCGATGGGCAAAACAATGACTTCCACCTCTTGAGTTTCTTTCCATCCTTGCAATCAAGATTCCTTGGTCGTTTGGCTGTCTTTTAATATTTTATATCATGTTTCCTCCTTTGTATGTTTGAACAGTTGGAAATTCATGGTTGATTTAGTTTATAACATGCCAGTCTTGGTCCTACCACCTCCCACCCTGCCCCATGGCACATATGAAATGGCCAACAGGGAAGTGGTAGAATATTCACTTCGTGGCATTGATGATAGTTCAGTCTGAGATGCGGTAATGGGAAGAGATTATTAAAAGCAAGTAAGGGGCGGCCTCAGCAAGAAACATGATGTGAGTAGAAAGGTGGACATCTTTTGGACATCTCCTTGCAGTTGAATCAGTAGTAACATTGGCAGAACCTGGCAGCAAATGCCCTAGCAAATGCCCTAGCAAATGCTAGGGATCTACAGAATAGGGAGAAAAGTTAAAGAGAAACAATATCTCCACCATACCAGGGTGAGATTCCTTTGTCCCCCCCCCGCACACAATTCCAGTGATAGACACCATCCTCAGCCACAAATTTTCTTCTTGGTATGTTGGTATAGGACTGAACATAAACTGTGTATCTACTGAAACTGCATGGATTACAACGTATTTGTCTATGCTCTTCAGGGGATGAAGGATGTCGGAGCTGGGGAGTCAATATTTGACCCCCACCCCGCCACCTTTCAGTATCAAAATGAAGCACTCCAAGGTCAAGGAAGCAAGCACAGTTTACTTGGAGAGTAATGTGCCTGATGATAGACCTTACTGGATCATTGTGATGTTTCCATTTCCCCATCTGCCATCCTCACTGCCTTGTAAGACTATGGAGTTGGAGCCAATTACTGTTGAATTATGAGCAGTTTTGTTCTGTGAAGTCATGCCCAGTAAGAACTGTGTGGCGATTCCATCAATAATCATTTCCGCTAGGCCATCCTTGTAGCCTCTGCAATTGGGACTGTTTACTTGTCTTATCAAGAAGGAAAGACTTGCATTCATATAGCTCCTTTCACAACCTCAGGACATCCCAAAGTGGTTTACAGCCAATGAAGTACTTTTGAAGTGTAGTCACTGTTGTAATGTAGGAAACACAACAGCCAATTTGCGCACAGCAAGATGCACAAACAGCAATCGGATAAATGACCAGGTAATCTGTTTTCAGTGATGATGTTCTAACACGTTGCACCACCCAGTCTCCAACGTAAAGCATTTCATTGTGCGCATTTGAACTGTTACAGTGTAAAGCATTTTGGGGAGAAATGGTTGGAACTGCACCAGATATCCTATTTGGACCAGATTCCAGAAATCTCCTCTACAGGCCCTCATTAGTTTGGATTAAAATTCCAGAATCTTGGGAAAGTGTCTTCCCAAACACCATGAGCTGGCTGACATAAAGTTGAACTGCCTAGCCACAGAAGCTTTATGTAAAATCTTTGTTAGATATCCAAACAGCTTAGAAATTACATAGAATTACATAGAATGTACAGCACAGAAACACCCATGATCTGCCACCTTTGGAATGAGTGCAGCATAGGTTTACCAGAATGATACCTGGACTCCAAGGGTTAAGTTACGAGGAGAGATTACGCAAACTAGGGTTGTATTCCCTGGAATTTAGAATGCTAAGGGGTGATTTGATCAAAGATTTCAAGGTATTAAAGGGAACTGGTCGGATAGAAAGAGAGGAACTATTTCTGCTGGTTGGAGAGTCCAGGGGTGAGAATTTGATGTCCTTACCGCCACCTGGTAGCACCAAGGATGCGTGAAAAAATGGTGGCTGCCGCTCTTGCGCCAGCTGGAGGTGGTCCCGGCGGTGGCTGCCATATTGGTTGCCCCCTTTGCGCTGCCGGTAACCGGCAGCAGCCTGAAAAAAAATGGTGGCGTGGTGATGTCACCTACGCGAACTTCAACCCTAGCGCTCAAGTCAGCGCTGGGTCCTAAGCTCGCCAGGTTAACCTGCCGTGCAAGCAGGCTGACAGATGCTAACAGCTGTTAAAGGGACACACACATCAATCAGGTAAGTTTGAATGGATGGGTTTGGACTGGATTTAAAACATTTTTTATTGAAGTGATGGCTTGCTGCAATAGATGTGAAAAGTTTTTTTTAACGTGTTTTGGGAGAGCTGCTGGATGCTTGCAAGGGCTCGGATGGTAAGTGAACGCCTTTGAGAAGACAGAACATGCTGCGAATACTCAGCAGGCCAGGCAACATCCGTGGAGTTCACGTCTCAGGTCGACATGCTGCATGACCAACTGAGTATTTGCAGCATTTACGCTGTCATTTCACATTTATGCTGTCATTTCACATTTATAGCGTCCGCTTGCAGAGGGAAGAGGAAGACGCAGAAGTGGAAGACACAGAAGAGGAGGAAGCTGAAGAGGAGCAATCAGATGGAAGGATGCATCCCAGACAGACCCTTTGTGGCCGGGATATCCGGGGTGGAATCATCTGCCTGCGGTCCCACTGGCTGGGCAGGATGCATTCCTTGGGTGTGTGAAATGAGGAAGGCACAAGGGTGGAGTTGTGCTGAGGGGAGGGCGGGAAGCCTAGAGGTGCATGCCAGAAGGAGGATAACGTAAGAGGATACCCACATCTTGTATTCTTTCAGCCCCGCCACTGGCCGAGGGCTCAGCCCAAGAATGGCCTGCACTGTCTCCTCCAAGGGGGTGAGGTGAGGCTAGGAATGGGAGATGTGCCTTGTGATTGAGCAGTGTGTGAGGCTAGTGGTGCAGTTGGTAGGAGACGGCTTTTGAAGATGCAATCACTGACCTTGACCAGTGGTCTGAGGTCATGAAGCTTATTTGGGCACTGGAGCCAGGTGGTGGGGGTGACACTGCTGGCAGTGACGGCCTTGGTAATGTAATCCCACATTGTTCTTTCTTGAGGGCCTCCTGGTCCCTGTGGGTCGAGGGCCAGTCTTGCAGTGTTGACCCCCTGCGCAAAGCTGAAGTGTTGCGTGCGAGACCCTGTGGTAGTGCTGAGGCAGTTGTCCCATTTGTTCAGTTTAGGACGGTAATTCAGCTTTAAGTGCTGAATATTGACATTTGGAACTTCTTTTAAATATTGATTATTTGTTAAAAGACAGAAAGGGCTGAAAAATGTATTGAATTAGTGCATTTTATTTTCCCTTGCTTCAATGTGCATGGCCCTTTAAATTTCAGAGAGCCTCACTGCCCACAATGCACTGCAAGTTTCACAGCCTCGCACACAGACGCTCGGGGAAACAGCAACGCCGCACCAGCACAGCAAATTGGTCCCGGATCCCTCGTGCAACCCCACCAGGATGGCGTTAGCGCTGTGCCACCTACCACCATGCTTCCCGCACCAATTTTCCTCATTTAGCGCGGCGGCCATTTTGGGCGGCCGTTAACAGCAGTTGGCGAGGACACCGACTGCTTTCCGGGCGAGAACGAGTATCTCCCCCTAGGACTAGGATAGTCTAAAAATTAGAGCCCGGCCTTTCAGGAGTGAAATTAGGAAACATTTCTTCGCGCAAAGGGTAGAGGAAGTTTGGAACTCTCTTCCGCTAACGGCAATTGATGCTGGGTCAATTGCTAATTTTAAATCTGAGATTGATAGATTTCTGTTAACCAAAGGTATTAAGGGATATGGGGCAAAGGCGGGTATATGGAGTTAGGTCGCAGATCAGCCATGATCTCATTGAATGGCGGAAAAGGCTCGAGGGGTTAAATGGCCTCCTCCTGTTCCTATGTTCCTATGTAACTGGTCTGTGCCACTGTTTATGGCTCCACATGAGGCCCCTCCCACCCTACTTCATCTACCCTATCACTATATCTTTCTATTCCTTTCTCCCTCATGTGTTTACCTAACTTCCCCTTAAATGCATCTCTGCTACTTGCCTCAGCCACTCCCTGTGGTAGCGAGTTCCACATTCTCACCACTCTCTGGTTAAAGAAGTTTCTCCTGAATTCCCTATTGGATTTATTAGTGACTGTCTTATATTTACGGCCCCTAGTCCTGGTCTCCCCCACAAGTGGAAACATCTCTACGTCTACCCTATCAAACCCTTTCACAATCTTAAAGGCCTCTATCAGGTTATCCTTCTCCTTTCTAGAGAAAAGAGCCCCAGCCCCAGCAAATTCTCAGCTGATGGTCTTTGAAATGTGCAATGCTGAATATATTAATCAGCACATCATTATCCAGTGTGACAGACGCTGCCTTATTGGTGCCACTTGGTCATGGACTTTTCAACTCTTTATTCCTTGGAGCTCTAATCGCCTCATTGCCTGGACGTGTAAATGCTGCAAAACAATTAAAAGTCTGCAATTCCCTTCCTGGAGACCTGCCAACAGTGAGCTTAAGCAAAGCCCCTTTGACTGGGGCCAAACATGTCAAAAATCCTTCAGCGGGACTTAACATGGAGGCAGCTAGACTCGTACGAGGATAAATCTGCGTCCTCACCGCGAAGGGTCCCCTGGTTCATCTTGGTCACTCCTGGTGCAACTCCCCGCCTTTGATCCCCAGTCTTTCCTCTCTCTTGAGTATTGGCATCAGTTTTCTTTTGCTAATGAGACTGCTGCTTTGTTTCTGGAATAATCCGTCATGTGCAGCTCCGGGCATGAAGGATGTGACTGGCACGGCTCCACTTTCTGTGGGTGTGAACCTGCTGGGTCTGGTACTGTCTCGGATAATCATAATCATAACCATAATCAACTTTATTGTCATTGTTAGTGCACAAGTGCAGTACAACGAAATGTAGGCTTGCGGCTCCCGAGAGTGTACATTTAGATTAAGACATTTAAACATTCAACATACATTTGGCTTGTAGTATATTAACATAAACATAACCATAATAAAGTGCATTGGCAGATGTGCAGGCTTTAGAGTTTATTTGTGGAGTTCAGTAGGATGACAGCCCTGGGAAAGAAGCTGTTCCTAAATCTGGTCATACGGGTGCGAATGCATCTGTAGTGTCTCCCAGATGGCAGGAGGGCAAACAGACTGTGGCTGGGGTGGGTAGGGTCTTTGATGATGGTCCGTGACTTCCGTAAACAGCGTTTCTGGTATATCTGCTCTATGGTCGGAGTGCAATATAAATACTACAGGAAACTCTCGTTTAAACGGCACCTAAAAATCCGGAATTCTCTATTAACTGGCAAAATTCTCACTCTGAAAACAACACCTCAATAACCGGCAATGTTGCCGAGTCCGAGTTTCCCACGGTGGCCGAGTTAGTCAGTGGGGGTAGTTCTCCAAACTGCCACTACTCGGCTTCTTGGCGCTGTCGGAAGTCGGAACACCTCAATACCCCTGTAATAGGAGTCTGACTCTCCCGCGCTGCCGGTAGTCTCTTCTGATCCGCCATTTTACAGGGGTACTGTGTGTCTCCCACGCTGCTGGTAGTCATTGCATTGCATTACCCTCAACTGGCAGTACTGTACTTAATCAAGCATCTTCCACCATCCATTTAACACAACATTCTGTAGGTGAGCACCCAATTACTGTATACAGTACTGCACATTTCTTGATTTTTTTATTTCTCTTTGTTAAAAATAGCCTCGGTAGATAACCCTCTCCGTCATCCGGAATTTTTGATCAACCGGCAACACGCCGGTCCCGTCGGTGCCGGATACCAAAGAGTTTCCTGTACTCTCTTTGCATTTTGTAGCAGATCACTCATTCCTTGTGATTTATGTCTGCCGTATATTTTACAATCTTTAAAGAAAAAGTTGGGAGGCCTAAATATATTGGAAAGAACGAGCGGTTGAGAATCCTTATTCATCCATCTCTCCTGAGGGCACCGGCTTTTGTTGGATTAGGGCTCCATAGATGTAGATAATCCTTAAGTACTCTTGTGAGCCTGGATTGTGTGTCAGTCAGCTATTGATTTATGAGAATCTGGAGAAGCTGGGGTTGTCCTCCTTAGAGCAGAGAAGATTAAGAGGAGATTTGACAGAGGTGTTCAAAATCATGAAGGGTTTTGATGGAGTAAATAAGGAGAAACTGTTTCCAGTGGCAGAAGTGTCGGTAACCAAAGGACACAGATTTAAGGTGATTGGCAAAAGAACCAGAGGCAACTTGAGGAAACATTTTTTTAAGCGGTGAGTTGTAGTGATCGGGAATGCGCTGCCTGAAAGGGCGGTGGAAGCAGATTCAATAGTAACTTTCAAAAGGAATTGGAAAAATACTTGAAGGGGAAATAAATTTACAGGGTTATGGAGAAATGGCAGGGGGGAATGGGACTAATCGGATAGCTCTACCAAAGTGCCGGCACAGGCACGGTGGGTCAACTGGTTTCCTTCTGGGCTGTATCATTCTATGATTCTATGAAGAGCATCGCAATCAAATAAAATCTTGTCCTCTCTTTGCCTCTCAGTTAAACACGTACGTTGGTTGATTATTCTCCTCCCTGTCCCAGGGGCGCCGAGGGGAATTGTATTGCCCCAGTTACTGCCTCAGTTTAGATCAGCTAATTTACGCCAAGCTAGAACTCAAAGCTTCTACTCTGTATGGCTTATTGCTCATTAGACTGTGCCTTAGCCCACTGGCCCTTCAAAGGAGCTGGGAATCCACTATTCCAGAGATTGCCAAGCTTTTCTTTGCTGAGTCCCCACCCCCCCGCCCCTCTGGAGATTTAGATCCCATGTGTGCCCCTTCTTTCTAAGGAATTGGTATTTTTGCAGAATTGGTGTTAGTGTAGACAATGCTGGTGAACCCAGAATACTTAAGCAGTTCTGTCACTTTAGCAGTTTCTAATTCTGCTCCCTTACACTTTGGGGTTTTACTATGAAGTCAAATCGTATCGTTAGAACTCACTGTTTGGGAAATTCCTGGGTCTGGTCCCACTCCGCCGGCGTTACTTCACCGAAAGTCCAGCGGAAACCCCGGTTACACCCGCTTTACTCCGCACTTGCGGCCTAGTAACGCTGGCTCGAGGAATTCCCCTGCCACTATCTCTGCCATTTTCCTCATGCCCCCCCCCCAATAATCTCATTGCGCACCGCCACCACCCCCCCCCCCCCCAAAGTTTGGGGACCTCTGTTCTATTCTTATTCCTTCTCTGAAGGAGGTTGCCAAATTGGTGCAAATTAGTATTGAATCTGAGGCCTTGTCCTACAGGAGTTGAAAAAAGACTTGCATTTATATAGCGCCTTTCATGACCACTGGATGTCCCAAAGCGCTTTACAGCCAAGGAAGTACTTCTGAAGTGTAGTCACTGTTGCACTGTAGGAAACTGCAACCATGAGAGGACAAGATGGCCCACATTCACTCTGTCTGAGTTGGACTCTAACGGGAATCCTAATATCTTGTTTATGCTGATTTACGATATCCTTAATCTGGGCACAATATTCGCGTTTGTGCTGGAGGCATGTGTTGAGCTTGAGGTACCGGCAGTCACACTGCGAGTATTCACACATCAGGGTTCATTTGGGGCTGAACCGGGTCATCAGTTTGCAGCCCATTGCCTCAGAATAAATATCTGGTGGTGTAATGAAATTATCGACACTTTCAGTTTACGCTACTCAAGGAGTCTCACGCCAATCTCCACATGGATTTATATGCAAGGTGTAAAAGATGTGAACAATCCTTCAACACCCCCCGTCACCAAACCAGCAAATGCACTATTATGTTTTTAAATAGAAGACATTTACTTTTTTGTCAAAATCAATCCTTTTATATCTTTCAAAAACATTGAACTGGAAGCAGAGATCGACTTACTGAAATGTAAGTAAGTCTTTTTTCCTAATTAGATACCAATTAAGTATGACCGCAATCGACCTGGCTCTTAAAAAAAAAAGACCATGAAATCGGGGCTCATTGAGCTAATCCTGATGAAAGTCAGCCAGAATAGTTGACTGGTGGGTCTGTGCAGTGCACTCCGAGCCACACATCTAATCATGTCACAGGCCACTGAGTCTCCCAGCGTTTAAAGGACTACTTTTATTTGTTGACAAAACATAAGCCTGTTTCTATCAAGAGAAAGAGAAAAAACACACACACACAGGAAGATCGAAAGAGAAGGGATGCAAAAGAACGAGGGAGCAATCAGGCACCAAGGCCGGAATCTTTGCCTTGGAGTCGGGTTTTGCACGTGTGGGTTGTATAGCGGGTCAGGAATGCGATGTTGTGAGCAGTGCGTTGTTCAGTGCGACTTTTACTTCAATTAAACCAGTCATGCCCGCTTCCCGGCCCAATAAAATGGAGCGGGTCTGATGACGTCCTCGACGACTCGTTTCCGGCGCCGATATTTAAAGCAGCCCTGCGCACATCTCATTTGAAGGTTGTTGAAGGAGTGTGCGCGGTCATTTCCAGAGGTCTGACTGCTGTCACAAAGCTGATCAAAGTGCCGCTCGTGGATACACAAATGCAGAGGGCCGCACCAAGGTTTAGCGATGCATCCCTTGATGTTCTGGCGCAGGCAGTGAGAGCCCGCGGGGGGTCCTCTTCCCTGCTGATAGGCGCAAAAGACCACCCAAAGACACTAAAAAGGGCCTGGCTGGAGATGGCAGAGGAGGTCAGCAGCATAGAAACATAGAAGATAGGAGCAGGAGTAGGCCATTCGGCCCCTCGGCCCTGCTCCGCCATTCAATGCGATCATGGCTGATCATCCAAATTCAGTGCCCTGTCCCTGCTTTCTCCCCATATCCCTTGATCCCTTTAGCCTTAAGAAATATATCCAACTCCTTCTTGAATATATTTAAGGAATTGGCCTCTACTGCCTTTTGTGGTAGAGAATTCCACAGTTTCAACACTCTCTGGGTGAAGAAATTCCTCCTCATCTCTGTCCTAAATGGCTTACCCCTTATCCTTAGACTGTGACCCCTGGTTCTGGACTCCCCGACCATCGGGAACATCCTTCCTGCATCTAGTCTGTCCAGTCCTGTCAGAATTTTATAAGTTTCAATGTGGAGTTTGCACATTCTCCCCGTGTTTGCGTGGGTTTCCTCCGGGTGCTCCGGTTTCCTCCCACAGCCCAAAGATGTGCGGGTTAGGTTGATTGGCTATGATAAATTGACCCTTAGTGTTAGGGGGATTAAATACGTGGGGTTACGGGGATAGGGTGGGATATGTGTTGGTGCAGGGGTTACGGGGATCGGGTGGGATATGTGTCGGTGCAGGCTCGATGGGCCGAAATGGCCTCTATCTGCACTGTGGAGTTTCTGTGATTTCTGTTCTGAGACCCCCTCTCATTCTTCTAACTCCAGCGAGTATAAGCCCAATCGACCCAATCTCTCCTCATACGTCATTCCTGCCATCCCAGGTATCAGCCTGGTGAATCTTCGCTGAACTCCTTCCATGGCAAGAACATCCTTCCTCAGATAAGGCGACCAGAACTGCACACAATACTCAAGATGTGGTCTCACCAAGGCCCTGTACAACTGCAGCAAGACATCCTTGTTCCTACACTCAAACCCTCTCGCTACGAAGGCCAACATACCATTTGCCTTCTTAACCGCCTGCTGGATGTGGTCAGGAGGACCTGGATCCAGTGCCAGAAAAGATTCAATGACCTCATGAGGTCAGGAAAGCCTCGGGGGTCAATCGAGAAAGAGGGTGACCCTGGAGGGGCAGCAACAATTGTGCGAGGCTCTGGCAGCTTTTACAGCTGCGATGTCTGCAAATGTGCAGAGAATGGAGGAGTCCATCTCCAACATGAGCATCACCAGGTCACAGGCAATGGTGACGATGTGCTGTTCCATGGAAAGGATGGCCACCTGCATGGAGCGGCTAATGCACCACTCACATGAGCACAAGCTTGCTGTGAACAACGGATGGCAGAGGCTCATAGACCTCCTCTCTAGGAGGGATCTAAACGTAGACTTAGGCTTTCATCGCCCCACTGCGGTGCAGCAAGGTGCTCTTCCCTTGCGAGCAGGGAAGTGCGGGTGGCCCAGGAGAGGGATGAAGCTGAGAGGGAACGTGGAAGTGGGGGCTCTTCTCAAAGCGCTCCCACTTCTCTCCCATTGCCTCCCCCTCAGGCAGGGCCCCACATGCTTCACCGCATCGCGATGGCTGAGTCTGTCTTCGGCGGGACCATCACAGGCTCCAAAACCCAGGGTACGTCCACTAAAAGCGTCTATGCAGTCGCAGCAGGGAAGTGAGCAGCCTACCTCTACCTCTGCTGAAGGCACAGGGGTTGCACCTCGTAGAAGCACTCGGAAACAAAAAATGACACGATAGTAGATGCACAAGGGCATGCGCATGGGTGTATGAAAAAATGTTCCGTTATTTTTATGACACAGATAAATGTATTTCTTTGCACCACTTTTCATTCTTGTCTATTTTTGCTTGCTACCTGGGAAGTGGCTTTGTCACTTGGAGTGAATGGTGAGACATTACTTAACCTCGAGCAATGGGGGCTTGGGTGACAGGAATGGCTTGGACATTGTAGGGATGCTTTATGGTGTTGTTGGGTGGGGGGGGCTGTTGGTGGTGGAGAAACTTAGTACAGCACGTGGTAGCCATATGGGTGCATTGGAGCAAGTTAAGTAACTCTGGCCATGATGAGGGCATTCCTGGCCTCCCGGGCAGCAATGTGCGGGGCTGCTGGTGCCATCTCCACCTCCAGTTCCTCCTCCTCCTCCTCATCTTCCACCTGCTCCTCCTCCTCCCCCTCTGAAGAGGGTGTGCGCTCTGCGCCTTGCTCCCCCTGCAGTTCCAATCCTCGTTGCTTTGCTATGTTGTTCAGCGCGCAGCAAACAACAATGATTCTGGAGACCCTGGCTGGTGCATACTGAAGGGCTCCTCCGAATTTAACAAGGCATCTGAAGCGCATCTTCTGCATGCTGATTGCTTGCTCTATGACGCATCTGGTGGACATGTGGATCTCATTAAAGCACTCCTTGGCCTCAGTACTTGGCCTCCTCAACAGTGTCATGAGCCATGTCTTTAGTGATTAGCACTTGTCTCCAAGCAGCCTGCCGGTAAGTCTGTCTGGAGGTGCGAAGAACTGAGGCGGACTGGCGCAGCACGAAAGAATCATGACAGCTGCCAGGGAATCTGGCACACACATGCATGATGATCTTCCTATGGTTGCAGGCCAGCTGCACATTGAGCAGTGGAAGCCCTTGCATTTCACAAACACTCCTGGGTGATGTGGGGGTGCCGCGATGGCCACATGTGTGCAGTCGATGATGCCCTGCACCTGTGGGAAGCCAGCCAGAGCGGCAAAGCCGAACACCTGCTCAGTAACACTGGCTTCATCAGTGGCAAAGTTCACATAATTGGCTGACTTGTCAAACATGGCATTGGTCACCTGGGTGATGCATCTGTGGGCGGCCGACTGCGAGATCCTGCAAATGTCTGTTGCAGATCCCGGGAAGGAGCCTGAGGCGAAGAAGTTGAGGGCAGTGGTCACTTTGACAGCCATTGGTAAGGCGTGTCCTTACACTGGCAAGGTCTTGTTCCAGCAAGCTACAAATGTTTGCGATGACCTGGCGCGATAGCCTGAGCCTCCTGAAGTACTGCTGCTCAGCCATGTCCAGGAAGCTCATCCTCTGCCTGTATACCCTGTGTTGGGGGTATTGCCTCCGGCGCGGTGCAGCCCTGTGCTGACCCCCTCTCTGCTGTGCAGCATCAGGTCGTTGAGGAGAAGGCTGCTGTTGTGGTTGCGGCTGCTGCTGGTGTTATGGCTGCTGCTGCTGGTGTGGCTGGTGTTGTTGGTGCTGGGGCTCATCTTGGTCCAATTCTGAGGTCCAGGGTGAGAGAGCATTAGCGGCACCCATGCTGATCTAATAGATGGCAGGTAAAGTGATCAGAGGCCCAATCCCTCAATGATGTGAGAGTGACTGGCAATGTGGTGAGAGTGGCTTCCGAGGTTGCAGAAATGATCTACAAACTGCTGACAGCGAAATCTCTGCATGAAATGGTATCAGCAAGAGCCTTTCCCTTAGTCAAGTAATCAGGTGCAATCTGGGAATGTTTACGTGCTTTTCACAGCTCTCAATTAATGGACTCGCACAATGGCCACTGAGCTTCCGCCTCCCCTTCACAGGCGAGGTTCCCGAGGTGCGTGAATCCCGTGCCCCTGAAATTAAAGCCTGTTAGATCCGTGGTTCAGTGGATAAATAATTACACGGATGCTGTACATAAACAAATAACAGGTCTTTACTGGAGGAGGGTAATCTCTAGACTGGGGTACAGAGGCATGCGCACAGCTTATATACCGGTGTGGTTACTGCCGGTACTACAGTATACAGGAGCTGTAAAAAGTAGTTCTGACTTAAAGCACATACACTACAATTCCTCCCTTTTTAGATTAATAATACCCCCTTAATATTCAAATAACAATTACATTTTTACATGTACATTCAATAACAAAAGTCCATTTATAGATTCAGTCTTTGGGGCGGCTTCCTGACCCTTTCGGGATAGCGCCTTTCCTGAGGTTCTTGTTCTTGGTGCAGAGGCGATTCTGACCCCCTTTCATCGGGTAGTTCATCGGGTTCCACTGCTACTGGGTCTGAAGTAGATGCTACCGGTATGTCGGGTTCATCCCCAGGTACGCGAGACATGGGGTTGACGCATTCCTGTGATGCTAAGATCTGATCGACGTGGCGTCTCACAATGTTCTCCCCGACATCTACTGTGTACATTAATGGCCCCTGCCTTGTACATATCGTTCCGGGTTGCCACTTCTCTGTTCGATAGTCCTGGGCCAAGACTGGTTGCCCTACATTGAAGCTACTTGTCGGCTTCTCGTTGATGTGCTGGAATTGTTTGTCCTCAACATTTCTTCGCACATTTGGTCTGAGCAAGTCCAGACGAGATCTCAATCTTCGGTTAAAGAACATAATGGCCGGTGTCTGGTTGGTAACTGCATGTGTCGCGTTTCAGTAGGCTAATAAGAAATTGTCCATTTTATGCTGTAGTGGAATTTCCTCGTCGCACATGGCCTTTATCGCCTTCTTAAAGGTTTGTACGAACCTCTCAGCCAATCCATTGGTGGCTGGATGATACGGGGCGGATGTGTAATGCCTTACCCCATTCCATTTCATGAATTTTTGGAACTCGTCGGACACAGACTGTGGTCCATTATCAGAGCAGATCTGCTCTGGCAAACCGTTTCTGGCAAATATGGTCCGTAGGACTGCAATCGTTTTCTCTGTAGTGGTTGAAGACATCTTTATCACCTCAGGCCACTTTGAATGAGCATCCACTGCTATTAAGAACATTGAGTCCATGAATGGACCAGCGAAATCAATGTGCACCCGTTGCCATGGAGAGGAGGGCCACTCCCATGGGTGTAGAGGGGCATGTGGTGGTGCATTTTGGACCTTCTGGCATCCTAAGCAGCTCTTAGTTAGGTCTTCGATTTGCTGATCGATTCCCGGCCACCACACATAAGCCCTAGCAAGGCTTTTCATTTTCACTCCCCCCAGATGACCTTCATGTAGTTCATTTAGCACTCTCTCCCTTAACTTGGGTGGAATCACCACTCTGGATCCACACATCACTGTCCCCTGGCATACTGACAGCTGTTCTCTTCTGGATGAGAATGCTGGCAACAGTGAGTCGCCATGTGTTGGCCATCCCCTCACCGTCAATTCATATACCTGTGACAGCGTCAGATCATTGCGGGTCTCCTTCTCTATATCCACGTTTGTTACTGGCAATCGTTCAATTATCGACGAATAAAATATCTCGATAGGGTCCACTGCTGGTGCTTCCTCCACAGTAGGCAGTGGCAGATGCGATAGCCCATCAGCGTTCCCATGCTGTTTCGTGCCTTTATATTCTATTTCATATTGATTCGCCCCTAGAAACAGGGACCATCTTTGTAACCACTGTGCAGTCATTACTGGCACGCCCTTCTTAGGATTAAAGATGGAGACAAGTGATTGGTGGTCAGGCAGCAAGGTGAACTTCTGTCCATGCAGATAGTGGTTGAATATTTTTACTCCCCATACTAGGCTGAGGGCCTCCCTGTCAATCTGGGCGTAGTTGCGCTCGGCTGAGGTTAGTGACCGAGACGCAAAGGCTACTGGCCTCTCCAACCCGTCTGGGAATTTGTGCGACAGCACCGCTCCAATCCCATAGGGTGATGCATCACATGCCAAACGAATTGGTAGTGCTGGGTTGAAATGGGCCAACACCTCTTTTGATGTGATCAATTCTTTACACTTCTGGAAAGCTCGTCTCCGTTCTTCATCCCACTTCCATGGTACCCCTGTTTGCAGTAGGGTGTTCAGCGGGTGTAATACCGTAGACAAATTTAGTAAGAACTTGTGGTAGTAGTTTACCAGCCCGAGGAACGACCTCAGTTGTGACACATTTTCCGGTGCTGGAGCCTTGACTACTGCCTCAATCTTGTCAGGGGACTTATGTAACCCCTCTTCATCGATGACGTGGCCACAATATGAGATCTGTTTCTGGAAAAACTCGCACTTGTGGCGATTAGCTCGTAGCCCATACTCCTTTAACCTGGTGAGCACCTCCTCCAAGTTGGCGAGGTGATCACCGTCATTTTCGCCCGTGACCAAGATGTCGTCCAAATAACACTGGGTCCCTGGAATCCCTTGCAGAACCTGATCCATCACCCTTTGCCAGATAGCCGGAGCCGCGGCTACTCCAAACACCAGCCGGTTGTATTGATAGAGACCTTTATGAGTGTTGATCGTAAGGTAATGTTTCGAAGCTTCTTCTACCTCCATTTGCAAGTACGTCTGGGCTAGATCAATTTTGGTGAAGCGTTTACCAGCAGATAGCGAGGCGAAAATATCCTCAATTCGTGGAAGCGGATATTGCACTGTGTGAAGGACTGGGTTCACTGTCACCTTAAAATCCCCACAGATGCGGACCTTCTTTGGTTCCCCAGGCGTATTACTCAACGACCTCTTCATTACAGGAATGATGGGTGTAGCCCACTCGCTCCAGTCCACTTTGGACAGTATTCCTGAACATTCCAACCCTTCCAGCTCTGCTTCAACCGCTGGTCTGATCGCATAAGGCACTGGTCTGGCCTTCAGAAACTTTGGGCTTGCATTATCCTCTATTTTAATTGTTGCTGTTATTCCTTTTAGTGTTCCTAGTCCCTCCTGGAACACTTCTTTTGTGTCAGTTAGCATTTTTGACAGTCGTGCAGGTGTGACGTCGTCATCCTTTTTGGCCTCAACCTTCAGTGCCTGTATGGAATGCCAATCTAAATGTATCTTCCGGATCCATTCACGTCCTAGCAGTGGTGGTCCTCCATTTGGCAATACATATATATCCATTTTAGGTATTTCCTGACCTTTATATGTCACTTTCACCCTTATTTTTCCTTTGGGGTAGACTTTTTGCCCCGTATACGTCTTCAAGACAATCTCTGTAGCTTTCAAGGGTATGTGTGAAAATAGCCGCTTGTAGTCTCTTTGATTTATGACTGTTAGAGCTGACCCTGTGTCCAATTCCATTTCCACTTGGACTCCATCTATCTTGAGTGTAACCCAGATAGTCTGGTGATCCTCCATTTCGGTTACATTATGTAGTTTCAGACAACCCAGCTCCTTGCTTCCGGAGTCTGTGTCACTTTTCTGTTCGTCTGAACCACTGTCCATTACCTGGTGTACCTTTTTGTACTTCTCCTGTAGAGATTTCTTACTGTTGGTTTTCTTCCCAGACCTGCAGACTCTTGCTATGTGTCCTGCTTTCCCACACTGTCTGCACACTTGGTCCTTGAACCAACAATCTTTCTGGTCATGTGTTGTTCTGCCGCAGCGATAGCATTTCCCTGTTCCATAGGTCATTTCGTTGGTGCCATATTCTTGCGGTCTCTGTTGTATCTCTGCAGCGCCCCTTGCGGCTGCTTCGTGTGATACTGCCATACTGAAAGCTTTGTCCAGCGTAAGGTCCTTTTCTGATAGAAGCCGTTTCTGGGTTCCTTCACTTTGTAGCCCACACACAAACTTGTCCCTTAACGTGTCTGCTAGTCCCGCTCCAAACTGGCAGTATTTCGATAGCTTGCGCAGTTCCGTTAGCTACTCAGTATTGCTTTCGTCTTTGTGTTGGTTCCTTTTATGGAACTTAAATCATTCTGCTATCAGCAGCGGTGTGGGGTTTAAGTGGTCCTGTAGGATTTCTACTATGCTTTCAAAATTCTTGTTTACCGGCTTCTCTGGGGTTATTAGATTTCGCAGTAACCCATAAGTTTTTGCACCCATGGAATTTAACAGAACCAGTGCTTTATTAGCATCTGGCACTTCATTCGCCCTGCAGTACACCTCAATACGTTCCACATATGTCGCCCAATCTTCGACTTCATTGTCGAACGTAGAGATACTGCCACTCTTCGGCATCCTTGGTTATGCATTAACTATCACCAATGGCGCCTCCCGCGCTTCCCCTTCTTCTCCGCTGGCACAAAATGGCATCTCCCGCGCTTTCCTTCCTTCCCGCGCTCGCCCGTCTTCTCCGCTGCGGCTTTGCAAAATGGCGTCTCCCGCGCTCTTCCTTCTTCTCCGCGGCTCAATGGCGCCTCCCGCGCTCTCCCTGCTTCTCCGCGGCTCAATGGCGTTTCCCCTTGCTTTGCCCCGCGGACCCTGATCAGCCCGTGATCTCTGGCTGTGCTCTGCGCGTTCTTCCCTTGATATTTGTCGACGCCACTCAGTCTAGAACCCGGCTGTTTCTTACCCTCTCTCTCTCCGGTTTGCAGTATTTTTCCTCGACGCTGCTCGGTGATCAACCCCCGGCTGCGCCCTGCTCTCTTCACCCTCTTCTTACCCCGTCGATGCTGCTCGGCTCTCTCTCTCTGCCGTCGGTCGCCTCCAGCCGCCGCTGCTCAGGAAGGGTCTGCTCTCGACCTGTCGTCGGTCTCTTACTGCTCGTTGTGGCTGGGGACCCAAACCCGGCTCTCCACAGCCTCCCCAGTGAAGTTGGATCTCTGCCTGACTGCTGGGCGGTTGCTCGCGGTCGACACCCGTGTTCCTGGACTCGACTATTTTTTGTTTTTTTTGTTTTATGTTGCAGGTAGATTCGCATCGACACTCCTCGCCACTGTTAGATCCGTGGTTCAGTGGATAAATAATTGCACGGATGCTGTACATAAACAAATAACAGGTCTTTACTGGAGGAGGGTAATCTCTAGACTGGGGTACAGAGGCATGCGCACAGCTTATATACCGGTGTGGTTACTGCCGGTGCTACAGTATACAGGAGCTGTAAAAAGTAGTTCTGACTTAAAGCACATGCACTACAAAGCCAATAGCTGCTGTTAAAACCTTCTGAAGGGTCTCTCAACAAGCATTTATTTACCTCAATGAGGTGACCTGCCTCTCCCGATCCAAGTTAAACACGGAAGTCGGAGGGATGACGGCGGTTTCCCAATGCACTGGCAATTCCGGCGATTTTTTTTTACTGCCGACCTGCCACCAAAGCTGCACGCTAGGCAACGGGAAAATTCCGGTCTTAGTGTGAGGAACATGGTGAAAGAGAGAGAGAGAGAGACATTGAGGGAAACAGACAGAGAGCCAGAGAGAGAGAGAGAGAGAGAGAGTGCTGAAGTGGGGGATTGCCAGTCCAAGCAGTGATGGTATTGATGTTAACATTTACAACATAAAGACATAGCATTGCGTTGAGAGGCAGAATATTTTACCATCAATTAAAATCAGCAAGAAAAAAAGGAAAAATAATCAGAAAAGGAACAGTAAATCATTTGAGTGCAAACAATCACTGGTATTATTATAATTTTTATGCGGCTGACTTCCAGAGAGTTGTTTTTTTTTGCCAGAAGCAGCGAAATACAACTTGAAGGAATTGTGATCTAAGAGTCTGTGTGAGCGACCTCAGTGTGTGTGAGTGATCTCAGTGTGTGTGAGTGATCTCAGTGTGTGTGAGTGATCTCAGTGTGTGAGTGATCTCAGTGTGTGTGAGTGATCTCAGTGTGTGTGAGTGATCTCAGTGTGTGAGTGATCTCAGTGTGTGTGTGAGTGATCTCAGTGTGTGTGAGTGATCTCAGTGTGTGAGTGATCTCAGTGTGTGAGTGATCTCAGTGTGTGAGTGATCTCAGTTTGTGTGAGTGATCTCAGTGTGTGAGTGATCTCAGTGTGTGAGTGATCTCAGTGTGTGAGTGATCTCAGTGTGTGAGTGATCTCAGTGTGTGAGTGATCTCAGTGCGTGAGTGATCTCAGTGTGTGTGAGTGGTCTCAGTGTGTGAGTGATCTCAGTGCGTGAGTGATCTCAGTGTGTGTGAGTGGTCTCAGTGTGTGAGTGATCTCAGTGTGTGAGTGATCTCAGTGTGTGAGTGATCTCAGTGTGTGTGAGTGATCTCAGTGTGTGAGTGATCTCAGTGTGTGAGTGATCTCAGTGTGTGTGAGTGATCTCAGTGTGTGAGTGATCTCAGTGTGTGTGAGTGATCTCAGTGAGTGTGAGTGATCTCAGTGTGTGAGTGATCTCAGTGTGTGTGAGTGATCTCAGTGAGTGTGAGTGATCTCAGTGTGTGAGTGATCTCAGTGTGTGAGTGATCTGTGTGTGAGTGATCTCAGTGTGTGTGAGTGATCTCAGTGTGTGAGTGATCTCAGTGTGTGAGTGATCTCAGTGTGTGTGAGTGATCTCAGTGTGTGAGTGATCTCAGTCTGTGTGAGTGATCTCAGTGTGTGAGTGATCTCAGTGTGTGAGTGATCTCAGTGTGTGTGAGTGAACTCAGTGTGTGAGTGATCTCAGTGTGTGTGAGTGATCTCAGTGTGTGTGAGTGATCGCAGTGAGTGAGTGATCTCAGTGTGTGAGTGATCTCAGTGTGTGTGAGTGATCTCAGTGTGTGTGAGTGATCTCAGTGTGTGAGTGATCTCAGTGTGTGTGAGTGATCTCAGTGTGTGAGTGATCTCAGTGTGTGAGTGATCTCAGTGTGTGAGTGATCTCAGTGTGTGTGAGTGACCTCAGTGTGTGAGTGATCTCAGTGTGTGTGAGTGATCTCAGTGTGTGTGAGTGATCTCAGTGTGTGAGTGATCTCAGTGTGTGAGTGATCTCAGTGTGTGTGCGTGATCTCAGTGTGTGAGTGATCTCAGTGTGTGTGAGTGATCTCAGTGTGTGTGAGTGATCGCAGTGAGTGAGTGATCTCAGTGTGTGAGTGATCTCAGTGTGTGTGAGTGATCTCAGTGTGTGTGAGTGATCTCAGTGTGTGAGTGATCTCAGTGTGTGTGAGTGATCTCAGTGTGTGAGTGATCTCAGTGTGTGAGTGATCTCAGTGTGTGTGAGTGACCTCAGTGTGTGAGTGATCTCAGTGTGTGTGAGTGATCTCAGTGTGTGTGAGTGATCTCAGTGTGTGAGTGATCTCAGTGTGTGAGTGATCTCAGTGTGTGTGCGTGATCTCAGTGTGTGAGTGATCTCAGTGTGTGAGTGATCTCAGTGTGTGAGTGATTTCAGTGTGTGAGTGATCTCAGTGTGTGTGAGTGATCTCAGTGTGTGTGAGTGATCTCAGTGTGTGAGTGATCTCAGTGTGTGAGTGATCTCAGTGTGTGTGAGTGATCTCAGTGTGTGAGTGATCTCAGTGTGTGAGAGTGATCTCAGTGTGTGTGAGTGATCTCAGTGTGTGAGTGATCTCAGTGTGTGAGTGATCTCAGTGTGTGAGTGATCTCAGTGTGTGTGAGTGGTCTCAGTGTGTGTGAGTGATCTCAGTGTGTGTGAGTGATCTCAGTGTGTGAGTGATCTCAGTGTGTGTGAGTGATCTCAGTGTGTGAGTGATCTCAGTGTGTGTGAGTGATCTCAGTGTGTGTGAGTGATCTCAGTGAGTGAGTGATCTCAGTGTGTGAGTGATCTCAGTGTGTGTGAGTGATCTCAGTGTGTGAGTAATCTCAGTGTGTGTGAGTGATCTCAGTGTGTGTGAGTGATCTCAGTGAGTGAGTGATCTCAGTGTGTGAGTGATCTCAGTGTGTGTGAGGGATCTCAGTGTGTGAGTGATCTCAGTGTGTGAGTGATCTCAGTGTGTGTGAGTGATCTCAGTGTGTGAGTGATCTCAGTGTGTGAGTGATCTCAGTGTGTGTGGGTGATCTCAGTGTGTGAGTGATCTCAGTGTGTGTGAGTGATCACAGTGTGTGAGTGAGCTCAGTGTGTGAGTGATCTCAGTGTGTGTGAGTGATCTCAGTGTGTGAGTGATCTCAGTGTGTGTGAGTGATCTCAGTGTGTGTGAGTGATCTCAGTGTGTGATTGATCTCAGAGTGTGTGAGTGATCTCAGTGTGTGTGAGTGATCTCAGTGTGTGAGTGATCTCAGTGTGTGTGAGTGATCACAGTGTGTGTTAGTGATCTCAGTGTGTGAGTGAACTCAGTGTGTGAGTGCTCTCAGTGTGTGTTAGAATAAAATTTTGCTGGACAAGATTGCTGGACAAGATTTTGCTGGAAAAGACACAAACAACAAATTCGCTGACTGGGACTAATTGAATCACTGCACAGTGAGACATGCCACGCTTATGCATGGCTGGAACAAAGTTCATCTCGTGTCCTGACTGGGACTAATTGAATCACTGAGGACTAACAAGGTTCACTGGTATCCTATCATCGAACTAATCACTTGTATCCTATTATCGAACTAATCACATTCCGCCGGGGAACAAGGCGGAACGAAGACCTGAAGAGGCAGAATTGGCAACACAAGTGTGCAAACTCCTGACTGGAGGAAAATAACGATATGCGCTAATAAACTAATTGATTAGATGAATGTAAATGATCTAAAACCAACTTCTTATAATTGTATATAAGCTCGAGACATACTACAATCAGGCAGAAGGTGCTCTCGCAGACCGAGTGGTTGTAGACGCTCCTCCCAGAGCTCTGTCATTTAATAAAGTTGCCTCTCTTACTCAAAGTCTAGTTTCCGAGGAATCATTTATCCTACAACAGTGTGTGTGAGTGATCTCAGTGTGTGTGAGTGATCTCAGTGTGTGTGAGTGATCTCAGTGTGTGAGTGATCTCAGTGTGTGTGAGTGATCTCAGTGTGTGAGTGATCTCAGTGTGTGAGTGATCTCAGTGTGTGTGAGTGATCTCAGTGTGTGAGTGATCTCAGTGAGTGAGTGATCACAGTGTGTGAGTGATCTCAGTGTGTGTGAGTGATCGCAATGTGTGGGTGATCTCAGTGTGTGAGTGATCTCAGTGTGTGAGTGATCTCAGTGTGTGAGTGATCTCAGTGTGTGAGTGATCTCAGTGTGTGTGAGTGATCTCAGTGTGTGTGAGTGATCTCAGTGTGTGAGTGATCTCAGTGTGTGTGAGTGATCTCAGTGTGTGAGTGATCTCAGTGTGTGAGTGATCTCAGTGTGTGTGAGTGATCTCAGTATGTGAGTGATCTCAGTGTGTGTGAGTGATCTCAGTGTGTGTGAGTGATCTCAGTGTGTGAGTGATCTCAGTGTGTGAGTGATCTCAGTGTGTGTGAGTGATCTCAGTGTGTGTGAGTGATCTCAGTGTGTGTGAGTGATCTCAGCGTGTGAGTGACCTCAGTGTGTGTGAGTGATCTCAGTGTGTGTGAGTGATCTCAGTGTGTGAGTGAACTCAGTGTGTGAGTGATCTCAGTGTGTGTGAGTGATCTCAGTGTGTGAGTTATCTCACTTTGTGTGAGTGATCTCATTGTGTGAGTGATCTCAGTGTGTGAGTGATCTCAGTGTGTGTGAGTGATCTCAGTGTGAGTGACCTCAGTGTGTGAGTGATTTCAGTGTGTGAGTGATCTCAGTGTGTGTGAGTGATCTCAGTGTGTGTGCGTGATCTCAGTGTGTGAGTGAACTCAGTGTGTGAGTGATCTCAGTGTGTGAGTGATTTCAGTGTGTGAGTGGTCTCAGTGTGTGTGAGTGATCTCAGTGTGTGTGAGTGATCTCAGTGTGTGTGAGTGATCTCAGTGTGTGAGTGATCTCAGTGTGTGAGTGATCACAGTGTGTGAGTGATCTCAGTGTGTGTGAGTCATCTCAGTGTGTGTGAGTGATCTCAGTGTGTGAGTGATCTCAGTGTGTGAGTGATCTCAGTGTGTGTGAGTGATCTCAGTGTGTGTGAGTGATCTCAGTGTGTGAGTGATCTCAGTGTGTGTGAGTGATCTCAGTGTGTGAGTGATCTCAGTGTGTGTGAGTGATCTCAGTGTGTGAGTGATCTCAGTGTGTGTGAGTGATCTCAGTTTGTGTGAGTGATCTCAGTGTGTTAGTGATCTCAGTGTGTGAGTGATCTCAGTGTGTGTGAGTGATCTCATTGTGCGTGAGTGATCTCAGTTTGTGTGAGTGATCTCAGTGTCTTAGTGATCTCAGTGTGTGAGTGATCTCAGTGTGTGTGAGTGATCTCAGTGTGTGAGTGATCTTAGTGTGTGTGAGTGATCTCAGTGTGTCAGTGATCTCAGTGTGTGAGTGATCTCAGTGTGTGTGAGTGATCTCAGTGTGCGTGAGTGATCTGAGTGTGTGTGAGTGATCTTAGTGTGTGTGAGTGATCTCAGTGTGTGAGTGATCTCAGTGTGTGAGTGATCTCAGTGTGAGTGATCTCAGTGTGTGTGAGTGAACTCAGTGTGTGAGTGATCTCAGTGTGTGAGTGATCTCCATGTGTGTGAGTGATCTCAGTGTGTGAGTGATCTCAGTGTGTGAGTGATCTCAGTGTGTGTGAGTGATCTCAGTGTGTGTGAGTGATCTCAATGAGTGAGTGATCTCAGTGTGTGAGTGATCTCAATGTGTGTGAGTGATCTCAGTGTGTGTGAGTGATCTCAGTGTGTGAGTGATCTCAGTGTGTGTGAGTGATCTCAGTGTGTGAGTGATTTCAGTGTGTGTGAGGGATCTCAGTGTATGAGTGATCTCAGTGTGTGTGGGTGATCTCAGTGTGTGAGTGATCTCAGTGTGTGTGAGTGACCTCAGTGTGTGAGTGTTCTCAGTGTGTGAGTGATGTCAGTGTGTGAGTGATGTCAGTGTGTGTGAGTGATCTCAGTGTGTGAGTGATCTCAGTGTGTGTGAGTGATCTCAGTGTGTGTGAGTGATCTCAGTGTGTGTGATCTCAGTGCATGTGAGTGACCTCAGTGTGTGTGAGTGATCTCAGCGTGTGAGTGACCTCAGTGTGTGTGAGTGATCTCAGTGTGTGTGAGTGATCTCAGTGTGTGAGTGATCTCAGTGTGTGAGTGATCTCCATGTGTGTGAGTGATCTCAGTGTGTGAGTGATCTCAGTGTGTGAGTGATCTCAGTGTGTGTGAGTGATCTCAGTGTGTGTGAGTGATCTCAGTGTGTGAGTGATCTCAATGTGTGTGAGTGATCTCAGTGTGTGTGAGTGATCTCAGTGTGTGAGTGATCTCAGTGTGTGTGAGTGATCTCAGTGTGTGAGTGATTTCAGTGTGTGTGAGGGATCTCAGTGTATGAGTGATCTCAGTGTGTGTGGGTGATCTCAGTGTGTGAGTGATCTCAGTGTGTGTGAGTGACCTCAGTGTGTGAGTGTTCTCAGTGTGTGAGTGATGTCAGTGTGTGTGAGTGATCTCAGTGTGTGAGTGATCTCAGTGTGTGAGTGATCTCAGTGTGTGTGAGTGATCTCAGGGTGTGTGAGTGATCTCAGTGAGTGAGTGATCTCAGTGTGTGAGTGATCTCAATGTGTGTGAGTGATCTCAGTGTGTGTGAGTGATCTCAGTGTGTGAGTGATCTAAGTGTGTGTGAGTGATCTCAGTGTGTGAGTGATCTCAGTGTGTGTGAGTGATCTCAGTGTGTGAGTGATCTCAGTGTGTGTGGGTGATCTCAGTGTGTGAGTGATCTCAGTGTGTGAGTGATGTCAGTGTGTGTGAGTGATCTCAGTGTGTGAGTGATCTCAGTGTGTGTGAGTGATCTCAGTGTGAGAGTGATCTCAGTGTGTGAGTGATCTCAGTGTGTGAGTGATCTCAGTGTGTGTGAGTGATCTCAGTGTGTGAGTGATCTCAGTGAGTGAGTGATCTCAGTGTGTGAGTGATCTCAGTGTGTGAGTGATCTCAGTGTCTGTGAGTGATCTCAGTGTGTGTGATGGATCTCAGTGTGTGTGAGTGATCTCAGTGTGTGTGTGCTCTCAGTGAGTGAGTGATATCAGTGTGTGAGTGATCTCAGTGTGTGAGTGATCTCAGTGTGTGTGAGTGATCTCAGTGTGTGTGAGTGATCTGTGAGTGAGTGATCTCAGTGTGTGAGTGATCTCAATGAGTGTGAGTGATCTCAGTGTGTGTGAGTGATCTCAGTGTGTGAGTGATCTCAGTGTGTGTGAGGGATCTCAGTGTGTGAGTGATCTCAGTGTGTGAGTGATCTCAGTGTGTGTGAGTGATCTCAGTGTGTCAGTGATCTCAGTGTGTGAGTGATCTCAGTGTGTGTGGGTGATCTCAGTGTGTGAGTGATCTCAGTGTGTGAGTGATCTCAGTGTGTGTGAGTGATCTCAGTGTGTGAGTGATCTCAGTGTGTGTGAGTGATCTCAGTGAGTGTGAGTGATCTCAGTGTGTGAGTGATCTCAGTGTGTGAGTGATCTCAGTGTGTGAGTGATCTGTGTGTGAGTGATCTCAGTGTGTGTGAGTGATCTCAGTGTGTGAGTGATCTCAGTGTGTGAGTGATCTCAGTGTGTGTGAGTGATCTCAGTGTGTGAGTGATCTCAGTGTGTGAGTGATCTCAGTGTGTGTGAGTGATCTCAGTGTGTGAGTGATCTCAGTGTGTGTGAGTGATCTCTGTGTGAGTGATCTCAGTGTGTGTGAGTGATCTCAGTTTGTGTGAGTGATCTCAGTGTGTTAGTGATCTCAGTGTGTGAGTGATCTCAGTGTGTGTGAGTGATCTCATTGTGCGTGAGTTATCTCAGTTTGTGTGAGTGATCTCAGTGTGTTAGTGATCTCAGTGTGTGAGTGATCTCAGTGTGTGTGAGTGATCTCAGTGTGTGAGTGATCTTAGTGTGTGTGAGTGATCTCAGTGTGTCAGTGATCTCAGTGTGTGAGTGATCTCAGTGTGTGTGAGTGATCTCAGTGTGCGAGTGATCTGAGTGTGAGTGATCGTAGTGTGTGTGAGTGATCTCAGTGTGTGAGTGATCTCAGTGTGTGAGTGATCTCAGTGTGAGTGATCTCAGTGTGTGTGAGTGATCTCAGTGTGTGAGTGATCTCAGTGTGTGAGTGATCTCCATGTGTGTGAGAGATCTCAGTGTGTGAGTGATCTCAGTGTGTGAGTGATCTCAGTGTGTGTGAGTGATCTCAGTGTGTGTGAGTGATCTCAGTGTGTGAGTGATCTCAATGTGTGTGAGTGATCTCAGTGTGTGTGAGTGATCTCAGTGTGTGAGTGATCTCAGTGTGTGTGAGTGATCTCAGTGTGTGAGTGATTTCAGTGTGTGTGAGGGATCTCAGTGTATGAGTGATCTCAGTGTGTGTGGGTGATCTCAGTGTGTGAGTGATCTCAGTGTGTGTGAGTGACCTCAGTGTGTGAGTGTTCTCAGTGTGTGAGTGATGTCAGTGTGTGTGAGTGATCTCAGTGTGTGAGTGATCTCAGTGTGTGAGTGATCTCAGTGTGTGTGAGTGATCTCAGGGTGTGTGAGTGATCTCAGTGAGTGAGTGATCTCAGTGTGTGAGTGATCTCAATGTGTGTGAGTGATCTCAGTGTGTGTGAGTGATCTCAGTGTGTGAGTGATCTCAGTGTGTGTGAGTGATCTCAGTGTGTGAGTGGTCTCAGTGTGTGTGAGTGATCTCAGTGTGTGAGTGATCTCAGTGTGTGTGGGTGATCTCAGTGTGTGAGTGATCTCAGTGTGTGAGTGATGTCAGTGTGTGTGAGTGATCTCAGTGTGTGAGTGATCTCAGTGTGTGTGAGTGATCTCAGTGTGAGAGTGATCTCAGTGTGTGAGTGATCTCAGTGTGTGAGTGATCTCAGTGTGTGTGAGTGATCTCAGTGTGTGAGTGATCTCAGTGAGTGAGTGATCTCAGTGTGTGAGTGATCTCAGTGTGTGAGTGATCTCAGTGTCTGTGAGTGATCTCAGTGTGTGTGATTGATCTCAGTGTGTGTGAGTGATCTCAGTGTGTGTGTGCTCTCAGTGAGTGAGTGATAACAGTGTGTGAGTGATCTCAGTGTGTGAGTGATCTCAGTGTGTGTGAGTGATCTCAGTGTGTGTGAGTGATCTGTGTGAGTGATCTCAGTGTGTGAGTGACTTCAATGAGTGTGAGTGATCTCAGTGTGTGTGAGTGATCTCAGTGTGTGAGTGATCTCAGTGTGTGTGAGGGATCTCAGTGTGTGAGTGATCTCAGTGTGTGAGTGATCTCAGTGTGTGTGAGTGATCTCAGTGTGTCAGTGATCTCAGTGTGTGAGTGATCTCAGTGTGTGTGGGTGATCTCAGTGTGTGAGTGATCTCAGTGTGTGAGTGATCTCAGTGTGTGTGAGTGATCTCAGTGTGTGAGTGATCTCAGTGTGTGTGAGTGATCTCAGTGAGTGTGAGTGATCTCAGTGTGTGAGTGATCTCAGTGTGTGAGTGATCTCAGTGTGTGAGTGATCTGTGTGTGAGTGATCTCAGTGTGTGTGAGTGATCTCAGTGTGTGAGTGATCTCAGTGTGTGAGTGATCTCAGTGTGTGTGAGTGATCTCAGTGTGTGAGTGATCTCAGTCTGTGTGAGTGATCTCAGTGTGTGAGTGATCTCAGTGTGTGTGAGTGAACTCAGTGTGTGAGTGATCTCAGTGTGTGTGAGTGATCTCAGTGTGTGTGAGTGATCGCAGTGAGTGAGTGATCTCAGTGTGTGAGTGATCTCAGTGTGTGTGAGTGATCTCAGTGTGTGTGAGTGATCTCAGTGTGTGAGTGATCTCAGTGTGTGTGAGTGATCTCAGTGTGTGAGTGATCTCATTGTGTGAGTGATCTCAGTGTGTGAGTGATCTCAGTGTGTGTGAGTGACCTCAGTGTGTGAGTGATCTCAGTGTGTGTGAGTGATCTCAGTGTGTGTGAGTGATCTCAGTGTGTGAGTGATCTCAGTGTGTGAGTGATCTCAGTGTGTGTGAGTGATCTCAGTTTGTGTGAGTGATCTCAGTGTGTGAGTGATCTCAGTGCGTGTGAGTGATCTCAGTGTGTGTGAGTGATCTCAGCGTGTGAGTGATCTCAGCGTGTGAGTGATCTCAGTGTGTGTGAGTGATCTCAGTGTGTGTGCATGATCTCAGTGTGTGAGTGATCTCAGTGTGTGAGTGATCTCAGTGTGTGAGTGATTTCAGTGTGTGAGTGATCTCAGTGTGTGTGAGTGATCTCAGTGTGTGAGTGATCTCAGTGTGTGTGAGTGATCTCAGTGTGTGAGTGATCTCAGTGTGTGTGAGTGATCTCAGTGTGTGTGAGTGATCTCAGTGAGTGAGTGATCTCAGTGTGTGAGTGATCTCAGTGTGTGTGAGGGATCTCAGTGTGTGAGTGATCTCAGTGTGTGTGAGTGATCTCAGTGTGTGAGTGATCTCAGTGTGTGAGTGATCTCAGTGTGTGTGGGTGATCTCAGTGTGTGAGTGATCTCAGTGTGTGTGAGTGATCACAGTGTGTGAGTGAGCTCAGTGTGTGAGTGATCTCAGTGTGTGTGAGTGATCTCAGTATGTGAGTGATCTCAGTGTGTGTGAGTGATCTCAGTGTGTGTGAGTGATCTCAGTGTGTGAGTGATCTCAGTGTGTGAGTGATCTCAGTGTGTGTGAGTGATCTCAGTTTGTGTGAGTGATCTCAGTGTGTGAGTGATCTCAGTGCGTGTGAGTGATCTCAGTGTGTGTGAGTGATCTCAGCGTGTGAGTGATCTCAGCGTGTGAGTGATCTCAGTGTGTGTGAGTGATCTCAGTGTGTGTGCGTGATCTCAGTGTGTGAGTGATCTCAGTGTGTGAGTGATCTCAGTGTGTGAGTGATTTCAGTGTGTGAGTGATCTCAGTGTGTGTGAGTGATCTCAGTGTGTGAGTGATCTCAGTGTGTGTGAGTGATCTCAGTGTGTGAGTGATCTCAGTGTGTGTGAGTGATCTCAGTGTGTGTGAGTGATCTCAGTGAGTGAGTGATCTCAGTGTGTGAGTGATCTCAGTGTGTGTGAGGGATCTCAGTGTGTGAGTGATCTCAGTGTGTGTGAGTGATCTCAGTGTGTGAGTGATCTCAGTGTGTGAGTGATCTCAGTGTGTGTGGGTGATCTCAGTGTGTGAGTGATCTCAGTGTGTGTGAGTGATCACAGTGTGTGAGTGAGCTCAGTGTGTGAGTGATCTCAGTGTGTGTGAGTGATCTCAGTGTGTGAGTGATCTCAGTGTGTGTGAGTGATCTCAGTGTGTGTGAGTGATCTCAGTGTGTGAGTGATCTCAGTGTGTGAGTGATCTCAGTGTGTGTGAGTGATCTCAGTTTGTGTGAGTGATCTCAGTGTGTGAGTGATCTCAGTGCGTGTGAGTCATCTCAGTGTGTGTGAATGATCTCAGCGTGTGAGTGATCTCAGCGTGTGAGTGATCTCAGTGTGTGTGAGTGATCTCAGTGTGTGTGCGTGATCTCAGTGTGTGAGTGATCTCAGTGTGTGAGTGATCTCAGTGTGTGAGTGATTTCAGTGTGTGAGTGATCTCAGTGTGTGTGAGTGATCTCAGTGTGTGAGTGATCTCAGTGTGTGTGAGTGATCTCAGTGTGTGAGTGATCTCAGTGTGTGTGAGTGATCTCAGTGTGTGTGAGTGATCTCAGTGAGTGAGTGATCTCAGTGTGTGAGTGATCTCAGTGTGTGTGAGGGATCTCAGTGTGTGAGTGATCTCAGTGTGTGAGTGATCTCAGTGTGTGTGAGTGATCTCAGTGTGTGAGTGATCTCAGTGTGTGAGTGATCTCAGTGTGTGTGAGTGATCTCAGTGTGTGAATGATCTCAGTGTGTGTGAGTGATCTCAGTGTGTGTGAGTGATCTCAGTGTGTGATTGATCTCAGAGTGTGTGAGTGATCTCAGTGTGTGTGAGTGATCTTAGTGTGTGAGTGATCTCAGTGTGTGTGAGTGATCACAGTGTGTGTTAGTGATCTCAGTGTGTGAGTGAACTCAGTGTGTGAGTGCTCTCAGTGTGTGTGAGAATAAAATTTTGCTGGACAAGATTGCTGGACAAGATTTTGCTGGAAAAGACACAAACAACAAATTCGCTGACTGGGACTAATTGAATCACTGCACAGTGAGACATGCCACGCTTATGCATGGCTGGAACAAAGTTCATCTCGTGTCCTGACTGGGACTAATTGAATCACTGAGGACTAACAAGGTTCACTGGTATCCTATCATCGAACTAATCACTTGTATCCTATTATCGAACTAATCACATTCCGCCGGGGAACAAGACGGAACGAAGACCTGAAGAGGCAGAATTGGCAACACAAGTGTGTAAACGCCTGACTGGAGGAAAATAACGATATGCGCTAATAAACGAATTGATTAGATGAATGTAAATGATCTAAAAACAACTTCTTATAATTGTATATAAGCTCGAGACGTACTACAATCAGGCAGAAGGTGCTCTCGCAGACCGAGTGGTTGTAGACGCTTGTCCCAGAGCTCTGTCATTTAATAAAGTTGTCTCTCTTACTCAAAGTCTAGTTTCCGAGGAATCATTTATCCTACAACAGTGTGTGTGAGTGATCTCAGTGTGTGTGAGTGATCTCAGTGTGTGTGAGTGATCTCAGTGTGTGAGTGATCTCAGTGCGTGTGAGTGATCTCAGTGTGTGAGTGATCTCAGTGTGTGAGTGATCTCAGTGTGTGTGAGTGATCTCAGTGTGTGTGAGTGATCTCAGTGTGTGAGTGATCTCAGTGTGTGAGTGATCTCAGTGAGTGAGTGATCACAGTGTGTGAGTGATCTCAGTGTGTGAGTGATCTCAGTGTGTGTGAGTGATCGCAATGTGTGGGTGATCTCAGTGTGTGAGTGATCTCAGTGTGTGAGTGATCTCAGTGTGTGTGAGTGATCTCAGTGTGTGAGTGATCTCAGTGTGTGAGTGATCTCAGTGTGTGTGAGTGATCTCAGTATGTGAGTGATCTCAGTGTGTGTGAGTGATCTCAGTGTGTGTGAGTGATCTCAGTGTGTGAGTGATCTCAGTGTGTGAGTGATCTCAGTGTGTGTGAGTGATCTCAGTGTGTGTGAGTGATCTCAGTGTGTGTGAGTGATCTCAGTGTGTGTGATCTCAGTGCGTGTGAGTGACCTCAGTGTGTGTGAGTGATCTCAGCGTGTGAGTGACCTCAGTGTGTGTGAGTGATCTCAGTGTGTGTGAGTGATCTCAGTGTGTGAGTGATCTCAGTGTGTGAGTGATCTCAGTGTGTGTGAGTGATCTCAGTGTGTGAGTGATCTCACTTTGTGTGAGTGATCTCATTGTGTGAGTGATCTCAGTGTGTGAGTGATCTCAGTGTGTGTGAGTGATCTCAGTGTGAGTGATCTCAGTGTGTGAGTGATTTCAGTGTGTGAGTGATCTCAGTGTGTGTGAGTGATCTCAGTGTGTGTGTGTGATCTCAGTGTGTGAGTGGTCTCAGTGTGTGAGTGATCTCAGTGTGTGAGTGATTTCAGTGTGTGAGTGATCTCAGTGTGTGTGAGTGATCTCAGTGTGTGTGAGTGATCTCAGTGTGTGTGAGTGATCTCAGTGTGTGAGTGATCTCAGTGTGTGACTGATCACAGTGTGTGAGTGATCTCAGTGTGTGTGAGTCATCTCAGTGTGTGTGAGTGATCTCAGTGTGTGAGTGATCTCAGTGTGTGAGTGATCTCAGTGTGTGTGAGTGATCTCAGTGTGTGTGAGTGATCTCAGTGTGTGAGTGATCTCAGTGTGTGTGAGTGATCTCAGTGTGTGTGGGTGATCTCAGTGTGTGAGTGATCTCAGTGTGTGTGAGTGATCTCAGTTTGTGTGAGTGATCTCAGTGTGTTAGTGATCTCAGTGTGTGAGTGATCTCAGTGTGTGTGAGTGATCTCATTGTGCGTGAGTGATCTCAGTTTGTGTGAGTGATCTCAGTGTGTTAGTGATCTCAGTGTGTGAGTGATCTCAGTGTGTGTGAGTGATCTCAGTGTGTGAGTGATCTTAGTGTGTGTGAGTGATCTCAGTGTGTCAGTGATCTCAGTGTGTGAGTGATCTCAGTGTGTGTGAGTGATCTCAGTGTGCGAGTGATCTGTGTGTGTGAGTGATCTTAGTGTGTGTGAGTGATCTCAGTGTGTGAGTGATCTCAGTGTGTGAGTGATCTCAGTGTGAGTGATCTCAGTGTGTGTGAGTGATCTCAGTGTGTGAGTGATCTCAGTGTGTGAGTGATCTCCATGTGTGTGAGTGATCTCAGTGTGTGAGTGATCTCAGTGTGTGAGTGATCTCAGTGTGTGTGAGTGATCTCAGTGTGTGTGAGTGATCTCAGTGAGTGAGTGATCTCAGTGTGTGAGTGATCTCAATGTGTGTGAGTGATCTCAGTGTGTGTGAGTGATCTCAGTGTGTGTGGGTGATCTCAGTGTGTGAGTGATCTCAGTGTGTGAGTGATGACAGTGTGTGTGAGTGATCTCAGTGTGTGAGTGATCTCAGTGTGTGTGAGTGATCTCAGTGTGAGAGTGATCTCAGTGTGTGAGTGATCTCAGTGTGTGAGTGATCTCAGTGTGTGTGAGTGATCTCAGTGTGTGAGTGATCTCAGTGAGTGAGTGATCTCAGTGTGTGAGTGATCTCAGTGTGTGAGTGATCTCAGTGTCTGTGAGTGATCTCAGTGTGTGTGATTGATCTCAGTGTGTGTGAGTGATCTCAGTGTGTGTGTGATCTCAGTGAGTGAGTGATATCAGTGTGTGAGTGATCTCAGTGTGTGAGTGATCTCAGTGTGTGTGAGTGATCTCAGTGTGTGTGAGTGATCTGTGAGTGAGTGATCTCAGTGTGTGAGTGATCTCAATGAGTGTGAGTGATCTCAGTGTGTGTGAGTGATCTCAGTGTGTGAGTGATCTCAGTGTGTGTGAGGGATCTCAGTGTGTGAGTGATCTCAGTGTGTGAGTGATCTCAGTGTGTCAGTGATCTCAGTGTGTCAGTGATCTCAGTGTGTGTGGGTGATCTCAGTGTGTGAGTGATCTCAGTGTGTGAGTGATCTCAGTGTGTGTGAGTGATCTCAGTGTGTCAGTGATCTCAGTGTGTGAGTGATCTCAGTGTGTGTGGGTGATCTCAGTGTGTGATTGATCTCAGAGTGTGTGAGTGATCTCAGTGTGTGTGAGTGATCTCAGTGTGTGAGTGATCTCAGTGTGTGAGTGATCTCAGTGTGTGTGAGTGATCACAGTGTGTGTTAGTGATCTCAGTGTGTGAGTGCTCTCAGTGTGGGTAAGAATAAAACTTTGCTGGACAAGATTGCTGGACAAGATTTTGCTGGAAAAGACACAAACAACAAATTCGCTGACTGGGACTAATTGAATCACTGCACAGTGAGACATGCCACGCTTATGCATGGCTGGAACAAAGTTCATCTCGTGTCCTGACTGGGACTAATTGAATCACTGAGGACTAACAAGGTTCACTGGTATCCTATCATCGAACTAATCACTTGTATCCTATTATCGAACTAATCACATTCCGCCGGGGAACAAGACAGAACGAAGACCTGAAGAGGCAGATTTGGCAACACAAGTGTGTAAACTCCTGACTGGAGGAAAATAACGATATGCGCTAATAAACTAATTGATTAGATGAATGTAAATGATCTAAAACCAACTTCTTGGAATTGTATATAAGCTCGGCACGTACTACAATCAGGCAGAAGGTGCTCTCGCAGACCGAGTGGTTGCAGACGCTTCTCCCAGAGCTCTGTCATTTAATAAAGTTGTCTCTCTTACTCAAAGTCTAGTTTCCGAGGAATCATTTATCCTACAACAGTGTGTGTGAGTGATCTCAGTGTGTGTGAGTGATCTCAGTGTGTGTGAGTGATCTCAGTGTGTGAGTGATCTCAGTGTGTGTGAGTGATCTCAGTGTGTGAGTGATCTCAGTGTGTGTGAGTGATCTCAGTGTGTGAGTGATCTCAGTGTGTGTGAGTGATTTCAGTGTGTGAGTGATCTCAGTGTGTGAGTGATCTCAGTGTGTGTGAGTGATCTCAGTGTGTGTGAGTGATCTCAGTGTGTGAGTGATCTCAGTGTGTGAGTGATCTCAGTGAGTGAGTGATCACAGTGTGTGAGTGATCTCAGTGTGTGTGAGTGATCGCAATGTGTGGGTGATCTCAGCGTGTGTGAGTGATCTCAATGTGTGAGGGATCTCAGTGTGTGTGAGTGATCTCAGTGGGTGTGAGTGATCTCAGTGTGTGAGTAATCTCAGTGTGTGTGAGTGATCTCAGTGTGTGTGAGTGATCTCAGTGTGTGAGTGATCTCAGTGTTTGTGAGTGATCTTAGTGTGAGTGATCTCAGTGTGTGAGTGATCTCAGTGTGTGTGAGTGATCTCAGTGTGTGAGTGATCTCAGTGTGTGAGTGATCTCAGTGTGTGTGAGTGATCTCAGTGTGTGAGTGGTCTCAGTGTGTGCGTGATCTCAGTGTGTGTGGGTGATCTCAGTGTGTGAGTGATCTCAGTGTGTGTGAGTGATCGCAGTGTGTGAGTGATCAGTGTGTGTGAGTGATCTCAGTGTGTGAGTGATCTCAGTGTGTGTGAGTGATCTCAGTGTGTGAGTGATCTCAGTGTGTGTGAGTGATCTCAGTGTGTGAGTGATCTCAGTGTGTGAGTGATCTCAGTGTGTGAGTGATCACAGTGTGTGTGAGTGATCTCAGTGTGTGTGAGTGATCTCAGTGTGTGTGAGTGATCTCAGTGTGTGAGTGATCTCAGTGTGTGAGTGATCAAAGTGTGTGAGTGATCTCAGTGTGTGTGAGTCATCTCAGTGTGTGTGAGTGATCTCAGTGTGTGAGTGATCTCAGTGTGTGAGTGATCTCAGTGTGTGTGAGTGATCTCAGTGTGTGTGAGTGATCTCAGTGTGTGAGTGATCTCAGTGTGTGTGAGTGATCTCAGTGTGTGAGTGATCTCAGTGTGTGTGAGTGATCTCAGTGTGTGAGTGATCTCAGTCTGCGTGAGTGATCTCAGTTTGTGTGAGTGATCTCAGTGTGTTAGTGATCTCAGTGTGTGAGTGATCTCAGTGTGTGTGAGTGATCTCATTGTGCGTGAGTGATCTCAGTTTGTGTGAGTGATCTCAGTGTGTTAGTGATCTCAGTGTGTGAGTGATCTCAGTGTGTGTGAGTGATCTCAGTGTGTGAGTGATCTTAGTGTGTGTGAGTGATCTCAGTGTGTCAGTGATCTCAGTGTGTGAGTGATCTCAGTGTGTGTGAGTGATCTCAGTGTGCGAGTGATCTGAGTGTGTGTGAGTGATCTTAGTGTGTGTGAGTGATCTCAGTGTGTGAGTGATCTCAGTGTGTGAGTGATCTCAGTGTGAGTGATCTCAGTGTGTGTGAGTGATCTCAGTGTGTGAGTGATCTCAGTGTGTGAGTGATCTCCATGTGTGTGAGTGATCTCAGTGTGTGAGTGATCTCAGTGTGTGAGTGATCTCAGTGTGTGTGAGTGATCTCAGTGTGTGTGAGTGATCTCAGTGAGTGAGTGATCTCAGTGTGTGAGTGATCTCAATGTGTGTGAGTGATCTCAGTGTGTGTGAGTGATCTCAGTGTGTGAGTGATCTCAGTGTGTGTGAGTGATCTCAGTGTGTGAGTGATTTCAGTGTGTGTGAGGGATCTCAGTGTATGAGTGATCTCAGTGTGTGTGGGTGATCTCAGTGTGTGAGTGATCTCAGTGTGTGTGAGTGACCTCAGTGTGTGAGTGTTCTCAGTGTGTGAGTGATGTCAGTGTGTGTGAGTGATCTCAGTGTGTGAGTGATCTCAGTGTGTGAGTGATCTCAGTGTGTGTGAGTGATCTCAGTGTGTGAGTGATCTCAGTGAGTGAGTGATCTCAGTGTGTGAGTGATCTCAATGTGTGTGAGTGATCTCAGTGTGTGTGAGTGATCTCAGTGTGTGAGTGATCTCAGTGTGTGTGAGTGATCTCAGTGTGTGTGAGTGATCTCAGTGTGTGTGAGTGATCTCAGTGTGTGAGTGATCTCAGTGTGTGTGGGTGATCTCAGTGTGTGAGTGATCTCAGTGTGTGAGTGATGTCAGTGTGTGTGAGTGATCTCAGTGTGTGAGTGATCTCAGTGTGTGTGAGTGATCTCAGTGTGAGAGTGATCTCAGTGTGTGAGTGATGTCAGTGAGTGAGTGATCTCAGTGTGTGAGTGATCTCAGTGTGTGAGTGATCTCAGTGTCTGTGAGTGATCTCAGTGTGTGTGATTGATCTCAGTGTGTGTGAGTGATCTCAGTGTGTGTGTGATCTCAGTGAGTGAGTGATATCAGTGTGTGAGTGATCTCAGTGTGTGAGTGATCTCAGTGTGTGTGAGTGATCTCAGTGTGTGTGAGTGATCTGTGAGTGAGTGATCTCAGTGTGTGAGTGATCTCAGTGTGTGTGAGTGATCTCAGTGTGTGAGTGATCTCAGTGTGTGTGAGGGATCTCAGTGTGTGAGTGATCTCAGTGTGTGAGTGATCTCAGTGTGTGTGAGTGATCTCAGTGTGTCAGTGGTCTCAGTGTGTGAGTGATCTCAGTGTGTGTGGGTGATCTCAGTGTGTGAGTGATCTCAGTGTGTGAGTGATCTCAGTGTGTGTGAGTGATCTCAGTGTGTCAGTGATCTCAGTGTGTGAGTGATCTCAGTGTGTGTGGGTGATCTCAGTGTGTGATTGATCTCAGAGTGTGTGAGTGATCTCAGTGTGTGTGAGTGATCTCAGTGTGTGAGTGATCTCAGTGTGTGAGTGTTCTCAGTGTGTGTGAGTGATCACAGTGTGTGTTAGTGATCTCAGTGTGTGTGTGAACTCAGTGTGTGAGTGCTTTCAGTGTGGGTAAGAATAAAACTTTGCTGGACAAGATTGCTGGACAAGATTTTGCTGGAAAAGACACAAACAACAAATTCGCTGACTGGGACTAATTGAATCACTGCACAGTGAGACATGCCACGCTTATGCATGGCTGGAACAAAGTTCATCTCGTGTCCTGACTGGGACTAATTGAATCACTGAGGACTAACAAGGTTCACTGGTATCCTATCATCGAACTAATCATTTGTATCCTGTTATCGAACTAATCACATTCCGCCGGGGAACAAGACGGAACGAAGACCTGAAGAGGCAGATTTGGCAACACAAGTGTGTAAACTCCTGACTGGAGGAAAAGAACGATATGCGCTAATAAACTAATTGATTAGATGAATGTAAATGATCTAAAACCAACTTCTTGGAATTGTATATAAGCTCGGCACGTACTACAATCAGGCAGAAGGTGCTCTCGCAGACCGAGTGGTTGCAGACGCTTCTCCCAGAGCTCTGTCATTTAATAAAGTTGTCTCTCTTACTCAAAGTCTAGTTTCCGAGGAATCATTTATCCTACAACAGTGTGTGTGAGAGATCTCAGTGTGTGTGAGTGATCTCAGTGTGTGAGTGATCTCAGTGTGTGAGTGATCTCAGTGTGTGTGAGTGATCTCAGTGTGTGTGAGTGATCTCAGTGTGTGAGTGATCTCAATGTGTGAGTGATCTCCGTGTGTGTGAGTGATCTCAGTGTGTGTGAGTGATCTCAGTGTGTGATTGATCTCAGTGTGTGTGAGTGATCTCAGTGTGTGAGTGATCTCAGTGTGTGAGTGATCTCAGTGTGTGTGAGTGATCACAGTGTGTGTTAGTGATCTCAGTGTGTGAGTGAACTCAGTGTGTGAGTGATCTCAGTGTGTGTTAGAATAAAATTTTGCTGGACAAGATTGCTGGACAAGATTTTGCTGGAAAAGACGCAAACAACAAATTCGCTGACTGGGACTAATTGAATCACTGCACAGTGAGACATGTCACGCTTATGCATTGCTGGAACAAAGTTCATCTCGTGTCCTGACTGGGACTAATTGAATCACTGAGGACTAGAAAGGTTCACTGGTATCCTATCATCGAACTAATCACTTGTATCCTATTATCGAACTAATCACATTCCGCTGGGGAACAAGATGGAACGAAGACCTGAAGAGGCAGAATTGGCAACACAAGTGTGTAAACTCCTGACTGGAGGAAAATAACGATATGCGCTAATAAACGAATTGATTGGATGAATGTAAATGATCTAAAACCAACTTCTTGGAATTGTATATAAGCTCGGCACGTACCACAATCAGGCAGAAGGTGCTCTCGCAGACCGAGTGGTTGCAGACGCTTCTCCCAGAGCTCTGTCATTTAATAAAGTTGTCTCTCTTACTCAAAGCCTAGTTTCCGAGGAATCATTTTTACTACAACAGTGTGTGTGAGTGATCTCAGTGTGTGTGAGTGATCTCAGTGTGTGAGTGATCTCAGTGTGTGTGAGTGATCTCAATGTGTGAGTGATCTCAGTCTGTGAGTGATCTCAGTGTGTGTGAGTGATCTCAGTGTGTGTGAGTGATCTCAGTGTGTGAGTGATCTCAGTGAGTGAGTGATCACAGTGTGTGAGTGATCTCAGTGTGTGAGTGATCTCAGTGTGTGTGAGTGATCGCAATGTGTGGGTGATCTCAGTGTGTGAGTGATCTCAGCGTGTGTGAGTGATCTCAGTGTGTGAGTGATCTCAGTGTGTGTGAGTGATCTCAGTGTGTGTGAGTGATCTCAGTGTGTGAGTGATCTCAGTGTGTGTGAGTGATCTCAGTGTGTGTGAGTGATCTCAGTGTGTGAGTGATCTCAGTGTGTGTGAGTGATCTCAGTGTGTGAGTGATATCAGTGCGTGAGTGATCTCAGTGTGTGTGAGTGATCTCAGTGTGTGAGTGATCTCAGTGTGTGTGAGTGATCTCAGTGTGTGTGAGTGATCTCAGTGTGTGAGTGATCTCAGTGTGTGAGTGATCTCAGTGTGTGTGAGTGATCTCAGTGTGTGTGAGTGACCTCAGTGTTTGAGTGATCTCAGTACGTGTGAGTGATCTCAGTGTGTGTGAGTGACCTCAGCGTGTGAGTGATCTCAGTGTGTGTGAGTGATCTCAGTGTGTGTGAGTGATCTCAGTGTGTGAGTGATCTCAGTGTGTGAGTGATCTCAGTGTGTGTGAGTGATCTCAGTGTGTGAGTGATCTCAGTGTGTGAGTGATCTCAGTTTGTGTGAGTGATCTCATTGTGTGAGTGATCTCAGTGTGTGAGTGATCTCAGTGTGTGTGAGTGATCTCAGTGTGTGAGTGATCTCAGTGTGTGAGTGATTTCAGTGTGTGAGTAATCTCAGTGTGTGTGAGTGATCTCAGTGTGTGTGCGTGATCTCAGTGTGTGCGTGATCTCAGTGTGTGAGTGATTTCAGTGTGTGAGTGATCTCAGTGTGTGTGAGTGATCTCAGTGTGTCTGCGTGATCTCAGTGTGTGAGTGATCTCAGTGTGTGAGTGATTTCAGTGTGTGAGTGATCTCAGTGTGTGTGAGTGATCTCAGTGTGTGTGAGTGATCTCAGTGTGTGTGAGTGATCTCAGTGTGTGAGTGATCTCAGTGTGTGAGTGATCTCAGTGTGTGAGTGATCTCAGTGTGTGTGAGTGATCTCAGTGTGTGAGTGATCTCAGTCTGTGAGTGATCTCAGTGTGTGTGAGTGATCTCAGTGTGTGTGAGTGATCTCAGTGTGTGAGTGATCTCAGTGTGTGTGAGTGATCTCAGTGTGTGAGTGATCTCAGTGTGTGTGAGCGATCTCAGTGTGTGAGTGATCTCAGTGTGTGTGAGTGATCTCAGTGTGTGAGTGATGTCAGTGTGTGAGTGATGTCAGTGTGTGTGAGTGATCTCAGTGTGTGTGAGTGATCTCAGTGTGTGAGTGTTGTCAGTGTGTGTGAGTGATCTCAGTTTGTGAGTGATCTCAGTGTGTGTGAGTGATCTCAGTGTGCGTGAGTGGTCTCAGTTTGTGTGAGTGATCTCAGTGTGTTACTGATCTCAGTCTGTGAGTGATCTCAGTGTGTGTGAGTGATCTCAGTGTGCGAGTGATCTCAGTGTGTGAGTGATCTTAGTGTGTGTGAGTGATCTCAGTGTGTGAGTGATCTCAGTGTGTGAGTGATCTCAGTGTGTGTGAGTGATCTCAGTGTGCGAGTGATCTCAGTGTGTGTGAGTGATCTTAGTGTGTGTGAGTGATCTCAGTGTGTGAGTGATCTCAGTGTGTGAGTGATCTCAGTGTGAGTGATCTCAGTGTGTGTGAGTGATCTCAGTGTGTGAGTGATCTCAGTGTGTGAATGATCTCCATGTGTGTGAGTGATCTCAGTGTGTGAGTGATCTCAGTGTGTGAGTGATCTCAGTGTGTGTGAGTGATCTCAGTTTGTGTGAGTGATCTCAGTGAGTGAGTGACCTCAGTGTGTGAGTGATCTCAATGTGTGTGAGTGATCTCAGTGTGTGTGAGTGATCTCAGTGTGTGAGTGATCTCAGTGTGTGTGAGTGATCTCAGTGTGTGAGTGATCTCAGTGTGTGTGAGGGATCTCAGTGTGTGAGTGATCTCAGTGTGTGAGTGATGTCAGTGTGTGTGAGTGATCTCAGTGTGTGAGTGATCTCAGTGTGTGAGTGATCTCAGTGTGTGTGAGTGATCTCAGGGTGTGTGAGTGATCTCAGTGAGTGAGTGGTCTCAGTGTGTTAGTGATCTCAATGTGTGTGAGTGATCTCAGTGTGTGTGAGTGATCTCAGTGTGTGAGTGATCTCAGTGTGTGTGAGTGATCTCAGTGTGTGAGTGATCTCAGTGTGTGTGAGTGATCTCAGTGTGTGAGTGATCTCAGTGTGTGTGGGTGTTCTCAGTGTGTGAGTGATCTCAGTGTGTGAGTGATGTCAGTGTGTGTGAGTGATCTCAGTGTGTGAGTGATCTCAGTGTGTGTGAGTGATCTCAGTGTGAGAGTGATCTCAGTGTGTGAGTGATCTCAGTGTGTGAGTGATCTCAGTGTGTGTGAGTGATCTCAGTGTGTGAGTGATCTCAGTGAGTGAGTGATCTCAGTGTGTGAGTGATCTCAGTGTGTGAGTGATCTCAGTGTGTGTGATTGATCTCAGTGTGTGTGAGTAATCTCAGTGTGTGTGTGATCTCAGTGAGTGAGTGATATCAGTGTGTGAGTGATCTCAGTGTGTGAGTGATCTCAGTGTGTGTGAGCGATCTCAGTGTGTGTGAGTGATCTCAGTGAGTGAGTGATCTCAGTGTGTGAGTGATCTCAATGTGTGTGAGCGATCTCAGTGTGTGTGAGTGATCTCAGTGTGTGAGTGATCTCAGTGTGTGTGAGGGATCTCAGTGTGTGAGTGATCTCAGTGTGTGAGTGATCTCAGTGTGTGTGAGTGATCTCAGTGTGTGAGTGATCTCAGTGTGTGAGTGATCTCAGTGTGTGTGGGTGATCTCAGTGTGTGAGTGGTCTCAGGGTGTGTGAGTGATCACAGTGTGTGAGTGAGCTCAGTGTGTGAGTGATCTCAGTTTGTGTGAGTGATCTCAGTGTGTGAGTGATCTCAGTGTGTGTGAGTGATCTCAGTGTGTGTGAGTGACCTCAGTGTGTGATTGATCTCAGAGTGTGTGAGTGATCTCAGTGTGTGTGAGTGATCTCAGTGTGTGAGTGATCTCAGTGTGTGAGTGATCTCAGTGTGTGTGAGTGATCATAGTGTGTGTTAGTGATCTCAGTGTGTGAGTGAACTCAGTGTGTGAGTGCTCTCAGTGTGTGTAAGAATAAAATTTTGCTGGACAAGATTGCTGGACAAGATTTTGCTGGAAAAGACACAAACAACAAATTCGCTGACTGGGACTAATTGAATCACTGCACAGTGAGACATGCCACGCTTATGCATGGCTGGAACAAAGTTCATCTCGTGTCCTGACTGGGACTAATTGAATCACTGAGGACTAACAAGGTTCACTGGCATCCTATCATCGAACTAATCACTTGTATCCTATTATCGAACTAATCACATTCCGCCGGGGAACAAGACGGAACGAAGACCTGAAGAGGCAGAATTGGCAACACAAGTGTGTAAACTCCTGACTGGAGGAAAATAACGATATGCGCTAATAAACGAATTGATTCGATGAATGTAAATGATCTAAAACCAACTTCTTGGAATTGTATATAAGCTCGGCACGGACTACAATCAAGCGGAAGGCGCTCTCGCAGACCGAGTGGTTGCAGACGCTCCTCCCAGAGCTCTGTCATTTAATAAAGTTGTCTCTCTTACTCAAAGTCTAGTTTCTGAGGAATCATTTTTACTACAACTGTGTGTGTGAGTGATCTCAGTGTGTGTGAGTGATCTCAGTGTGTGAGTGATCACAGTGTGTGAGTGATCTCAGTGTGTGAGTGATCTCAGTGTGTGTGAGTGATCGCAATGTGTGGGTGATCTCAGTGTGTGAGTGATCTCAGCGTGTGTGAGTGATCTCAGTGTGTGAGTGATCTCAGTGTGTGTGAGTGATCTAAGTGTGTGAGTGATCTCAGTGTGTGAGGGATCTCAGTGTGTGTGAGTGATCTCAGTGTGTGTGAGTGATCTCAGTGTGTGAGTGATCTCAGTGTGTGTGAGTGATCTCAGTGTGTGTGAGTGATCTCAGTGTGTGAGTGATCTCAACGTGTGAGTGATCTCAGTGTGTGAGTGATCTCAGTGTGTGTGAGTGATCTCAATGTGAGTGATCTCAGTGTGTGAGTGATCTCAGTGTGTGAGTGATCTCAGTGTGTGTGAATGATATCAGTGTGTGAGTGATCTCAGTGTGTGTGAGTGATCTCAGTGTGTGAGTGATCTCAGTGTGTGAGTGATCTCGGTGTGTGTGAGTGATCTCAGTGTGTGAGTGGTCTCAGTGTGTGCCTGATCTCAGTGTGTGAGTGATCTCAGTGTGTGAGTGATCTCAGTGTGTGTGAGTGATCTCAGTGTGTGAGTGATCAGTGTGTGTCAGTGATCTCAGTGTGTGAGTGATCTCAGTGTGTGTGAGTGATCTCAATGTGTGAGTGATCTCCATGTGTGTGAGTGATCTCAGTGTGTGTGAGTGATCTCAGTGTGTGATTGATCTCAGTGTGTGTGAGTGATCCCAGTGTGTGAGTGATCTCAGTGTGTGAGTGATCTCAGTGTGTGTGAGTGATCACAGTGTGTGTTAGTGATCTCAGTGTGTGAGTGAACTCAGTGTGTGAGTGATCTCAGTGTGTGTTAGAATAAAATTTTGCTGGACAAGATTGCTGGACAAGATTTTGCTGGAAAAGACGCAAACAAAAAATTCGCTGACTGGGACTAATTGAATCACTGCACAGTGAGACATGCCACGCTTATGCATGGCTGGAACAAAGTTCATCTCGTGTCCTGACTGGGACTAATTGAATCACTGAGGACTAACAAGGTTCACTGGTATCCTATCATCGAACTAATCACTTGTATCCTATTATCGAACCAATCACATTCCGCCGGGGAACAAGACGGAACGAAGACCTGAAGAGGCAGAATTGGCAACACAAGTGTGTAAACTCCTGACTGGAGGAAAATAACGATATGCGCTAATAAACTAAGTGATTAGATGAATGTAAATGATCTAAAACCAACTTCTTGGAATTGCATATAAGCTCGGCACGTACTACAATCAGGCAGAAGGTGCTCTCGCAGACCGAGTGGTTGCAGACGCTTCTCCCAGAGCTCTGTCATTTAATAAAGTTGCCTCTCTTACTCAAAGTCTAGTTTCCGAGGAATCATTTATCCTACAACAGTGTGTGTGAGTGATCTCAGTGTGTGTGAGTGATCTCAGTGTGTGAGTGATCTCAGTGTGTGTGAGTGATCTCAGTGTGAGAGTGATCTCAGTGTGTGAGTGATCTCAGTGTGTGTGAGTGATCTCAGTGTGTGTGAGTGATCTCAGTGTGTGAGTGATCTCAGTGTGTGAGTAATCTCAGTGAGTGAGTGATCACAGTGTGTGAGTGATCTCAGTGTGTGAGTGAGCTCAGTGTGTGTGAGTGATCGCAATGTGTGGGTGATCTCAGTGTGTGAGTGATCTCAGCGTGTGTGAGTGATCTCAGTGTGTGAGTGATCTCAGTGTGTGTGAGTGATCGAAGTGTGTGAGTGATCGAAGTGTGTGAGTGATCTCAGTGTGTGTGAGTGATCTCAGTGTGTGTGAGTGATCTCAGTGTGTGAGTGATCTCAGTGTGTGTGAGTGACCTCAGTGTGTGAGTGATCTCAGTGTGTGTGAGTGATCTCAGTGTGTGTGAGTGATCTCAGTGTGTGAGTGATCTCAACGTGTGAGTGATCTCAGTGTGTGAGTGATCTCAGTGTGTGAGTGATCTCAGTGTGTGTGAGTGATCTCAGTGTGAGTGATCTCAGTGTGTGAGTGACCTCAGTGTGTGAGTGATCTCAGTGTGTGTGAATGATATCATTGTGTGAGTGATCTCAGTGTGTGTGAGTGATCTCAGTGTGTGTGAGTGATCTCAGTGTGTGAGTGATCTCAGTGTGTGTGGGTGATCTCAGTGTGTGAGTGATCTCAGTGTGTGAGTGATGTCAGTGTGTGTGAGTGATCTCAGTGTGTGAGTGATCTCAGTGTGTGTGAGTGATCTCAGTGTGAGAGTGATCTCAGTGTGTGAGTGATCTCAGTGTGTGAGTGATCTCAGTGTGTGTGAGTGATCTCAGTGTGTGAGTGATCTCAGTGAGTGAGTGATCTCAGTGTGTGAGTGATCTCAGTGTGTGAGTGATCTCAGTGTGTGTGATTGATCTCAGTGTGTGTCAGTGATCTCAGTGTGTGTGTGATCTCAGTGAGTGAGTGATATCAGTGTGTGAGTGATCTCAGTGTGTGAGTGATCTCAGTGTGTGTGAGCGATCTCAGTGTGTGTGAGTGATCTCAGTAAGTGAGTGATCTCAGTGTGTGAGTGATCTCAATGTGTGTGAGTGATCTCAGTGTGTGTGAGTGATCTCAGTGTGTGAGTGATCTCAGTGTGTGTGAGGGATCTCAGTGTGTGAGTGATCTCAGTGTGTGAGTGATCTCAGTGTGTGTGAGTGATCTCAGTGTGTGAGTGATCTCAGTGTGTGAGTGATCTCAGTGTGTGTGGGTGATCTCAGTGTGTGAGTGGTCTCAGGGTGTGTGAGTGATCACAGTGTGTGAGTGAGCTCAGTGTGTGAGTGATCTCAGTGTGTGTGAGTGATCTCAGTGTGTGAGTGATCTCAGTGTGTGTGAGTGATCTCAGTGTGTGTGAGTGACCTCAGTGTGTGATTGATCTCAGAGTGTGTGAGTGATCTCAGTGTGTGTGAGTGATCTCAGTGTGTGAGTGATCTCAGTGTGTGAGTGATCTCAGTGTGTGTGAGTGATCATAGTGTGTGTTAGTGATCTCAGTGTGTGAGTGAACGCAGTGTGTGAGTGCTCTCAGTGTGTGTAAGAATAAAATTTTGCTGGACAAGATTGCTGGACAAGATTTTGCTGGAAAAGACACAAACAACAAATTCGCTGACTGGGACTAATTGAATCACTGCACAGTGAGACATGCCACGCTTATGCATGGCTGGAACAAAGTTCATCTCGTGTCCTGACTGGGACTAATTGAATCACTGAGGACTAACAAGGTTCACTGGCATCCTATCATCGAACTAATCACTTGTATCCTATTATCGAACTAATCACATTCCGCCGGGGAACAAGACGGAACGAAGACCTGAAGAGGCAGAATTGGCAACACAAGTGTGTAAACTCCTGACTGGAGGAAAATAACGATATGCGCTAATAAACGAAATGATTCGATGAATGTAAATGATCTAAAACCAACTTCTTGGAATTGTATATAAGCTCGGCACGGACTACAATCAGGCGGAAGGTGCTCTCGCAGACCGAGTGGTTGCAGACGCTCCTCCCAGAGCTCTGTCATTTAATAAAGTTGTCTCTCTTACTCAAAGTCTAGTTTCTGAGGAATCATTTTTACTACAACTGTGTGTGTGAGTGATCTCAGTGTGTGTGAGTGATCTCAGTGTGTGAGTGATCTCAGAGTGTGAGTGATCTCAGTGTGAGAGTGATCTCAGTGTGTGAGTGATCTCAGTGTGTGTGAGTGATCTCAGTGTGTGAGTGATCTCAGTGTGTGTGAGTGATTTCAGTGTGTGTGAGTGATCTCAGTGTGTGAGTGATCTCAGTGTGAGAGTGATCTCAGTGTGTGAGTGATCTCAGTGTGTGTGAGTGATCTCAGTGTGTGAGTGATCTCAGAGTGTGAGTGATCTCAGTGTGTGTGAGTGATCTCAGTGTGTGAGTGATCACAGTGTGTGAGTGATCTCAGTGTGTGAGTGATCTCAGTGTGTGTGAGTGATCGCAATGTGTGGGTGATCTCAGTGTGTGAGTGATCTCAGCGTGTGTGAGTGATCTCAGTGTGTGAGTGATCTCAGTGTGTGTGAGTGATCTAAGTGTGTGAGTGATCTCAGTGTGTGAGGGATCTCAGTGTGTGTGAGTGATCTCAGTGTGTGTGAGTGATCTCAGTGTGTGAGTGATCTCAGTGTGTGTGAGTGATCTCAGTGTGTGTGAGTGATCTCAGTGTGTGAGTGATCTCAACGTGTGAGTGATCTCAGTGTGTGAGTGATCTCAGTGTGTGTGAGTGATCTCAATGTGAGTGATCTCAGTGTGTGAGTGATCTCAGTGTGTGAGTGATCTCAGTGTGTGTGAATGATATCAGTGTGTGAGTGATCTCAGTGTGTGTGAGTGATCTCAGTGTGTGAGTGATCTCAGTGTGTGAGTGATCTCGGTGTGTGTGAGTGATCTCAGTGTGTGAGTGGTCTCAGTGTGTGCCTGATCTCAGTGTGTGAGTGATCTCAGTGTGTGAGCGATCTCAGTGTGTGTGAGTGATCTCAGTGTGTGAGTGATCAGTGTGTGTCAGTGATCTCAGTGTGTGAGTGATCTCAGTGTGTGTGAGTGATCTCCATGTGTGTGAGTGATCTCAGTGTGTGTGAGTGATCTCAGTGTGTGATTGATCTCAGTGTGTGTGAGTGATCCCAGTGTGTGAGTGATCTCAGTGTGTGAGTGATCTCAGTGTGTGTGAGTGATCACAGTGTGTGTTAGTGATCTCAGTGTGTGAGTGAACTCAGTGTGTGAGTGATCTCAGTGTGTGTTAGAATAAAATTTTGCTGGACAAGATTGCTGGACAAGATTTTGCTGGAAAAGACGCAAACAAAAAATTCGCTGACTGGGACTAATTGAATCACTGCACAGTGAGACATGCCACGCTTATGCATGGCTGGAACAAAGTTCATCTCATGTCCTGACTGGGACTAATTGAATCACTGAGGACTAACAAGGTTCACTGGTATCCTATCATCGAACTAATCACTTGTATCCTATTATCGAACCAATCACATTCCGCCGGGGAACAAGACGGAACGAAGGCCTGAAGAGGCAGAATTGGCAACACAAGTGTGTAAACTCCTGACTGTAGGAAAATAACGATATGCGCTAATAAACTAATTGATTAGATGAATGTAAATGATCTAAAACCAACTTCTTGGAATTGCATATAAGCTCGGCACGTACTACAATCAGGCAGAAGGTGCTCTCGCAGACCGAGTGGTTGCAGACGCTTCTCCCAGAGCTCTGTCATTTAATAAAGTTGCCTCTCTTACTCAAAGTCTAGTTTCCGAGGAATCATTTATCCTACAACAGTGTGTGTGAGTGATCTCAGTGTGTGTGAGTGATCTCAGTGTGTGAGTGATCTCAGTGTGTGTGAGTGATCTCAGTGTGTGAGTGATCTCAGTGTGTGAGTGATCTCAGTGTGTGTGAGTGATCTCAGTGTGTGTGAGTGATCTCAGTGTGTGAGTGATCTCAGTGTGTGAGTAATCTCAGTGAGTGAGTGATCACAGTGTGTGAGTGATCTCAGTGTGTGAGTGAGCTCAGTGTGTGTGAGTGATCGCAATGTGTGGGTGATCTCAGTGTGTGAGTGATCTCAGCGTGTGTGAGTGATCTCAGTGTGTGAGTGATCTCAGTGTGTGTGAGTGATCGAAGTGTGTGAGTGATCGAAGTGTGTGAGTGATCTCAGTGTGTGTGAGTGATCTCAGTGTGTGTGAGTGATCTCAGTGTGTGAGTGATCTCAGTGTGTGTGAGTGACCTCAGTGTGTGAGTGATCTCAGTGTGTGTGAGTGATCTCAGTGTGTGTGAGTGATCTCAGTGTGTGAGTGATCTCAACGTGTGAGTGATCTCAGTGTGTGAGTGAACTCAGTGTGTGAGTGATCTCAGTGTGTGTGAGTGATCTCAGTGTGAGTGATCTCAGTGTGTGAGTGATCTCAGTGTGTGAGTGATCTCAGTGTGTGTGAATGATATCATTGTGTGAGTGATCTCAGTGTGTGTGAGTGATCTCAGTGTGTGAGTGATCTCAGTGTGTGAGTGATCTCAGTGTGTGTGAGTGATCTCAGTGTGTGAGTGGTCTCAGTGTGTGCGTGATCTCACTGTGTGAGTGATCTCAGTGTGTGAGTGATCTCAGTGTGTGAGTGATCTCAGTGTGTGTGAGTGATCTCAGTGCGTGACTGATCTCAGTGTGTGTGAGTGATCTCAGTGTGAGTGATCTCAGTGTGTGAGTGATCTCAGTGTGTGTGAGTGATCTCAGTGTGTGTGAGTGATCACAGTGTATGTTACTGATCTCAGTGTGTGAGTGATCTCAGTGTGTGTTAGAATAAAATTTTGCTGGACAAGATTGCTGGACAAGATTTTGCTGGAAAAGACGCAAACAACAAATTCGCTGACTGGGACTAATTGAATCACTGCACAGTGAGACATGCCACGCTTATGCATGGCTGGAACAAAGTTCATCTCGTGTCCTGACTGGGACTAATTGAATCACTGAGGACTAACAAGGTTCACTGGTATCCTATCATCGAACTAATCACTTGTATCCTATTATCGAACTAATCACATTCCGCCGGGGAACAAGACGGAACGAAGACCTGAAGAGGCAGAATTGGCAACACAAGTGTGTAAACTCCTGACTGGAGGAAAATAACGATATGCGCTAATAAACGAATTGATTCGATGAATGTAAATGATCTAAAACCAACTTCTTGGAATTGTATATAAGCTCGGCACGTACTACAATCAGGCGGAAGGTGCTCTCGCAGACCGAGTGGTTGCAGACGCTCCTCCCAGAGCTCTGTCATTTAATAAAGTTGTCTCTCTTACTCAAAGTCTAGTTTCCGAGGAATCATTTTTACTACAACTGTGTGTGTGAGTGATCTCAGTGTGTGTGAGTGATCTCAGTGTGTGAGTGATCTCAGTGTGTGAGTGATCTCCGTGTGTGTGAGTGATCTCAGTGTGTGAGTGATCTCAGTGTGTGTGAGTGATCTCAGTGTGTGAGTGATCTCAGTGTGTGAGGGATCTCAGTGTGTGTGAGTGATCTCAGTGTGTGAGTGATCTCAGTGTGTGTGAGTGATCTCAGTGTGTGTGAGTGATCTCAGTGTGTGAGTGATCTCAGTGTGTGAGTGATCTCAGTGTGTGTGAGTGATCTCAGTGTGTGAGTGATCTCAGTGAGTGAGTGATCTCAGTGTGTGAGTGATCTCAGTGTGTGAGTGATCTCAGTGTCTGTGAGTGATCTCAGTGTGTGTGATTGATCTCAGTGTGTGTGAGTGATCTCAGTGTGTGTGTGATCTCAGTGAGTGAGTGGTTTCAGTGTGTGAGTGATCTCAGTGTGTGAGTGATCTCAGTGTGTGTGAGCGATCTCAGTGTGTGTGAGTGATCTCAGTGAGTGAGTGATCTCAGTGTGTGAGTGATCTCAAAGTGTGTGAGTGATCTCAGTATGTGTGAGTGATCTCAGTGTGTGAGTGATCTCAGTGTGTGTGAGGGATCTCAGTGTGTGAGTGATCTCAGTGTGTGAGTGATCTCAGTGTGTCTGAGTGATCTCAGTGTGTGAGTGATCTCAGTGTGTGAGTGATCTCAGTGTGTGTGGGTGATCTCAGTGTGTGAGTGGTCTCAGGGTGTGTGAGTGATCACAGTGTGTGAGTGAGCTCAGTGTGTGAGTGATCTCAGTGTGTGTGAGTGATCTCAGTGTGTGAGTGATCTCAGTGTGTGTGAGTGATCTCAGTGTGTGTGAGTGACCTCAGTGTGTGATTGATCTCAGAGTGTGTGAGTGATCTCAGTGTGTGTGAGTGATCTCAGTGTGTGAGTGATCTCAGTGTGTGAGTGATCTCAGTGTGTGTGAGTGATCATAGTGTGTGTTAGTGATCTCAGTGTGTGAGTGAACTCAGTGTGTGAGTGCTCTCAGTGTGTGTAAGAATAAAATTTTGCTGGACAAGATTGCTGGACAAGATTTTGCTGGAAAAGACACAAACAACAAATTCGCTGACTGGGACTAATTGAATCACTGCACAGTGAGACATGCCACGCTTATGCATGGCTGGAACAAAGTTCATCTCGTGTCCTGACTGGGATGAATTGAATCACTGAGGACTAACAAGGTTCACTGGCATCCTATCATCGAAATAATCACTTGTATCCTATTATCGAACTAATCACATTCCGCCGGGGAACAAGGCGGAAGGAAGACCTGAAGAGGCAGAATTGGCAACACAAGTGTGCAAACTCCTGACTGGAGGAAAATAACGATATGCGCTAATAAACTAATTGATTAGATGAATGTAAATGATCTAAAACCAACTTCTTGGAAATGTATATAAGCTCGGCACGTACTACAATCAGGCAGAAGGTGCTCTCGCAGACCGAGTTGTTGCAGACGCTTCTCCCAGAGCTCTGTCATTTAATAAAGTTGTCTCTCTTACTCAAAGTCTAGTTTCCAAGGAATCATTTATCCTACAACAGTGTGTGTGAGTGATCTCAGTGCGTGTGAGTGATCTCAGTGTGTGTGAGTGATCTCAGTGTGTGAGTGATCTCAGTGTGTATGAGTGATCTCAGTGTGTGAGTGATCTCAGTGTGTGAGTGATCTCAGTGTGTGTGAGTGATCTCAGTGTGTGAGTGATCTCAGTGAGTGAGTGATCACAGTGTGTGAGTGATCTCAGTGTGTGAGTGATCTCAGTGTGTGTGAGTGATCTCAGTGTGTGAGTGATCTCAGTGTGTGTGAGTGATCTAAGTGTGTGAGTGATCTCAGTGTGTGAGGGATCTCAGTGTGTGTGAGTGATCTCAGTGTGTGTGAGTGATCTCAGTGTGTGAGTGATCTCAGTGTGTGTGAGTGATCTCAGTGTGTGTGAGTGATCTCAGTGTGTGAGTGATCTCAACGTGTGAGTGATCTCAGTGTGTGAGTGATCTCAGTGTGTGTGAGTGATCTCAATGTGAGTGATCTCAGTGTGTGAGTGATCTCAGTGTGTGAGTGATCTCAGTGTGTGTGAATGATATCAGTGTGTGAGTGATCTCAGTGTGTGTGAGTGATCTCAGTGTGTGAGTGATCTCAGTGTGTGAGTGATCTCGGTGTGTGTGAGTGATCTCAGTGTGTGAGTGGTCTCAGTGTGTGCGTGATCTCAGTGTGTGAGTGATCTCAGTGTGTGAGTGATCTCAGTGTGTGTGAGTGATCTCAGTGTGTGAGTGATCAGTGTGTGTCTGTGATCTCAGTGTGTGAGTGATCTCAGTGTGTGTGAGTGATCTCAGTGTGTGAGTGATCTCAGTGTGTGTGAGTGATCTCAGTGTGTGATTGATCTCAGTGTGTGTGAGTGATCCCAGTGTGTGAGTGATCTCAGTGTGTGAGTGATCTCAGTGTGTGTGAGTGATCACAGTGTGTGTTAGTGATCTCAGTGTGTGAGTGAACTCAGTGTGTGAGTGATCTCAGTGTGTGTTAGAATAAAATTTTGCTGGACAAGATTGCTGGACAAGATTTTGCTGGAAAAGACGCAAACAACAAATTCGCTGACTGGGACTAATTGAATCACTGCACAGTGAGACATGCCACGCTTATGCATGGCTGGAACAAAGTTCATCTCGTGTCCTGACTGGGACTAATTGAATCATTGAGGACTAACAAGGTTCACTGGTATCCTATCATCGAACTAATCACTTGTATCCTATTATCGAACTAATCACATTCCGCCGGGGAACAAGACGGAACGAAGACCTGAAGAGGCAGAATTGGCAACACAAGTGTGTAAACTCCTGACTGGAGGAAAATAACGATATGCGCTAATAAACTAATTGATTAGATGAATGTAAATGATCTAAAACCAACTTCTTGGAATTGTATATAAGCTCGGCACGTACTACAATCAGGCAGAAGGTGCTCTCGCTGACCGAGTGGTTGCAGACGCTTCTCCCAGAGCTCTGTCATTTAATAAAGTTGCCTCTCTTACTCAAAGTCTAGTTTCCGAGGAATCATTTATCCTACAACAGTGTGTGTGAGTGATCTCAGTGTGTGTGAGTGATCTCAGTGTGTGAGTGATCTCAGTGTGTGTGAGTGATCTCAGTGTGTGAGTGATCTCAGTGTGTGAGTGATCTCAGTGTGTGTGAGTGATCTCAGTGTGTGTGAGTGATCTCAGTGTGTGAGTGATCTCAGTGTGTGAGTGATCTCAGTGAGTAAGTGATCACAGTGTGTGAGTGATCTCAGTGTGTGAGTGAGCTCAGTGTGTGTGAGTGATCGCAATGTGTGGGTGATCTCAGTGTGTGAGTGATCTCAGCGTGTGTGAGTGATCTCAGTGTGTGAGTGATCTCAGTGTGTGTGAGTGATCGAAGTGTGTGAGTGATTGAAGTGTGTGAGTGATCTCAGTGTGTGTGAGTGATCTCAGTGTGTGTGAGTGATCTCAGTGTGTGAGTGATCTCAGTGTGTGTGAGTGACCTCAGTGTGTGAGTGATCTCAGTGTGTGTGAGTGATCTCAGTGTGTGTGAGTGATCTCAGTGTGTGAGTGATCTCAACGTGTGAGTGATCTCAGTGTGTGAGTGATCTCAGTGTGTGAGTGATCTCAGTGTGTGTGAGTGATCTCAGTGTGAGTGATCTCAGTGTGTGAGTGATCTCAGTGTGTGAGTGATCTCAGTGTGTGTGAATGATATCATTGTGTGAGTGATCTCAGTGTGTGTGAGTGATCTCAGTGTGTGAGTGATCTCAGTGTGTGAGTGATCTCAGTGTGTGTGAGTGATCTCAGTGTGTGAGTGGTCTCAGTGTGTGTGTGATCTCACTGTGTGAGTGATCTCAGTGTGTGAGTGATCTCAGTGTGTGTGAGTGATTTCAGTGTGTGAGTGATCTCAGTGTGTGTGAGTGATCTCAGTGTGTGAGTGATCTCAGTGTGTGTGAGTGATCTCAGTGTGTGAGAGATCTCAGTGTGTGAGTGATCTCAGTGTGTGTGAGTGATCTCAGTGTGTGTGAGTGATCACAGTGTATGTTACTGATCTCAGTGTGTGAGTGATCTCAGTGTGTGTTAGAATAAAATTTTGCTGGACAAGATTGCTGGACAAGATTTTGCTGGAAAAGACGCAAACAACAAATTCGCTGACTGGGACTAATTGAATCACTGCACAGTGAGACATGCCACGCTTATGCATGGCTGGAACAAAGTTCATCTCGTGTCCTGACTGGGACTAATTGAATCACTGAGGACTAACAAGGTTCACTGGTATCCTATCATCGAACTAATCACTTGTATCCTATTATCGAACTAATCACATTCCACCGGGGAACAAGACGGAACGAAGACCTGAAGAGGCAGAATTGGCAACACAAGTGTGTAAACTCCTGACTGGAGGAAAATAACGATATGCGCTAATAAACGAATTGATTCGATGAATGTAAATGATCTAAAACCAACTTCTTGGAATTGTATATAAGCTCGGCACGTACTACAATCAGGCGGAAGGTGCTCTCGCAGACCGAGTGGTTGCAGACGCTCCTCCCAGAGCTCTGTCATTTAATAAAGTTGTCTCTCTTACTCAAAGTCTAGTTTCCGAGGAATCATTTTTACTACAACTGTGTGTGTGAGTGATCTCAGTGTGTGTGAGTGATCTCAGTGTGTGAGTGATCTCAGTGTGTGAGTGATCTCCGTGTGTGTGAGTGATCTCAGTGTGTGAGTGATCTCAGTGTGTGTGAGTGATCTAAGTGTGTGAGTGATCTCAGTGTGTGAGGGATCTCAGTGTGTGTGAGTGATCTCAGTGTGTGTGAGTGATCTCAGTGTGTGAGTGATCTCAGTGTGTGTGAGTGATCTCAGTGTGTGTGAGTGATCTCAGTGTGTGAGTGATCTCAACGTGTGAGTGATCTCAGTGTGTGAGTGATCTCAGTGTGTGTGAGTGATCTCAATGTGAGTGATCTCAGTGTGTGAGTGATCTCAGTGTGTGAGTGATCTCAGTGTGTGTGAATGATATCAGTGTGTGAGTGATCTCAGTGTGTGTGAGTGATCTCAGTGTGTGAGTGATCTCAGTGTGTGAGTGATCTCGGTGTGTGTGAGTGTTCTCAGTGTGTGAGTGGTCTCAGTGTGTGCGTGATCTCAGTGTGTGAGTGATCTCAGTGTGTGAGTGATCTCAGTGTGTGTGAGTGATCTCAGTGTGTGAGTGATCAGTGTGTGTCAGTGATCTCAGTGTGTGAGTGATCTCAGTGTGTGTGAGTGATCTCAGTGTGTGAGTGATCTCAGTGTGTGTGAGTGATCTCAGTGTGTGAGTGATCTCAGTGTGTGAGTGATCTCAGTGTGTGTGAGTGATCTCAGTGTGTGTGAGTGATCTCAGTGTGTGAGTGATCTCAATGTGTGAGTGATCTCCGTGTGTGTGAGTGATCTCAGTGTGTGTGAGTGATCTCAGTGTGTGATTGATCTCAGTGTGTGTGAGTGATCCCAGTGTGTGAGTGATCTCAGTGTGTGAGTGATCTCAGTGTGTGTGAGTGATCACAGTGTGTGTTAGTGATCTCAGTGTGTGAGTGAACTCAGTGTGTGAGTGATCTCAGTGTGTGTTAGAATAAAATTTTGCTGGACAAGATTGCTGGACAAGATTTTGCTGGAAAAGACGCAAACAACAAATTCGCTGACTGGGACTAATTGAATCACTGCACAGTGAGACATGCCACGCTTATGCATGGCTGGAACAAAGTTCATCTCATGTCCTGACTGGGACTAATTGAATCACTGAGGAGTAACAAGGTTCACTGGTATCCTATCATCGAACTAATCACTTGTATCCTATTATCGAACCAATCACATTCCGCCGGGGAACAAGACGGAACGAAGACCTGAAGAGGCAGCATTGGCAACACAAGAGTGTAAACTCCTGACTGCAGGAAAATAACGATATGCGCTAATAAACTAATTGATTAGATGAATGTAAATTATCTAAAACCAACTTCTTGGAATTGTATATAAGCTCGGCACGTACTACAATCAGGCAGAAGGTGCTCTCGCAGACCGAGTGGTTGCAGACGCTTCTCCCAGAGCTCTGTCATTTAATAAAGTTGCCTCTCTTACTCAAAGTCTAGTTTCCGAGGAATCATTTATCCTACAACAGTGTGTGTGAGTGATCTCAGTGTGTGTGAGTGATCTCAGTGTGTGAGTGATCTCAGTGTGTGTGAGTGATCTCAGTGTGTGAGTGATCTCAGTGTGTGAGTGATCTCAGTGTGTGTGAGTGATCTCAGTGTGTGAGTGATCTCAGTGTGTGAGTGATCTCAGTGAGTGAGTGATCACAGTGTGTGAGTGATCTCAGTGTGTGAGTGATCTCAGTGAGTGAGTGATCACAGTGTGTGAGTGATCGCAATGTGTGGGTGATCTCAGTGTGTGAGTGATCTCAGCGTGTGTGAGTGATCTCAGTGTGTGAGTGATCTCAGTGTGTGTGAGTGATCGAAGTGTGTGAGTGATCGAAGTGTGTGAGTGATCTCAGTGTGTGTGAGTGATCTCAGTGTGTGTGAGTGATCTCAGTGTGTGAGTGATCTCAGTGTGTGTGAGTGACCTCAGTGTGTGAGTGATCTCAGTGTGTGTGAGTGATCTCAGTGTGTGTGAGTGATCTCAGTGTGTGAGTGATCTCAGTGTGAGTGATCTCAGTGTGTGAGTGATCTCAGTGTGTGAGTGATCTCAGTGTGTGTGAATGATATCATTGTGTGAGTGATCTCATTGTGTGTGAGTGATCTCAGTGTGTGAGTGATCTCAGTGTGTGAGTGATCTCAGTGTGTGTGAGTGATCTCAGTGTGTGAGTGGTCTCAGTGTGTGCGTGATCTCACTGTGTGAGTGATCTCAGTGTGTGAGTGATCTCAGTGTGTGTGAGTGATCTCAGTGTGTGAGTGATCTCAGTGTGTGTGAGTGATCTCAGTGTGTGAGTGATCTCAGTGTGTGTGAGTGATCTCAGTGTGTGAGTGATCTCAGTGTGTGTGAGTGATCTCAGTGTGTGTGAGTGATCACAGTGTATGTTACTGATCTCAGTGTGTGAGTGATCTCAGTGTGTGTTAGAATAAAATTTTGCTGGACAAGATTGCTGGACAAGATTTTGCTGGAAAAGACGCAAACAACAAATTCGCTGACTGGGACTAATTGAATCACTGCACAGTGAGACATGCCGCGCTTATGCATGGCTGGAACAAAGTTCATCTCGTGTCCTGACTGGGACTAATTGAATCACTGAGGACTAACAAGGTTCACTGGTATCCTATCATCGAACTAATCACTTGAATCCTATTATCGAACTAATCACATTCCGCCGGGGAACAAGACGGAACGAAGACCTGAAGAGGCAGAATTGGCAACACAAGTGTGTAAACTCCTGACTGGAGGAAAATAACGATATGCGCTAATAAACAAATTGATTCGATGAATTTAAATGATCTAAAACCAACTTCTTGGAATTGTATATAAGCTCGGCACGTACTACAATCAGGCGGAAGGTGCTATCGCAGACCGAGTGGTTGCAGACGCTCCTCCCAGAGCTCTGTCATTTAATAAAGTTGTCTCTCTTACTCAAAGTCTAGTTTCCGAGGAATCATTTTTACTACAACTGTGTGTGTGAGTGATCTCAGTGTGTGAGTGATCACAGTGTGTGAGTGATCTCAGAGTGTGAGTGATCTCAGTGTGTGTGACTGATCTCAGTGTGTGTGAGTGATCTCAATGTGTGAGTGATCTCAGTGTGTGTGAGTGACCTCAGTGTGTGAGTGATCTCAGTGTGTATGAGTGATCTAAGTGTGTGAGTGATCTCAGTGTGTGAGTGATCTCAGTGTGTGTGAGTGATCTCAGTGTGTGTGAGTGACCTCAGTGTGTGAGTGATCTCAGTGTGTGTGATTGATCTAAGTGTGTGAGTGATCTCAGTGTGTGAGTGATCTCAGTGTGTGTGAGTGATCTCAGTGTGTGTGAGTGATCTCAGTGTGTGAGTGATCTCAGTGTGTGTGAGTGACCTCAGTGTGTGAGTGATCTCAGTGTGTGTGAGTGATCTCAGTGTGTGTGAGTGATCTCAGTGTGTGAGTGATCTCAACGTGTGAGTGATCTCAGTGTGTGAGTGATCTCAGTGTGTGTGATTGATCTCAGTGTGAGTGATCTCAGTGTGTGAGTGATCTCAGTGTGTGAGTGATCTCAGTGTGTGTGAATGATATCATTGTGTGAGTGGTCTCAGTGAGTGCGTGATCTCACTGTGTGAGTGATCTCAGTGTGTGAGTGATCTCAGTGTGTGTGAGTGATCTCAGTGTGTGAGTGATCTCAGTGTGTGTGAGTGATCTCAGTGTGTGAGTGATCTCAGTGTGTGTGAGTGATCTCAGTGTGTGAGTGATCTCAGTGTGTGAGTGATCTCAGTGTGTGTGAATGATATCAGTGTGTGTGTGATCTCAGTGTGTGAGAGTGATCTCAGTGTGTGTGAGTGATCACAGTGTGTGTTAGTGATCTCAGTGTGTGAGTGAACTCAGTGTGTGAGTGCTCTCAGTGTGGGTAAGAATAAAACTTTGCTGGACAAGATTGCTGGACAAGATTTTGCTGGAAAAGACGCAAACAACAAATTCGCTGACTGGGACTAATTGAATCACTGCACAGTGAGACATGCCACGCTTATGCATGGCTGGAACAAAGTTCATCTCGTGTCCTGACTGGGACTAATTGAATCACTGAGGACTAACAAGGTTCACTGGTATCCTATCATCGAACTAATCACTTGTATCCTATTATCGAACTAATCACATTCCGCCGGGGAACAAGACGGAACGAAGACCTGAAGAGGCAGAATTGGCAACACAAGTGTGTAAACTCCTGACTGGAGGAAAATAACGATATGCGCTAATAAACGAATTGATTCGATGAATGTAAATGATCTAAAACCAACTTCTTGGAATTGTATATAAGCTCGGCACGTACTACAATCAGGCGGAAGGTGCTCTCGCAGACCGAGTGGTTGCAGACGCTCCTCCCAGAGCTCTGTCATTTAATAAAGTTGTCTCTCTTACTCAAAGTCTAGTTTCCGAGGAATCATTTTTACTACAACTGTGTGTGTGAGTGATCTCAGTGTGTGTGAGTGATCTCAGTGTGTGAGTGATCACAGTGTGTGAGTGATCTCAGTGTGTGAGTGATCTCAGTGTGTGTGAGTGATCGCAATGTGTGGGTGATCTCAGTGTGTGAGTGATCTCAGCGTGTGTGAGTGATCTCAGTGTGTGAGTGATATCAGTGTGTGTGAGTGATCTCAGTGTGTGTGAGTGATCTCAATGTGTGAGTGATCTCAGTGTGTGTGAGTGACCTCAGTGTGTGAGTGATCTCAGTGTGTGTGAGTGATCTAAGTGTGTGAGTGATCTCAGTGTGTGAGTGATCTCAGTGTGTGTGAGTGATCTCAGTGTGTGTGAGTGATCTCAGTGTGTGAGTGATCTCAGTGTGTGTGAGTGACCTCAGTGTGTGAGTGATCTCAGTGTGTGTGAGTGATCTCAGTGTGTGTGAGTGATCTCAGTGTGTGAGTGATCTCAACGTGTGAGTGATCTCAGTGTGTGAGTGATCTCAGTGTGTGTGAGTGATCTCAGTGTGAGTGATCTCAGTGTGTGAGTGATCTCAGTGTGTGAGTGATCTCAGTGTGTGTGAATGATATCATTGTGTGAGTGATCTCAGTGTGTGTGAGTGATCTCAGTGTGTGAGTGATCTCAGTGTGTGAGTGATCTCAGTGTGTGTGAGTGATCTCAGTGTGTGAGTGGTCTCAATGTGTGCGTGATCTCACTGTGTGAGTGATCTCAGTGTGTGAGTGATCTCAGTGTGTGTGAGTGATCTCAGTGTGTGAGTGATCTCAGTGTGTGTGAGTGATCTCAGTGTGTGAGTGATCTCAGTGTGTGTGAGTGATCTCAGTGTGTGAGTGATCTCAGTGTGTGAGTGATCTCAGTGTGTGTGAGTGATCTCAGTGTGTGTGTGTGTGATCTCAGTGTGTGAGTGATCTCAGTGTGTGAGTGATCTCAGTGTGTGTGAGTGATCTCAGTGTGTGAGTGATCTCAGTGTGTGTGAGTGATCTCAGTGTGTGAGTGATCTCAGTGTGTGTGAGTGATCTCAGTGTGTGAGTGATATCAGTGTGTGAGTGATCTCAGTGTGTGAGTGATCACAGTGTGTGTTAGTGATCTCAGTGTGTGAGTGAACTCAGTGTGTGAGTGATCTCAGTGTGTGTTAGAATAAAATTTTGCTGGACAAGATTGCTGGACAAGATTTTGCTGGAAAAGACGCAAACAACAAATTCGCTGACTGGGACTAATTGAATCACTGCACAGTGAGACATGCCACGCTTATGCATGGCTGGAACAAAGTTCATCTCGTGTCCTGACTGGGACTAATTGAATCACTGAGGACTAACAAGGTTCACTGGTATCCTATCATCGAACTAATCACTTGTATCCTATTATCGAACTAATCACATTCAGCCGGGGAACAAGACGGAACGAAGACCTGAAGAGGCAGAATTGGCAACACAAGTGTGTAAACTCCTGACTGGAGGAAAATAACGATATGCGCTAATAAAATAATTGATCAGATGAATGTAAATGATCTAAAACCAACTTCTTGGAATTGTATATAAGCTCGGCACGTACTACAATCAGGCAGAAGGTGCTCTCGCAGACCGAGTGGTTGCAGACGCTTCTCCCAGAGCTCTGTCATTTAATAAAGTTGTCTCTCTTACTCAAAGTCTAGTTTCCGAGGAATCATTTATCCTACAACAGTGTGTGTGAGTGATCTCAGTGTGTGTGAGTGATCTCAGTGTGTGTGAGTGATCTCAGTGTGTGAGTGATCTCAGTGTGTGTGAGTGATCTCAGTGTGTGAGTGATCTCAGTGTGTGAGTGATCTCAGTGTGTGTGAGTGATCTCAGTGTGTGTGAGTGATCTCAGTGTGTGAGTGATCTCAGTGTGTGAGTGATCTCAGTGAGTGAGTGATCACAGTGTGTGAGTGATCTCAGTGTGTGAGTGATCTCAGTGTGTGTGAGTGATCGCAATGTGTGGGTGATCTCAGCGTGTGTGAGTGATCTCAATGTGTGAGGGATCTCAGTGTGTGTGAGTGATCTCAGTGTGTGTGAGTGATCTCAGTGTGTGAGTGATCTCAGTGTGTGTGAGTGATCTCAGTGTGTGTGAGTGATCTCAGTGTGTGAGTCATCTCAACGTGTGAGTGATCTCAGTGTGTGAGTGATCTCAGTGTGTGAGTGATCTCAGTGTGAGTGATCTCAGTGTGTGGGTGATCTCAGTGTGTGAGTGATCTCAGTGTGTGTGAATGATATCAGTGTGTGAGTGATCTCAGTGTGCGTGAGTGATCTCAGTGTGTGAGTGATCTCAGTGTGTGTGATCTCAGTGTGTGTGAGTGATCTCAGTGTGTGTGAGTGATCACAGTGTGTGTTAGTGATCTCAGTGTGTGAGTGAACTCAGTGTGTGAGTGCTCTCAATGTGGGTAAGAATAAAACTTTGCTGGACAAGATTGCTGGACAAGATTTTGCTGGAAAAGACACAAACAACAAATTCGCTGACTGGGACTAATTGAATCACTGCACAGTGAGACATGCCACGCTTATGCATGGCTGGAACAAAGTTCATCTCGTGTCCTGACTGGGACTAATTGAATCACTGAGGACTAACAAGGTTCACTGGTATCCTATCATCGAACTAATCACTTGTATCCTATTATCGAACTGATCACATTCCGCCGGGGAACAAGACAGAACGAAGACCTGAAGAGGCAGAATTGGCAACACAAGTGTGTAAACTCCTGACTGGAGGAAAATAACGATATGCGCTAATAAACGAATTGATTGGATGAATGTAAATGATCTAAAACCAACTTCTTGGAATTGTATATAAGCTCGGCACGTACTACAATCAGTCAGAAGGTGCTCTCGCAGACCGAGTGGTTGCAGACGCTTCTCCCAGAGCTCTGTCATTTAATAAAGTTGTCTCTCTTACTCAAAGCCTAGTTTCCGAGGAATCATTTTTACTACAACAGTGTGTGTGAGTGATCTCAGTGTGTGTGAGTGATCTCAGTGTGTGAGTGATCTCAGTGAGTGAGTGATCACAGTGTGTGAGTGATCTCAGTGTGTGAGTGATCTCAGTGTGTGTGAGTGATCGCAATGTGTGGGTGATCTCAGTGTGTGAGTGATCTCAGCGTGTGTGAGTGATCTCAGTGTGTGAGTGATCTCAGTGTGTGTGAGTGATCTCAGTGTGTGTGAGTGATCTCAGTGTGTGAGTGATCTCAGTGTGTGTGAGTGATCTCAGTGTGTGTGAGTGATCTCAGTGTGTGAGTGATCTCAGTGTGTGTGAGTGATCTCAGTGTGTGAGTGATCTCAGTGCGTGAGTGATCTCAGTGTGTGTGAGTGATCTCAGTGTGTGAGTGATCTCAGTGTGTGTGAGTGATCTCAGTGTGTGTGAGTGATCTCAGTGTGTGAGTGATCTCAGTGTGTGAGTGATCTCAGTGTGTGTGAGTGATCTCAGTGTGTGTGAGTGATCTCAGTGTGTGAGTGATCTCAGTGCGTGTGAGTGATCTCAGTGTGTGTGAGTGATCTCAGCGTGTGAGTGATCTCAGTGTGTGAGTGATCTCAGTGTGTGTGAGTGATCTCAGTGTGTGTGAGTGATCTCAGTGTGTGAGTGATCTCAGTGTGTGTGAGTGATCTCAGTGTGTGTGAGTGATCTCAGTGTGTGAGTGATCTCAGTGTGTGTGAGTGATCTCAGTGTGTGAGTGATCTCAGTGCGTGAGTGATCTCAGTGTGTGTGAGTGATCTAAGTGTGTGAGTGATCTCAGTGTGTGAGTGATCTCAGTGTGTGTGAGTGATCTCAGTGTGTGTGAGTGATCTCAGTGTGTGAGTGATCTCAGTGTGTGTGAGTGACCTCAGTGTGTGAGTGATCTCAGTGTGTGTGAGTGATCTCAGTGTGTGTGAGTGATCTCAGTGTGTGAGTGATCTCAACGTGTGAGTGATCTCAGTGTGTGAGTGATCTCAGTGTGTGTGATTGATCTCAGTGTGAGTGATCTCAGTGTGTGAGTGATCTCAGTGTGTGAGTGATCTCAGTGTGTGTGAATGATATCATTGTGTGAGTGGTCTCAGTGAGTGCGTGATCTCACTGTGTGAGTGATCTCAGTGTGTGAGTGATCTCAGTGTGTGTGAGTGATCTCAGTGTGTGAGTGATCTCAGTGTGTGTGAGTGATCTCAGTGTGTGAGTGATCTCAGTGTGTGTGAGTGATCTCAGTGTGTGAGTGATCTCAGTGTGTGAGTGATCTCAGTGTGTGTGAATGATATCAGTGTGTGTGTGATCTCAGTGTGTGAGAGTGATCTCAGTGTGTGTGAGTGATCACAGTGTGTGTTAGTGATCTCAGTGTGTGAGTGAACTCAGTGTGTGAGTGCTCTCAGTGTGGGTAAGAATAAAACTTTGCTGGACAAGATTGCTGGACAAGATTTTGCTGGAAAAGACGCAAACAACAAATTCGCTGACTGGGACTAATTGAATCACTGCACAGTGAGACATGCCACGCTTATGCATGGCTGGAACAAAGTTCATCTCGTGTCCTGACTGGGACTAATTGAATCACTGAGGACTAACAAGGTTCACTGGTATCCTATCATCGAACTGATCACTTGTATCCTATTATCGAACTAATCACATTCCGCCGGGGAACAAGACGGAACGAAGACCTGAAGAGGCAGAATTGGCAACACAAGTGTGTAAACTCCTGACTGGAGGAAAATAACGATATGCGCTAATAAACGAATTGATTCGATGAATGTAAATGATCTAAAACCAACTTCTTGGAATTGTATATAAGCTCGGCACGTACTACAATCAGGCGGAAGGTGCTCTCGCAGACCGAGTGGTTGCAGACGCTCCTCCCAGAGCTCTGTCATTTAATAAAGTTGTCTCTCTTACTCAAAGTCTAGTTTCCGAGGAATCATTTTTACTACAACTGTGTGTGTGAGTGATCTCAGTGTGTGTGAGTGATCTCAGTGTGTGAGTGATCACAGTGTGTGAGTGATCTCAGTGTGTGAGTGATCTCAGTGTGTGTGAGTGATCGCAATGTGTGGGTGATCTCAGTGTGTGAGTGATCTCAGCGTGTGTGAGTGATCTCAGTGTGTGAGTGATCTCAGTGTGTGTGAGTGATCTCAGTGTGTGTGAGTGATCTCAATGTGTGAGTGATCTCAGTGTGTGTGAGTGACCTCAGTGTGTGAGTGATCTCAGTGTGTGTGAGTGATCTAAGTGTGTGAGTGATCTCAGTGTGTGAGTGATCTCAGTGTGTGTGAGTGATCTCAGTGTGTGTGAGTGATCTCAGTGTGTGAGTGATCTCAGTGTGTGTGAGTGACCTCAGTGTGTGAGTGATCTCAGTGTGTGTGAGTGATCTCAGTGTGTGTGAGTGATCTCAGTGTGTGAGTGATCTCAACGTGTGAGTGATCTCAGTGTGTGAGTGATCTCAGTGTGTGTGAGTGATCTCAGTGTGAGTGATCTCAGTGTGTGAGTGATCTCAGTGTGTGAGTGATCTCAGTGTGTGTGAATGATATCATTGTGTGAGTGATCTCAGTGTGTGTGAGTGATCTCAGTGTGTGAGTGATCTCAGTGTGTGAGTGATCTCAGTGTGTGTGAGTGATCTCAGTGTGTGAGTGGTCTCAATGTGTGCGTGATCTCACTGTGTGAGTGATCTCAGTGTGTGAGTGATCTCAGTGTGTGTGAGTGATCTCAGTGTGTGAGTGATCTCAGTGTGTGTGAGTGATCTCAGTGTGTGAGTGATCTCAGTGTGTGTGAGTGATCTCAGTGTGTGAGTGATCTCAGTGTGTGAGTGATCTCAGTGTGTGTGAGTGATCTCAGTGTGTGTGTGTGTGATCTCAGTGTGTGAGTGATCTCAGTGTGTGAGTGATCTCAGTGTGTGTGAGTGATCTCAGTGTGTGAGTGATCTCAGTGTGTGTGAGTGATCTCAGTGTGTGAGTGATCTCAGTGTGTGTGAGTGATCTCAGTGTGTGAGTGATATCAGTGTGTGAGTGATCTCAGTGTGTGAGTGATCACAGTGTGTGTTAGTGATCTCAGTGTGTGAGTGAACTCAGTGTGTGAGTGATCTCAGTGTGTGTTAGAATAAAATTTTGCTGGACAAGATTGCTGGACAAGATTTTGCTGGAAAAGACGCAAACAACAAATTCGCTGACTGGGACTAATTGAATCACTGCACAGTGAGACATGCCACGCTTATGCATGGCTGGAACAAAGTTCATCTCGTGTCCTGACTGGGACTAATTGAATCACTGAGGACTAACAAGGTTCACTGGTATCCTATCATCGAACTAATCACTTGTATCCTATTATCGAACTAATCACATTCAGCCGGGGAACAAGACGGAACGAAGACCTGAAGAGGCAGAATTGGCAACACAAGTGTGTAAACTCCTGACTGGAGGAAAATAACGATATGCGCTAATAAAATAATTGATCAGATGAATGTAAATGATCTAAAACCAACTTCTTGGAATTGTATATAAGCTCGGCACGTACTACAATCAGGCAGAAGGTGCTCTCGCAGACCGAGTGGTTGCAGACGCTTCTCCCAGAGCTCTGTCATTTAATAAAGTTGTCTCTCTTACTCAAAGTCTAGTTTCCGAGGAATCATTTATCCTACAACAGTGTGTGTGAGTGATCTCAGTGTGTGTGAGTGATCTCAGTGTGTGTGAGTGATCTCAGTGTGTGAGTGATCTCAGTGTGTGTGAGTGATCTCAGTGTGTGAGTGATCTCAGTGTGTGAGTGATCTCAGTGTGTGTGAGTGATCTCAGTGTGTGTGAGTGATCTCAGTGTGTGAGTGATCTCAGTGTGTGAGTGATCTCAGTGAGTGAGTGATCACAGTGTGTGAGTGATCTCAGTGTGTGAGTGATCTCAGTGTGTGTGAGTGATCGCAATGTGTGGGTGATCTCAGCGTGTGTGAGTGATCTCAATGTGTGAGGGATCTCAGTGTGTGTGAGTGATCTCAGTGTGTGTGAGTGATCTCAGTGTGTGAGTGATCTCAGTGTGTGTGAGTGATCTCAGTGTGTGTGAGTGATCTCAGTGTGTGAGTCATCTCAACGTGTGAGTGATCTCAGTGTGTGAGTGATCTCAGTGTGTGAGTGATCTCAGTGTGAGTGATCTCAGTGTGTGGGTGATCTCAGTGTGTGAGTGATCTCAGTGTGTGTGAATGATATCAGTGTGTGAGTGATCTCAGTGTGCGTGAGTGATCTCAGTGTGTGAGTGATCTCAGTGTGTGTGATCTCAGTGTGTGTGAGTGATCTCAGTGTGTGTGAGTGATCACAGTGTGTGTTAGTGATCTCAGTGTGTGAGTGAACTCAGTGTGTGAGTGCTCTCAATGTGGGTAAGAATAAAACTTTGCTGGACAAGATTGCTGGACAAGATTTTGCTGGAAAAGACACAAACAACAAATTCGCTGACTGGGACTAATTGAATCACTGCACAGTGAGACATGCCACGCTTATGCATGGCTGGAACAAAGTTCATCTCGTGTCCTGACTGGGACTAATTGAATCACTGAGGACTAACAAGGTTCACTGGTATCCTATCATCGAACTAATCACTTGTATCCTATTATCGAACTGATCACATTCCGCCGGGGAACAAGACAGAACGAAGACCTGAAGAGGCAGAATTGGCAACACAAGTGTGTAAACTCCTGACTGGAGGAAAATAACGATATGCGCTAATAAACGAATTGATTGGATGAATGTAAATGATCTAAAACCAACTTCTTGGAATTGTATATAAGCTCGGCACGTACTACAATCAGTCAGAAGGTGCTCTCGCAGACCGAGTGGTTGCAGACGCTTCTCCCAGAGCTCTGTCATTTAATAAAGTTGTCTCTCTTACTCAAAGCCTAGTTTCCGAGGAATCATTTTTACTACAACAGTGTGTGTGAGTGATCTCAGTGTGTGTGAGTGATCTCAGTGTGTGAGTGATCTCAGTGAGTGAGTGATCACAGTGTGTGAGTGATCTCAGTGTGTGAGTGATCTCAGTGTGTGTGAGTGATCGCAATGTGTGGGTGATCTCAGTGTGTGAGTGATCTCAGCGTGTGTGAGTGATCTCAGTGTGTGAGTGATCTCAGTGTGTGTGAGTGATCTCAGTGTGTGTGAGTGATCTCAGTGTGTGAGTGATCTCAGTGTGTGTGAGTGATCTCAGTGTGTGTGAGTGATCTCAGTGTGTGAGTGATCTCAGTGTGTGTGAGTGATCTCAGTGTGTGAGTGATCTCAGTGCGTGAGTGATCTCAGTGTGTGTGAGTGATCTCAGTGTGTGAGTGATCTCAGTGTGTGTGAGTGATCTCAGTGTGTGTGAGTGATCTCAGTGTGTGAGTGATCTCAGTGTGTGAGTGATCTCAGTGTGTGTGAGTGATCTCAGTGTGTGTGAGTGATCTCAGTGTGTGAGTGATCTCAGTGCGTGTGAGTGATCTCAGTGTGTGTGAGTGATCTCAGCGTGTGAGTGATCTCAGTGTGTGTGAGTGATCTCAGTGTGTGTGAGTGATCTCAGTGTGTGAGTGATCTCAGTGTGTGTGAGTGATCTCAATGTGTGAGTGATCTCTGTGTGTGAGTGATCTCAGTGTGTGTGAGTGATCTCAGTGTGTGTGAGTGATCTCAGTGTGTGAGTGATCTCAGTGAGTGAGTGATCACAGTGTGTGCGTGATCTCAGTGTGTGAGTGATCTCAGTGTGTGTGAGTGATCTCAGTGTGTGTGCGTGATCTCAGTGTGTGAGTGATCTCAGTGTGTGAGTGATCTCAGTGTGTGAGTGATCTCAGTGTGTGAGTGATCTCAGTGCGTGTGAGTGATCTCAGTGTGTGTGAGTGATCTCAGCGTGTGAGTGATCTCAGTGTGTGTGAGTGATCTCAGTGTGTGTGAGTGATCTCAGTGTGTGAGTGATATCAGTGTGTGGGAGTGATCTCAGTGTGTGAGTGATCTCAGTGTGTGAGTGATCTCAGTTTGTGTGAGTGATCTCATTGTGTGAGTGATCTCAGTGTGTGAGTGATCTCAGTGTGTGTGAGTGATCTCAGTGTGTGAGTGATTTCAGTGTGTGAGTGATCTCAGTGTGTGTGAGTGATCTCAGTGTGTGTGCGTGATCTCAGTGTGTGAGTGATCTCAGTGTGTGAGTGATCTCAGTGTGTGAGTGATCTCAGTGTGTGAGTGATCTCAGTGTGTGAGTGATTTCAGTGTGTGAGTGATCTCAGTGTGTGAGAGTGATCTCAGTGTGTGTGAGTGATCTCAGTGTGTGTGAGTGATCTCAGTGTGTGAGTGATCTCAGTGTGTGAGTGATCTCAGTGTGTGAGTGATCTCAGTGTGTGTGAGTGATCTCAGTGTGTGAGTGATCTCAGTGTGTGAGTGATCTCAGTGTGTGTGAGTGATCTCAGTGTGTGTGAGTGATCTCAGTGTGTGAGTGATCTCAGTGTGTGTGAGTGATCTCAGTGTGTGAGTGATCTCAGTGTGTGTGAGTGATCTCAGTGTGTGAGTGATCTCAGTGTGTGTGAGTGATCTCACTGTGTGTGAGTGATCTCAGTGTGTGTGAGTGATCTCAGTTTGTGAGTGATCTCAGTGTGTGTGAGTGATCTCAGTGTGCGTGAGTGATCTCTGTGTGTGTGAGTGATCTCAGTGTGCGAGTGATCTCAGTGTGTGTGAGTGATCTTAGTGTGTGTGAGTGATCTCAGTGTGTGAGTGATCTCAGTGTGTGAGTGATCTAAGTGTGTGTGAGTGATCTCAGCGTGCGAGTGATCTCAGTGTGTGTGAGTGATCTTAGTGTGTGAGTGATCTCAGTGTGTGAGTGATCTCAGTGTGTGAGTGATCTCCATGTGTGTGAGTGATCTCAGTGTGTGAGTGATCTCAGTGTGTGTGAGTGATCTCAGTGTGTGTGAGTGATCTCAGTGTGTGTGAGTGATCTCAGTGAGTGAGTGATCTCAGTGTGTGAGTGATCTCAATGTGTGTGAGTGATCTCAGTGTGTGTGAGTGATCTCAGTGTGTGAGTGATCTCAGTGTGTGTGAGTGATCTCAGTGTGTGAGTGATCTCAGTGTGTGTGAGGGATCTCAGTGTATGAGTGATCTCAGTGTGTGTGGGTGATCTCAGTGTGTAAGTGATCTCAGTGTGTGTGAGTGATCTCAGTGTGTGAGTGATCTCAGTGTGTTAGTGATCTCAATGTGTGTGAGTGATCTCAGTGTGTGTGAGTGATCTCAGTGTGTGAGTGATCTCAGTGTGTGTGAGTGATCTCAGTGTGTGAGTGATCTCAGTGTGTGTCAGTGATCTCAGTGTGTGAGTGATCTCAGCGTGTGTGGGTGAACTCAGTGTGTGAGTGATCTCAGTGTGTGTGAGTGATCTCAGTGTGTGAGTGATCTCAGTGAGTGAGTGATCTCAGTGTGCGAGTGATCTCAGTGTGTGAGTGATCTCAGTGTCTGTGAGTGATCTCAGTGTGTGTGATTGACCTCAGTGTGTGTGAGTGATCTCAGTGTGTGTGTGATCTCAGTGTGTGTGAGTGATCTCAGTGTGTGTGAGTGATCTCAGTGAGTGAGTGATCTCAGTGTGTGAGTGATCTCAATGTGTGTGAGTGATCTCAGTGTGTGTGAGTGATCTCAGTGTGTGAGTGATCTCAGTGTGTGTGAGGGATCTCAGTGTGTGAGTGATCTCAGTGTGTGAGTGATCTCAGTGTGTGTGAGTGATCTCAGTGTGTGAGTGATCTCAGTGTGTGAGTGATCTCAGTGTGTGTGGGTGATCTCATTGTGTGAGTGGTCTCAGTGTGTGTGTGTGATCACAGTGTGTGAGTGAGCTCAGTGTGTGAGTGATCTCAGTGTGTGTGAGTGATCTCAGTGTGTGAGTGATCTCAGTGTGTGTGAGTGATCTCAGTGTGTGTGAGTGATCTCAGTGTGTGTGAGTGACCTCAGTGTGTGATTGATCTCAGAGTGTGTGAGTGATTTCAGTGTGTGTGAGTGATCTCAGTGTGTGAGTGATCTCAGTGTGTGAGCGATCTCAGTGTGTGTGAGTGATCATAGTGTGTGTTAGTGATCTCAGTGTGTGAGTGAACTCAGTGTGTGAGTGATCTCAGTGTGTGTCAGAATAAAATTTTGCTGGACAAGATTGCTGGACAAGATTTTGCTGGAAAAGACACAAACAACAAATTCGCTGACTGGGACTAATTGAATCACTGCACAGTGAGACATGCCACGCTTATGCATGGCTGGAACAAAGTTCATCTCGTGTCCTGACTGGGACTAATTGAATCACTGAGGACTAACAAGGTTCACTGGTATCCTATCATCGAACTAATCACTTGTATCCTATTATCGAACTAATCACATTCCGCCGGGGAACAAGACGGAACGAAGACCTGAAGAGGCAGAATTGGCAACACAAGTGTGTAAACTCCTGACTGGAGGAAAATAACGATATGCGCTAATAAACTAATTGATTAGTTGAATGTAAATGATCTAAAACCAACTTCTTGGAAATGTATATAAGCTCGGCACGTACTACAATCAGGCAGAAGGTGCTCTCGCAGACCGAGTGGTTGCAGACGCTTCTCCCAGAGCTCTGTCATTTAATAAAGTTGTCTCTCTTACTCAAAGTCTAGTTTCCGAAGAATCATTTATCCTACAACAGTGTGTGTGAGTGATCTCAGTGCGTGTGAGTGATCTCAGTGTGTGTGAGTGATCTCAGTGTGTGAGTGATCTAAGTGTGTGTGTGTGATCTCAGTGTGTGAGTGATCTCAGTGTGTGTGGGTGATCTCAGTGTGTGAGTGATCTCAGTGTGTGTGAGTGATCTCAGTGTGTGAGTGATCTCAGTGTGTGAGTGATCTCAGTGTGTGAGTGATGTCAGTGTGTGTGAGTGATCTCAGTGTGTGAGTGATTTCAGTGTGTGTGAGTGATCTCAGTGTGAGAGTGATCTCAGTGTGTGAGTGATCTCAGTGTGTGAGTGATCTCAGTGTGTGTGAGTGATCTCAGTGTGTGAGTGATCTCAGTGAGTGAATGATCTCAGTGTGTGAGTGATCTCAGTGTGTGTGAGTGATCTCAGTGTCTGTGAGTGATCTCAGTGTGTGTGATTGATCTCAGTGAGTGTGAGTGATCTCAGTGTGTGTGTGATCTCAGTGAGTGAGTCATGTCAGTGTGTAATGGTCTCAGTGTGTGAGTGATCTCAGTGTGTGTGAGTGATCTCAGTGTGTGTGAGTGATCTCAGTGAGTGAGTGATCTCAGTGTGTGAGTGATCTCAATGTGTGTGAGTGATCTCAGTGTGTGTGAGTGATCTCAGTGTGTGAGTGATCTCAGTGTGTGTGAGGGATCTCAGTGTGTGAGTGATCTCAGTGTGTGAGTGATCTCAGTGTGTGTGAGTGATCTCAGTGTGTGAGTGATCTCAGTGTGTGAGTGATCTCAGTGTGTGTGGGTGATCTCAGTGTGTGAGTGGTCTCAGTGTGTGTGAGTGATCACAGTGTGTGAATGAGCTCAGTGTGTGAGTGATCTCAGTGTGTGTGAGTGATCTCAGTGTGTGAGTGATCTCAGTGTGTGTGAGTGATCTCAGTGTGTGTGAGTGACCTCAGTGTGTGATTGATCTCAGAGTGTGTGAGTGATCTCAGTGTGTGTGAGTGATCTCAGTGTGTGAGTGATCTCAGTATGTGAGTGATCTCAGTGTGTGTGAGTGATCATAGTGTGTGTTAGTGATCTCAGTGTGTGAGTGAACTCAGTGTGTGAGTGCTCTCAGTGTGTGTAAGAATAAAATTTTGCTGGACAAGATTGCTGGACAAGATTTTGCTGGAAAAGACACAAACAACAAATTCGCTGACTGGGACTAATTGAATCACTGCACAGTGAGACATGCCACGCTTATGCATGGCTGGAACAAAGTTCATCTCGTGTCCTGACTGGGATGAATTGAATCACTGAGGACTAACAAGGTTCACTGGTATCCTATCATCGAAATAATCACTTGTATCCTATTATCGAACTAATCACATTCCGCCGGGGAACAAGACGGAATGAAGACCTTAAGAGGCAGAATTGGCAACACAAGTGTGCAAACTCCTGACTGGAGGAAAATAACGATATGCGCTAATAAACTAATTGATTAGTTGAATGTAAATGATCTAAAACCAACTTCTTGGAAATGTATATAAGCTCGGCACGTACTACAATCAGGCAGAAGGTGCTCTCGCAGACCGAGTGGTTGCAGACGCTTCTCCCAGAGCTCTGTCATTTAATAAAGTTGTCTCTCTTACTCAAAGTCTAGTTTCCGAGGAATCATTTATCCTACAACAGTGTGTGTGAGTGATCTCAGTGCGTGTGAGTGATCTCAGTGTGTGTGAGTGATCTCAGTGTGTGAGTGATCTCAGTGTGTGTGAGTGATCTCAGTGTGTGAGTGATCTCAGTGTGTGAGTGATCTCAGTGTGTGTGAGTGATCTCAGTGTGTGTGAGTGATCTCAGTCTGTGAGTGATCTCAGTGTGTGAGTGATCTCAGTGAGTGAGTGATCACAGTGTGTGAGTGATCTCAGTGTGTGAGTGATCTCAGTGTCTGTGAGTGATCGCAATGTGTGGGTGATCTCAGTGTGTGAGTGATCTCAGCGTGTGTGAGTGATCTCAGTGTGTGAGTGATCTCAGTGTGTGTGAGTGATCTAAGTGTGTGAGTGATCTCAGTGTGTGAGGGATCTCAGTGTGTGTGAGTGATCTCAGTGTGTGTGAGTGATCTCAGTGTGTGAGTGATCTCAGTGTGTGTGAGTGATCTCAGTGTGTGTGAGTGATCTAAGTGTGTGAGTGATCTCAGTGTGTGAGGGATCTCAGTGTGTGTGAGTGATCTCAGTGTGTGTGAGTGATCTCAGTGTGTGAGTGATCTCAGTGTGTGTGAATGATATCAGTGTGTGAGTGATCTCAGTGTGTGTGTGATCTCAGTGTGTGAGTGATCTCAGTGTGTGCGTGATCTCAGTGTGTGAGTGATCTCAGTGCGAGTGATCTCAGTGTGTGTGAGTGATCCCAGTGTGTGTGAGTGATCTCAGTGTGTGAGTGATCTCAGTGTGTGTGAGTGATCACAGTGTGTGTGAGTGATCTCAGAGTGTGTGAGTGATCTCAGTGTGTGATTGATCTCAGTGTGTGTGAGTGATCTCAGTGTGTGAGTGATCGCAGTGTGTGAGTGATCTCAGTGTGTGTGAGTGATCACAGTGTGTGTTAGTGATCTCAGTGTGTGAGTGAACTCAGTGTGTGAGTGATCTCAGTGTGTGTTGGAATAAAATTTTGCTGGACAAGATTGCTGGACAAGATTTTGCTGGAAAAGACGCAAAAAACAAATTCGCTGACTGGGACTAATTGAATCACTGCACAGTGAGACATGCCACGCTTATGCATGGCTGGAACAAAGTTCATCTCGTGTCCTGACTGGGACTAATTGAATCACTGAGGACTAACAAGGTTCACTGGTATCCTGTCATCGAACTAATCACTTGTATCCTATTATTGAACTAATCACATTCCGCCGGGGAACAAGACGGAACGAAGACCTGAAGAGGCAGAATTGGCAACACAAGTGTGTAAACTCCTGACTGGAGGAAAATAAGGATATGCGCTAATAAATGATTTGATTGGATGAATGTAAATGATCTAAAACCAACTTCTTGGAATTGTATATAAGCTCGGCACGTACTACAATCAGGCAGAAGGTGCTCTCGCAGACCGAGTGGTTGCAGACGCTTCTTCCAGAGCTCTGTCATTTAATAAAGTTGTCTCTCTTACTCAAAGTCTAGTTTCCGAAGAATCATTTTTACTGCAACAGTGTGTGTGAGTGATCTCAGTGTGTGTGAGTGATCTCAGTGTGTGAGTGATCTCAGTGTGTGTGAGTGATCTCAGTGTGTGAGTGATCTCAGTGTGTGAGTGATCTCAGTGTGTGTGAGTGATCTCAGTGTGTGTGAGTGATCTCAGTGTGTGAGTGATCTCAGTGAGTGAGTGATCACAGTGTGTGAGTGATCTCAGTGTGTGAGTGATCTCAATTGCGTGTGAGTGATCGCAATGTGTGGGTGATCTCAGTGTGTGAGTGATCTCAGCGTGTGTGAGTGATCTCAGTGTGTGAGTGATCTCAGTGTGTTAGTGATCTCAGTGTGTGTGAGTGATCTCAGTGTGTGAGTGATCTCAGTGTGTGTGAGTGACCTCAGTGTGTGAGTGATCTCAGTGTGTGTGAGTGATCTAAGTGTGTGAGTGATCTCAGTGTGTGAGTGATCTCAGTGTGTGTGAGTGATCTCAGTGTGTGTGAGTGATCTCAGTGTGTGAGTGATCTCAGTGTGTGTGAGTGACCTCAGTGTGTGAGTGATCTCAGTGTGTGTGAGTGATCTCAGTGTGTGTGAGTGATCTCAGTGTGTGAGTGATCTCAACGTGTGAGTGATCTCAGTGTGTGAGTGATCTCAGTGTGTGTGAGTGATCTCAGTGTGAGTGATCTCAGTGTGTGAGTGATCTCAGTGTGTGAGTGATCTCAGTGTGTGTGAATGATATCATTGTGTGAGTGATCTCAGTGTGTGTGAGTGATCTCAGTGTGTGAGTGGTCTCAGTGTGTGCGTGATCTCACTGTGTGAGTGATCTCAGTGTGTGAGTGATCTCAGCGTGTGTGAGTGATCTCAGTGTGTGAGTGATCTCAGTGTGTGTGAGTGATCTCAGTGTGTGAGTGATCTCAGTGTGTGTGAGTGATCTCAGTGTGTGAGTGATCTCAGTGTGTGAGTGATCTCAGTGTGTGTGAGTGATCTCAGTGTGTGTGTGTGATCTCAGTGTGTGAGTGATCTCAGTGTGTGAGTGATCTCTGTGTGTGAGTGATCTCAGTGTGTGTGAGTGATCACAGTGTGTGTTAGTGATCTCAGTGTGTGAGTGAGCTCAGTGTGTGAGTGATCTCAGTGTGTGTTAGAATAAAATTTTGCTGGACAAGATTGCTGGACAAGATTTTGCTGGAAAAGACGCAAACAACAAATTCGCTGACTGGGACTAATTGAATCACTGCACAGTGAGACATGCCACGCTTATGCATGGCTGGAACAAAGTTCATCTCGTGTCCTGACTGGGACTAATTGAATCACTGAGGACTAACAAGGTTCACTGGTATCCTATCATCGAACTAATCACTTGTATCATATTATCGAACTAATCACATTCCGCCGGGGAACAAGACGGAACGAAGACCTGAAGAGGCAGAATTGGCAACACAAGTGTGTAAACTCCTGACTGGAGGAAAATAACGATATGCGCTAATAAGCTAATTGATTAGATGAATGTAAATGATCTAAAACCAACTTCTTGGAATTGTATATAAGCTCGGCATGTACTACAATCAGGCAGAAGGTGCTCTCGCAGACCGAGTGGTTGCAGACGCTTCTCCCAGAGCTCTGTCATTTAATAAAGTTGCCTCTCTTATTCAAAGTCTAGTTTCCGAGGAATCATTTATCCTACAACAGTGTGTGTGAGTGATCTCAGTGTGTGTGAGTGATCTCAGTGTGTGAGTGATCTCAGTGTGTGTGAGTGATCTCAGTGTGTGTGAGTGATCTCAGTGTGTGAGTGATCTCAGTGTGTGAGTGATCTCAGTGTGTGTGAGTGATCTCAGTGTGCGTGAGTGATCTCAGTGTGTGAGTGATCTCAGTGTGTGAGTGATCTCAGTGAGTGAGTGATCACAGTGTGTGAGTGATCTCAGTGTGTGAGTGATCTCAGTGTGTGTGAGTGATCGCAATGTGTGGGTGATCTCAGTGTGTGAGTGATCTCAGCGTGTGTGAGTGATCTCAGTGAGTGAGTGATCTCAGTGTGTGAGTGATCTCAGTGTGTGTGAGTGATCGAAGTGTGTGAGTGATCTCAGTGTGTGAGTGATCTCAGTGTGTGTGAGTGATCTCTGTGTGTGTGAGTGATCTCAGTGTGTGAGTGATCTCAGTGTGTGTGAGTGACCTCAGTGTGTGAGTGATCTCAGTGTGTGTGAGTGATCTCAGTGTGTGTGAGTGATCTCAGTGTGTGAGTGATCTCAACGTGTGAGTGATCTCAGTGTGTGAGTGATCTCAGTGTGTGTGATTGATCTCAGTGTGAGTGATCTCAGTGTGTGAGTGATCTCAGTGTGTGTGAATGATATCATTGTGTGAGTGATCTCAGTGTGTGTGAGTGATCTCAGTGTGTGAGTGATCTCAGTGTGTGAGTGATCTCAGTGTGTGTGAGTGATCTCAGTGTGTGAGTGGTCTCAGTGTGTGCGTGATCTCACTGTGTGAGTGATCTCAGTGTGTGAGTGATCTCAGTGTGTGTGAGTGATCTCAGTGTGTGAGTGATCTCAGTGTGTGTGAGTGATCTCAGTGTGTGTGAGTGATCTCAGTGTGTGAGTGATCTCAGTGTGTGAGTGATCTCAGTGTGTGTGAGTGATCTCAGTGTGTGTGAGTGATCTCAGTGTGTGAGTGATCTCAGTGTGTGAGTGATCTCAGTGTGTGAGTGATCTCAGTGTGTGTGAGTGATCACAGTGTGTGTTAGTGATCTCAGTGTGTGAGTGATCTCAGTGTGTGTTAGAATAAAATTTTGCTGGACAAGATTGCTGGACAAGATTTTGCTGGATAAGACGCAAACAACAAATTCGCTGACTGGGACTAATTGAATCACTGCACAGTGAGACATGCCACGCTTATGCATGGCTGGAACAAAGTTCATCTCGTGTCCTGACTGGGACTAATTGAATCACTGAGGACTAACAAGGTTCACTGGTATCTTATCATCGAACTAATCACTTGTATCCTATTATCGAACTAATCACATTCCGCCGGGGAACAAGACGGAACGAAGACCTGAAGAGGCAGAATTGGCAACACAAGTGTGTAAACTCCTGACTGGAGGAAAATAACGATATGCGCTAATAAACGAATTGATTGGATGAATGTAAATGATCTAAAACCAACTTCTTGGAATTGTATATAAGCTCGGCACGTACTACAATCAGGCAGAAGGTGCTCTCGCAGACCGAGTGGTTGCAGACGCTCCTCCCAGAGCTCTGTCATTTAATAAAGTTGTCTCTCTTACACAAAGTCTAGTTTCCGAGGAATCATTTTTACTACAACTGTGTGTGTGAGTGATCTCAGTGTGTGTGAGTGATCTCAGTGTGTGAGTGATCTCAGTGTGTGTGAGTGATCTCAGTGTGTGAGTGATCTCAGTGTGTGAGTGATCTCAGTGTGTGTGAGTGATCTCAGTGTGTGTGAGTGATCTCAGTGTGTGAGTGATCTCAGTGAGCGACTGATCACAGTGTGTGAGTGATCTCAGTGTGTGAGTGATCTCAGTGTGTGTGAGTGATCGCAATGTGTGGGTGATCTCAGTGTGTGAGTGATCTCAGCGTGTGTGAGTGATCTCAGTGTGTGAGTGATCTCAGTGTGTGTGAGTGATCTCAGTGTGTGTGAGTGATCTCAGTGTGTGAGTGATCTCAGTGTCTGAGTGATCTCAGTGTGTGTGAGTGATCTCAGTGTGTGAGTGATCTCAGTGTGTGTGAGTGATCTAAGTGTGTGAGTGATCTCAGTGTGTGAGTGATCTCAGTGTGTGTGAGTGATCTCAGTGTGTGTGAGTGATCTCAGTGTGTGAGTGATCTCAGTGTGTGAGTGATCTCAGTGAGTGAGTGATCACAGTGTGTGAGTGATCTCAGTGTGTGAGTGATCTCAGTGTCTGTGAGTGATCGCAATGTGTGGGTGATCTCAGTGTGTGAGTCATCTCAGCGTGTGTGAGTGATCTCAGTGTGTGAGTGATCTCAGTGTGTGTGAGTGATCTAAGTGTGTGAGTGATCTCAGTGTGTGAGGGATCTCAGTGTGTGTGAGTGATCTCAGTGTGTGTGAGTGATCTCAGTGTGTGAGTGATCTCAGTGTGTGTGAGTGATCTCAGTGTGTGTGAGTGATCTCAGTGTGTGAGTGATCTCAACGTGTGAGTAATCTCAGTGTGTGAGTGACCTCAGTGTGTTTGAGTGATCTCAGTGTGAGTGATCTCAGTGTGTGAGTGATCTCAGTGTGTGAGTGATCTCAGTGTGTCTGAATGATATCAGTGTGTGAGTGATCTCAGTGTGTGTGACTGATCTCAGTGTGTGAGTGATCTCAGTGTGTGAGTGATCTCAATGTGTGTGAGTGATCTCAGTGTGTGAGTGGTCTCAGTGTGTGCGTGATCTCAGTGTGTGAGTGATCTCAGTGTGTGAGTGATCTCAGTGTGTGAGTGATCAGTGTGTGTGAGTGATCTCAGTGTGTGAGTGATCTCAGTGTGTGTGAGTGATCTCAGTGTGTGAGTGATTTCAGTGTGTGTGAGTGATCTCAGTGTGTGAGTGATCTCAGTGTGTGAGTGATCTCAGTGTGTGAGTGATCTCAGTGTGTGTGAGTGATCTCAGTGTGTGTGAGTGATCTCAATGTGTGAGTGATCTCCGTGTGTGTGAGTGATCTCAGTGTGTGTGAGTGATCTCAGTGTGTGATTGATCTCAGTGTGTGTGAGTGATCCCAGTGTGTGAGTGATCTCAGTGTGTGAGTGATCTCAGTGTGTGTGAGTGATCACAGTGTGTGTTAGTGATCTCAGTGTGTGAGTGAACTCAGTGTGTGAGTGATCTCAGTGTGTGTTAGAATAAAATTTTGCTGGACAAGATTGCTGGACAAGATTTTGCTGGAAAAGACGCAAACAACAAATTCGCTGACTGGGACTAATTGAATCACTGCACAGTGAGATATGCCACGCTTATGCATGGCTGGAACAAAGTTCATCTCGTGTCCTGACTGGGACTAATTGAATCACTGAGGACTAACAAGGTTCACTGGTATCCTATCATCGAACTAATCACTTGTATCCTATTATCGAACTAATCACATTCCGCCGGGGAACAAGACGGAACGAAGACCTGAAGAGGCAGAATTGGCAACACAAGTGTGTAAACTCCTGACTGGAGGAAAATAACGATATGCGCTAATAAACTAATTGATTAGATGAATGTAAATGATCTAAAACCAACTTCTTGGAATTGTATATAAGCTCGGCACGTATTACAATCAGGCAGAAGGAGCTCTCGCAGACCGAGTGGTTGCAGACGCTTCTCCCAGAGCTCTGTCATTTAATAAAGTTGCCTCTCTTACTCAAAGTCTGGTTTCCGAGGAATCATTTATCCTACAACAGTGTGTGTGAGTGATCTCAGTGTGTGTGAGTGACCTCAGTGTGTGAGTGATCTCAGTGTGTGTGAGTGATCTCAGTGTGTGTGAGTGATCTCAGTGTGTGAGTGATCTCAGTGTGTGAGTGATCTCAGTGTGTGTGAGTGATCTCAGTGTGTGTGAGTGATCTCAGTGTGTGAGTGATCTCAGTGTGTGAGTGATCTCAGTGTGTGAGTGATCTCAGTGAGTGAGTGATCACAGTGTGTGAGTGATCTCAGTGTGTGAGTGATCTCAGTGTGTGTGAGTGATCGCAATGTGTGGGTGATCTCAGTGTGTGAGTGATCTCAGCGTGTGTGAGTGATCTCAGTGAGTGAGTGATCTCAGTGTGTGAGTGATCTCAGTGTGTGTGAGTGATCGAAGTGTGTGAGTGATCTCAGTGTGTGAGGGATCTCAGTGTGTGTGAGTGATCTCAGTGTGTGTGAGTGATCTCAGTGTGTGAGTGATCTCAGTGTGTGTGAGTGACCTCAGTGTGTGAGTGATCTCAGTGTGTGTGAGTGATCTCAGTGTGTGTGAGTGATCTCAGTGTGTGAGTGATCTCAACGTGTGAGTGATCTCAGTGTGTGAGTGATCTCAGTGTGTGTGAGTGATCTCAGTGTGAGTGATCTCAGTGTGTGAGTGATCTCAGTGTGTGAATGATATCATTGTGTGAGTGATCTCAGAGTGTGTGAGTGATCTCAGTGTGTGAGTGATCTCAGTGTGTGAGTGATCTCAGTGTGTGTGAGTGATCTCAGTGTGTGAGTGGTCTCAGTGTGTGCGTGATCTCAGTGTGTGAGTGATCTCAGTGTGTGAGTGATCTCAGTGTGTGTGAGTGATCTCAGTGTGTGAGTGATCTCAGTGTGTGTGAGTGATCTCAGTGTGTGAGTGATCTCAGTGTGTGTGAGTGATCTCAGTGTGTGAGTGATCTCAGTGTGTGAGTGATCTCAGTGTGTGTGAGTGATCTCAGTGTGTGTGAGTGATCTCAGTGTGTGAGTGATCTCAGTGTGTGAGTGATCTCAGTGTGTGAGTGATCTCAGTGTGTGTGAGTGATCACAGTGTGTGTTAGTGATCTCAGTGTGTGAGTGATCTCAGTGTGTGTTAGAATAAAATTTTGCTGGACAAGATTGCTGGACAAGATTTTGCTGGATAAGACGCAAACAACAAATTCGCAAACTGGGACTAATTGAATCACTGCACAGTGGGACATGCCACGCTTATGCATGGCTGGAACAAAGTTCATCTCGTGTCCTGACTGGGACTAATTGAATCACTGAGGACTAACAAGGTTCACTGGTATCCTATCATCGAACTAATCACTTGTATCCTATTATCGAACTAATCACATTCCGCCGGGGAACAAGACGGAACGAAGACCTGAAGAGGCAGAATTGGCAACACAAGTGTGTAAACTCCTGACTGGAGGAAAATAACAATATGCGCTAATAAACGAATTGATTGGATGAATGTAAATGATCTAAAACCAACTTCTTGGAATTGTATATAAGCTCGGCACGTACTACAATCAGGCAGAAGGTGCTCTCGCAGACCGAGTGGTTGCAGACGCTCCTCCCAGAGCTCTGTCATTTAATAAAGTTGTCTCTCTTACTCAAAGTCTAGTTTCCGAGCAATCATTTTTACTACAACTGTGTGTGTGAGTGATCTCAGTGTGTGTGAGTGATCTCAGTGTGTGAGTTATCTCAGTGTGTGTGAGTGATCTCAGTGTGTGAGTGATCTCAGTGTGTGAGTGATCTCAGTGTGTGTGAGTGATCTCAGTGTGTGTGAGTGATCTCAGTGTGTGAGTGATCTCAGTGAGCGAGTGATCACAGTGTGTGAGTGATCTCAGTGTGTGTGAGTGATCGCAATGTGTGGGTGATCTCAGTGTGTGAGTGATCTCAGCGTGTGTGAGTGATCTCAGTGTGTGAGTGATCTCAGTGTGTTAGTGATCTCAGTGTGTGTGAGTGATCTCAGTGTGTGAGTGATCTCAGTGTGTGTGAGTGACCTCAGTGTGTGAGTGATCTCAGTGTGTGTGAGTGATCTAAGTGTGTGAGTGATCTCAGTGTGTGAGTGATCTCAGTGTGTGTGAGTGATCTCAGTGTGTGTGAGTGATCTCAGTGTGTGAGTGATCTCAGTGTGTGTGAGTGACCTCAGTGTGTGAGTGATCTCAGTGTGTGTGAGTGATCTCAGTGTGTGTGAGTGATCTCAGTGTGTGAGTGATCTCAACGTGTGAGTGATCTCAGTGTGTGAGTGATCTCAGTGTGTGTGAGTGATCTCAGTGTGAGTGATCTCAGTGTGTGAGTGATCTCAGTGTGTGAGTGATCTCAGTGTGTGTGAATGATATCATTGTGTGAGTGATCTCAGTGTGTGTGAGTGATCTCAGTGTGTGAGTGGTCTCAGTGTGTGCGTGATCTCACTGTGTGAGTGATCTCAGTGTGTGAGTGATCTCAGTGTGTGTGAGTGATCTCAGTGTGTGAGTGATCTCAGTGTGTGTGAGTGATCTCAGTGTGTGAGTGATCTCAGTGTGTGTGAGTGATCTCAGTGTGTGAGTGATCTCAGTGTGTGAGTGATCTCAGTGTGTGTGAGTGATCTCAGTGTGTGTGTGTGATCTCAGTGTGTGAGTGATCTCAGTGTGTGAGTGATCTCTGTGTGTGAGTGATCTCAGTGTGTGTGAGTGATCACAGTGTGTGTTAGTGATCTCAGTGTGTGAGTGAGCTCAGTGTGTGAGTGATCTCAGTGTGTGTTAGAATAAAATTTTGCTGGACAAGATTGCTGGACAAGATTTTGCTGGAAAAGACGCAAACAACAAATTCGCTGACTGGGACTAATTGAATCACTGCACAGTGAGACATGCCACGCTTATGCATGGCTGGAACAAAGTTCATCTCGTGTCCTGACTGGGACTAATTGAATCACTGAGGACTAACATGGTTCACTGGTATCCTATCATCGAACTCATCACTTGTATCCTATTATCGAACTAATCACATTCCGCCGGGGAACAAGACGGAACGAAGACCTGAAGAGGCAGAATTGGCAACACAAGTGTGTAAACTCCTGACTGGAGGAAAATAACGATATGCGCTAATAAACTAATTGATTAGATGAATGTAAATGATCTAAAACCAACTTCTTGGAATTGTATATAAGCTCGGCACGTACTACAATCAGTCAGAAGGTGCTCTCGCAGACCGAGTGGTTGCAGACGCTTCTCCCAGAGCTCTGTCATTTAATAAAGTTGTCTCTCTTACTCAAAGTCTAGTTTCCGAGGAATCATTTATCCTACAACAGTGTGTGTGAGTGATCTCAGTGTGTGTGAGTGATCTCAGTGTGTGTGAGTGATCTCAGTGTGTGAGTGATCTCAGTGTGTGAGTTATCTCAGTGAGTGAGTGATCACAGTGTGTGAGTGATCTCAGTGTGTGAGTGATCTCAGTGTGTGTGAGTGATCACAATGTGTGGGTGCTCTCAGTGTGTGAGTGATCTCAGCGTGTGTGAGTGATCTCAGTGTGTGAGTGATCTCAGTGTGTGTGAGTGATCTAAGTGTGTGAGTGATCTCAGTGTGTGAGTGATCTCAGTGTGTGTGAGTGATCTCAGTGTGTGTGAGTGATCTCAGTGTGTGAGTGATCTCAGTGTGTGTGAGTGACCTCAGTGTGTGAGTGATCTCAGTGTGTGTGAGTGATCTCAGTGTGTGTGAGTGATCTCAGTGTGTGAGTGATCTCAACGTGTGAGTGATCTCAGTGTGTGAGTGATCTCAGTGTGTGTGAGTGATCTCAGTGTGAGTGATCTCAGTGTGTGAGTGATCTCAGTGTGTGAGTGATCTCAGTGTGTGTGAATGATATCAGTGTGTGAGTGATCTCAGTGTGTGTGAGTGATCTCAGTGTGTGAGTGATCTCAGTGTGTGAGTGATCTCAGTGTGTGTGAGTGATCTCAGTGTGTGAGTGATCTCAGTGTGTGTGAGTGATCTCAGTGTGTGAGTGATTTCAGTGTGTGTGAGTGATCTCAGTGTGTGAGTGATCTCAGTGTGTGTGAGTGATCTCAGTGTGTGAGTGATCTCAATGTGTGAGTGATCTCCGTGTGTGTGATTGATCTCAGTGTGTGTGAGTGATCTCAGTGTGTGAGTGATCTCAGTGTGTGAGTGATCTCAGTGTGTGTGAGTGATCACAGTGTGTGTTAGTGATCTCAGTGTGTGAGTGAACTCAGTGTGTGAGTGATCTCAGTGTGTGTTGGAATAAAATTTTGCTGGACAAGATTGCTGGACAAGATTTTGCTGGAAAAGACGCAAAAAACAAATTCGCTGACTGGGACTAATTGAATCACTGCACAGTGAGACATGCCACGCTTATGCATGGCTGGAACAAAGTTCATCTCGTGTCCTGACTGGGACTAATTGAATCACTGAGGACTAACAAGGTTCACTGGTATCCTGTCATCGAACTAATCACTTGTATCCTATTATCGAACTAATCACATTCCGCCGGGGAACAAGACGGAACGAAGACCTGAAGAGGCAGAATTGGCAACACAAGCGTGTAAACTCCTGACTGGAGGAAAATAAGGATATGCGCTAATAAATGATTTGATTGGATGAATGTAAATGATCTAAAACCAACTTCTTGGAATTGTATATAAGCTCGGCACGTACTACAATCAGGCAGACGGTGCTCTCGCAGACCGAGTGGTTGCAGACGCTTCTCCCAGAGCTCTGTCATTTAATAAAGTTGTCTCTCTTACTCAAAGTCTAGTTTCCGAAGAATCATTTTTACTGCAACAGTGTGTGTGAGTGATCTCAGTGTGTGTGAGTGATCTCAGTGTGTGAGTGATCTCAGTGTGTGTGAGTGATCTCAGTGTGTGAGTGATCTCAGTGTGTGAGTGACCTCAGTGTGTGTGAGTGATCTCAGTGTGTGTGAGTGATCTCAGTGTGTGAGTGATCTCAGTGAGTGAGTGATCACAGTGTGTGAGTGATCTCAGTGTGTGAGTGATCTCAATTGCGTGTGAGTGATCGCAATGTGTGGGTGATCTCAGTGTGTGCGTGATCTCAGCGTGTGTGAGTGATCTCAGTGTGTGAGTGATCTCAGTGTGTGTGAGTGATCTCAGTGTGTGTGAGTGATCTCAGTGTGTGAGTGATCTCAGTGTGTGTGAGTGATCTCAGTGTGTGAGTGATCTCAGTGTGTGTGAGTGACCTCAGTGTGTGAGTGATCTCAGTGTATGTGAGTGATCTCAGTGTGTGAGTGATCTCAGTGTGTGTGAGTGATCTCAGTGTGTGTGAGTGATCTCAGTGTGTGAGTGGTCTCAGTGAGTGAGTGATCACAGTGTGTGAGTGATCTCAGTGTGTGAGTGATCTCAATTGTGTGTGAGTGATCGCAATGTGTGGGTGATCTCAGTGTGTGCGTGATCTCAGCGTGTGTGAGTGATCTCAGTGTGTGAGTGATCTCAGTGTGTGTGAGTGATCTCAGTGTGTGTGAGTGATCTCAGTGTGTGAGTGATCTCAGTGTGTGTGAGTGATCTCAGTGTGTGAGTGATCTCAGTGTGTGTGAGTGACCTCAGTGTGTGAGTGATTTCAATGTGTGTGAGTGATCTCAGTGTGTGAGTGGTCTCAGTGTGTGCGTGATCTCAGTGTGTGAGTGATCTCAGTGTGTGAGTGATCTCAGTGTGTGAGTGATCTCAATGTGTGTGAGTGATCTCAGTGTGTGAGTGGTCTCAGTTTGTGCGTGATCTCAGTGTGTGAGTGATCTCAGTGTGTGAGTGATCTCAGTGTGTGAGTGATCAGTGTGTGTGAGTGATCTCAGTGTGTGAGTGATCTCAGTGTGTGTGAGTGATCTCAGTGTGTGAGTGATTTCAGTGTGTGTGAGTGATCTCAGTGTGTGAGTGATCTCAGTGTGTGAGTGATCTCAGTGTGTGAGTGATCTCAGTGTGTGTGAGTGATCTCAGTGTGTGTGAGTGATCTCAATGTGTGAGTGATCTCCGTGTGTGTGAGTGATCTCAGTGTGTGTGAGTGATCTCAGTGTGTGATTGATCTCAGTGTGTGTGAGTGATCCCAGTGTGTGAGTGATCTCAGTGTGTGAGTGATCTCAGTGTGTGTGAGTGATCACAGTGTGTGTTAGTGATCTCAGTGTGTGAGTGAACTCAGTGTGTGAGTGATCTCAGTGTGTGTTAGAATAAAATTTTGCTGGACAAGATTGCTGGACAAGATTTTGCTGGAAAAGACGCAAACAACAAATTCGCTGACTGGGAATAATTGAATCACTGCACAGTGAGATATGCCACGCTTATGCATGGCTGGAACAAAGTTCATCTCGTGTCCTGACTGGGACTAATTGAATCACTGAGGACTAACAAGGTTCACTGGTATCCTATCATCGAACTAATCACTTGTATCCTATTATCGAACTAATCACATTCCGCCGGGGAACAAGACGGAACGAAGACCTGAAGAGGCAGAATTGGCAACACAAGTGTGTAAACTCCTGACTGGAGGAAAATAACGATATGCGCTAATAAACTAATTGATTAGATGAATGTAAATGATCTAAAACCAACTTCTTGGAATTGTATATAAGCTCGGCACGTATTACAATCAGGCAGAAGGAGCTCTCGCAGACCGAGTGGTTGCAGACGCTTCTCCCAGAGCTCTGTCATTTAATAAAGTTGCCTCTCTTACTCAAAGTCTGGTTTCCGAGGAATCATTTATCCTACAACAGTGTGTGTGAGTGATCTCAGTGTGTGTGAGTGACCTCAGTGTGTGAGTGATCTCAGTGTGTGTGAGTGATCTCAGTGTGTGTGAGTGATCTCAGTGTGTGAGTGATCTCAGTGTGTGAGTGATCTCAGTGTGTGTGAGTGATCTCAGTGTGTGTGAGTGATCTCAGTGTGTGAGTGATCTCAGTGTGTGAGTGATCTCAGTGTGTGAGTGATCTCAGTGAGTGAGTGATCACAGTGTGTGAGTGATCTCAGTGTGTGAGTGATCTCAGTGTGTGTGAGTGATCGCAATGTGTGGGTGATCTCAGTGTGTGAGTGATCTCAGCGTGTGTGAGTGATCTCAGTGAGTGAGTGATCTCAGTGTGTGAGTGATCTCAGTGTGTGTGAGTGATCGAAGTGTGTGAGTGATCTCAGTGTGTGAGGGATCTCAGTGTGTGTGAGTGATCTCAGTGTGTGTGAGTGATCTCAGTGTGTGAGTGATCTCAGTGTGTGTGAGTGACCTCAGTGTGTGAGTGATCTCAGTGTGTGTGAGTGATCTCAGTGTGTGTGAGTGATCTCAGTGTGTGAGTGATCTCAACGTGTGAGTGATCTCAGTGTGTGAGTGATCTCAGTGTGTGTGAGTGATCTCAGTGTGAGTGATCTCAGTGTGTGAGTGATCTCAGTGTGTGAATGATATCATTGTGTGAGTGATCTCAGAGTGTGTGAGTGATCTCAGTGTGTGAGTGATCTCAGTGTGTGAGTGATCTCAGTGTGTGTGAGTGATCTCAGTGTGTGAGTGGTCTCAGTGTGTGCGTGATCTCAGTGTGTGAGTGATCTCAGTGTGTGAGTGATCTCAGTGTGTGTGAGTGATCTCAGTGTGTGAGTGATCTCAGTGTGTGTGAGTGATCTCAGTGTGTGAGTGATCTCAGTGTGTGTGAGTGATCTCAGTGTGTGAGTGATCTCAGTGTGTGAGTGATCTCAGTGTGTGTGAGTGATCTCAGTGTGTGTGAGTGATCTCAGTGTGTGAGTGATCTCAGTGTGTGAGTGATCTCAGTGTGTGAGTGATCTCAGTGTGTGTGAGTGATCACAGTGTGTGTTAGTGATCTCAGTGTGTGAGTGATCTCAGTGTGTGTTAGAATAAAATTTTGCTGGACAAGATTGCTGGACAAGATTTTGCTGGATAAGACGCAAACAACAAATTCGCAAACTGGGACTAATTGAATCACTGCACAGTGGGACATGCCACGCTTATGCATGGCTGGAACAAAGTTCATCTCGTGTCCTGACTGGGTCTAATTGAATCACTGAGGACTAACAAGGTTCACTGGTATCCTATCATCGAACTAATCACTTGTATCCTATTATCGAACTAATCACATTCCGCCGGGGAACAAGACGGAACGAAGACCTGAAGAGGCAGAATTGGCAACACAAGTGTGTAAACTCCTGACTGGAGGAAAATAACAATATGCGCTAATAAACGAATTGATTGGATGAATGTAAATGATCTAAAACCAACTTCTTGGAATTGTATATAAGCTCGGCACGTACTACAATCAGGCAGAAGGTGCTCTCGCAGACCGAGTGGTTGCAGACGCTCCTCCCAGAGCTCTGTCATTTAATAAAGTTGTCTCTCTTACTCAAAGTCTAGTTTCCGAGCAATCATTTTTACTACAACTGTGTGTGTGAGTGATCTCAGTGTGTGTGAGTGATCTCAGTGTGTGAGTTATCTCAGTGTGTGTGAGTGATCTCAGTGTGTGAGTGATCTCAGTGTGTGAGTGATCTCAGTGTGTGTGAGTGATCTCAGTGTGTGTGAGTGATCTCAGTGTGTGAGTGATCTCAGTGAGCGAGTGATCACAGTGTGTGAGTGATCTCAGTGTGTGTGAGTGATCGCAATGTGTGGGTGATCTCAGTGTGTGAGTGATCTCAGCGTGTGTGAGTGATCTCAGTGTGTGAGTGATCTCAGTGTGTTAGTGATCTCAGTGTGTGTGAGTGATCTCAGTGTGTGAGTGATCTCAGTGTGTGTGAGTGACCTCAGTGTGTGAGTGATCTCAGTGTGTGTGAGTGATCTAAGTGTGTGAGTGATCTCAGTGTGTGAGTGATCTCAGTGTGTGTGAGTGATCTCAGTGTGTGTGAGTGATCTCAGTGTGTGAGTGATCTCAGTGTGTGTGAGTGACCTCAGTGTGTGAGTGATCTCAGTGTGTGTGAGTGATCTCAGTGTGTGTGAGTGATCTCAGTGTGTGAGTGATCTCAACGTGTGAGTGATCTCAGTGTGTGAGTGATCTCAGTGTGTGTGAGTGATCTCAGTGTGAGTGATCTCAGTGTGTGAGTGATCTCAGTGTGTGAGTGATCTCAGTGTGTGTGAATGATATCATTGTGTGAGTGATCTCAGTGTGTGTGAGTGATCTCAGTGTGTGAGTGGTCTCAGTGTGTGCGTGATCTCACTGTGTGAGTGATCTCAGTGTGTGAGTGATCTCAGTGTGTGTGAGTGATCTCAGTGTGTGAGTGATCTCAGTGTGTGTGAGTGATCTCAGTGTGTGAGTGATCTCAGTGTGTGTGAGTGATCTCAGTGTGTGAGTGATCTCAGTGTGTGAGTGATCTCAGTGTGTGTGAGTGATCTCAGTGTGTGTGTGTGATCTCAGTGTGTGAGTGATCTCAGTGTGTGAGTGATCTCTGTGTGTGAGTGATCTCAGTGTGTGTGAGTGATCACAGTGTGTGTTAGTGATCTCAGTGTGTGAGTGAGCTCAGTGTGTGAGTGATCTCAGTGTGTGTTAGAATAAAATTTTGCTGGACAAGATTGCTGGACAAGATTTTGCTGGAAAAGACGCAAACAACAAATTCGCTGACTGGGACTAATTGAATCACTGCCCAGTGAGACATGCCACGCTTATGCATGGCTGGAACAAAGTTCATCTCGTGTCCTGACTGGGACTAATTGAATCACTGAGGACTAACATGGTTCACTGGTATCCTATCATCGAACTCATCACTTGTATCCTATTATCGAACTAATCACATTCCGCCGGGGAACAAGACGGAACGAAGACCTGAAGAGGCAGAATTGGCAACACAAGTGTGTAAACTCCTGACTGGAGGAAAATAACGATATGCGCTAATAAACTAATTGATTAGATGAATGTAAATGATCTAAAACCAACTTCTTGGAATTGTATATAAGCTCGGCACGTACTACAATCAGTCAGAAGGTGCTCTCGCAGACCGAGTGGTTGCAGACGCTTCTCCCAGAGCTCTGTCATTTAATAAAGTTGTCTCTCTTACTCAAAGTCTAGTTTCCGAGGAATCATTTATCCTACAACAGTGTGTGTGAGTGATCTCAGTGTGTGTGAGTGATCTCAGTGTGTGTGAGTGATCTCAGTGTGTGAGTGATCTCAGTGTGTGAGTTATCTCAGTGAGTGAGTGATCACAGTGTGTGAGTGATCTCAGTGTGTGAGTGATCTCAGTGTGTGTGAGTGATCACAATGTGTGGGTGCTCTCAGTGTGTGAGTGATCTCAGCGTGTGTGAGTGATCTCAGTGTGTGAGTGATCTCAGTGTGTGTGAGTGATCTAAGTGTGTGAGTGATCTCAGTGTGTGAGTGATCTCAGTGTGTGTGAGTGATCTCAGTGTGTGTGAGTGATCTCAGTGTGTGAGTGATCTCAGTGTGTGTGAGTGACCTCAGTGTGTGAGTGATCTCAGTGTGTGTGAGTGATCTCAGTGTGTGTGAGTGATCTCAGTGTGTGAGTGATCTCAACGTGTGAGTGATCTCAGTGTGTGAGTGATCTCAGTGTGTGTGAGTGATCTCAGTGTGAGTGATCTCAGTGTGTGAGTGATCTCAGTGTGTGAGTGATCTCAGTGTGTGTGAATGATATCAGTGTGTGAGTGATCTCAGTGTGTGTGAGTGATCTCAGTGTGTGAGTGATCTCAGTGTGTGAGTGATCTCAGTGTGTGTGAGTGATCTCAGTGTGTGAGTGATCTCAGTGTGTGTGAGTGATCTCAGTGTGTGAGTGATTTCAGTGTGTGTGAGTGATCTCAGTGTGTGAGTGATCTCAGTGTGTGTGAGTGATCTCAGTGTGTGAGTGATCTCAATGTGTGAGTGATCTCCGTGTGTGTGATTGATCTCAGTGTGTGTGAGTGATCTCAGTGTGTGAGTGATCTCAGTGTGTGAGTGATCTCAGTGTGTGTGAGTGATCACAGTGTGTGTTAGTGATCTCAGTGTGTGAGTGAACTCAGTGTGTGAGTGATCTCAGTGTGTGTTGGAATAAAATTTTGCTGGACAAGATTGCTGGACAAGATTTTGCTGGAAAAGACGCAAAAAACAAATTCGCTGACTGGGACTAATTGAATCACTGCACAGTGAGACATGCCACGCTTATGCATGGCTGGAACAAAGTTCATCTCGTGTCCTGACTGGGACTAATTGAATCACTGAGGACTAACAAGGTTCACTGGTATCCTGTCATCGAACTAATCACTTGTATCCTATTATCGAACTAATCACATTCCGCCGGGGAACAAGACGGAACGAAGACCTGAAGAGGCAGAATTGGCAACACAAGTGTGTAAACTCCTGACTGGAGGAAAATAAGGATATGCGCTAATAAATGATTTGATTGGATGAATGTAAATGATCTAAAACCAACTTCTTGGAATTGTATATAAGCTCGGCACGTACTACAATCAGGCAGACGGTGCTCTCGCAGACCGAGTGGTTGCAGACGCTTCTCCCAGAGCTCTGTCATTTAATAAAGTTGTCTCTCTTACTCAAAGTCTAGTTTCCGAAGAATCATTTTTACTGCAACAGTGTGTGTGAGTGATCTCAGTGTGTGTGAGTGATCTCAGTGTGTGAGTGATCTCAGTGTGTGTGAGTGATCTCAGTGTGTGAGTGATCTCAGTGTGTGAGTGATCTCAGTGTGTGTGAGTGATCTCAGTGTGTGTGAGTGATCTCAGTGTGTGAGTGATCTCAGTGAGTGAGTGATCACAGTGTGTGAGTGATCTCAGTGTGTGAGTGATCTCAATTGCGTGTGAGTGATCGCAATGTGTGGGTGATCTCAGTGTGTGCGTGATCTCAGCGTGTGTGAGTGATCTCAGTGTGTGAGTGATCTCAGTGTGTGTGAGTGATCTCAGTGTGTGTGAGTGATCTCAGTGTGTGAGTGATCTCAGTGTGTGTGAGTGATCTCAGTGCGTGAGTGATCTCAGTGTGTGTGAGTGACCTCAGTGTGTGAGTGATCTCAGTGTATGTGAGTGATCTCAGTGTGTGAGTGATCTCAGTGTGTGTGAGTGATCTCAGTGTGTGTGAGTGATCTCAGTGTGTGAGTGGTCTCAGTGAGTGAGTGATCACAGTGTGTGAGTGATCTCAGTGTGTGAGTGATCTCAATTGTGTGTGAGTGATCGCAATGTGTGGGTGATCTCAGTGTGTGCGTGATCTCAGCGTGTGTGAGTGATCTCAGTGTGTGAGTGATCTCAGTGTGTGTGAGTGATCTCAGTGTGTGTGAGTGATCTCAGTGTGTGAGTGATCTCAGTGTGTGTGAGTGATCTCAGTGTGTGAGTGATCTCAGTGTGTGTGAGTGACCTCAGTGTGTGAGTGATTTCAGTGTGTGTGAGTGATCTCAGTGTGTGTGAGTGATCTCAGTGTGTGAGTGATCTCAGTGTGTGTGAGTGATCTCAGTGTGTGTGAGTGATCTCAGTGTGTGAGTGATCTCAGTGTGTGTGAGTGACCTCAGTGTGTGAGTGATCTCAGTGTATGTGAGTGATCTCAGTGTGTGAGTGATCTCAACGTGTGAGTGATCTCAGGGTGTGAGTGATCTCAGTGTGTGTGAGTGATCTCAGTGTGAGTGATCTCAGTGTGTGAGTGATCTCAGTGTGAGTGATCTCAGTGTGTGTGAATGATATCAGTGTGTGATTGATCTCAGTGTGTGTGAGTGATCTCAGTGTGTGAGTGATATCAGTGTGTGAGTGATCTCAGTGTGTGTGCGATCTCAGTGTGTGAGTGATCTCAGTGTGTGTGAGTGATCTCAGTGTGTGAGTGATCTCAGTGTGCGAGTGATCGCAGTGTGTGAGTGATCTCAGTGTGTGTGTGATCTCAGTGTGTGTGAGTGATCTCAGTGTGTGAGTGATCTCAGTGTGTGAGTGATCTCAGTCTGTGTGAGTGATCTCAGTGTGTGAGTGATCTCAGTGTGTGTGAGTGATTTCAGTGTGTGTGTGATCTCAGTGTGTGAGTGATCTCAGTCTGTGAGTTTTCTCAGTGTGTGAGTGATCTCAGTGTGTGAGTGATCTCAGTGTGTGTGAGTAATCTCAGTGTGTGCGTGAACTCAGTGTGTGAGTGATCTCATAGTGTGTGAGTGACCTCAGTGTGTGTGAGTGATCTCAGTGTGTGAGTGATCTCAGTGTGTGAGAGTGATCTCAGTGTGTGAGTGATCTCAGTGTGTGAGTGATCTCAGTGTGTGTGAGTGATCTCAGTGTGTGTGAGTGATCTCAGTGTGTGAGTGATCTCAGTGTGTGAGTGATCTCAGTGTGTGTGATCTTAGTGTGTGAGTGATCTCAATGTGTGTGAGTGATCTCATTTTGTGAGTGATCTCAGTGTGTGAGTGATCTCAGTGTGTGTGAGTGTTCTCAGTGTGTGAGTGATCGCAGAGTGTGTGAGTGATCTCAGTGTGTGAGTGATCTTAGTGTGTGTGAATGATCTCAGTGTGTGAGTGATCTCAATGTGTGAGTGAGCTCAGTGTTTGAGTGATCTCATTGTGTGTGAGTGATCTCAGTGTGTGAGTGATCTCAGTGTGTGAGTGATCTCAGTGTGTGAGTGATCTCATTGTGTGTGAGTGATCTCAGTGTGTGAGTGATCTCATTGTGTGTGAGTGATCTCAGTGTGTGAGTGATCTCAGTGTGTGAGTGATCTCAGTGTGTGGGAGTGATCTCAGTGTATGAATGATCTCATTGTGTGTGAGTGATCTCAGTGTGTGAGTGATCTCAGTGTGTGAGTGATCTCAGTGTGTGAGTGATCTCAGTGTGTGTGAGTGATCCCAGTGTGTGAGTGAACTCAGTGTGTGAGTGATCTCAGTGTGTGAGTGATCTCAGTGTGTGAGTGATCTCAGTGTGTCAGTGATCTCAGTGTGTCAGTGATCTCAGTGTGTGAGTGATCTCAATGTGTGTGAGTGATCTCAGTGTGTGTGAATGATCTCAGTGTGTGAGTGATCTCAATGTGTGTGAGTGATCTCAGTGTGTGTGAGTGATCCCAGTTTGTGAGTGATCTCAGTGTGTGCCTGATCTCAGTGTGTGAGTGATCTCAGTGTGTGTGAGTGATCTCAGTGTGTGAGTGATCTCAGTGTGCGTGATCTCAGTGTGTGTGTGATCTCAGTGTGTGAGTGATCTCAGTGTGTGTGAGTGATCTCAGTGTGTGTGAGTTATCTCAGTGTGTCAGTGATCTCAGTGTGTGTGAGTGATCTCAGTGTGTGTGAGTTATCTCAGTGTGTGAGTGATCTCAGTGTGTGAGTGTTCTCAGTGTGTGAGTGATATCAGTGTGTGTGGTCTCAGTGTGTGAGTGTTCTCAGTGTGCGAGTGATCTCAGTGTGTGTGAGTGATCTCAGTGTGTGTGAGTGATCTCAGTGAGTGTGAGTGATTTCTGTGTGTGAGTGATCTCAGTCTGTGAGTGATCTCAGTCTGAGTGATCTCATTGTGTGTGAGTGATCTCAGTGTGTGAGTGATCTCAGTGTGCGAGTGTTCGCAGTGTGTGAGTGATCTCAGTGTGTGTGAGTGATCTCAGTGTGTGAGTGATCTCAGTGTGTGTGTGATCTCAATGTGTGAGTGAGCTCAGTGTGTGAGTGATCTCAGTGTGTGAGTGATCTCAGTGTGCGTGAGTGATCTCAGTGTGTGAGTGATCTCGGTGTGTGTGAGTGATCTCAGTGTGTGTGATCTCAGTGTGTGACTGTTCTCAGTGTGTGAGTGATCTCTGTGTGTGTGAGTGATCTCAGTGTGTGAGTGATCTCAGTGTGTGTGAGTGATCTCAGTGTGTGAGTGATCTCCGTGTGTGTGAGTGATCTCAGTGTGTGAGTGAGCTCAGTGTGTGAGTGATCTCAGTGTGTGAGTGATCTCAGTGTGCGTGAGTGATCTCAGTGTGTGAGTGATCTCGGTGTGTGTGAGTGATCTCAGTGTGTGAGTGAGCTCAGTGTGAGAGTGATCTCAGTGTGTGTGAGTGATCTCAGTTTGTGAGTGATCTCAGTGTGTGAGTGATCTCAGTGTGTGAGTGATCTCAGTTTGTGTGATTGATATCAGTGTGTGAGTGATCTCAGTGTGTGAGTGATCTCAGTGTGTGTGAGTGATCTCAGTGTGTGAGTGATCTCAGTGTGTGAGTGATCTCAGTGTGGGTGAGTGATCTCAGTGTGTGAGTCATCTCAGTGTGTGAGTGATCTCAGTGTGTGTGAGTGATCTCAGTGTGTGAGTGATCTCCATGTGTGTGATCTCAGAGTGTGAGTGATCTCAGTGTGCGAGTGATCTCAGTGTGTGTGAGTGATCTCAGTGTATGTGAGCGATCTCAGTGTGTGTGTGATCTCAGTGTGTGAGTGATCTCAGTGTGTGAGTGATCTCAGTGTGTGAGCGATCTCAGTGTGTGAGTGATCTCAGTGTGTGAGTGATCTCTGTGTGTGTGAGTGATCTCAGTGTGTGAGTGATCTCAGTGTGTGTGAGTGATCTCAGTGTGTGAGTGATCTCAGTGTGTGTGAGTGATCTCAGTGTGTGAGTGATCTCAGTGTATGAGTGATCTCAGTGTGTGTGAGTGATCTCAGTGTGTGAGTGACCTCAGTGTGTGTGAGTGATCCCAGTGTGTGAGTGATCTCAGTGTGTGAGTAATCTCAGTGTTTGAGTGATCTCAGTGTGTGTGAGTGATTTCAGTGTGTGAGTGATCTCAGTCTGTGAGTGATCTCAGTCTGAGTGATCTCATTGTGTGTGAGTGATCTCGGTGTGTGAGTGATCTGTGTGTGTGAGTGATCGCAGTGTGTGAGTGATCTCAGTGTGTGTGAGTGATCTCAGTGTGTGAGTGATCTCAGTGTGTGAGTGATCTCAATGTGTGAGTGATCTCCGTGTGTGTGAGTGATCTCAGTGTGTGAGTGAGCTCAGTGTGTGAGTGATCTCAGTGTGTGAGTGATCTCAGTGTGTGTGAGTGATCTCAGTGTGTGAGTGATCTCGGTGTGTGTGAGTGATCTCAGTGTGTGAGTGATCTCAGTGTGTGTGAGTGATCTCAGTGTGTGAGTGATCTCAGTGTGTGTGAGTGATCTCAGTGTGTGAGTGATCTCAGTGTGTGAGTGATCTCAGTGTGTGAGTGATCTCAGTGTGTGAGTGTTCTCAGTGTGTGAGTGATCTCTGTGTGTGTGAGTGACCTCAGTGTGTGAGTGATCTCAGTGTGTGTGAGTGATCTCAGTGTGTGAGTGATCTCAGTGTGTGTGAGTGATCTCAGTGTGTGAGTGATCTCAGTGTGTGAGTGACCTCAGTGTGTGTGAGTGATCTCAGTGTGTGAGTGACCTCAGTGTGTGTGAGTGATCTCAGTGTGTGAGTGATCTCAGTGTGTGAGTGATCTCAGTGTTTGAGTGATCTCAGTGTGTGTGAGTGATCTCAGTGTGTGAGTGACCTCAGTGTGTGAGTGATCTCAGTGTGTGAGTGATCTCATTGTGTGTGAGTGGTCTCAGTGTGTGAGTGATCTCAATGTGTGAGTGATCTCAGTGTGTGTGAGTGATCTCAGTGTGTGAGTGATCTCAGTGTGTGAGTGGTCTCAGCGTGTCAGTGATATCAGTGTGTGAGTGATCTCAGTGTGTGTGAGTGATCTCAGTGAGTGAGTGATCTCAATGTGTGTGAGTGATCTCAGTGTGTGTGAGTGATCCCAGTGTGTGAGTGATCTCAGTGTGCGAGTGATCTCAGTGTGTGAGTGATCTCAGTGTGTGTGAGTGATCTCAGTGTGTGTGAGTTATCTCAGTGTGTGAGTGATCTCAGTGTGTGAGTGTTCTCAGTGTGTGAGTGATCTCAGTAGGTGTGAGTGATCTCAGTGTGCGAGTGATCTCAGTGTGTGTGAGTGATCTCAGTGTGTGTGAGTGATCTCAGTGTGTGTGAGTGATTTCAGTGTGTGAGTGATCTCAGTCTGTGAGTGATCTCAGTCTGAGTGATCTCAGTGTGTGTGAGTGATCTCAGTGTGTGAGTGATCTCAGTGTGTGAGTGATCTCAGAGTGTGAGTGATCTCAATGTGTGAGTGATCTCCGTGTGTGTGAGTGATCTCAGTGTGTGAGTGAGCTCAGTGTGTGTGAGTGATTTCAGTGTGTGAGTGATCTCAGTCTGTGAGTGATCTCATTGTGTGTGAGTGATCTCAGTGTGTGAGTGATCTCAGAGTGTGTGAGTGACCTCAGTGTGTGTGAGTGATCTCAGTGTGTGTGAGTGATCTCAGTGTTTGAGTGATCTCAGTGTGTGAGTGATCTCTGTGTGTGTGCGATCTCAGTGTGTGAGTGATCTCAGTGTGCGTGAGTGATCTCAGTGTGTGAGTGATCTCGGTGTGTGTGAGTGATCTCAGTGTGTGAGTGATCTCAGAGTGTGTGAGTGATCTCAGTGTGTGAGTGAGCTCAGTGTGAGAGTGATCTCAGTGTGTGTGAGTGATCTCAGTGTGTGAGTGAGCTCAGTGTGAGAGTGATCTCAGTGTGTGTGAGTGATCTCAGTGTGTGAGTGATCTCAGTGTGTGAGTGATCTCAGTGTGTGAGTGATCTCAGTTTGTGTGAGTGATCTCAGTGTGTGAGTGATCTCAGTGTGTGAGTGATCTCAGTGTGTGTGAGTGATCTCAGTGTGTGAGTGCTCTCAGTGTGTGAGTGATCTCAGTGGGTGTGAGTGATCTCAGTGTGTGAGTGATCTCAGTGTGTGAGTGATCTCAGTGTGTGTGAGTGATCTCAGTGTGTGAGTGATCTCTGTGTGTGTGATCTCAGAGTGTGAGTGATCTCAGTGTGCGAGTGATCTCAGTGTGTGAGTGCTCTCAGTGTATGTGAGCGATCTCAGTGTGTGTGTGATCTCAGTGTGTGAGTGATCTCAGTGTGTGTGAGTGATCTCAGTGTGTGAGTGATCTCAGTGTGTGAGTGATCTCAGTGTGTGTGATCTCAGTGTGTGAGTGTTCTCAGTGTCTGAGTGATCTCTGTGTGTGTGAGTGATCTCAGTGTGTGAGTGATCTCAGTGTGTGTGAGTGATCTCAGTGTGTGAGTGATCTCAGTGTGTGAGTGATCTCAGTGTGTGTGAGTGATCTCAGTGTGTGAGTGACCTCAGTGTGTGTGAGTCATCTCAGTGTGTGAGTGATCTCAGTGTTTGAGTGATCTCAGTGTGTGTGAGTGATCTCAGTGTGTGAGTGATCTCAGTGTGTGAGTGATCTCAGTGTGTGTGAGTGGTCTCAGTGTGTGAGTGATCTCAATGTGTGAGTGATCTCAGTGTGTGTGAGTGATCTCAGTGTGTGAGTGATCTCAGCGTGTCAGTGATATCAGTGTGTGAGTGATCTCAATGTGTGTGAGTGATCTCAGTGTGTGTGAGTGATCTCAGTGAGTGAGTGATCTCAATGTGTGTGAGTGATCTCAGTGTGTGTGAGTGATCCCAGTGTGTGAGTGATCTCAGTGTGTGAGTGATCTCAGTGTGTGTGATCTCAGTGTGTGTGAGTGATCTCAGTGTGTGAGTGATCTCAGTGTGTGTGATCTCAGTGTGTGTGTGATCTCAGTGTGTGAGTGATCTCAGTGTGTGTGAGTTATCTCAGTGTGTGTGTGATCTCAGTGTGTGTGAGTGATCTCAGTGTGTGTGAGTGATCTCAGTGTGTGTGATCTCAGTGTGTGAGTGTTCTCAGTGTGAGTGATCTCAGTAGGTGTGAGTGATCTCAGTGTGCGAGTGATCTCAGTGTGTGTGAGTGATCTCAGTGTGTGTGCGTGATCAGTGTGTGTGAGTGATTTCAGTGTGTGAGTGATCTCAGTCTGTGAGTGATCTCAGTCTGAGTGATCTCATTGTGTGTGAGTGATCTCAGTGTGTGAGTGATATCAGTGTGTGAGTGATCTCAGTGTGTGAGTGATTTCAGTGTGTGAGTGATCTCCGTGTGTGTGAGTGATCTCAGTGTGTGAGTGAGCTCAGTGTGTGTGAGTGATTTCAGTGTGTGAGTGATCTCAGTCTGTGAGTGATCTCATTGTGTGTGAGAGACCTCAGTGTGTGTGAGTGATCTCAGTGTGTGAGTGATCTCAGTGTGTGTGAGTGATCTCAGTGTGTGAGTGATCTCAGTGTGTGAGTGATCTCAGTGTGTGAGTGATCTCAGTGTGCGTGAGTGATCTCAGTGTGTGAGTGCTCTCGGTGTGTGTGAGTGATCTCAGTGTGTGAGTGAGCTCAGTGTGAGAGTGATCTCAGTGTGTGTGAGTGATCTCAGTGTGTGAGTGATCTCAGTGTGTGAGTGATCTCAGTGTGTGTGAGTGATCTCAGTGTGTGAATGATCTCAGTGTGTGAGTGATCTTAGTGTGTGTGAGTGATCACAGTGTGTGTGAATGATCTCAGTGTGTGAATGATCTCAGTGTGTGAGTGATCTCAGTGTGTGAGTGATCTCAGTGTGTGTGATCTCAGTGTGTGAGTGATCTCAGTGTGCGAGTGGTCTCACTGTGTGTGAGTGATCTCAGTGTATGTGAGTGATTTCAGTGTGTGTGTGATCTCAGTGTGTGAGTGATCTCAGTGTGTGCGAGTGATCTCAGTGTGTGAGTGATCTCAGTGTGTGTGAGTGATCTCAGTGTGTGTGAGTGATCTCAGTGTGTGTGAGTGATTTCAGTGTGTGTGAGTGATTTCAGTGTGTGAGTGATCTCAGTGTGTGAGTGATCTCACTCTGTGAGTGATCTCATTGTGTGTGAGTGATCTCAGTGTGTGAGTGATCTCAGTGTGTGTGAGTAATCTCAGTGAGTGAGTGATCTCAGTGTGTGAGTGATCTCAGTGTGTGTGAGTGATCTCAGTGTGTGTGATCTCAGTGTGTGAGTGTTCTCAGTGTGTGAGAGAACTCTGTCTGTGTGAGTGATCTCAGTGTGTGAGTGATCTCAGTGTGTGTGAGTGATCTCAGTTTGTGAGTGACCTCAGTGTGTGTGAGTGATCTCAGTGTGTGAGTGATCTCAGTGTGTGTGAGTCATCCCAGTGTGTGAGTGATCTCAGTGTGTGAGTGTTGTGTATGTAATATGTGTGCTACTTTGAACCTATGGACAGGACTGCACTACTTGTTGGGCGTAGTGATACGCAGTACCACTCCTGGCCATAGGGGTATAAATAGTACTGTGGGTACTGATCCCCCTCAGTTCCCGCCTGTGGGCATGAAGTAAAGACCTATGTATAGTCCCTACCCCGAACCAGTAAAGACCTGTTTGAGTTATACGTTTAAGTCTTTGTGTTAATTGTTCAATACAATACACATACTTAACACTGGCGATGAGTCGGTTCGAACCCTGCGGCAGTTATTCCACAGCGGCTTCGTCCAAAGACAGGACGTTGAAGAGAGGTTCCAATCCTCAACACCCCACTGAAAACTGAAGGGCAGCAGAAATCCTGACAGCTTCCAGCGACTGGAAGCGACAGGCATTAGGACCCTGAAGCCTCCATAACCTCGTGGGTAAGCCAGAGCCCGGGAGGGCGCGAGCGGGTAAGCCAGAGCCCGGGAGGGAGCGAGCAAGAGCCGCCGAGTGGGTGAGCCAGAGGCCGGGAGCCGCTTCAAGCGGGAGGCGCTTAGCGGGCCAGCGATCGCACCGGTGATAAGGGCTGAGAACCGTTTCGGGCGGGCGGCACACCAGCGATCGCACAGGAGATAAGAGCCGCAGTCGGGCTGAAAGTCAGCGATGAGAAGCGCGGGAAAACCGCCATTGAAGTGGGCGGGGAGAGCGAGAAGCGCGGGAAAGCCGCCATTTTTCACGGGTAAACCGCTGGGGAAGAAGGCAGAAGCGGGAAAACCGCCATTTTGTGGGCGGAGGACGACGGCAAGAGCGGGAAGCCGCCATCTTTGATAACAAGTAAACAAAATAAAATCTGAGAAATTGCAAATCTACAATGCCTAAACACGGGAATATTAGCACCTTTGATAGTGACCTCGAAGATTGGGCCATATATGTTGAAAGAGTAAAAAATTATTGTAAGTCCAATAAAATTCATGACCAAGATAAAGCTCTAACATTATTAAATTTAATGGGTGCGAAGACATACGGGCAATTGAAACACCTGTTATCACCAGATGAACCGGCGGATAAGACGTTCGATGAGATTGTTACTGTCCTGAAAGATCATCTAAACCCCACGCCGCTGATGCTAGCGGAACGATTTAAATTTTACGACAGAAGGCAGCTACAGCATGAAAGCAATGCTGATTATTTGCTGGAATTGCGTAAATTAGCGAAATATTGCCAGTTTGGAACGGGACTGACAGAGGCACTTCGAGACAAATTTGTGTGTGGTTTATTTAAACAGGATACACAAAAGCGACTGCTCGAGGAGAATGAGCTGACGCTTGAGAAGGCGGTCACTATGGCAGCAGCACACGAATCCGCAGCGAGAGGCACGGCAGTAATGCAGCTACGGTCACCGGAGCTCAGTGCACACAAATTGGGTGTGAGTTCTGGCAAATGTTATCGTTGTGGAAAGACAACGCATGATCAGAACCAGTGTTGGTTTAAAAACCAAGAATGTAGAACTTGTGGTAGGCTTGGACATATAGCTAGAGTATGCAGGTCAGGGAAGAAGACCAGCAACAAGAAGTCACCGCAAGGAAAATACGCAAAGGTACACAAGGTGACCGAACAGGAGTCCGATTCAGATGCTAGCAGTAATGAACTGGCTAGCTTAAGAGTACTCAACGCTGGTAAGGGTGCAGACCTCCAGACAATTTGGGTCACTCTTCAGATAGAAGGAGTCCAAGTAAAACTGGAATTGGACACTGGATCGGCATTGACGGTCATAAATAAGAAAGATTACGGAAAGTTATTCCAACATGTTCCCCTACAGGATACGGGGATTATATTGAAAACATACACGGGGCAAAGAGTGTACCCCATCGGGAAAATAGAGGTTGCAGTGGTCCACAAGGGCGAAGACAGTCAAATAATGGACTTATATGTGATATCTGAAGGAGGTTCTCCACTACTAGGACGGGAGTGGATTAGGAAAATGAATATGGACTGGCATTTCCTACAAACAATAACGAGTGAGAACTCAGTGAAGATAGTCGGCCCAGACTCTGGAACGGATGATGGTAAGCCCAACTCAGGTGCAAAAGACAAAGTTTCAGCACAGAATTCCACTGAGCAACAACAACATAGTTTAACTGTGGATTCTGAGTCTGGCAAGTCTACTGATGTGCCCATTTCTGAGGGACACCGGGCTCGAACTCAACTCCATTTCAAACTACAACAGCAATTAGAACAAATGCTTCGCCGTTGTGAGCAAGAGTTGAATGCAACGAAAGAGTTCTTTGATATAGAGTTGGAGAATCTGGAAAGACAACAGAAGCAGCTGATGGAGAAAATGGAGCAGGAGCACACAAAACGTCTGATGTCAGAGGAGTTAACGGTCAGCCAACTCCTGCATATGCTGAAGGACAGGACTCTGAAATGGGAAAAACTTGAACACCAACTTCAATATTCAAAGGAAAGGGGTTCGGAGCTATCAAAGGTTATTGGAAGAGCTGAGGTGGCAACACAGACTGAGATGACTGCAACAGAGCAGCCCTTGGATGCCAAAACTACGCTGACTCACGTCAACGTAGAACAACAGACCGCTGAAACAGCTGCTCCGGTAGAGGGATTGAATAGTCCGATCAATCAATCTCCAAAAGAAGTTGAAGTAGTAAAATCTCAAATGAGGTCATTAGTAAACGACTTGCTGAAAGCCCAGAAAAAGCTGGATGAAGAGGTACGCATGAAGAAGTCTCTTCAGGAAAGATGTCTGGACTTGGAACAAAAGCTGGCTAACGCCCAGCTGGGTATGGAGGAAATAGAAGACCCTCTCGCTGGCCTAGATCAGGACGACACCGAATATTACTATGTCCTGTCCTGCCCAACTTGTAACTTCGACTCCCACCATACAGAAATCATGGAGGAACACCGAAAGTCTATGGAACATCGGGAGAAGGTGGCTCTACTACGGAAAAAGGAGGAAGAGAAGGAGGAACTGCGCATGCAGCTGGCAGCTGACAGTGGAGCCCAGAGAGTCTCCAAGAAGCAGAAAAGGAAAAGTCGAAACAGAAGATGACCCATCTGAACCATTATTACCTCTACCAGATCACACACGTGGTCCCTCCGAACGGAGCCAATTCAGTTCGGAAGTTCAAACTGTTAAATCCATGGAAGGACTATTGAATGAGTCACTCCAGCAACGTGAACCGACTCCACCACAGAGATTGAATCTGTGAACTGTTTTCCGCAGAGACTGAATCTGTGATCTGTTTTGACATGAAGTTATCTATGTTATTCTGTTATGTAAACCTGAAGTTATATATGTATATATGTTATTACGTTATGTTAAATGGGGAGATGACTGTAAAGCTAGGAAGGGAGGAATGTTGTGTATGTAATATGTGTGCTACTTTGAACCTATGGACAGGACTGCACTACTTGTTGGGCGTAGTGATACGCAGTACCACTCCTGGCCATAGGGGTATAAATAGTACTGTGGGTACTGATCCCCCTCAGTTCCCGCCTGTGGGCATGAAGTAAAGACCTATGTATAGTCCCTACCCCGAACCAGTAAAGACCTGTTTGAGTTATACGTTTAAGTCTTTGTGTTAATTGTTCAATACAATACACATACTTAACAGTGAGTGACCTCAGTGTTTGAGTGATCTCAGTATGTGTGAGTGATCTCAGTGTGTGAGTGATCTCAATGTGTGTGAGTGATCTCAGTGTGTGTGAATGATCTCAGTGTGTGAGTGATCTCAGTGTGTGTGTGATCTCAGTGTGTGAGTGATCTCAATGTGTGTGAGTGATCTCAGTGTGTGTGAGTTATCTCAGTGTGTGAGTGATCTCAGTGTGTGAGTGTTCTCAGTGTGTGAGTGATATCAGTGTGTGTGGTCTCAGTGTGTGAGTGTTCTCAGTGTGTGAGTGATCTCAGTAGGTGTGAGTGATCTCAGTGTGTGTGAGTGATCTCAGTGTGTGTGAGTGATTTCAGTGTGTGAGTGATCTCAGTCTGTGAGTGATCTCAGTCTGAGTGATCTCATTGTGTGTGAGTGATCTCAGTGTGTGAGTGATCTCAGTGTGTGAGTGATCTCAGTGTGTGAGTGATCTCAATGTGTGAGTGATCTCCGTGTGTGTGAGTGATCTCAGTGTGTGAGTGAGCTCAGTGTGTGAGTGATCTCAGTGTGTGAGTGATCTCAGTGTGCGTGAGTGATCTCTGTGTGTGAGTGATCTCAGTGTATGAGTGATCTCACTGTGTGTGATTGATCTCAGTGTGTGAGTGATCCCAGTGCGTGAGTGATCTCAGTGTGTGAGTGATCTCAGTGTGTGTGAGTGATCTCTGTGTGTGAGTGATCTCAGTGTATGAGTGATCTCATTGTGTGTGAGTGATCTCAGTGTGTGTGTGAGTGATCTCAGTGTGTGTGTGAGTGATCTCAGTGTGTGAGTGATCTCAGTGTGTGTGAGTGATCTCAGTGTGTGAGTGATCTCAGTGTGTGTGAGTGACCTCAGTGTGTGTGAGTGACCTCAGTGTGTTAATGATCTCAGTGTGTGAGTGAACTCAATGTGTGAGTGATCACAGTGTGTGAGTGATCTCATTGTGTGTGAGTGATCTCAGTGTGTGTGAGTGATCTCAGTGTGTGAGTGATCTCATTGTGTGTGAGTGATCTCAGTGTGTGAGTGATCTCAGCGTGTGTGTCGTCCAAGTGTGTGTGAGTGATCTCCGTGTGTGTGAGTGATCTCAGTGTGTGTGAGTGAACTCCGTGTGTGAGTGATCTCAGTGTGTGAGTGATCTCAGTGTGTGTGTGATCTCAGTGTGTGTGTGATCTCAGTGTGTGTGAGTGATCTCAGTGTGTGAGTGATCTCATTGTGTGTGAGTGATCTCAGTGTGTCAGTGATCTCAGCGTGTGAGTGATCTCAGTGTGTGAGTGATCTCAGTGTGTGAGTGATCTCATTGTGTGTGAGTCATCTCAGTGTGTGAGTGTTCTCTGTGTGTGAGTGACCTCAGAGTGTGTGAGTGATCTCAGTGTGTGAGTGATCTCATTGTGTGTGAGTGATCTCAGTGTGTGAGTGATCTCATTGTGTGAGTGATCTCAGTGTGTGAGTGATCTCAGTGTGTGAGTGATCTCAGTGTGTGTGAGTGATCTCAGTGTGTGAGTGATCTCAGTGTGTGTGTGTGATCTCAGTGTGTGAGTGATCTCAGTTTGTGAGTGATCTCAGTGTGAGATTGATCTCAGTGTGTGTGATCTAAATGTGTGAGTGATCGCAGTGTGTGAGTGATCTCATTGTGTGTGAGTGATCTCAGTGTGTGAGTGATCTCACTGTGTGTGAGTGATCTCAGTGTGTGAGTGATCTCAGTGTGTGAGTGATCTCAGAGTGTGTGAGTGATCTCAGTGAGTGATCTCAGTGTGTGTGAGTGATCTCAGTGTGTGAGTGATCTCAGTGTGTGAGTGATCTCATTGTGTGTCAGTGATCTCATTGTGTGTGAGTGATCTCAGTGTGTGAGTGATCTCAGTGTGTGAGTGATCTCAGTGTGTGTGAGTGATCCCAGTGTGTGAGTGATCTCAGTGTGTGAGTGATCTCAGTGTGTGTGAGTCATCTCAGTGTGCGAGTGATCTCAGTGTTTGAGTGATCTCAGTGTGTGTGAGTGATCTCAGTGTGTGAATGAACTCAGTGTGTGAGTGATCTGAGTGTGTGTGATCTCAGTGTGTGAGTGATCTCAGTGTGTCTGTGATCTCAGTGTGTGAGTGATCTCAGTGTGTGCGAGTGAACTCAGTGTGTGAGTGATCACAGTGTGTGAGTGATCTCAGTGTGTGAGTGATCTCAGTGTGTGCGAGTGAACTCAGTGTGTGAGTGATCTCAGTGTGTGAGTGATCACAGTGTGTGAGTGTTCTCAGTGTGTGAGTGATCTCAGTGTGTGTGAGTGATCTCAGTGTGTGAGAGATCTCAGTGTGTGTGAGTGATCTCAGTGTGTGAGTGATCTCAGTGTGTGAGTGATCTCCGTGTGTGTGTGTGATCTCAATGTGTGAGTGATCTCAGAGTGTGAGTGATCTCAGTGTGTGTGAGTGATCCCAGTATGTGAGTGATCTCAGTGTGTGAGTGATCTCAGTGTTTGAGTGATCTCAGTGTGTGTGTGTGATCTCAATGTGTGAGTGATCTCAGAGTGTGTGAGTGATCTCAGTGTGTTAGTGATCTCAGTGTGTGAGTGATCTCAGTGTGTGAGTGATTTGAGTGTGTGTGAGTGACCTCAGTTTGTGAGTGATCACAGTGTGTGAGTGATCTCAGTTTGTGTGAATGATCTCAGTGTGTGAGTGATCTCAGTGTGTGAGTGATCTCAGTGTGTCAGTGATCTCAGTGTGTCAGTGATCTCAGTGTGTGAGTGATCTCAATGTGTGTGTGATCTCAGTGTGTGTGAGTGATCTCAGTGTGTGAGTGATCTCAGTGTGTGTGATCTCAGTGTGTGAGTGAGGTCAGTGTGCGAGCGATCTCAGTGTGTGTGAGTGATCTCAGTGTATGAGTGTTCTCAGTGTGTGAGTGATCTCAGTGTGTGTGAGTGATCTCAGTGTGTGAGTGATCTCAGTGCGTGTGAGTGATCTCAGTTTGTGTGAGTGATCTCAGTGTGTGTGAGTGATTTCAGTGTGTGAGTGATCACAGTGTGTGAGTGATCTCAGTCTGTGAGTGATCTCATTGTGTGTGAGTGATCTCAGTGTGTGGGTGATCTCAGTGTGTGAGTGATCTCAGTGTGTGTGTGATCTCAGAGTGTGTGAGTGATCTCAGTGTGAGTGATCTCAGTGTGTGTGAGTGATCTCAGTGTGTGAGTGATCTCAGTGTGTGAGTGATCTCATTGTGTGCGAGTGATCTCAGTGTGTGAGTGATTTCAGTGTTTGAGTGATCTCAGTGTGAGTGATCTCATTGTGTGTGACTGATCTCAGTGTGTGAGTGATCTCATTGTGTGTGCGTGATCTCTGTGTGTGAGTGATCTCAGTGTGTGAGTGATCTCAGTGTGTGTGAGTGATCTCAGTGTGTGTGAGTGATCTCAGTGTGTGAGTGATCTCAGTGTGTGAGTGATCTCAGAGTGTGTGAGTGATCTCAGTGTGTGTGAGTGATCTCAGTGTGGGAGTGATCTCAGTGTGTGAGTGATCTCAGTGTGTGAGTGAACTCAGTGTGTGTGAGTGGTCTCAGTGTGTGAGTGATCTCAATGTGTGAGTGATCTCAGTGTGTGTGAGTGATCTCAGTGTGTTAGTGATCTCAGTGTGTGAGTGATCTCAGTTTGTATGAATGATCTCAGTGTGTGAGTGATCTCAGTGTGTGAGTGATCTCAGTGTGTCAGTGATCTCAGTGTGTCAGTGATCTCAGTGTGTGAGTGATCTCAATGTGTGTGTGATCTCAGTGTGTGTGAGTGATCTCAGTGTGTGAGTGATCTCAGTGTGTGTGATCTCAGTGTGTGAGTGATGTCAGTGTGTGAGCGATCTCAGTGTGTGTGAGTGATCTCAGTTTGTGTGAGTGATCTCAGTGTGTGTGAGTGATTTCAGTGTGTGAGTGATCACAGTGTGTGAGTGATCTCAGTCTGTGAGTGATCTCATTGTGTGTGAGTGATCTCAATGTGTGGGTGATCTCAGTGTGTGTGAGTAATCTCAGTGTGTGAATGATCTCAGTGTGTGAGTGATCTCAGTGTGAGTGATCTCAGTGTGTGTGAGTGATCTCAGTGTGTGAGTGATCTCAGTGTGTGAGTGATCTCATTGTGTGCGAGTGATCTCAGTGTGTGAGTGATTTCAGTGTTTGAGTGATCTCAGTGTGAGTGAGCTCATTGTGTGTGACTGATCTCAGTGTGTGAGTGATCTCATTGTGTGTGCGTGATCTCTGTGTGTGAGTGATCTCAGTGTGTGAGTGATCTCAGTGTGTGTGAGTGATCTCAGTGTGTGAGTGATCTCAGTGTGTGAGTGATCTCAGAGTGTGTGAGTGATCTCAGAGAGTGTGAGTGATCTCAGTGTGTGTGAGTGATCTCAGTGTGTGAGTAATCTCAGTGTGTGAGTGATCTCAGTGTGTGTGAGTGATCTCAGTGTGTGAGTGATCTCAGTGTGTGAGTGATCTCAGTGTGTGAGTGAACTCAGTGTGTGTGAGTGGTCTCAGTGTGTGAGTGATCTCAATGTGTGAGTGATCTCAGTGTGTGTGAGTGATCTCAGTGTGTGTGAGTGATCTCAGTGTGTTAGTGATCTCAGTGTGTGAGTGATCTCAGTGTGTGAGTCATTTGAGTGTGTGTGAGTGATCTCAGTTTGTGAGTGATCACAGTGTGTGAGTGATCTCAGTTTGTGTGAGTGATCTCAGTGTGTGAGTGATCTCAGTGTGTGAGTGATCTCAGTGTGTCAGTGATCTCAGTGTGTGAGTGATCTCAATGTGTGTGTGATCTCAGTGTGTGAGTGATCTCATTGTGTGTGAGTGATCTCAGTGTGTGAGTGATCTCAGTGTGTGAGTGATCTCATTGTGTCTGAGTGATCTCAGTGTGTGAGTGATTTCAGTGTTTGAGTGATCTCAGTGTGAGTGATCTCATTGTGTGTGAGTGATCTCATTGTGTGAGTGATCTCAGTGTGTGAGTGATCTCAGTGTGTGTAAGTGATCTCAGTGTGTGAGTGATCTCAGTGTATGAGTGATCTCATTGTGTGTGAGTGATCTCATTGTGTGTGAGTGATCTCAGTGTGTCAGTGATCCCAGTGTGTATGAGTGATCTCCGTGTGTGTGTGATCTCAGTGTGTCAGTGATCTCATTGTGTGTGAGTGATCTCATTGTGTGTGAGTGATCTCATTGTGTGTGAGTGATCTCAGTTTGCGAGTGATCTCAGTGTGTGTGAGTGATCTCAGCATGTGAGTGATCTCAGTGTGTGAGTGATCTCAGTGTGTGAGTGATCTCAGTGTGTGTGAGTGATCTCAGCATGTGAGTGATCTCAGTGTGTGTGTGATCTCAATGTGTGAGTGATCTCAGTGTGTGAGTGATCTCATTGTGCGTGAGTGATCTCAGTGTTTGAGTGATTTCAGCGTGTGAGTGAGCTCAGTGTGTGAGTGATCTCATTGTGTGTGAGTCATCTCAGTGTGTGAGTGTTCTCTGTGTGTGAGTGATCTCAGAGTGTGTGAGTGATCTCAGTGTGTGAGTGATCTCATTGTGTGTGAGTGACCTCAGTGTGTGTGAGTGATCTCTGTCTGTGAGTGATCTCAGTGTGTGAGTGATCTCAGTGTGTGAGTGATCTCAGTGTGTTTGAGTCATCTCAGTGTGTGTGAGTGATCTCAGTGTGTGAGTGATCTCAGTGTGTGAGTGATCTCAGTGTGTGAGTGATCTCAGTGTGTGTGATCTCAGTGTGTGAGTGTTCTCAGTGTGTGTGATCTCAGTGTGTGTGAGTGATCTCTGTGTGTGAGTGATCTCAGTGTGTGAGTGATCTCATTGTATGAGTGATCTCATTGTGTGTGAGTGATCTCAGTGTGTGAGTGATCTCAGTGTGTGTGAGTGATCTCAGTGTGTGAGTGATCTCAGTGTGTGTGACTGATCTCTGTGTGTGAGTGATCTCAGTGTATGAGTGATCTCATTGTGTGTGAGTGATCTCAGTGTGTGTGTGAGTGATCTCAGTGTGTGTGTGAGTGATCTCAGTGTGTGAGTGATCACAGTGTGTGAGTGATCTCATTGTGTGTGAGTGATCTCAGTGTGTGTGAGTGATCTCAGTGTGTGAGTGATCTCAGTGTATGAGTGATCTGATTGTGTGTGAGTGATCTCAGTGTGTGAGTGATGTCAGTGTGTGTGTCGTCCAAGTGTGTGTGAGTGATCTCCGTGTGTGTGAGTGATCTCAGTGTGTGAGTGATCTCAGTGTGTGTGAGTGAACTCCGTGTGTGAGTGATCTCAGTGTGTGAGTGATCTCAGTGTGTGTGTGATCTCAGTGTGTGCGTGATCTCAGTGTGTGTGAGTGATCTCAGTGTGTGAGTTATCTCATTGTGTGTGAGCGATCTCAGTGTGTGAGCGATCTCAGTGTGTGAGTGATCTCAGTGTGTGAATGATCTCAGTGTGTGAGTGATCTCATTGTGTGTGAGTGATCTCAGTGTGTGAGTGATCTCATTGTGTGAGTGATCACAGTGTGTGAGTGATCTCAGTGTGTGTGAGTGATCTCAGTGTGTGAATGATCTCAGTGTGTGTGTGTGATCTCAGTGTGTGAGTGATCTCAGTTTGTGAGTGATCTCAGTGTGAGAATGAACTCAGTGTGTGAGTGATCTAAATGTGTGAGTGATCTCAGTGTGTGAGTGATCTCATTGTGTGTGAGTGATCTCAGTGTGTGAGTGATCTCACTGTGTGTGAGTGATCTCAGTGTGTGAGTGATCCCAGTGTGTGTGAGTGATCTCCGTGTGTGTGTGTGATCTCAGTGTGTGAGTGATCTCATTGTGTGTGAGTGATCTCATTGTGTGTGAGTGATCTCAGTGTGTGAGTGATCTCAGTTTGTGAGTGATCTCAGTGTGTGAGTGATCTCAGTGTGTGTGAGTGATCTCAGTGTGTGAGTAATCTCATTGTGTGTGAGTGATCTCAGTGTGTGAGTGATCTCAGTGTGTGACTGATCTCAGTGTGTGAGTGATCTCAGTGTGTGAGTGATCTCATTGTGTGAGTCCTCTCAGTGTGTAAGTGATCTCTGTGTGTGAGTGATCTCAGAGCGTGTGAGTGATCTCAGTGTGTGAGTGATCTCATTGTGTTTGAGTGATCTCAGTGTGTGAGTGATCAGTGTGTGAGTGATCTCAGTGTGTGAATGATCTCAGGATGTGAGTGATCTCATTGTGTGTGAGTGATCTCAGTGTGTGTGAGTGATCTCAGTGTGTGAATGATCTCAGTGTGTGTGAGTGATCTCAGTGTGTGCGTGATCTCAGAGTGTGTGAGTGATCTCAGTGTGTGTGAGTGATCTCAGTGTGTGAGTGATCTCAGTGTGTGTGAGTGATCTTAGTGTGTGAGTGATCTCAGTGTGTGAGTGATCTCAGTGTGTGTGAGTAATCTCAGTGTGTGTCAGTGATCTCAGTGTGTGAGTGATCTCAGTGTGTGAGTGATCTCAGTGTGTGAGTGATCTCAGTGTGTGAGTGATCCCAGTGTGTGTGAGTGATCTCCGTGTGTGTGAGTGATCTCAGTGTGTGAGTGATCTCATTATGTGTCAGTGATCTCAGTGTGTGTGAGTGATCCCAGTTTGTGAGTGATCTCAGTGTGTGAGTGATCTCAGTGTTTGAGTGATCTCAGTGTGTGTGAGTGATCTCAGTGTGTGAGTGATCCCAGTGTGTGAGTGATCTCAGTGTGTGAGTGATCTCAGTGTGTGTGAGTGATCTCTGTGTGTGAGTGATCTCAGTGTATGAGTGATCTCATTTTGTGTGAGTGATCTCAGTGTGTGTGTGTGAGTGATCTCAGTGTGTGTGTGAGTGCTCTCAGTGTGTGAGTGATCTCAGTGTGTGAGTGATCTCAGTGTGTGAGTGATCTCAGCGTGTGTGAGTGATCTCAGTGTGAGTGATCTCAGTGTGTGTGAGTGATCTCAGTGTGTGAGTGATCTCAGTGTGTGTGAGTGATCTCAGTGTGTGTGAGTGATCTCAGTGTGTGTGAGTGATCTCAGTGTGTGTGAGAGATCTCAGTGTGTGAATGATCTCACTGTGTGAGTGATCACAGTGTGTGAGTGATCTCATTGTGTGTGAGTGATCTCAGTGTGTGAGTGATCTCAGTGTGTGTGAGTGATCTCTGTGTGTGAGTGATCTCAGTGTGTGAATGATCTCACTGTGTGAGTGATCTCAGTGTGTATGTGATCTCAGTGTGTGAGTGATCTCAGCGTGTGTGAGTGATCTCAGTGTGTGAGTGATCTCAGTGTGTGTGAGTGATCTCAGTGTGTGAGTGATCTCAGTGTGTGAGTGATCTCAGTGTGTGTGGGTGATCTCAGTGTGTGAGTGATCTCAGTTTGTGAGAGTGATCTCAGTGTGTGAGTGATCTCAGTGTGTGAGTGATCTCAGTGTGTGAGTGATCTCAGTGTGTGAGTTATCTCAGTGTGTGTGAATGATCTCAGTGTGTGTGAGTGACCTCAGTGTGTGCGTGATCTCAGTGTGTGAGTGATCTCAGTGTGTGAGTGATCTCAGTGTGTGTGAGTGATCTCAGTGTGTGAGTGATCTCAGTGTGTGAGTGATCTCAGTGTGTGATTGATCTCATTGTGTGTGAGTGATCTCAGTGTGTGAGTGATCTCAGTGTGTGAGTGATCTCAGTGTGTGTGGGTGATCTCAGTGTGTGAGTGATCTCAATGTGTGTGAGTGATCTCAGTGTGTGAGTGACCTCAGTGTGTGTGAGTGATCTCAGTGTATGAGTGATCTGCGTGTGTGAGTGATCTCAGTGTGTGAGTGATCTCAGTGTGTGAGTGATCTCAGTGTGTGAGTGATCACAGTGTGTGTGAGTGATCTCAGTGTGTGTGAGTGATGTCAGTGTGTGTGAGTGATCTCAGTGTGAGAGTGATCTCATTGTGTGTGGGTGATCTCAGTGTGTGTGAGTGATCTCAGTGTGTGAGTGATCTCAGTGTGTGAGTGATCTCAGTGTGTGTGAGTGATCTCAGTGTGTGAGTGATCTCAGTGTGTCTGAGTGATCTCAGTGTGTGAGTGATCTCAGTTTGTGAGTGATATCAATGTGTGTGGGTGATCTAAGTGTGTGAGTGATCTCAGTGTGTGAGTGATCTCAGCGTGTGTGGGTGATCTCAGTGTGTGAGTGATCTCAATGTGTGTGAGTGATCTCAGTGTGTGAGTGATCTCAGTGTGTGAGTGATCTCAGTGTGTGTGAGTGATCTCAGTGTGTGAGTGATCTCAGTGTGTGAGTGATCTCAGTGTGTGTGGGTGATCTCAGTGTGTGAGTGATCTCAGTGTGTGAGAGTGATCTCAGTGTGTGAGTGATCTCAGTGTGTGAGTGATCTCAGTGTGTGAGTTATCTCAGTGTGTGTGAATGAACTCAGTGTGTGTGAGTGACCTCAGTGTGAGAGTGATCTCAGTGTGTGAGTGATCTCAGTGTGTGAGTTATCTCAGTGTGTGCGAGTGACCTCAGTGTGTGTGAGTGATCTCAGTGTGTGAGTGATCACAGTGTCTGTGAGTGATCTCAGTGTGTGTGAGTGATCTCAGTGTGTGTGAGTGATCTCAGTTTGTGAGTGATCTCAGTGTGTGTGAGTGATCTCAGTGTGTGAGTGATCTCAGTGTGTGTGAGTGATCTCAGTGTGTGAGTGATCTCAGTGTGTGAGTGATCTCAGTGTGTGTGAGTGATCTCAGTGTGTGAGTGATCTCAGTGTGTGAGTGATCTCAGTGTGTGTGGGTGATCTCAGTGTGTGAGTGATCTCAGTGTGTGAGAGTGATCTCAGTGTGTGAGTGATCTCAGTGTGTGTGTGATCTCCGTGTGTGAGTGATCTCCGTGTGTGAGTGACCTCAGTGTGTGAGTGATCTCAGTGTGTGTGTGATCTCAGTGTGTGTGAGTGATCTCAGTGTGTGAGCGATCTCAGTGTGTGAGTGATCTCAGAGTGTGTGAGTGATCTCGCTGTGTGAATGATCTCAGTGTGTGTGAGTGATCTCAGTGTGTGTGAGTGATCTCAGTTTGTGTGAGCGATCTCCGTGTGTGAGTGCTCTCAGTGTGTGTGAGTGATCTCAGTGTGTGTGAGTGATCTCAGTGTGTGTGAGTGATCTCAGTGTGTGAGTTATCTCAGTGTGTGCGAGTGACCTCAGTGTGTGTGAGTGATCTCAGTGTGTGAGTGATCACAGTGTGTGTGAGTGATCTCAGTGTGTGTGAGTCATCTCAGTGTGTGTGAGTGATCTCAGTGTGTGTGAGCGATCTCCGTGTGTGAGTGCTCTCAGTGTGTGTGAGTGATCTCAGTGTGTGTGAGTGATCTCAGTGTGTGCGAGTGATCTCAGTGTATGAGTGATCTCAGTGTGTGAGTGATCTCAGTGTGTGTGATCTCAGTGTGTGAGTGATCTCAGTCTGTGAGTGATCTCAGTGTGTGTGAGCGATCTCCGTGTGTGAGTGCTCTCAGTGTGTGTGAGTGATTTCAGTGTGTGTGAGTGATCTCATTGTGTGTGAGTGATCTCAGAGTGTGAGTGATCTCAGTGTGTGAGAGATCTCAGTGTGTGTGATCTCAGTGTGTGAGTGATCTCAGACTGTGAGTGATCTCAGTGTGTGTGAGCGATCTCCGTGTGTGAGTGCTCTCAGTGTGTGTGAGTGATCTCAGTGTGTGCGAGTGATCTCAGTGTGTGCGAGTGATCTCAGTGTGTGAGTGATCTCAGTGTGTGAGTGATCTCAGTGTGTGTGAGTGATCTCAGTTTGTGAGTGATCTCAGTGTGTGTGAGTGATCTCAGTGTGTGAGTGATCTCAGTGTGTGAGTGATCTCAGTGTGTGTGAGTGATCTCAGTGTGTGAGTGATCTCAGTGTGTGAGTGATCTCAGTGTGTGTTGGTGATCTCAGTGTGTGAGTGATCTCAGTGTGTGAGAGTGATCTCAGTGTGTGAGTGATCTCAGTGTGTGTGTGATCTCCGTGTGTGAGTGATCTCCGTGTGTGAGTGACCTCAGTGTGTGAGTGATCTCAGTGTGTGTGTGATCTCAGTGTGTGTGAGTGATCTCAGTGTGTGAGCGATCTCAGTGTGTGAGTGATCTCAGAGTGTGTGAGTGATCTCACTGTGTGAATGAACTCAGTGTGTGTGAGTGATCTCAGTGTGTGTGAGTGATCTCAGTTTGTGTGAGCGATCTCTGTGTGTGAGTGCTCTCAGTGTGTGTGAGTGATCTCAGTGTGTGTGAGTGATCTCAGTGTGTGTGAGTGATCTCAGTGTGTGAGTTATCTCAGTGTGTGCGAGTGACCTCAGTGTGTGTGAGTGATCTCAGTGTGTGAGTGATCACAGTGTGTGTGAGTGATCTCAGTGTGTGTGAGTGATCTCAGTGTGTGTGAGTGATCTCAGTGTGTGTGAGCGATCTCCGTGTGTGTGAGTGCTCTCAGTGTGTGTGAGTGATCTCAGTGTGTGTGAGTGATCTCAGTGTGTGCGAGTGATCTCAGTGTGTGAGTGATCTCAGTGTGTGAGTGATCTCAGTGTGTGTGATCTCAGTGTGTGAGTGATCTCAGTCTGTGAGTGATCTCAGTGTGTGTGAGCGATCTCCGTGTGTGAGTGCTCTCAGTGTGTGTGAGTGATTTCAGTGTGTGTGAGTGATCTCATTGTGTGTGAGCGATCTCAGAGTGTGAGTGATCTCAGTGTGTGAGTGATCTCAGTGTGTGTGATCTCAGTGTGTGAGTGATCTCAGACTGTGAGTGATCTCAGTGTGTGTGAGCGATCTCCGTGTGTGAGTGCTCTCAGTGTGTGTGAGTGATCTCAGTGTGTGTGAGTGATCTCAGTGTGTGCGAGTGATCTCAGTGTGTGAGTGATCTCAGTGTGTGAGTGATCTCAGTGTGTGTGATCTCAGTGTGTGAGTGATCTCAGTCTGTGAGTGATCTCAGTGTGTGTGAGCGATCTCAGTGTGTGAGTGCTCTCAGTGTGTGTGAGTGATTTCAGTGTGTGTGAGTGATCTCAGTGTGTGAGTGATCTCAGTGTGTGTGAGTGATCTCAGTGTGTGAGCGATCTCAGTGTGTGAAAGATCTCAGAGTGTGTGAGTGATCTCAGTGTGTGTGAGTGATCTCAGTGTGTGTGAGTGATCACAGTGTGTGAGTGATCTCAGTGTGTGTGAGTGATCACAGTGTGTGAGTGATCTCAGTGTGTGTGAGTGATCTCAGTGTGTGAGTGATCTCAGTGTGCGAGTGATCTCAGTGTGTGTGAGTGATCTCAGTGTGTGTGAGTGATCTCAGTGTGCGGGTGATCTCAGTGTGTTTGAGTGATCTCAGTGTGTGAGTGATCTCAGTGTGTGTGAGTGATCTCAGTGTGTGAGTGATCTCGGTGTGTGTGAGTGATCTCAGTGTGAGAGTGATCTCAGTGTGTGTGAGTGATCTCAGTGTGTGAGTGATCTCAGTGTGTGTGAGTGATCTCAGTGTGTGTGAGTGATCTCAGTGTGTGAGTGATCTCAGTGTGTGTGAGTGATCTCAGTGTGTGTGAGTGATCTCAGTGTGTGAGTGATCTCAGTGTGTGAGTGATCGCAGTGTGTGTGGGTGATCTCAGTGTGTGAGTGATCTCAGTGTGTGAGAGTGATGTCAGTGTGTGAGTGATCTCAGTGTGTGAGTGATCTCAGTGTGTGTGTGATCTCCGTGTGTGAGTGATCTCAGTGTGTGAGTGATCTCAGTGTGTGTGTGATCTCAGTGTGTGTGAGTGATCTCAATGTGTGTGAGTGATCTCAGTGTGTGAGTGATCGCAGTGTGTGAGTGATCTCAGTGTGTGAGTGATCTCAGTGTGTGAGTGATCTCAGTGTGTGAGTGATCTCAGTGTGTGAGTTATCTCAGTGTGTGTGAATGATCTCAGTGTGTGTGAGTGACCTCAGTGTGCGAGTGATCTCAGTGTGTGAGTGATCTCAGTGTGTGAGTGATCTCAGTGTGTGAGTGATCTCAGTGTGTGAGTGATCACAGTGTGTGTGAGTAATCTCAGTGTGTGTGAGTGATCTCAGTGTGTGTGAGTGATCTCAGTGTGTGAGTGATCTCAGTTTGTGAGTTATCTCAGTGTGTGTGAGTGATCTCAGTGTGTGAGTGATCTCAGTGTGTGTGAGTGATCTCAGTGTGTGGGTGATCTCAGTGTGTGAGTGATCTCAGTGTGTGAGAGTGATCTCAGTGTGTGAGTGACCTCAGTGTGTGAGTGATCTCAGTGTGTGAGTGATCTCAGTGTGTGAGTGATCTCAGTCTGTGAGTGATCTCAGTCTGTGAGTGATCTCAGTGTGTGTGAGCGATCTCCGTGTGTGAGTGCTCTCAGTGTGTGTGAGTGATCTCAGTGTGTGTGAGTGATCACAGTGTGTGCGAGTGATCTCAGTGTGTGAGTGATCTCAGTGTGTGAGTGATCTCAGTGTGTGTGATCTCAGTGTGTGAGTGATCTCAGTCTGTGAGTGATCTCAGTGTGTGTGAGCGATCTCCGTGTGTGAGTGCTCCCAGTGTGTGTGAGTGATCTCAGTGTGTGTGAGTGATCTCAGTGTGTGTGAGTGATTTCAGCGTGTGAGTGATCTCAGTGTGTGAGTGATCTCATTGTGTGTGAGTGATTTCAGTGTGTGTGAGTGATCTCAGTGTGTGAGTGATCTCAGTGTGTGTGAGTGATCTCAGTGTGTGAGTGATCTCAGTGTGTGAGTGATCTCAGAGTGTGTGAGTGACCTCATTGTGTGTGAGTGATCTCAGTGTGTGAGTGATCTCAGTGTGTGAGTGATCTCAGTGTGTGTGAGTGATCTCAGTGTGTGAGTGATCTCAGTGTGTGTGAGTGATCTCAGTGTGTGTGAGTGATCTCAGTGTGTGAGTGATCTCAGTGTGTGTGAGTGATCTCAGTGTTTGTGAGTGATCTCAGTGTGTGAGTGATCTCAGTGTGTGAGTGATCTCAGTGTGTGAGTGATCTCAGAGTGTATGAGTGATCTCAGTTTGTGTGAGTGATCTCAGAGTGTGAGTGATCTCAGTGTACGAGTGGTCTCAGTGTGTGTGAGTGATCTCAGTGTGTGTGAGTGATCTCAGTGTGTGAGTGATCTCAGTGTGTGTGAGTGATCTCAGTGTGTGAGTGATCTCAGTGTGTGTGAGTGATCTCAGTGTGTGAGTGATCTCAGTGTGTGTGAGTGATCTCAGTGTGTGAGTGATCTCTGTGTGAGAGTGATCTCAGTGTGTGAGTGATCTCAGAGTGTATGAGTGATCTCAGTTTGTGTGAGTGATCTCAGAGTGTGAGTGATCTCAGTGTACGAGTGATCTCAGTGTGTGTGAGTGATCTCAGTGTGTGTGAGTGATCTCAGTGTGTGAGTGATCTCAGTGTGTGTGAGTGATCTCAGTGTGTGAGTGATCTCAGTGTGTGTGAGTGATCTCAGTGTGTGAGTGACCTCGGTGTGTGTGAGTGATCTCAGTGTGTGAGTGATCTCAGTGTGTGAGTGATCTCAGTGTGTGTTGGTGATCTCAGTGTGTGAGTGATCTCAGTTTGTGAGAGTGATCTCAGTGTGTGAGTGATCTCAGTGTGTGTGTGATCTCCGTGTGTGAGTGATCTCCGTGTGTGAGTGACCTCAGTGTGTGAGTGATCTCAGTGTGTGTGTGATCTCAGTGTGTGTGAGTGATCTCAGTGTGTGAGCGATCTCAGTGTGTGAGTGATCTCAGAGTGTGTGAGTGATCTCACTGTGTGAATGATCTCAGTGTGTGTGAGTGATCTCAGTGTGTGTGAGTGATCTCAGTTTGTGTGAGCGATCTCCGTGTGTGAGTGCTCTCAGTGTGTGTGAGTGATCTCAGTGTGTGTGAGTGATCTCAGTGTGTGTGAGTGATCTCAGTGTGTGAGTTATCTCAGTGTGTGCGAGTGACCTCAGTGTGTGTGAGTGATCTCAGTGTGTGAGTGATCACAGTGTGTGTGAGTGATTTCAGGGTGTGTGAGTGATCTCAGTGTGTGTGAGTGATCTCAGTGTGTGTGAGCGATCTCCGTGTGTGTGAGTGCTCTCAGTGTGTGTGAGTGATCTCAGTGTGTGTGAGTGATCTCAGTGTGTGCGAGTGATCTCAGTGTGTGAGTGATCTCAGTGTGTGAGTGATCTCAGTGTGTGCGAGTGATCTCAGTGTGTGAGTGATCTCAGTGTGTGAGTGATCTCAGTGTGTGTGATCTCAGTGTGTGAGTGATCTCAGTCTGTGAGTGATCTCAGTGTGTGTGAGCGATCTCCGTGTGTGAGTGCTCTCAGTGTGTGCGAGTGATCTCAGTGTGTGAGTGATCTCAGTGTGTGAGTGATCTCAGTGTGTGTGATCTCAGTGTGTGAGTGATCTCAGTCTGTGAGTGATCTCAGTGTGTGTGAGCGATCTCCGTGTGTGAGTGCTCTCAGTGTGTGTGAGTGATTTCAGTGTGTGTGAGTGATCTCATTGTGTGTGAGCGATCTCAGAGTGTGAGTGATCTCAGTGTGTGAGTGATCTCAGTGTGTGTGATCTCAGTGTGTGAGTGATCTCAGACTGTGAGTGATCTCAGTGTGTGTGAGCGATCTCCGTGTGTGAGTGCTCTCAGTGTGTGTGAGTGATCTCAGTGTGTGTGAGTGATCTCAGTGTGTGCGAGTGATCTCAGTGTGTGAGTGATCTCAGTGTGTGAGTGATCTCAGTGTGTGTGATCTCAGTGTGTGAGTGATCTCAGTCTGTGAGTGATCTCAGTGTGTGTGAGCGATCTCAGTGTGTGAGTGCTCTCAGTGTGTGTGAGTGATTTCAGTGTGTGTGAGTGATCTCAGTGTGTGAGTGATCTCAGTGTGTGTGAGTGATCTCAGTGTGTGAGCGATCTCAGTGTGTGAAAGATCTCAGAGTGTGTGAGTGATCTCAGTGTGTGTGAGTGATCTCAGTGTGTGTGAGTGATCACAGTGTGTGAGTGATCTCAGTGTGTGTGAGTGATCACAGTGTGTGAGTGATCTCAGTGTGTGTGAGTGATCTCAGTGTGTGAGTGATCTCAGTGTGCGAGTGATCTCAGTGTGTGTGAGTGATCTCAGTGTGTTTGAGTGATCTCAGTGTGCGGGTGATCTCAGTGTGTTTGAGTGATCTCAGTGTGTGAGTGATCTCAGTGTGTGTGAGTGATCTCAGTGTGTGAGTGATCTCGGTGTGTGTGAGTGATCTCAGTGTGAGAGTGATCTCAGTGTGTGTGAGTGATCTCAGTGTGTGAGTGATCTCAGTGTGTGTGAGTGATCCCAGTGTGTGTGAGTGATCTCAGTGTGTGAGTGATCTCAGTGTGTGTGAGTGATCTCAGTGTGTGTGAGTGATCTCAGTGTGTGAGTGATCTCAGTGTGTGAGTGATCGCAGTGTGTGTGGGTGATCTCAGTGTGTGAGTGATCTCAGTGTGTGAGAGTGATGTCAGTGTGTGAGTGATCTCAGTGTGTGAGTGATCTCAGTGTGTGTGTGATCTCCGTGTGTGAGTGATCTCAGTGTGTGAGTGATCTCAGTGTGTGTGTGATCTCAGTGTGTGTGAGTGATCTCAATGTGTGTGAGTGATCTCAGTGTGTGAGTGATCGCAGTGTGTGAGTGATCTCAGTGTGTGAGTGATCTCAGTGTGTGAGTGATCTCAGTGTGTGAGTTATCTCAGTGTGTGTGAATGATCTCAGTGTGTGTGAGTGACCTCAGTGTGCGAGTGATCTCAGTGTGTGAGTGATCTCAGTGTGTGAGTGATCTCAGTGTGTGAGTGATCTCAGTGTGTGAGTGATCACAGTGTGTGTGAGTAATCTCAGTGTGTGTGAGTGATCTCAGTGTGTGTGAGTGATCTCAGTGTGTGAGTGATCTCAGTTTGTGAGTTATCTCAGTGTGTGTGAGTGATCTCAGTGTGTGAGTGATCTCAGTGTGTGTGAGTGATCTCAGTGTGTGGGTGATCTCAGTGTGTGAGTGATCTCAGTGTGTGAGAGTGATCTCAGTGTGTGAGTGACCTCAGTGTGTGAGTGATCTCAGTGTGTGTGAGTGATCTCAGTGTGTGAGTGATCTCAGTGTGTGAGTGATCTCAGTCTGTGAGTGATCTCAGTCTGTGAGTGATCTCAGTGTGTGTGAGCGATCTCCGTGTGTGAGTGCTCTCAGTGTGTGTGAGTGATCTCAGTGTGTGTGAGTGATCACAGTGTGTGCGAGTGATCTCAGTGTGTGAGTGATCTCAGTGTGTGAGTGATCTCAGTGTGTGTGATCTCAGTGTGTGAGTGATCTCAGTCTGTGAGTGATCTCAGTGTGTGTGAGCGATCTCCGTGTGTGAGTGCTCCCAGTGTGTGTGAGTGATCTCAGTGTGTGTGAGTGATCTCAGTGTGTGTGAGTGATTTCAGCGTGTGAGTGATCTCAGTGTGTGAGTGATCTCATTGTGTGTGAGTGATTTCAGTGTGTGTGAGTGATCTCAGTGTGTGAGTGATCTCAGTGTGTGTGAGTGATCTCAGTGTGTGAGTGATCTCAGTGTGTGAGTGATCTCAGAGTGTGTGAGTGACCTCATTGTGTGTGAGTGATCTCAGTGTGTGAGTGATCTCAGTGTGTGAGTGATCTCAGTGTGTGTGAGTGATCTCAGTGTGTGAGTGATCTCAGTGTGTGTGAGTGATCTCAGTGTGTGTGAGTGATCTCAGTGTGTGAGTGATCTCAGTGTGTGTGAGTGATCTCAGTGTTTGTGAGTGATCTCAGTGTGTGAGTGATCTCAGTGTGTGAGTGATCTCAGTGTGTGAGTGATCTCAGAGTGTATGAGTGATCTCAGTTTGTGTGAGTGATCTCAGAGTGTGAGTGATCTCAGTGTACGAGTGGTCTCAGTGTGTGTGAGTGATCTCAGTGTGTGTGAGTGATCTCAGTGTGTGAGTGATCTCAGTGTGTGTGAGTGATCTCAGTGTGTGAGTGATCTCAGTGTGTGTGAGCGATCTCCGTGTGTGTGAGTGCTCTCAGTGTGTGTGAGTGATCTCAGTGTGTGTGAGTGATCTCAGTGTGTGCGAGTGATCTCAGTGTGTGAGTGATCTCAGTGTGTGAGTGATCTCAGTGTGTGTGATCTCAGTGTGTGAGTGATCTCAGTCTGTGAGTGATCTCAGTGTGTGTGAGCGATCTCCGTGTGTGAGTGCTCTCAGTGTGTGTGAGTGATTTCAGTGTGTGTGAGTGATCTCATTGTGTGTGAGCGATCTCAGAGTGTGAGTGATCTCAGTGTGTGAGTGATCTCAGTGTGTGTGATCTCAGTGTGTGAGTGATCTCAGACTGTGAGTGATCTCAGTGTGTGTGAGCGATCTCCGTGTGTGAGTGCTCTCAGTGTGTGTGAGTGATCTCAGTGTGTGTGAGTGATCTCAGTGTGTGCGAGTGATCTCAGTGTGTGAGTGATCTCAGTGTGTGAGTGATCTCAGTGTGTGTGATCTCAGTGTGTGAGTGATCTCAGTCTGTGAGTGATCTCAGTGTGTGTGAGCGATCTCAGTGTGTGAGTGCTCTCAGTGTGTGTGAGTGATTTCAGTGTGTGTGAGTGATCTCAGTGTGTGAGTGATCTCAGTGTGTGTGAGTGATCTCAGTGTGTGAGCGATCTCAGTGTGTGAAAGATCTCAGAGTGTGTGAGTGATCTCAGTGTGTGTGAGTGATCTCAGTGTGTGTGAGTGATCACAGTGTGTGAGTGATCTCAGTGTGTGTGAGTGATCACAGTGTGTGAGTGATCTCAGTGTGTGTGAGTGATCTCAGTGTGTGAGTGATCTCAGTGTGCGAGTGATCTCAGTGTGTGTGAGTGATCTCAGTGTGTGTGAGTGATCTCAGTGTGCGGGTGATCTCAGTGTGTTTGAGTGATCTCAGTGTGTGAGTGATCTCAGTGTGTGTGAGTGATCTCAGTGTGTGAGTGATCTCGGTGTGTGTGAGTGATCTCAATGTGAGAGTGATCTCAGTGTGTGTGAGTGATCTCAGTGTGTGAGTGATCTCAGTGTGTGTGAGTGATCCCAGTGTGTGTGAGTGATCTCAGTGTGTGAGTGATCTCAGTGTGTGTGAGTGATCTCAGTGTGTGTGAGTGATCTCAGTGTGTGAGTGATCTCAGTGTGTGAGTGATCGCAGTGTGTGTGGGTGATCTCAGTGTGTGAGTGATCTCAGTGTGTGAGAGTGATGTCAGTGTGTGAGTGATCTCAGTGTGTGAGTGATCTCAGTGTGTGTGTGATCTCCGTGTGTGAGTGATCTCAGTGTGTGAGTGATCTCAGTGTGTGTGTGATCTCAGTGTGTGTGAGTGATCTCAATGTGTGTGAGTGATCTCAGTGTGTGAGTGATCGCAGTGTGTGAGTGATCTCAGTGTGTGAGTGATCTCAGTGTGTGAGTGATCTCAGTGTGTGAGTGATCTCAGTGTGTGAGTTATCTCAGTGTGTGTGAATGATCTCAGTGTGTGTGAGTGACCTCAGTGTGCGAGTGATCTCAGTGTGTGAGTGATCTCAGTGTGTGAGTGATCTCAGTGTGTGAGTGATCTCAGTGTGTGAGTGATCACAGTGTGTGTGAGTAATCTCAGTGTGTGTGAGTGATCTCAGTGTGTGTGAGTGATCTCAGTGTGTGAGTGATCTCAGTTTGTGAGTTATCTCAGTGTGTGTGAGTGATCTCAGTGTGTGAGTGATCTCAGTGTGTGAGTGATCTCAGTGTGTGTGATCTCAGTGTGTGAGTGATCTCAGTCTGTGAGTGATCTCAGTGTGTGTGAGCGATCTCCGTGTGTGAGTGCTCTCAGTGTGTGTGAGTGATTTCAGTGTGTGTGAGTGATCTCATTGTGTGTGAGCGATCTCAGAGTGTGAGTGATCTCAGTGTGTGAGTGATCTCAGTGTGTGTGATCTCAGTGTGTGAGTGATCTCAGACTGTGAGTGATCTCAGTGTGTGTGAGCGATCTCCGTGTGTGAGTGCTCTCAGTGTGTGTGAGTGATCTCAGTGTGTGTGAGTGATCTCAGTGTGTGCGAGTGATCTCAGTGTGTGAGTGATCTCAGTGTGTGAGTGATCTCAGTGTGTGTGATCTCAGTGTGTGAGTGATCTCAGTCTGTGAGTGATCTCAGTGTGTGTGAGCGATCTCAGTGTGTGAGTGCTCTCAGTGTGTGTGAGTGATTTCAGTGTGTGTGAGTGATCTCAGTGTGTGAGTGATCTCAGTGTGTGTGAGTGATCTCAGTGTGTGAGCGATCTCAGTGTGTGAAAGATCTCAGAGTGTGTGAGTGATCTCAGTGTGTGTGAGTGATCTCAGTGTGTGTGAGTGATCACAGTGTGTGAGTGATCTCAGTGTGTGTGAGTGATCACAGTGTGTGAGTGATCTCAGTGTGTGTGAGTGATCTCAGTGTGTGAGTGATCTCAGTGTGCGAGTGATCTCAGTGTGTGTGAGTGATCTCAGTGTGTGTGAGTGATCTCAGTGTGCGGGTGATCTCAGTGTGTTTGAGTGATCTCAGTGTGTGAGTGATCTCAGTGTGTGTGAGTGATCTCAGTGTGTGAGTGATCTCGGTGTGTGTGAGTGATCTCAGTGTGAGAGTGATCTCAGTGTGTGTGAGTGATCTCAGTGTGTGAGTGATCTCAGTGTGTGTGAGTGATCTCAGTGTGTGTGAGTGATCTCAGTGTGTGAGTGATCTCAGTGTGTGTGAGTGATCTCAGTGTGTGTGAGTGATCTCAGTGTGTGAGTGATCTCAGTGTGTGAGTGATCGCAGTGTGTGTGGGTGATCTCAGTGTGTGAGTGATCTCAGTGTGTGAGAGTGATGTCAGTGTGTGAGTGATCTCAGTGTGTGAGTGATCTCAGTGTGTGTGTGATCTCCGTGTGTGAGTGATCTCAGTGTGTGAGTGATCTCAGTGTGTGTGTGATCTCAGTGTGTGTGAGTGATCTCAATGTGTGTGAGTGATCTCAGTGTGTGAGTGATCGCAGTGTGTGAGTGATCTCAGTGTGTGAGTGATCTCAGTGTGTGAGTGATCTCAGTGTGTGAGTGATCTCAGTGTGTGAGTTATCTCAGTGTGTGTGAATGATCTCAGTGTGTGTGAGTGACCTCAGTGTGCGAGTGATCTCAGTGTGTGAGTGATCTCAGTGTGTGAGTGATCTCAGTGTGTGAGTGATCTCAGTGTGTGAGTGATCACAGTGTGTGTGAGTAATCTCAGTGTGTGTGAGTGATCTCAGTGTGTGTGAGTGATCTCAGTGTGTGAGTGATCTCAGTTTGTGAGTTATCTCAGTGTGTGTGAGTGATCTCAGTGTGTGAGTGATCTCAGTGTGTGTGAGTGATCTCAGTGTGTGGGTGATCTCAGTGTGTGAGTGATCTCAGTGTGTGAGAGTGATCTCAGTGTGTGAGTGACCTCAGTGTGTGAGTGATCTCAGTGTGTGAGTGATCTCAGTGTGTGAGTGATCTCAGTCTGTGAGTGATCTCAGTCTGTGAGTGATCTCAGTGTGTGTGAGCGATCTCCGTGTGTGAGTGCTCTCAGTGTGTGTGAGTGATCTCAGTGTGTGTGAGTGATCACAGTGTGTGCGAGTGATCTCAGTGTGTGAGTGATCTCAGTGTGTGAGTGATCTCAGTGTGTGTGATCTCAGTGTGTGAGTGATCTCAGTCTGTGAGTGATCTCAGTGTGTGTGAGCGATCTCCGTGTGTGAGTGCTCCCAGTGTGTGTGAGTGATCTCAGTGTGTGTGAGTGATCTCAGTGTGTGTGAGTGATTTCAGCGTGTGAGTGATCTCAGTGTGTGAGTGATCTCATTGTGTGTGAGTGATTTCAGTGTGTGTGAGTGATCTCAGTGTGTGAGTGATCTCAGTGTGTGTGAGTGATCTCAGTGTGTGAGTGATCTCAGTGTGTGAGTGATCTCAGAGTGTGTGAGTGACCTCATTGTGTGTGAGTGATCTCAGTGTGTGAGTGATCTCAGTGTGTGAGTGATCTCAGTGTGTGTGAGTGATCTCAGTGTGTGAGTGATCTCAGTGTGTGTGAGTGATCTCAGTGTGTGTGAGTGATCTCAGTGTGTGAGTGATCTCAGTGTGTGTGAGTGATCTCAGTGTTTGTGAGTGATCTCAGTGTGTGAGTGATCTCAGTGTGTGAGTGATCTCAGTGTGTGAGTGATCTCAGAGTGTATGAGTGATCTCAGTTTGTGTGAGTGATCTCAGAGTGTGAGTGATCTCAGTGTACGAGTGGTCTCAGTGTGTGTGAGTGATCTCAGTGTGTGTGAGTGATCTCAGTGTGTGAGTGATCTCAGTGTGTGTGAGTGATCTCAGTGTGTGAGTGATCTCAGTGTGTGTGAGTGATCTCAGTGTGTGAGTGATCTCAGTGTGTGTGAGTGATCTCAGTGTGTGAGTGATCTCTGTGTGAGAGTGATCTCAGTGTGTGAGTGATCTCAGAGTGTATGAGTGATCTCAGTTTGTGTGAGTGATCTCAGAGTGTGAGTGATCTCAGTGTACGAGTGATCTCAGTGTGTGTGAGTGATCTCAGTGTGTGTGAGTGATCTCAGTGTGTGAGTGATCTCAGTGTGTGTGAGTGATCTCAGTGTGTGAGTGATCTCAGTGTGTGTGAGTGATCTCAGTGTGTGAGTGACCTCGGTGTGTGTGAGTGATCTCAGTGTGTGAGTGATCTCAGTGTGTGAGTGATCTCAGTGTGTGTTGGTGATCTCAGTGTGTGAGTGATCTCAGTTTGTGAGAGTGATCTCAGTGTGTGAGTGATCTCAGTGTGTGTGTGATCTCCGTGTGTGAGTGATCTCCGTGTGTGAGTGACCTCAGTGTGTGAGTGATCTCAGTGTGTGTGTGATCTCAGTGTGTGTGAGTGATCTCAGAGTGTGTGAGTGATCTCACTGTGTGAATGATCTCAGTGTGTGTGAGTGATCTCAGTGTGTGTGAGTGATCTCAGTTTGTGTGAGCGATCTCCGTGTGTGAGTGCTCTCAGTGTGTGTGAGTGATCTCAGTGTGTGTGAGTGATCTCAGTGTGTGTGAGTGATCTCAGTGTGTGAGTGATTTCAGGGTGTGTGAGTGATCTCAGTGTGTGTGAGTGATCTCAGTGTGTGTGAGCGATCTCCGTGTGTGTGAGTGCTCTCAGTGTGTGTGAGTGATCTCAGTGTGTGTGAGTGATCTCAGTGTGTGCGAGTGATCTCAGTGTGTGAGTGATCTCAGTGTGTGAGTGATCTCAGTGTGTGCGAGTGATCTCAGTGTGTGAGTGATCTCAGTGTGTGAGTGATCTCAGTGTGTGTGATCTCAGTGTGTGAGTGATCTCAGTCTGTGAGTGATCTCAGTGTGTGTGAGCGATCTCCGTGTGTGAGTGCTCTCAGTGTGTGCGAGTGATCTCAGTGTGTGAGTGATCTCAGTGTGTGAGTGATCTCAGTGTGTGTGATCTCAGTGTGTGAGTGATCTCAGTCTGTGAGTGATCTCAGTGTGTGTGAGCGATCTCCGTGTGTGAGTGCTCTCAGTGTGTGTGAGTGATTTCAGTGTGTGTGAGTGATCTCATTGTGTGTGAGCGATCTCAGAGTGTGAGTGATCTCAGTGTGTGAGTGATCTCAGTGTGTGTGATCTCAGTGTGTGAGTGATCTCAGACTGTGAGTGATCTCAGTGTGTGTGAGCGATCTCCGTGTGTGAGTGCTCTCAGTGTGTGTGAGTGATCTCAGTGTGTGTGAGTGATCTCAGTGTGTGCGAGTGATCTCAGTGTGTGAGTGATCTCAGTGTGTGAGTGATCTCAGTGTGTGTGATCTCAGTGTGTGAGTGATCTCAGTCTGTGAGTGATCTCAGTGTGTGTGAGCGATCTCAGTGTGTGAGTGCTCTCAGTGTGTGTGAGTGATTTCAGTGTGTGTGAGTGATCTCAGTGTGTGAGTGATCTCAGTGTGTGTGAGTGATCTCAGTGTGTGAGCGATCTCAGTGTGTGAAAGATCTCAGAGTGTGTGAGTGATCTCAGTGTGTGTGAGTGATCTCAGTGTGTGTGAGTGATCACAGTGTGTGAGTGATCTCAGTGTGTGTGAGTGATCACAGTGTGTGAGTGATCTCAGTGTGTGTGAGTGATCTCAGTGTGTGAGTGATCTCAGTGTGCGAGTGATCTCAGTGTGTGTGAGTGATCTCAGTGTGTTTGAGTGATCTCAGTGAGCGGGTGATCTCAGTGTGTTTGAGTGATCTCAGTGTGTGAGTGATCTCAGTGTGTGTGAGTGATCTCAGTGTGTGAGTGATCTCGGTGTGTGTGAGTGATCTCAGTGTGAGAGTGATCTCAGTGTGTGTGAGTGATCTCAGTGTGTGAGTGATCTCAGTGTGTGTGAGTGATCCCAGTGTGTGTGAGTGATCTCAGTGTGTGAGTGATCTCAGTGTGTGTGAGTGATCTCAGTGTGTGTGAGTGATCTCAGTGTGTGAGTGATCTCAGTGTGTGAGTGATCGCAGTGTGTGTGGGTGATCTCAGTGTGTGAGTGATCTCAGTGTGTGAGAGTGATGTCAGTGTGTGAGTGATCTCAGTGTGTGAGTGATCTCAGTGTGTGTGTGATCTCCGTGTGTGAGTGATCTCAGTGTGTGAGTGATCTCAGTGTGTGTGTGATCTCAGTGTGTGTGAGTGATCTCAATGTGTGTGAGTGATCTCAGTGTGTGAGTGATCGCAGTGTGTGAGTGATCTCAGTGTGTGAGTGATCTCAGTGTGTGAGTGATCTCAGTGTGTGAGTGATCTCAGTGTGTGAGTTATCTCAGTGTGTGTGAATGATCTCAGTGTGTGTGAGTGACCTCAGTGTGCGAGTGATCTCAGTGTGTGAGTGATCTCAGTGTGTGAGTGATCTCAGTGTGTGAGTGATCTCAGTGTGTGAGTGATCACAGTGTGTGTGAGTAATCTCAGTGTGTGTGAGTGATCTCAGTGTGTGTGAGTGATCTCAGTGTGTGAGTGATCTCAGTTTGTGAGTTATCTCAGTGTGTGTGAGTGATCTCAGTGTGTGAGTGATCTCAGTGTGTGTGAGTGATCTCAGTGTGTGGGTGATCTCAGTGTGTGAGTGATCTCAGTGTGTGAGAGTGATCTCAGTGTGTGAGTGACCTCAGTGTGTGAGTGATCTCAGTGTGTGAGTGATCTCAGTGTGTGAGTGATCTCAGTCTGTGAGTGATCTCAGTCTGTGAGTGATCTCAGTGTGTGTGAGCGATCTCCGTGTGTGAGTGCTCTCAGTGTGTGTGAGTGATCTCAGTGTGTGTGAGTGATCACAGTGTGTGCGAGTGATCTCAGTGTGTGAGTGATCTCAGTGTGTGAGTGATCTCAGTGTGTGTGATCTCAGTGTGTGAGTGATCTCAGTCTGTGAGTGATCTCAGTGTGTGTGAGCGATCTCCGTGTGTGAGTGCTCCCAGTGTGTGTGAGTGATCTCAGTGTGTGTGAGTGATCTCAGTGTGTGTGAGTGATTTCAGCGTGTGAGTGATCTCAGTGTGTGAGTGATCTCATTGTGTGTGAGTGATTTCAGTGTGTGTGAGTGATCTCAGTGTGTGAGTGATCTCAGTGTGTGTGAGTGATCTCAGTGTGTGAGTGATCTCAGTGTGTGAGTGATCTCAGAGTGTGTGAGTGACCTCATTGTGTGTGAGTGATCTCAGTGTGTGAGTGATCTCAGTGTGTGAGTGATCTCAGTGTGTGTGAGTGATCTCAGTGTGTGAGTGATCTCAGTGTGTGTGAGTGATCTCAGTGTGTGTGAGTGATCTCAGTGTGTGAGTGATCTCAGTGTGTGTGAGTGATCTCAGTGTTTGTGAGTGATCTCAGTGTGTGAGTGATCTCAGTGTGTGAGTGATCTCAGTGTGTGAGTGATCTCAGAGTGTATGAGTGATCTCAGTTTGTGTGAGTGATCTCAGAGTGTGAGTGATCTCAGTGTACGAGTGGTCTCAGTGTGTGTGAGTGATCTCAGTGTGTGTGAGTGATCTCAGTGTGTGAGTGATCTCAGTGTGTGTGAGTGATCTCAGTGTGTGAGTGATCTCAGTGTGTGTGAGCGATCTCCGTGTGTGTGAGTGCTCTCAGTGTGTGTGAGTGATCTCAGTGTGTGTGAGTGATCTCAGTGTGTGCGAGTGATCTCAGTGTGTGAGTGATCTCAGTGTGTGAGTGATCTCAGTGTGTGTGATCTCAGTGTGTGAGTGATCTCAGTCTGTGAGTGATCTCAGTGTGTGTGAGCGATCTCCGTGTGTGAGTGCTCTCAGTGTGTGTGAGTGATTTCAGTGTGTGTGAGTGATCTCATTGTGTGTGAGCGATCTCAGAGTGTGAGTGATCTCAGTGTGTGAGTGATCTCAGTGTGTGTGATCTCAGTGTGTGAGTGATCTCAGACTGTGAGTGATCTCAGTGTGTGTGAGCGATCTCCGTGTGTGAGTGCTCTCAGTGTGTGTGAGTGATCTCAGTGTGTGTGAGTGATCTCAGTGTGTGCGAGTGATCTCAGTGTGTGAGTGATCTCAGTGTGTGAGTGATCTCAGTGTGTGTGATCTCAGTGTGTGAGTGATCTCAGTCTGTGAGTGATCTCAGTGTGTGTGAGCGATCTCAGTGTGTGAGTGCTCTCAGTGTGTGTGAGTGATTTCAGTGTGTGTGAGTGATCTCAGTGTGTGAGTGATCTCAGTGTGTGTGAGTGATCTCAGTGTGTGAGCGATCTCAGTGTGTGAAAGATCTCAGAGTGTGTGAGTGATCTCAGTGTGTGTGAGTGATCTCAGTGTGTGTGAGTGATCACAGTGTGTGAGTGATCTCAGTGTGTGTGAGTGATCACAGTGTGTGAGTGATCTCAGTGTGTGTGAGTGATCTCAGTGTGTGAGTGATCTCAGTGTGCGAGTGATCTCAGTGTGTGTGAGTGATCTCAGTGTGTGTGAGTGATCTCAGTGTGCGGGTGATCTCAGTGTGTTTGAGTGATCTCAGTGTGTGAGTGATCTCAGTGTGTGTGAGTGATCTCAGTGTGTGAGTGATCTCGGTGTGTGTGAGTGATCTCAATGTGAGAGTGATCTCAGTGTGTGTGAGTGATCTCAGTGTGTGAGTGATCTCAGTGTGTGTGAGTGATCCCAGTGTGTGTGAGTGATCTCAGTGTGTGAGTGATCTCAGTGTGTGTGAGTGATCTCAGTGTGTGTGAGTGATCTCAGTGTGTGAGTGATCTCAGTGTGTGAGTGATCGCAGTGTGTGTGGGTGATCTCAGTGTGTGAGTGATCTCAGTGTGTGAGAGTGATGTCAGTGTGTGAGTGATCTCAGTGTGTGAGTGATCTCAGTGTGTGTGTGATCTCCGTGTGTGAGTGATCTCAGTGTGTGAGTGATCTCAGTGTGTGTGTGATCTCAGTGTGTGTGAGTGATCTCAATGTGTGTGAGTGATCTCAGTGTGTGAGTGATCGCAGTGTGTGAGTGATCTCAGTGTGTGAGTGATCTCAGTGTGTGAGTGATCTCAGTGTGTGAGTGATCTCAGTGTGTGAGTTATCTCAGTGTGTGTGAATGATCTCAGTGTGTGTGAGTGACCTCAGTGTGCGAGTGATCTCAGTGTGTGAGTGATCTCAGTGTGTGAGTGATCTCAGTGTGTGAGTGATCTCAGTGTGTGAGTGATCACAGTGTGTGTGAGTAATCTCAGTGTGTGTGAGTGATCTCAGTGTGTGTGAGTGATCTCAGTGTGTGAGTGATCTCAGTTTGTGAGTTATCTCAGTGTGTGTGAGTGATCTCAGTGTGTGAGTGATCTCAGTGTGTGTGAGTGATCTCAGTGTGTGGGTGATCTCAGTGTGTGAGTGATCTCAGTGTGTGAGAGTGATCTCAGTGTGTGAGTGACCTCAGTGTGTGAGTGATCTCAGTGTGTGAGTGATCTCAGTGTGTGAGTGATCTCAGTCTGTGAGTGATCTCAGTCTGTGAGTGATCTCAGTGTGTGTGAGCGATCTCCGTGTGTGAGTGCTCTCAGTGTGTGTGAGTGATCTCAGTGTGTGTGAGTGATCACAGTGTGTGCGAGTGATCTCAGTGTGTGAGTGATCTCAGTGTGTGAGTGATCTCAGTGTGTGTGATCTCAGTGTGTGAGTGATCTCAGTCTGTGAGTGATCTCAGTGTGTGTGAGCGATCTCCGTGTGTGAGTGCTCCCAGTGTGTGTGAGTGATCTCAGTGTGTGTGAGTGATCTCAGTGTGTGTGAGTGATTTCAGCGTGTGAGTGATCTCAGTGTGTGAGTGATCTCATTGTGTGTGAGTGATTTCAGTGTGTGTGAGTGATCTCAGTGTGTGAGTGATCTCAGTGTGTGTGAGTGATCTCAGTGTGTGAGTGATCTCAGTGTGTGAGTGATCTCAGAGTGTGTGAGTGACCTCATTGTGTGTGAGTGATCTCAGTGTGTGAGTGATCTCAGTGTGTGAGTGATCTCAGTGTGTGTGAGTGATCTCAGTGTGTGAGTGATCTCAGTGTGTGTGAGTGATCTCAGTGTGTGTGAGTGATCTCAGTGTGTGAGTGATCTCAGTGTGTGTGAGTGATCTCAGTGTTTGTGAGTGATCTCAGTGTGTGAGTGATCTCAGTGTGTGAGTGATCTCAGTGTGTGAGTGATCTCAGAGTGTATGAGTGATCTCAGTTTGTGTGAGTGATCTCAGAGTGTGAGTGATCTCAGTGTACGAGTGGTCTCAGTGTGTGTGAGTGATCTCAGTGTGTGTGAGTGATCTCAGTGTGTGAGTGATCTCAGTGTGTGTGAGTGATCTCAGTGTGTGAGTGATCTCAGTGTGTGTGAGTGATCTCAGTGTGTGAGTGATCTCAGTGTGTGTGAGTGATCTCAGTGTGTGAGTGATCTCTGTGTGAGAGTGATCTCAGTGTGTGAGTGATCTCAGAGTGTATGAGTGATCTCAGTTTGTGTGAGTGATCTCAGAGTGTGAGTGATCTCAGTGTACGAGTGATCTCAGTGTGTGTGAGTGATCTCAGTGTGTGTGAGTGATCTCAGTGTGTGAGTGATCTCAGTGTGTGTGAGTGATCTCAGTGTGTGAGTGATCTCAGTGTGTGTGAGTGATCTCAGTGTGTGAGTGACCTCGGTGTGTGTGAGTGATCTCAGTGTGTGAGTGATCTCAGTGTGTGAGTGATCTCAGTGTGTGTTGGTGATCTCAGTGTGTGAGTGATCTCAGTGTGTGAGAGTGATCTCAGTGTGTGAGTGATCTCAGTGTGTGTGTGATCTCCGTGTGTGAGTGATCTCCGTGTGTGAGTGACCTCAGTGTGTGAGTGATCTCAGTGTGTGTGTGATCTCAGTGTGTGTGAGTGATCTCAGTGTGTGAGCGATCTCAGTGTGTGAGTGATCTCAGAGTGTGTGAGTGATCTCACTGTGTGAATGATCTCAGTGTGTGTGAGTGATCTCAGTGTGTGTGAGTGATCTCAGTTTGTGTGAGCGATCTCCGTGTGTGAGTGCTCTCAGTGTGTGTGAGTGATCTCAGTGTGTGTGAGTGATCTCAGTGTGTGTGAGTGATCTCAGTGTGTGAGTTATCTCAGTGTGTGCGAGTGACCTCAGTGTGTGTGAGTGATCTCAGTGTGTGAGTGATCACAGTGTGTGTGAGTGATCTCAGTGTGTGTGAGTGATCTCAGTGTGTGTGAGTGATCTCAGTGTGTGTGAGCGATCTCCGTGTGTGTGAGTGCTCTCAGTGTGTGTGAGTGATCTCAGTGTGTGTGAGTGATCTCAGTGTGTGCGAGTGATCTCAGTGTGTGAGTGATCTCAGTGTGTGAGTGATCTCAGTGTGTGCGAGTGATCTCAGTGTGTGAGTGATCTCAGTGTGTGAGTGATCTCAGTGTGTGTGATCTCAGTGTGTGAGTGATCTCAGTCTGTGAGTGATCTCAGTGTGTGTGAGCGATCTCCGTGTGTGAGTGCTCTCAGTGTGTGCGAGTGATCTCAGTGTGTGAGTGATCTCAGTGTGTGAGTGATCTCAGTGTGTGTGATCTCAGTGTGTGAGTGATCTCAGTCTGTGAGTGATCTCAGTGTGTGTGAGCGATCTCCGTGTGTGAGTGCTCTCAGTGTGTGTGAGTGATCTCAGTGTGTCAGTGATCTCAGTGTGTGAGTGATCTCAATGTGTGTGTGATCTCAGTGTGTGAGTGATCTCATTGTGTGTGAGTGATCTCAGTGTGTGAGTGATCTCATTGTGTCTGAGTGATCTCAGTGTGTGAGTGATTTCAGTGTTTGAGTGATCTCAGTGTGAGTGATCTCATTGTGTGTGAGTGATCTCATTGTGTGAGTGATCTCAGTGTGTGAGTGATCTCAGTGTGTGTAAGTGATCTCAGTGTGTGAGTGATCTCAGTGTATGAGTGATCTCATTGTGTGTGAGTGATCTCATTGTGTGTGAGTGATCTCAGTGTGTCAGTGATCCCAGTGTGTATGAGTGATCTCCGTGTGTGTGTGATCTCAGTGTGTCAGTGATCTCATTGTGTGTGAGTGATCTCATTGTGTGTGAGTGATCTCATTGTGTGTGAGTGATCTCAGTTTGTGAGTGATCTCAGTGTGTGTGAGTGATCTCAGCATGTGAGTGATCTCAGTGTGTGAGTGATCTCAGTGTGTGAGTGATCTCAGTGTGTGTGAGTGATCTCAGCATGTGAGTGATCTCAGTGTGTGTGTGATCTCAATGTGTGAGTGATCTCAGTGTGTGAGTGATCTCATTGTGCGTGAGTGATCTCAGTGTTTGAGTGATTTCAGCGTGTGAGTGAGCTCAGTGTGTGAGTGATCTCATTGTGTGTGAGTCATCTCAGTGTGTGAGTGTTCTCTGTGTGTGAGTGATCTCAGAGTGTGTGAGTGATCTCAGTGTGTGAGTGATCTCATTGTGTGTGAGTGACCTCAGTGTGTGTGAGTGATCTCTGTGTGTGAGTGATCTCAGTGTGTGAGTGATCTCAGTGTGTGAGTGATCTCAGTGTGTTTGAGTCATCTCAGTGTGTGTGAGTGATCTCAGTGTGTGAGTGATCTCAGTGTGTGAGTGATCTCAGTGTGTGAGTGATCTCAGTGTGTGTGATCTCAGTGTATGAGTGTTCTCAGTGTGTGTGATCTCAGTGTGTGTGAGTGATCTCTGTGTGTGAGTGATCTCAGTGTGTGAGTGATCTCATTGTATGAGTGATCTCATTGTGTGTGAGTGATCTCAGTGTGTGAGTGATCTCAGTGTGTGTGAGTGATCTCAGTGTGTGAGTGATCTCAGTGTGTGTGAGTGATCTCTGTGTGTGAGTGATCTCAGTGTATGAGTGATCTCATTGTGTGTGAGTGATCTCAGTGTGTGTGTGAGTGATCTCAGTGTGTGTGTGAGTGATCTCAGTGTGTGAGTGATCACAGTGTGTGAGTGATCTCATTGTGTGTGAGTGATCTCAGTGTGTGTGAGTGATCTCAGTGTGTGAGTGATCTCAGTGTATGAGTGATCTGATTGTGTGTGAGTGATCTCAGTGTGTGAGTGATGTCAGTGTGTGTGTCGTCCAAGTGTGTGTGAGTGATCTCCGTGTGTGTGAGTGATCTCAGTGTGTGAGTGATCTCAGTGTGTGTGAGTGAACTCCGTGTGTGAGTGATCTCAGTGTGTGAGTGATCTCAGTGTGTGTGTGATCTCAGTGTGTGCGTGATCTCAGTGTGTGTGAGTGATCTCAGTGTGTGAGTGATCTCATTGTGTGTGAGCGATCTCAGTGTGTGAGCGATCTCAGTGTGTGAGTGATCTCAGTGTGTGAATGATCTCAGTGTGTGAGTGATCTCATTGTGTGTGAGTGATCTCAGTGTGTGAGTGATCTCATTGTGTGAGTGATCTCAGTGTGTGAGTGATCTCAGTGTGTGTGAGTAATCTCAGTGTGTGAATGATCTCAGTGTGTGTGTGTGATCTCAGTGTGTGAGTGATCTCAGTTTGTGAGTGATCTCAGTGTGTGAGTGATCTAAATGTGTGAGTGATCTCAGTGTGTGAGTGATCTCATTGTGTGTGAGTGATCTCAGTGTGTGAGTGATCTCACTGTGTGTGAGTGATCTCAGTGTGTGAGTGATCCCAGTGTGTGTGAGTGATCTCCGTGTGTGTGTGTGATCTCAGTGTGTGAGTGATCTCATTGTGTGTGAGTGATCTCATTGTGTGTGAGTGATCTCAGTGTGTGAGTGATCTCAGTTTGTGAGTGATCTCAGTGTGTGAGTGATCTCAGTGTGTGTGAGTGATCTCAGTGTGTGAGTAATCTCATTGTGTGTGAGTGATCTCAGTGTGTGAGTGATCTCAGTGTGTGACTGATCTCAGTGTGTGAGTGATCTCAGTGTGTGAGTGATCTCATTGTGTGAGTCCTCTCAGTGTGTAAGTGATCTCTGTGTGTGAGTGATCTCAGAGCGTGTGAGTGATCTCAGTGTGTGAGTGATCTCATTGTGTTTGAGTGATCTCAGTGTGTGAGTGATCAGTGTGTGAGTGATCTCAGTGTGTGAATGATCTCAGGATGTGAGTGATCTCATTGTGTGTGAGTGATCTCAGTGCGTGTGAGTGATCTCAGTGTGTGAATGATCTCAGTGTGTGTGAGTGATCTCAGTGTGTGCATGATCTCAGAGTGTGTGAGTGATCTCAGTGTGTGTGAGTGATCTCAGTGTGTGAGTGATCTCAGTGTGTGTGAGTGATCTTAGTGTGTGAGTGATCTCAGTGTGTGAGTGATCTCAGTGTGTGTGAGTAATCTCAGTGTGTGTCAGTGATCTCAGTGTGTGAGTGATCTCAGTGTGTGAGTGATCTCAGTGTGTGAGTGATCTCAGTGTGTGAGTGATCCCAGTGTGTGTGAGTGATCTCCGTGTGTGTGAGTGATCTCAGTGTGTGAGTGATCTCATTATGTGTCAGTGATCTCAGTGTGTGTGAGTGATCCCAGTTTGTGAGTGATCTCAGTGTGTGAGTGATCTCAGTGTTTGAGTGATCTCAGTGTGTGTGAGTGATCTCAGTGTGTGAGTGATCCCAGTGTGTGAGTGATCTCAGTGTGTGAGTGATCTCAGTGTGTGTGAGTGATCTCTGTGTGTGAGTGATCTCAGTGTATGAGTGATCTCATTTTGTGTGAGTGATCTCAGTGTGTGTGTGTGAGTGATCTCAGTGTGTGTGTGAGTGCTCTCAGTGTGTGAGTGATCTCAGTGTGTGAGTGATCTCAGTGTGTGAGTGATCTCAGCGTGTGTGAGTGATCTCAGTGTGAGTGATCTCAGTGTGTGTGAGTGATCTCAGTGTGTGAGTGATCTCACTGTGTGTGAGTGATCTCAGTGTGTGTGAGTGATCTCAGTGTGTGTGAGTGATCTCAGTGTGTGTGAGTGATCTCAGTGTGTGAATGATCTCACTGTGTGAGTGATCACAGTGTGTGAGTGATCTCATTGTGTGTGAGTGATCTCAGTGTGTGAGTGATCTCAGTGTGTGTGAGTGATCTCCGTGTGTGAGTGATCTCAGTGTGTGAGTGATCTCAGTGTGTATGTGATCTCAGTGTGTGAGTGATCTCAGCGTGTGTGAGTGATCTCAGTGTGTGAGTGATCTCAGTGTGTGTGAGTGATCTCAGTGTGTGAGTGATCTCAGTGTGTGAGTGATCTCAGTGTGTGTGGGTGATCTCAGTGTGTGAGTGATCTCAGTTTGTGAGAGTGATCTCAGTGTGTGAGTGATCTCAGTGTGTGAGTGATCTCAGTGTGTGAGTGATCTCAGTGTGTGAGTTATCTCAGTGTGTGTGAATGATCTCAGTGTGTGTGAGTGACCTCAGTGTGTGCATGATCTCAGTGTGTGAGTGATCTCAGTGTGTGAGTGATCTCAGTGTGTGTGAGTGATCTCAGTGTGTGAGTGATCTCAGTGTGTGAGTGATCTCAGTGTGTGATTGATCTCATTGTGTGTGAGTGATCTCAGTGTGTGAGTGATCTCAGTGTGTGAGTGATCTCAGTGTGTGTGGGTGATCTCAGTGTGTGAGTGATCTCAATGTGTGTGAGTGATCTCAGTGTGTGAGTGACCTCAGTGTGTGTGAGTGATCTCAGTGTATGAGTGATCTGCGTGTGTGAGTGATCTCAGTGTGTGAGTGATCTCAGTGTGTGAGTGATCTCAGTGTGTGAGTGATCACAGTGTGTGTGAGTGATCTCAGTGTGTGTGAGTGATGTCAGTGTGTGTGAGTGATCTCAGTGTGAGAGTGATCTCATTGTGTGTGGGTGATCTCAGTGTGTGTGAGTGATCTCAGTGTGTGTGAGTGATCTCAGTGTGTGAGTGATCTCAGTGTGTGAGTGATCTCAGTGTGTGTGAGTGATCTCAGTGTGTGAGTGATCTCAGTGTGTCTGAGTGATCTCAGTGTGTGAGTGATCTCAGTTTGTGAGTGATATCAATGTGTGTGGGTGATCTAAGTGTGTGAGTGATCTCAGTGTGTGAGTGATCTCAGCGTGTGTGGGTGATCTCAGTGTGTGAGTGATCTCAATGTGTGTGAGTGATCTCAGTGTGTGAGTGATCTCAGTGTGTGAGTGATCTCAGTGTGTGTGAGTGAACCCAGTGTGTGAGTGATCTCAGTGTGTGAGTGATCTCAGTGTGTGTGGGTGATCTCAGTGTGTGAGTGATCTCAGTGTGTGAGAGTGATCTCAGTGTGTGAGTGATCTCAGTGTGTGAGTGATCTCAGTGTGTGAGTTATCTCAGTGTGTGTGAATGAACTCAGTGTGTGTGAGTGACCTCAGTGTGAGAGTGATCTCAGTGTGTGAGTGATCTCAGTGTGTGAGTTATCTCAGTGTGTGCGAGTGACCTCAGTGTGTGTGAGTGATCTCAGTGTGTGAGTGATCACAGTGTGTGTGAGTGATCTCAGTGTGTGTGAGTGATCTCAGTGTGTGTGAGTGATCTCAGTTTGTGAGTGATCTCAGTGTGTGTGAGTGATCTCAGTGTGTGAGTGATCTCAGTGTGTGTGAGTGATCTCAGTGTGTGAGTGATCTCAGTGTGTGTGAGTGATCTCAGTGTGTGAGTGATCTCAGTGTGTGAGTGATCTCAGTGTGTGTGGGTGATCTCAGTGTGTGAGTGATCTCAGTGTGTGAGAGTGATCTCAGTGTGTGAGTGATCTCAGTGTGTGTGTGATCTCCGTGTGTGAGTGATCTCCGTGTGTGAGTGACCTCAGTGTGTGAGTGATCTCAGTGTGTGTGTGATCTCAGTGTGTGTGAGTGATCTCAGTGTGTGAGCGATCTCAGTGTGTGAGTGATCTCAGAGTGTGTGAGTGATCTCACTGTGTGAATGATCTCAGTGTGTGTGAGTGATCTCAGTGTGTGTGAGTGATCTCAGTTTGTGTGAGCGATCTCCGTGTGTGAGTGCTCTCAGTGTGTGTGAGTGATCTCAGTGTGTGTGAGTGATCTCAGTGTGTGAGTTATCTCAGTGTGTGCGAGTGACCTCAGTGTGTGTGAGTGATCTCAGTGTGTGAGTGATCACAGTGTGTGTGAGTGATCTCAGTGTGTGTGAGTCATCTCAGTGTGTGTGAGTGATCTCAGTGTGTGTGAGCGATCTCCGTGTGTGAGTGCTATCAGTGTGTGTGAGTGATCTCAGTGTGTGTGAGTGATCTCAGTGTGTGCGAGTGATCTCAGTGTGTGAGTGATCTCAGTGTGTGAGTGATCTCAGTGTGTGTGATCTCAGTGTGTGAGTGATCTCAGTCTGTGAGTGATCTCAGTGTGTGTGAGCGATCTCCGTGTGTGAGTGCTCTCAGTGTGTGTGAGTGATTTCAGTGTGTGTGAGTGATCTCATTGTGTGTGAGTGATCTCAGAGTGTGAGTGATCTCAGTGTGTGAGTGATCTCAGTGTGTGTGATCTCAGTGTGTGAGTGATCTCAGACTGTGAGTGATCTCAGTGTGTGTGAGCGATCTCCGTGTGTGAGTGCTCTCAGTGTGTGTGAGTGATCTCAGTGTGTGCGAGTGATCTCAGTGTGTGCGAGTGATCTCAGTGTGTGAGTGATCTCAGTGTGTGAGTGATCTCAGTGTGTGTGAGTGATCTCAGTTTGTGAGTGATCTCAGTGTGTGTGAGTGATCTCAGTGTGTGAGTGATCTCAGTGTGTGAGTGATCTCAGTGTGTGTGAGTGATCTCAGTGTGTGAGTGATCTCAGTGTGTGTGTGATCTCAGTGTGTGTTGGTGATCTCAGTGTGTGAGTGATCTCAGTGTGTGAGAGTGATCTCAGTGTGTGAGTGATCTCAGTGTGTGTGTGATCTCCGTGTGTGAGTGATCTCCGTGTGTGAGTGACCTCAGTGTGTGAGTGATCTCAGTGTGTGTGTGATCTCAGTGTGTGTGAGTGATCTCAGTGTGTGAGCGATCTCAGTGTGTGAGTGATCTCAGAGTGTGTGAGTGATCTCACTGTGTGAATGAACTCAGTGTGTGTGAGTGATCTCAGTGTGTGTGAGTGATCTCAGTTTGTGTGAGCGATCTCCGTGGGTGAGTGCTCTCAGTGTGTGTGAGTGATCTCAGTGTGTGTGAGTGATCTCAGTGTGTGTGAGTGATCTCAGTGTGTGAGTTATCTCAGTGTGTGCGAGTGACCTCAGTGTGTGTGAGTGATCTCAGTGTGTGAGTGATCACAGTGTGTGTGAGTGATCTCAGTGTGTGTGAGTGATCTCAGTGTGTGTGAGTGATCTCAGTGTGTGTGAGCGATCTCCGTGTGTGTGAGTGCTCTCAGTGTGTGTGAGTGATCTCAGTGTGTGTGAGTGATCTCAGTGTGTGCGAGTGATCTCAGTGTGTGAGTGATCTCAGTGTGTGAGTGATCTCAGTGTGTGTGATCTCAGTGTGTGAGTGATCTCAGTCTGTGAGTGATCTCAGTGTGTGTGAGCGATCTCCGTGTGTGAGTGCTCTCAGTGTGTGTGAGTGATTTCAGTGTGTGTGAGTGATCTCATTGTATGTGAGCGATCTCAGAGTGTGAGTGATCTCAGTGTGTGAGTGATCTCAGTGTGTGTGAGTGATCTCAGTGTGTGCGAGTGATCTCAGTGTGTGAGTGATCTCAGTGTGTGAGTGATCTCAGTGTGTGTGATCTCAGTGTGTGAGTGATCTCAGTCTGTGAGTGATCTCAGTGTGTGTGAGCGATCTCCGTGTGTGAGTGCTCTCAGTGTGTGTGAGTGATTTCAGTTTGTGTGAGTGATCTCATTGTGTGTGAGCGATCTCAGAGTGTGAGTGATCTCAGTGTGTGAGTGATCTCAGTGTGTGTGATCTCAGTGTGTGAGTGATCTCAGACTGTGAGTGATCTCAGTGTGTGTGAGCGATCTCCGTGTGTGAGTGCTCTCAGTGTGTGTGAGTGATCTCAGTGTGTGTGAGTGATCTCAGTGTGTGCGAGTGATCTCAGTGTGTGAGTGATCTCAGTGTGTGAGTGATCTCAGTGTGTGTGATCTCAGTGTGTGAGTGATCTCAGTCTGTGAGTGATCTCAGTGTGTGTGAGCGATCTCAGTGTGTGAGTGCTCTCAGTGTGTGTGAGTGATTTCAGTGTGTGTGAGTGATCTCAGTGTGTGAGTGATCTCAGTGTGTGTGAGTGATCTCAGTGTGTGAGCGATCTCAGTGTGTGAAAGATCTCAGAGTGTGTGAGTGATCTCAGTGTGTGTGAGTGATCTCAGTGTGTGTGAGTGATCACAGTGTGTGAGTGATCTCAGTGTGTGTGAGTGATCACAGTGTGTGAGTGATCTCAGTGTGTGTGAGTGATCTCAGTGTCTGAGTGATCTCAGTGTGCGAGTGATCTCAGTGTGTGTGAGTGATCTCAGTGTGTGTGAGTGATCTCAGTGTGCGGGTGATCTCAGTGTGTTTGAGTGATCTCAGTGTGTGAGTGATCTCAGTGTGTGTGAGTGATCTCAGTGTGTGAGTGATCTCGGTGTGTGTGAGTGATCTCAGTGTGAGAGTGATCTCAGTGTGTGTGAGTGATCTCAGTGTGTGAGTGATCTCAGTGTGTGTGAGTGATCTCAGTGTGTGTGAGTGATCTCAGTGTGTGAGTGATCTCAGTGTGTGAGTGATCTCAGTGTGTCTGAGTGATCTCAGTGTGTGAGTGATCTCAGTGTGCGTGAGTGATCTCAGTGTGTGAGTGATCTCAGTGTGTGAGTGATATCAGTGTGTGTGGGTGATCTCTGTGTGTGAGTGATCTCAGTGTGTGTGAGTGATCTCAGTGTGTGTGAGTAATCTCAGTGTGTGAGTGATCTCAGTGTGTGAGTGATCTCAGTGTGTGTGGGTGATCTCAGTGTGTGAGTGATCTCAGTGTGTGAGAGTGATGTCAGTGTGTGAGTGATCTCAGTGTGTGAGTGATCTCAGTGTGTGTGTGATCTCCGTGTGTGAGTGATCTCAGTGTGTGAGTGATCTCAGTGTGTGTGTGATCTCAGTGTGTGTGAGTGATCTCAATGTGTGTGAGTGATCTCAGTGTGTGAGTGATCGCAGTGTGTGAGTGATCTCAGTGTGTGAGTGATCTCAGTGTGTGAGTGATCTCAGTGTGTGAGTGATCTCAGTGTGTGAGTTATCTCAGTGTGTGTGAATGATCTCAGTGTGTGTGAGTGACCTCAGTGTGCGAGTGATCTCAGTGTGTGAGTGATCTCAGTGTGTGAGTGATCTCAGTGTGTGAGTGATCTCAGTGTGTGAGTGATCACAGTGTGTGTGAGTAATCTCAGTGTGTGTGAGTGATCTCAGTGTGTGTGTGATCTCAGTGTGTGAGTGATCTCAGTTTGTGAGTTATCTCAGTGTGTGTGAGTGATCTCAGTGTGTGAGTGATCTCAGTGTGTGTGAGTGATCTCAGTGTGTGAGTGACCTCAGTGTGTGAGTGATGTCAGTGTGCGAGTGATCTCAGTGTGTGTGGGTGATCTCAGTGTGTGAGTGATCTCAGTGTGTGAGAGTGATCTCAGTGTGTGAGTGACCTCAGTGTGTGAGTGATCTCAGTGTGTGAGTGATCTCAGTGTGTGAGTGATCTCAGTCTGTGAGTGATCTCAGTCTGTGAGTGATCTCAGTGTGTGTGAGCGATCTCCGTGTGTGAGTGCTCTCAGTGTGTGTGAGTGATCTCAGTGTGTGTGAGTGATCACAGTGTGTGCGAGTGATCTCAGTGTGTGAGTGATCTCAGTGTGTGAGTGATCTCAGTGTGTGTGATCTCAGTGTGTGAGTGATCTCAGTCTGTGAGTGATCTCAGTGTGTGTGAGCGATCTCCGTGTGTGAGTGCTCCCAGTGTGTGTGAGTGATCTCAGTGTGTGTGAGTGATCTCAGTGTGTGTGAGTGATTTCAGCGTGTGAGTGATCTCAGTGTGTGAGTGATCTCATTGTGTGTGAGTGATTTCAGTGTGTGTGAGTGATCTCAGTGTGTGAGTGATCTCAGTGTGTGTGAGTGATCTCAGTGTGTGAGTGATCTCAGTGTGTGAGTGATCTCAGAGTGTGTGAGTGACCTCATTGTGTGTGAGTGATCTCAGTGTGTGAGTGATCTCAGTGTGTGAGTGATCTCAGTGTGTGTGAGTGATCTCAGTGTGTGAGTGATCTCAGTGTGTGTGAGTGATCTCAGTGTGTGTGAGTGATCTCAGTGTGTGAGTGATCTCAGTGTGTGTGAGTGATCTCAGTGTTTGTGAGTGATCTCAGTGTGTGAGTGATCTCAGTGTGTGAGTGATCTCAGTGTGTGAGTGATCTCAGAGTGTATGAGTGATCTCAGTTTGTGTGAGTGATCTCAGAGTGTGAGTGATCTCAGTGTACGAGTGGTCTCAGTGTGTGTGAGTGATCTCAGTGTGTGTGAGTGATCTCAGTGTGTGAGTGATCTCAGTGTGTGTGAGTGATCTCAGTGTGTGAGTGATCTCAGTGTGTGTGAGTGATCTCAGTGTGTGAGTGATCTCAGTGTGTGTGAGTGATCTCAGTGTGTGAGTGATCTCAGTGTGAGAGTGATCTCAGTGTGTGAGTGATCTCAGAGTGTATGAGTGATCTCAGTTTGTGTGAGTGATCTCAGAGTGTGAGTGATCTCAGTGTACGAGTGATCTCAGTGTGTGTGAGTGATCTCAGTGTGTGTGAGTGATCTCAGTGTGTGAGTGATCTCAGTGTGTGTGAGTGATCTCAGTGTGTGAGTGATCTCAGTGTGTGTGAGTGATCTCAGTGTGTGAGTGACCTCGGTGTGTGTGAGTGATCTCAGTGTGTGAGTGATCTCAGTGTGTGAGTGATCTCAGTGTGTGTTGGTGATCTCAGTGTGTGAGTGATCTCTGTGTGTGAGAGTGATCTCAGTGTGTGAGTGATCTCAGTGTGTGTGTGATCTCCGTGTGTGAGTGATCTCCGTGTGTGAGTGACCTCAGTGTGTGAGTGATCTCAGTGTGTGTGTGATCTCAGTGTGTGTGAGTGATCTCAGTGTGTGAGCGATCTCAGTGTGTGAGTGATCTCAGAGTGTGTGAGTGATCTCACTGTGTGAATGATCTCAGTGTGTGTGAGTGATCTCAATGTGTGTGAGTGATCTCAGTTTGTGTGAGCGATCTCCGTGTGTGAGTGCTCTCAGTGTGTGTGAGTGATCTCATTGTGTGTGAGTGATCTCAGTGTGTGTGAGTGATCTCAGTGTGTGAGTTATCTCAGTGTGTGCGAGTGACCTCAGTGTGTGTGAGTGATCTCAGTGTGTGAGTGATCACAGTGTGTGTGAGTGATCTCAGTGTGTGTGAGTGATCTCAGTGTGTGTGAGTGATCTCAGTGTGTGTGAGCGATCTCCGTGTGTGTGAGTGCTCTCAGTGTGTGTGAGTGATCTCAGTGTGTGTGAGTGATCTCAGTGTGTGCGTGTGATCTCAGTGTGTGAGTGATCTCAGTGTGTGAGTGATCTCAGTGTGTGTGATCTCAGTGTGTGAGTGATCTCAGTCTGTGAGTGATCTCAGTGTGTGTGAGCGATCTCCGTGTGTGAGTGCTCTCAGTGTGTGTGAGTGATTTCAGTGTGTGTGAGTGATCTCATTGTGTGTGAGCGATCTCAGAGTGTGAGTGATCTCAGTGTGTGAGTGATCTCAGTGTGTGTGATCTCAGTGTGTGAGTGCTCTCAGACTGTGAGTGATCTCAGTGTGTGTGAGCGATCTCCGTGTGTGAGTGCTCTCAGTGTGTGTGAGTGATCTCAGTGTGTGTGAGTGATCTCAGTGTGTGCGAGTGATCTCAGTGTGTGAGTGATCTCAGTGTGTGAGTGATCTCAGTGTGTGTGATCTCAGTGTGTGAGTGATCTCAGTCTGTGAGTGATCTCAGTGTGTGTGAGTGATCTCAGTGTGTGAGTGACCTCAGTGTGTGAGTGATGTCAGTGTGCGAGTGATCTCAGTGTGTGTGGGTGATCTCAGTGTGTGAGTGATCTCAGTGTGTGAGAGTGATCTCAGTGTGTGAGTGACCTCAGTGTGTGAGTGATCTCAGTGTGTGAGTGATCTCAGTGTGTGAGTGATCTCAGTCTGTGAGTGATCTCAGTCTGTGAGTGATCTCAGTGTGTGTGAGCGATCTCCGTGTGTGAGTGCTCTCAGTGTGTGTGAGTGATCTCAGTGTGTGTGAGTGATCACAGTGTGTGCGAGTGATCTCAGTGTGTGAGTGATCTCAGTGTGTGAGTGATCTCAGTGTGTGTGATCTCAGTGTGTGAGTGATCTCAGTCTGTGAGTGATCTCAGTGTGTGTGAGCGATCTCCGTGTGTGAGTGCTCCCAGTGTGTGTGAGTGATCTCAGTGTGTGTGAGTGATCTCAGTGTGTGTGAGTGATTTCAGCGTGTGAGTGATCTCAGTGTGTGAGTGATCTCATTGTGTGTGAGTGATTTCAGTGTGTGTGAGTGATCTCAGTGTGTGAGTGATCTCAGTGTGTGTGAGTGATCTCAGTGTGTGAGTGATCTCAGTGTGTGAGTGATCTCAGAGTGTGTGAGTGACCTCATTGTGTGTGAGTGATCTCAGTGTGTGAGTGATCTCAGTGTGTGAGTGATCTCAGTGTGTGTGAGTGATCTCAGTGTGTGAGTGATCTCAGTGTGTGTGAGTGATCTCAGTGTGTGTGAGTGATCTCAGTGTGTGAGTGATCTCAGTGTGTGTGAGTGATCTCAGTGTTTGTGAGTGATCTCAGTGTGTGAGTGATCTCAGTGTGTGAGTGATCTCAGTGTGTGAGTGATCTCAGAGTGTATGAGTGATCTCAGTTTGTGTGAGTGATCTCAGAGTGTGAGTGATCTCAGTGTACGAGTGGTCTCAGTGTGTGTGAGTGATCTCAGTGTGTGTGAGTGATCTCAGTGTGTGAGTGATCTCAGTGTGTGTGAGTGATCTCAGTGTGTGAGTGATCTCAGTGTGTGTGAGTGATCTCAGTGTGTGAGTGATCTCAGTGTGTGTGAGTGATCTCAGTGTGTGAGTGATCTCAGTGTGAGAGTGATCTCAGTGTGTGAGTGATCTCAGAGTGTATGAGTGATCTCAGTTTGTGTGAGTGATCTCAGAGTGTGAGTGATCTCAGTGTACGAGTGATCTCAGTGTGTGTGAGTGATCTCAGTGTGTGTGAGTGATCTCAGTGTGTGAGTGATCTCAGTGTGTGTGAGTGATCTCAGTGTGTGAGTGATCTCAGTGTGTGTGAGTGATCTCAGTGTGTGAGTGACCTCGGTGTGTGTGAGTGATCTCAGTGTGTGAGTGATCTCAGTGTGTGAGTGATCTCAGTGTGTGTTGGTGATCTCAGTGTGTGAGTGATCTCTGTGTGTGAGAGTGTTCTCAGTGTGTGAGTGATCTCAGTGTGTGTGTGATCTCCGTGTGTGAGTGATCTCCGTGTGTGAGTGACCTCAGTGTGTGAGTGATCTCAGTGTGTGTGTGATCTCAGTGTGTGTGAGTGATCTCAGTGTGTGAGCGATCTCAGTGTGTGAGTGATCTCAGAGTGTGTGAGTGATCTCACTGTGTGAATGATCTCAGTGTGTGTGAGTGATCTCAATGTGTGTGAGTGATCTCAGTTTGTGTGAGCGATCTCCGTGTGTGAGTGCTCTCAGTGTGTGTGAGTGATCTCATTGTGTGTGAGTGATCTCAGTGTGTGTGAGTGATCTCAGTGTGTGAGTTATCTCAGTGTGTGCGAGTGACCTCAGTGTGTGTGAGTGATCTCAGTGTGTGAGTGATCACAGTGTGTGTGAGTGATCTCAGTGTGTGTGAGTGATCTCAGTGTGTGTGAGTGATCTCAGTGTGTGTGAGCGATCTCCGTGTGTGTGAGTGCTCTCAGTGTGTGTGAGTGATCTCAGTGTGTGTGAGTGATCTCAGTGTGTGCGTGTGATCTCAGTGTGTGAGTGATCTCAGTGTGTGAGTGATCTCAGTGTGTGTGATCTCAGTGTGTGAGTGATCTCAGTCTGTGAGTGATCTCAGTGTGTGTGAGCGATCTCCGTGTGTGAGTGCTCTCAGTGTGTGTGAGTGATTTCAGTGTGTGTGAGTGATCTCATTGTGTGTGAGCGATCTCAGAGTGTGAGTGATCTCAGTGTGTGAGTGATCTCAGTGTGTGTGATCTCAGTGTGTGAGTGCTCTCAGACTGTGAGTGATCTCAGTGTGTGTGAGCGATCTCCGTGTGTGAGTGCTCTCAGTGTGTGTGAGTGATCTCAGTGTGTGTGAGTGATCTCAGTGTGTGCGAGTGATCTCAGTGTGTGAGTGATCTCAGTGTGTGAGTGATCTCAGTGTGTGTGATCTCAGTGTGTGAGTGATCTCAGTCTGTGAGTGATCTCAGTGTGTGTGAGCGATCTCCGTGTGTGAGTGCTCTCAGTGTGTGTGAGTGATTTCAGTGTGTGTGAGTGATCTCAGTGTGTGAGTGATCTCAGTGTGTGTGAGTGATCTCAGTGTGTGAGCGATCTCAGTGTGTGAAAGATCTCAGAGTGTGTGAGTGATCTCAGTGTGTGTGAGTGATCTCAGTGTGTGTGAGTGATCACAGTGTGTGAGTGATCTCAGTGTGTGTGAGTGATCACAGTGTGTGAGTGATCTCAGTGTGTGTGAGTGATCTCAGTGTGTGAGTGATCTCAGTGTGTGAGTGATCTCAGTGTGCGAGTGATCTCAGTGTGTGTGAGTGATCTCAGTGTGTGTGAGTGATCTCAGTGTGCGGGTGATCTCAGTGTGTTTGAGTGATCTCAGTGTGTGAGTGATCTCAGTGTGTGTGAGTGATCTCAGTGTGTGAGTGATCTCGGTGTGTGTGAGTGATCTCAGTGTGAGAGTGATCTCAGTGTGTGTGAGTGATCTCAGTGTGTGAGTGATCTCAGTGTGTGTGAGTGATCTCAGTGTGTGTGAGTGATCTCAGTGTGTGAGTGATCTCAGTGTGTGAGTGATCTCAGTGTGTCTGAGTGATCTCAGTGTGTGAGTGATCTCAGTGTGCGTGAGTGATCTCAGTGTGTGAGTGATCTCAGTGTGTGAGTGATATCAGTGTGTGTGGGTGATCTCTGTGTGTGAGTGATCTCAGTGTGTGTGAGTGATCTCAGTGTGTGTGAGTGATCTCAGTGTGTGAGTGATCTCAGTGTGTGAGTGATCTCAGTGTGTGTGGGTGATCTCAGTGTGTGAGTGATCTCAGTGTGTGAGAGTGATGTCAGTGTGTGAGTGATCTCAGTGTGTGAGTGATCTCAGTGTGTGTGTGATCTCCGTGTGTGAGTGATCTCAGTGTGTGAGTGATCTCAGTGTGTGTGTGATCTCAGTGTGTGTGAGTGATCTCAATGTGTGTGAGTGATCTCAGTGTGTGAGTGATCGCAGTGTGTGAGTGATCTCAGTGTGTGAGTGATCTCAGTGTGTGAGTGATCTCAGTGTGTGAGTGATCACAGTGTTTGTGAGTAATCTCAGTGTGTGTGAGTGATCTCAGTGTGTGTGAGTGATCTCAGTGTGTGAGTGATCTCAGTTTGTGAGTTATCTCAGTGTGTGTGAGTGATCTCAGTGTGTGAGTGATCTCAGTGTGTGTGAGTGATCTCAGTGTGTGAGTGACCTCAGTGTGTGAGTGATGTCAGTGTGCGAGTGATCTCAGTGTGTGTGGGTGATCTCAGTGTGTGAGTGATCTCAGTGTGTGAGAGTGATCTCAGTGTGTGAGTGACCTCAGTGTGTGAGTGATCTCAGTGTGTGAGTGATCTCAGTGTGTGAGTGATCTCAGTCTGTGAGTGATCTCAGTCTGTGAGTGATCTCAGTGTGTGTGAGCGATCTCCGTGTGTGAGTGCTCTCAGTGTGTGTGAGTGATCTCAGTGTGTGTGAGTGATCACAGTGTGTGCGAGTGATCTCAGTGTGTGAGTGATCTCAGTGTGTGAGTGATCTCAGTGTGTGTGATCTCAGTGTGTGAGTGATCTCAGTCTGTGAGTGATCTCAGTGTGTGTGAGCGATCTCCGTGTGTGAGTGCTCCCAGTGTGTGTGAGTGATCTCAGTGTGTGTGAGTGATCTCAGTGCGTGTGAGTGATTTCAGCGTGTGAGTGATCTCAGTGTGTGAGTGATCTCATTGTGTGTGAGTGATTTCAGTGTGTGTGAGTGATCTCAGTGTGTGAGTGATCTCAGTGTGTGTGAGTGATCTCAGTGTGTGAGTGATCTCAGTGTGTGAGTGATCTCAGAGTGTGTGAGTGACCTCATTGTGTGTGAGTGATCTCAGTGTGTGAGTGATCTCAGTGTGTGAGTGATCTCAGTGTGTGTGAGTGATCTCAGTGTGTGAGTGATCTCAGTGTGTGTGAGTGATCTCAGTGTGTGTGAGTGATCTCAGTGTGTGAGTGATCTCAGTGTGTGTGAGTGATCTCAGTGTTTGTGAGTGATCTCAGTGTGTGAGTGATCTCAGTGTGTGAGTGATCTCAGTGTGTGAGTGATCTCAGAGTGTATGAGTGATCTCAGTTTGTGTGAGTGATCTCAGAGTGTGAGTGATCTCAGTGTACGAGTGGTCTCAGTGTGTGTGAGTGATCTCAGTGTGTGTGAGTGATCTCAGTGTGTGAGTGATCTCAGTGTGTGTGAGTGATCTCAGTGTGTGAGTGATCTCAGTGTGTGTGAGTGATCTCAGTGTGTGAGTGATCTCAGTGTGTGTGAGTGATCTCAGTGTGTGAGTGACCTCAGTGTGAGAGTGATCTCAGTGTGTGAGTGATCTCAGAGTGTATGAGTGATCTCAGTTTGTGTGAGTGATCTCAGAGTGTGAGTGATCTCAGTGTACGAGTGATCTCAGTGTGTGTGAGTGATCTCAGTGTGTGTGAGTGATCTCAGTGTGTGAGTGATCTCAGTGTGTGTGAGTGATCTCAGTGTGTGAGTGATCTCAGTGTGTGTGAGTGATCTCAGTGTGTGAGTGACCTCGGTGTGTGTGAGTGATCTCAGTGTGAGAGTGATCTCAGTGTGTGTGAGTGATCTCAGTATGTGAGTGATCCAAGTGTGTGAGTGTTCTCTGTGTGTGAGTGATCTCAGAGTGTGTGAGTGATCTCAGTGTGTGAGTGATCTCATTGTGTGTGAGTGATCTCAGTGTGTGTGAGTGATCTCTGTGTGTGAGTGATCTCAGTGTGTGAGTGATCTCAGTGTGTGAGTGATCTCAGTGTGTGTGAGTGATCTCAGTGTGTGTGAGTGATCTCTGTGTGTGAGTGATCTCAGTGTGTGAGTGATCTCAGTGTGTGAGTGATCTCAGTGTGTGAGTGATCTCAGAGTTTGAGTGATCTCAGAGTGTGTGAGTGATCTCAGTGTGTGAGTGATCTCAGTGTGTGTGATCTCAGTGTGTGTGAGTGATCTCTGTGTGTGAGTGATCTCAGTGTGTGAGTGATCTCATTGTATGAGTGATCTCATTGTGTGTGAGTGATCTCAGTGTGTGAGTGATCTCAGTGTGTGTGAGTGATCTCAGTGTGTGAGTGATCTCAGTGTGTGTGAGTGATCTCTGTGTGTGAGTGATCACAGTGTGTGAGTGATCTCATTGTGTGTGAGTGATCTCAGTGTGTGTGAGTGATCTCAGTGTGTGAGTGATCTCAGTTTATGAGTGATCTGATTGTGTGTGAGTGATCTCAGTGTGTGAGTGATGTCAGTGTGTGTCGTCCAAGTGTGTGTGAGTGATCTCCGTGTGTGTGAGTGAACTCCGTGTGTGAGTGATCTCAGTGTGTGAGTGATCTCAGTGTGTGTGTTATCTCAGTGTGTGCGTGATCTCAGTGTGTGTGAGTGATCTCAGTGTGTGAGTGATCTCATTGTGTGTGAGTGATCTCAGTGTGTGAATGATCTCAGCGTGTGAGTGATCTCAGTGTGTGAGTGATCTCAGTGTGTGAGTGATCTCATTGTGTGTGAGTCATCTCAGTGTGTGAGTGTTCTCTGTGTGTGAGTGACCTCAGTGTGTGAGTGATCTCATTGTGTGAGTGATCTCAGTGTGTGAGTGATCTCAGTGTGTGAGTGATCTCAGTGTGTGTGAGTGATCTCAGTGTGTGAGTGATCTCAGTGTGTGTGTGTGATCTCAGTGTGTGAGTGATCTCAGTTTGTGAGTGATCTCAGTGTGAGAATGATCTCAGTGTGTGAGTGATCTAAATGTGTGAGTGATCTCAGTGTGTGAGTGATCTCATTGTGTGTGAGTGATCTCAGTGTGTGAGTGATCTCACTGTGTGTGAGTGATCTCAGTGTGTGAGTGATCTCATTGTGTGTGAGTGATCCCATTGTGTGTGAGTGATCTCCGTGTGTGTGTGTGATCTCAGTGTGTGAGTGATCTCATTGTGTGTGAGTGATCTCATTGTGTGTGAGTGATCTCAGTGTGTGAGTGATCTCAGTTTGTGAGTGATCTCAGTGTGTGAGTGATCTCAGTGTGTGTGAGTGATCTCAGTGTGTGAGTAATCTCATTGTGTGTGAGTGATTTCAGTGTGTGAGTGATCTCAGTGTGTGACTGATCTCAGTGTGTGAGTGATCTCAGTGTGTGAGTGATCACATTGTGTGAGTCCTCTCAGTGTGTAAGTGATCTCTGTGTGTGAGTGATCTCAGAGCGTGTGAGTGATCTCAGTGTGTGAGTGATCTCATTGTGTTTGAGTGATCTCAGTGTGTGAGTGATCATTGTGTGAGTGATCTCAGTGTGTGAATGATCTCAGTATGTGAGTGATCTCAGTGTGTGAGTGATCTCAGTGTGTGTGAGTGATCTCAGAGTGTGTGAGTGATCTCAGTGTGTGTGAGTGATCTCAGTGTGTGAGTGTTCTCAGTGTGTGTGAGTGATCTTAGTGTGTGAGTGATCTCAGTGTGTGAGTGATCTCAGTGTGTGTGAGTAATCTCAGTGTGTGTCAGTGATCTCAGTGTGTGAGTGATCTCAGTGTGTGAGTGATCTCAGTGTGTGAGTGATCTCAGTGTGAGTGATCTCAGTGTGTGTGAGTGATCTCAGTGTGTGAGTGATCTCAGTGTGTGTGAGTGATCTCAGTGTGTGTGAGTGATCTCAGTGTGTGAATGATCTCACTGTGTGAGTGATCTCATTGTGTGTGAGTGATCTCAGTGTGTGAGTGATCTCAGTGTGTGTGAGTGATCTCCGTGTGTGAGTGATCTCAGTGTGTGAGTGATCTCAGTGTGTGTGTGATCTCAGTGTGTGTGTGATCTCAGTGTATGTGAGTGATCTCAGAGTGTGTGAGTGATCTCAGCGTGTGTGAGTGATCTCAGTGTGTGAGTGATCTCAATGTGTGTGAGTGATCTCAGTGTGTGAGTGATCTCAGTGTGTGTGAGTGATCTCAGTGTGTGAGTGATCTCAGTGTGTGAGTGATCTCAGTGTGTGTGGGTGATCTCAGTGTGTGAGTGATCTCAGTTTGTGAGAGTGATCTCAGTGTGTGAGTGATCTCAGTGTGTGAGTGATCGCAGTGTGTGAGTGATCTCAGTGTGTGAGTTATCTCAGTGTGTGTGAATGATCTCAGTGTGTGTGAGTGACCTCAGTGTGTGCGTGATCTCAGTGTGTGAGTGATCTCAGTGTGTGAGTGATCTCAGTGTGTGAGTGATCTCAGTGTGTGAGTGATCTCATTGTGTGTGAGTGATCTCAGTGTGTGAGTGATCTCAGTGTGTGTGAGTGATCTCAGTGTGTGATTGATCTCATTGTGTGTGAGTGATCTCAGTGTGTGAGTGATCTCAGTGTGTGAGTGATCTCAGTGTGTGTGGGTGATCTCAGTGTGTGAGTGATCTCAATGTGTGTGAGTGATCTCAGTGTGTGAGTGACCTCAGTGTGTGTGAGTGATCTCAGTGTGTGAGTGATCTCAGTGTGTGAGTGATCTCAGTGTGTGTGAGCGATTTCAGTGTGTGAGTGATCTCAGTGTGTGTGAGTGATCTCAGTGTGTGCGAGTGATCTCAGTGTGTGAGTGATCTCAGTGTGTGAGTGATCTCAGTGTGTGTGATCTCAGTGTGTGAGTGATCTCAGTCTGTGAGTGATCTCAGTGTGTGTGAGCGATCTCCGTGTGTGAGTGCTCTCAGTGTGTGTGAGTGATTTCAGTGTGTGTGAGTGATCTCAGTGTGTGAGTGATCTCAGTGTGTGTGAGTGATCTCAGTGTGTGAGCGATCTCAGTGTGTGAAAGATCTCAGAGTGTGTGAGTGATCTCAGTGTGTGTGAGTGATCTCAGTGTGTGTGAGTGATCACAGTGTGTGAGTGATCTCAGTGTGTGTGAGTGATCACAGTGTGTGAGTGATCTCAGTGTGTGTGAGTGATCTCAGTGTGTGAGTGATCTCAGTGTGTGAGTGATCTCAGTGTGCGAGTGATCTCAGTGTGTGTGAGTGATCTCAGTGTGTGTGAGTGATCTCAGTGTGCGGGTGATCTCAGTGTGTTTGAGTGATCTCAGTGTGTGAGTGATCTCAGTGTGTGTGAGTGATCTCAGTGTGTGAGTGATCTCGGTGTGTGTGAGTGATCTCAGTGTGAGAGTGATCTCAGTGTGTGTGAGTGATCTCAGTGTGTGAGTGATCTCAGTGTGTGTGAGTGATCTCAGTGTGTGTGAGTGATCTCAGTGTGTGAGTGATCTCAGTGTGTGAGTGATCTCAGTGTGTCTGAGTGATCTCAGTGTGTGAGTGATCTCAGTGTGCGTGAGTGATCTCAGTGTGTGAGTGATCTCAGTGTGTGAGTGATATCAGTGTGTGTGGGTGATCTCTGTGTGTGAGTGATCTCAGTGTGTGTGAGTGATCTCAGTGTGTGTGAGTGATCTCAGTGTGTGAGTGATCTCAGTGTGTGAGTGATCTCAGTGTGTGTGGGTGATCTCAGTGTGTGAGTGATCTCAGTGTGTGAGAGTGATGTCAGTGTGTGAGTGATCTCAGTGTGTGAGTGATCTCAGTGTGTGTGTGATCTCCGTGTGTGAGTGATCTCAGTGTGTGAGTGATCTCAGTGTGTGTGTGATCTCAGTGTGTGTGAGTGATCTCAATGTGTGTGAGTGATCTCAGTGTGTGAGTGATCGCAGTGTGTGAGTGATCTCAGTGTTTGAGTGATCTCAGTGTGTGAGTGATCTCAGTGTGTGAGTGATCACAGTGTTTGTGAGTAATCTCAGTGTGTGTGAGTGATCTCAGTGTGTGTGAGTGATCTCAGTGTGTGAGTGATCTCAGTTTGTGAGTTATCTCAGTGTGTGTGAGTGATCTCAGTGTGTGAGTGATCTCAGTGTGTGTGAGTGATCTCAGTGTGTGAGTGACCTCAGTGTGTGAGTGATGTCAGTGTGCGAGTGATCTCAGTGTGTGTGGGTGATCTCAGTGTGTGAGTGATCTCAGTGTGTGAGAGTGATCTCAGTGTGTGAGTGACCTCAGTGTGTGAGTGATCTCCGTGTGTGAGTGATCTCAGTGTGTGAGTGATCTCAGTCTGTGAGTGATCTCAGTCTGTGAGTGATCTCAGTGTGTGTGAGTGATCTCCGTGTGTGAGTGCTCTCAGTGTGTGTGAGTGATCTCAGTGTGTGTGAGTGATCACAGTGTGTGCGAGTGATCTCAGTGTGTGAGTGATCTCAGTGTGTGAGTGATCTCAGTGTGTGAGTGATCTCAGTGTGTGTGATCTCAGTGTGTGAGTGATCTCAGTCTGTGAGTGATCTCAGTGTGTGTGAGCGATCTCCGTGTGTGAGTGCTCCCAGTGTGTGTGAGTGATCTCAGTGTGTGTGAGTGATCTCAGTGCGTGTGAGTGATTTCAGCGTGTGAGTGATCTCAGTGTGTGAGTGATCTCAGTGTGTGAGTGATCTCAGTGTGTGAGTGATCTCAGAGTGTGTGAGTGACCTCATTGTGTGTGAGTGATCTCAGTGTTTGTGAGTGATCTCAGTGTGTGAGTGATCTCAGTGTGTGAGTGATCTCAGTGTGTGAGTGATCTCAGAGTGTATGAGTGATCTCAGTTTGTGTGAGTGATCTCAGAGTGTGAGTGATCTCAGTGTACGAGTGGTCTCAGTGTGTGTGAGTGATCTCAGTGTGTGTGAGTGATCTCAGTGTGTGAGTGATCTCAGTGTGTGTGAGTGATCTCAGTGTGTGAGTGATCTCAGTGTGTGTGAGTGATCTCAGTGTGTGAGTGATCTCAGTGTGTGTGAGTGATCTCAGTGTGTGAGTGATCTCAGTGTGAGAGTGATCTCAGTGTGTGAGTGATCTCAGAGTGTATGAGTGATCTCAGTTTGTGTGAGTGATCTCAGAGTGTGAGTGATCTCAGTGTACGAGTGATCTCAGTGTGTGTGAGTGATCTCAGTGTGTGTGAGTGATCTCAGTGTGTGAGTGATCTCAGTGTGTGTGAGTGATCTCAGTGTGTGAGTGATCTCAGTGTGTGTGAGTGATCTCAGTGTGTGAGTGACCTCGGTGTGTGTGAGTGATCTCAGTGTGAGAGTGATCTCAGTGTGTGTGAGTGATCTCAGTATGTGAGTGATCCAAGTGTGTGAGTGTTCTCTGTGTGTGAGTGATCTCAGAGTGTGTGAGTGATCTCAGTGTGTGAGTGATCTCATTGTGTGTGAGTGATCTCAGTGTGTGTGAGTGATCTCTGTGTGTGAGTGATCTCAGTGTGTGAGTGATCTCAGTGTGTGAGTGATCTCAGTGTGTGTGAGTGATCTCAGTGTGTGTGAGTGATCTCTGTGTGTGAGTGATCTCAGTGTGTGAGTGATCTCAGTGTGTGAGTGATCTCAGTGTGTGAGTGATCTCAGAGTTTGAGTGATCTCAGAGTGTGTGAGTGATCTCAGTGTGTGAGTGATCTCAGTGTGTGTGATCTCAGTGTGTGTGAGTGATCTCTGTGTGTGAGTGATCTCAGTGTGTGAGTGATCTCATTGTATGAGTGATCTCATTGTGTGTGAGTGATCTCAGTGTGTGAGTGATCTCAGTGTGTGTGAGTGATCTCAGTGTGTGAGTGATCTCAGTGTGTGAGAGTGATCTCTGTGTGTGAGTGATCACAGTGTGTGAGTGATCTCATTGTGTGTGAGTGATCTCAGTGTGTGTGAGTGATCTCAGTGTGTGAGTGATCTCAGTTTATGAGTGATCTGATTGTGTGTGAGTGATCTCAGTGTGTGAGTGATGTCAGTGTGTGTCGTCCAAGTGTGTGTGAGTGATCTCCGTGTGTGTGAGTGAACTCCGTGTGTGAGTGATCTCAGTGTGTGAGTGATCTCAGTGTGTGTGTTATCTCAGTGTGTGCGTGATCTCAGTGTGTGTGAGTGATCTCAGTGTGTGAGTGATCTCATTGTGTGTGAGTGATCTCAGTGTGTGAATGATCTCAGCGTGTGAGTGATCTCAGTGTGTGAGTGATCTCAGTGTGTGAGTGATCTCATTGTGTGTGAGTCATCTCAGTGTGTGAGTGTTCTCTGTGTGTGAGTGACCTCAGTGTGTGAGTGATCTCATTGTGTGAGTGATCTCAGTGTGTGAGTGATCTCAGTGTGTGAGTGATCTCAGTGTGTGTGAGTGATCTCAGTGTGTGAGTGATCTCAGTGTGTGTGTGTGATCTCAGTGTGTGAGTGATCTCAGTTTGTGAGTGATCTCAGTGTGAGAATGATCTCAGTGTGTGAGTGATCTAAATGTGTGAGTGATCTCAGTGTGTGAGTGATCTCATTGTGTGTGAGTGATCTCAGTGTGTGAGTGATCTCACTGTGTGTGAGTGATCTCAGTGTGTGAGTGATCTCATTGTGTGTGAGTGATCCCATTGTGTGTGAGTGATCTCCGTGTGTGTGTGTGATCTCAGTGTGTGAGTGATCTCATTGTGTGTGAGTGATCTCATTGTGTGTGAGTGATCTCAGTGTGTGAGTGATCTCAGTTTGTGAGTGATCTCAGCGTGTGAGTGATCTCAGTGTGTGTGAGTGATCTCAGTGTGTGAGTAATCTCATTGTGTGTGAGTGATTTCAGTGTGTGAGTGATCTCAGTGTGTGACTGATCTCAGTGTGTGAGTGATCTCAGTGTGTGAGTGATCTCATTGTGTGAGTCCTCTCAGTGTGTAAGTGATCTCTGTGTGTGAGTGATCTCAGAGCGTGTGAGTGATCTCAGTGTGTGAGTGATCTCATTGTGTTTGAGTGATCTCAGTGTGTGAGTGATCATTGTGTGAGTGATCTCAGTGTGTGAATGATCTCAGTATGTGAGTGATCTCAGTGTGTGAGTGATCTCAGTGTGTGTGAGTGATCTCAGAGTGTGTGAGTGATCTCAGTGTGTGTGAGTGATCTCAGTGTGTGAGTGATCTCAGTGTGTGTGAGTGATCTTAGTGTGTGAGTGATCTCAGTGTGTGAGTGATCTCAGTGTGTGTGAGTAATCTCAGTGTGTGTCAGTGATCTCAGTGTGTGAGTGATCTCAGTGTGTGAGTGATCTCAGTGTGTGAGTGATCTCAGTGTGAGTGATCTCAGTGTGTGTGAGTGATCTCAGTGTGTGAGTGATCTCAGTGTGTGTGAGTGATCTCAGTGTGTGTGAGTGATCTCAGTGTGTGAATGATCTCACTGTGTGAGTGATCTCATTGTGTGTGAGTGATCTCAGTGTGTGAGTGACCTCAGTGTGTGTGAGTGATCTCCGTGTGTGAGTGATCTCAGTGTGTGAGTGATCTCAGTGTGTGTGTGATCTCAGTGTGTGTGTGATCTCAGTGTATGTGAGTGATCTCAGAGTGTGTGAGTGATCTCAGCGTGTGTGAGTGATCTCAGTGTGTGAGTGATCTCAATGTGTGTGAGTGATCTCAGTGTGTGAGTGATCTCAGTGTGTGTGAGTGATCTCAGTGTGTGAGTGATCTCAGTGTGTGAGTGATCTCAGTGTGTGTGGGTGCTCTCAGTGTGTGAGTGATCTCAGTTTGTGAGAGTGATCTCAGTGTGTGAGTGATCTCAGTGTGTGAGTGATCGCAGTGTGTGAGTGATCTCAGTGTGTGAGTTATCTCAGTGTGTGTGAATGATCTCAGTGTGTGTGAGTGACCTCAGTGTGTGCGTGATCTCAGTGTGTGAGTGATCTCAGTGTGTGAGTGGTCTCAGTGTGTGAGTGATCTCAGTGTGTGAGTGATCTCATTGTGTGTGAGTGATCTCAGTGTGTGAGTGATCTCAGTGTGTGTGAGTGATCTCAGTGTGTGATTGATCTCATTGTGTGTGAGTGATCTCAGTGTGTGAGTGATCTCAGTGTGTGAGTGATCTCAGTGTGTGTGGGTGATCTCAGTGTGTGAGTGATCTCAATGTGTGTGAGTGATCTCAGTGTGTGAGTGACCTCAGTGTGTGTGAGTGATCTCAGTGTGTGAGTGATCTCAGTGTGTGAGTGATCTCAGTGTGTGTGAGCGATCTCAGTGTGTGAGTGATCTCAGTGTGTGAGTGATCTCAGTGTGTGAGTGATCTCAGTGTGTGAGTTATCTCAGTGTGTGTGAATGATCTCAGTGTGTGTGAGTGATCTCAGTGTGTGAGTTATCTCAGTGTGTGAGTGATGTCAGTGTGTGTGAGTGATCTCAGTGTGAGAGTGATCTCATTGTGTGTGGGTGATCTCAGTGTGTGTGAGTGATCTCAGTGTGTGTGAGTGATCTCAGTGTGTGAGTGATCTCAGTGTGTCTGAGTGATCTCAGTGTGTGAGTGATCTCAGTTTGTGAGTGATATCAATGTGTGTGGGTGATCGCAGTGTGTGAGTGATCTCAGTGTGTGTGAGTGATCTCAGTATGTGTGAGTGGTCTCAGTGTGTGAGTGATCTCAGTGTGTGTGGGTGATCTCAGTGTGTGAGTGATCTCAGTGTGTGAGAGAGATCTCAGTGTGTGAGTGATCTCAGTGTGTGAGTGATCTCAGTGTCTGAGTGATCTCAGTGTGTGAGTTATCTCAGTGTGTGTGAATGATCTCAGTGTGTGTGAGTGACCTCAGTGTGTGAGTGATCTCAGTGTGTGAGTGATCTCAGTGTGTGAGTTATCTCAGTGTGTGCGAGTGACCTCAGTGTGTGTGAGTGATCTCAGTGTGTGAGTGATCACAGTGTGTGTGAGTGATCTCAGTGTGTGTGAGTGATCTCAGTGTGTGTGAGTGATCTCAGTTTGTGAGTGATCTCAGTGTGTGTGAGTGATCTCAGTGTGTGAGTGATCTCAGTGTGTGAGTGATCTCAGTGTGTGTGAGTGATCTCAGTGCGTGAGTGATCTCAGTGTGTGAGTGATCTCAGTGTGTGTGGGTGATCTCAGTGTGTGAGTGATCTCAGTGTGTGAGAGTGATCTCAGTGTGTGAGTGATCTCAGTGTGTGAGTGATCTCAGTGTGTGTGTGATCTCAGTGTGTGTGAGTGATCTCAGTGTGTGAGCGATCTCAGTGTGTGAGTGATCTCAGAGTGTGTGAGTGATCTCACTGTGTGAGTGATCTCAGTGTGTGAGTGATCTAGGAGTGTGTGAGTGATCTCATTGTGTGTGAGTGATCTCAGAGTGTGAGTGATCTCAGTGTGTGAGTGATCTCAGTGTGTGTGATCTCAGTGTGTGAGTGATCTCAGACTGTGAGTGATCTCAGTGTGTGTGAGCGATCTCCGTGTGTGAGTGCTCTCAGTGTGTGTGAGTGATCTCAGTGTGTGTGAGTGATCTCAGTGTGTGAGTGATCTCAGTGTGTGTGAGTGATCTCAGTGTGTGAGCGATCTCAGTGTGTGAAAGATCTCAGAGTGTGTGAGTGATCTCAGTGTGTGAGTGATCTCAGTTTGTGAGTGATCTCAGAGTGTGTGAGTGATCTCATTGTGTGTGAGTGATCTCAGTGTGTGTGAGTGATCTCAGTGTGTGTGAGTGATCACAGTGTGTGAGTGATCTCAGTGTGTGTGAGTGATCTCAGTGTGTGAGTGATCTCAGTGTGTGAGTGATCTCAGTGTGTGAGTGATCTCAGTGTGCGAGTGATGTCAGTGTGTGTGAGTGATCTCAGTGTGTGTGAGTGATCTCAGTGTGCGGGTGATCTCAGTGTGTGTGAGTGATCTCAGTGTGTGAGTGATCTCAGTCTGTGTGAGTGATCTCAGTGTGTGAGTGATCTCGGTGTGTGTGAGTGATCTCAGTGTGAGAGTGATCTCAGTGTGTGTGAGTGATCTCAGTGTGTGAGTGATCTCAGTGTGTGTGAGTGATCTCAGTGTGTGTGAGTGATCTCAGTGTGTGAGTGATCTCAGTGTGTGAGTGATCTCAGTGTGTCTGAGTGATCTCAGTGTGTGAGTGATCTCAGTGTGTGTGGGTGATCTCAGTGTGTTAGTGATCTCAGTGTGTGAGAGTGATGTCAGTGTGTGAGTGATCTCAGTGTGTGAGTGATATCAGTGTGTGTGGGTGATCTCTGTGTGTGAGTGATCTCAGTGTGTGTGAGTGATCTCAGTGTGTGAGTGATCTCAGTGTGTGAGTGATCTCAGTGTGTGTGGGTGATCTCAGTGTGTGAGTGATCTCAGTGTGTGAGAGTGATGTCAGTGTGTGAGTGATCTCAGTGTGTGAGTGATCTCAGTGTGTGCGTGATCTCCGTGTGTGAGTGATCTCAGTGTGTGAGTGATCTCAGTGTGTGTGTGATCTCAGTGTGTGTGAGTGATCTCAATGTGTGTGAGTGATCTCAGTGTGTGAGTGATCGCAGTGTGTGAGTGATCTCAGTGTGTGAGTGATCTCAGTGTGTGAGTGATCTCAGTGTGTGAGTGATCTCAGTGTGTGAGTTATCTCAGTGTGTGTGAATGATCTCAGTGTGTGTGAGTGACCTCAGTGTGCGAGTGATCTCAGTGTGCGAGTGATCTCAGTGTGTGAGTGATCTCAGTGTGTGAGTGATCTCAATGTGTGAGTGATCTCAGTGTGTGAGTGATCTCAGTGTGTGAGTGATCACAGTGTGTGTGAGTAATCTCAGTGTGTGTGAGTGATCTCAGTGTGTGTGAGTGATCTCAGTGTGTGAGTGATCTCAGTTTGTGAGTTATCTCAGTGTGTGTGAGTGATCTCAGTGTGTGAGTGATCTCAGTGTGTGTGAGTGATCTCAGTGTGTGAGTGACCTCAGTGTGTGAGTGATGTCAGTGTGCGAGTGATCTCAGTGTGTGTGGGTGATCTCAGTGTGTGAGTGATCTCAGTGTGTGAGAGTGATCTCAGTGTGTGAGTGATCTCAGTGTGTGAGTGATCTCAGTGTGTGAGTGATCTCAGTCTGTGAGTGATCTCAGTCTGTGAGTGATCTCAGTCTGTGAGTGATCTCAGTGTGTGTGAGTGATCTCCGTGTGTGAGTGCTCTCAGTGTGTGTGAGTGATCTCAGTGTGTGTGAGTGATCACAGTGTGTGCGAGTGATCTCAGTGTGTGAGTGATCTCAGTGTGTGAGTGATCTCAGTGTGTGAGTGATCTCAGTGTGTGTGATCTCAGTGTGTGAGTGATCTCAGTCTGTGAGTGATCTCAGTGTGTGTGAGCGATCTCCGTGTGTGAGTGCTCCCAGTGTGTGTGAGTGATCTCAGTGTGTGTGAGTGATCTCAGTGCGTGTGAGTGATTTCAGCGTGTGAGTGATCTCAGTGTGTGAGTGATCTCATTGTGTGTGAGTGATTTCAGTGTGTGTGAGTGATCTCAGTGTGTGAGTGATCTCAGTGTGTGTCAGTGATCTCAGTGTGTGAGTGATCTCAGTGTGTGAGTGATCTCAGAGTGTGTGAGTGACCTCATTGTGTGTGAGTGATCTCAGTGTTTGTGAGTGATCTCAGTGTGTGAGTGATCTCAGTGTGTGAGTGATCTCAGTGTGTGAGTGATCTCAGAGTGTATGAGTGATCTCAGTTTGTGTGAGTGATCTCAGAGTGTGAGTGATCTCAGTGTACGAGTGGTCTCAGTGTGTGTGAGTGATCTCAGTGTGTGTGAGTGATCTCAGTGTGTGAGTGATCTCAGTGTGTGTGAGTGATCTCAGTGTGTGAGTGATCTCAGTGTGTGTGAGTGATCTCAGTGTGTGAGTGATCTCAGTGTGTGTGAGTGATCTCAGTGTGTGAGTGATCTCAGTGTGAGAGTGATCTCAGTGTGTGAGTGATCTCAGAGTGTATGAGTGATCTCAGTTTGTGTGAGTGATCTCAGAGTGTGAGTGATCTCAGTGTACGAGTGATCTCAGTGTGTGTGAGTGATCTCAGTGTGTGTGAGTGATCTCAGTGTGTGAGTGATCTCAGTGTGTGTGAGTGATCTCAGTGTGTGAGTGATCTCAGTGTGTGTGAGTGATCTCAGTGTGTGAGTGACCTCGGTGTGTGTGAGTGATCTCAGTGTGAGAGTGATCTCAGTGTGTGTGAGTGATCTCAGTATGTGAGTGATCCAAGTGTGTGAGTGTTCTCTGTGTGTGAGTGATCTCAGAGTGTGTGAGTGATCTCAGTGTGTGAGTGATCTCATTGTGTGTGAGTGATCTCAGTGTGTGTGAGTGATCTCTGTGTGTGAGTGATCTCAGTGTGTGAGTGATCTCAGTGTGTGAGTGATCTCAGTGTGTGTGAGTGATCTCAGTGTGTGTGAGTGATCTCTGTGTGTGAGTGATCTCAGTGTGTGAGTGATCTCAGTGTGTGAGTGATCTCAGTGTGTGAGTGATCTCAGAGTTTGAGTGATCTCAGAGTGTGTGAGTGATCTCAGTGTGTGAGTGATCTCAGTGTGTGTGATCTCAGTGTGTGTGAGTGATCTCTGTGTGTGAGTGATCTCAGTGTGTGAGTGATCTCATTGTATGAGTGATCTCATTGTGTGTGAGTGATCTCAGTGTGTGAGTGATCTCAGTGTGTGTGAGTGATCTCAGTGTGTGAGTGATCTCAGTGTGTGAGAGTGATCTCTGTGTGTGAGTGATCACAGTGTGTGAGTGATCTCATTGTGTGTGAGTGATCTCAGTGTGTGTGAGTGATCTCAGTGTGTGAGTGATCTCAGTTTATGAGTGATCTGATTGTGTGTGAGTGATCTCAGTGTGTGAGTGATGTCAGTGTGTGTCGTCCAAGTGTGTGTGAGTGATCTCCGTGTGTGTGAGTGAACTCCGTGTGTGAGTGATCTCAGTGTGTGAGTGATCTCAGTGTGTGTGTTATCTCAGTGTGTGCGTGATCTCAGTGTGTGTGAGTGATCTCAGTGTGTGAGTGATCTCATTGTGTGTGAGTGATCTCAGTGTGTGAATGATCTCAGCGTGTGAGTGATCTCAGTGTGTGAGTGATCTCAGTGTGTGAGTGATCTCATTGTGTGTGAGTCATCTCAGTGTGTGAGTGTTCTCTGTGTGTGAGTGACCTCAGTGTGTGAGTGATCTCATTGTGTGAGTGATCTCAGTGTGTGAGTGATCTCAGTGTGTGAGTGATCTCAGTGTGTGTGAGTGATCTCAGTGTGTGAGTGATCTCAGTGTGTGTGTGTGATCTCAGTGTGTGAGTGATCTCAGTTTGTGAGTGATCTCAGTGTGAGAATGATCTCAGTGTGTGAGTGATCTAAATGTGTGAGTGATCTCAGTGTGTGAGTGATCTCATTGTGTGTGAGTGATCTCAGTGTGTGAGTGATCTCACTGTGTGTGAGTGATCTCAGTGTGTGAGTGATCTCATTGTGTGTGAGTGATCCCATTGTGTGTGAGTGATCTCCGTGTGTGTGTGTGATCTCAGTGTGTGAGTGATCTCATTGTGTGTGAGTGATCTCATTGTGTGTGAGTGATCTCAGTGTGTGAGTGATCTCAGTTTGTGAGTGATCTCAGCGTGTGAGTGATCTCAGTGTGTGTGAGTGATCTCAGTGTGTGAGTAATCTCATTGTGTGTGAGTGATTTCAGTGTGTGAGTGATCTCAGTGTGTGACTGATCTCAGTGTGTGAGTGATCTCAGTGTGTGAGTGATCTCATTGTGTGAGTCCTCTCAGTGTGTAAGTGATCTCTGTGTGTGAGTGATCTCAGAGCGTGTGAGTGATCTCAGTGTGTGAGTGATCTCATTGTGTTTGAGTGATCTCAGTGTGTGAGTGATCATTGTGTGAGTGATCTCAGTGTGTGAATGATCTCAGTATGTGAGTGATCTCAGTGTGTGAGTGATCTCAGTGTGTGTGAGTGATCTCAGAGTGTGTGAGTGATCTCAGTGTGTGTGAGTGATCTCAGTGTGTGAGTGATCTCAGTGTGTGTGAGTGATCTTAGTGTGTGAGTGATCTCAGTGTGTGAGTGATCTCAGTGTGTGTGAGTAATCTCAGTGTGTGTCAGTGATCTCAGTGTGTGAGTGATCTCAGTGTGTGAGTGATCTCAGTGTGTGAGTGATCTCAGTGTGAGTGATCTCAGTGTGTGTGAGTGATCTCAGTGTGTGAGTGATCTCAGTGTGTGTGAGTGATCTCAGTGTGTGTGAGTGATCTCAGTGTGTGAATGATCTCACTGTGTGAGTGATCTCATTGTGTGTGAGTGATCTCAGTGTGTGAGTGACCTCAGTGTGTGTGAGTGATCTCCGTGTGTGAGTGATCTCAGTGTGTGAGTGATCTCAGTGTGTGTGTGATCTCAGTGTGTGTGTGATCTCAGTGTATGTGAGTGATCTCAGAGTGTGTGAGTGATCTCAGCGTGTGTGAGTGATCTCAGTGTGTGAGTGATCTCAATGTGTGTGAGTGATCTCAGTGTGTGAGTGATCTCAGTGTGTGTGAGTGATCTCAGTGTGTGAGTGATCTCAGTGTGTGAGTGATCTCAGTGTGTGTGGGTGCTCTCAGTGTGTGAGTGATCTCAGTTTGTGAGAGTGATCTCAGTGTGTGAGTGATCTCAGTGTGTGAGTGATCGCAGTGTGTGAGTGATCTCAGTGTGTGAGTTATCTCAGTGTGTGTGAATGATCTCAGTGTGTGTGAGTGACCTCAGTGTGTGCGTGATCTCAGTGTGTGAGTGATCTCAGTGTGTGAGTGGTCTCAGTGTGTGAGTGATCTCAGTGTGTGAGTGATCTCATTGTGTGTGAGTGATCTCAGTGTGTGAGTGATCTCAGTGTGTGTGAGTGATCTCAGTGTGTGATTGATCTCATTGTGTGTGAGTGATCTCAGTGTGTGAGTGATCTCAGTGTGTGAGTGATCTCAGTGTGTGTGGGTGATCTCAGTGTGTGAGTGATCTCAATGTGTGTGAGTGATCTCAGTGTGTGAGTGACCTCAGTGTGTGTGAGTGATCTCAGTGTGTGAGTGATCTCAGTGTGTGAGTGATCTCAGTGTGTGTGAGCGATCTCAGTGTGTGAGTGATCTCAGTGTGTGAGTGATCTCAGTGTGTGAGTGATCTCAGTGTGTGAGTTATCTCAGTGTGTGTGAATGATCTCAGTGTGTGTGAGTGATCTCAGTGTGTGAGTTATCTCAGTGTGTGAGTGATGTCAGTGTGTGTGAGTGATCTCAGTGTGAGAGTGATCTCATTGTGTGTGGGTGATCTCAGTGTGTGTGAGTGATCTCAGTGTGTGTGAGTGATCTCAGTGTGTGAGTGATCTCAGTGTGTCTGAGTGATCTCAGTGTGTGAGTGATCTCAGTTTGTGAGTGATATCAATGTGTGTGGGTGATCGCAGTGTGTGAGTGATCTCAGTGTGTGTGAGTGATCTCAGTATGTGTGAGTGGTCTCAGTGTGTGAGTGATCTCAGTGTGTGTGGGTGATCTCAGTGTGTGAGTGATCTCAGTGTGTGAGAGAGATCTCAGTGTGTGAGTGATCTCAGTGTGTGAGTGATCTCAGTGTCTGAGTGATCTCAGTGTGTGAGTTATCTCAGTGTGTGTGAATGATCTCAGTGTGTGTGAGTGACCTCAGTGTGTGAGTGATCTCAGTGTGTGAGTGATCTCAGTGTGTGAGTTATCTCAGTGTGTGCGAGTGACCTCAGTGTGTGTGAGTGATCTCAGTGTGTGAGTGATCACAGTGTGTGTGAGTGATCTCAGTGTGTGTGAGTGATCTCAGTGTGTGTGAGTGATCTCAGTTTGTGAGTGATCTCAGTGTGTGTGAGTGATCTCAGTGTGTGAGTGATCTCAGTGTGTGAGTGATCTCAGTGTGTGTGAGTGATCTCAGTGCGTGAGTGATCTCAGTGTGTGAGTGATCTCAGTGTGTGTGGGTGATCTCAGTGTGTGAGTGATCTCAGTGTGTGAGAGTGATCTCAGTGTGTGAGTGATCTCAGTGTGTGAGTGATCTCAGTGTGTGTGTGATCTCAGTGTGTGTGAGTGATCTCAGTGTGTGAGCGATCTCAGTGTGTGAGTGATCTCAGAGTGTGTGAGTGATCTCACTGTGTGAGTGATCTCAGTGTGTGAGTGATCTAGGAGTGTGTGAGTGATCTCATTGTGTGTGAGTGATCTCAGAGTGTGAGTGATCTCAGTGTGTGAGTGATCTCAGTGTGTGTGATCTCAGTGTGTGAGTGATCTCAGACTGTGAGTGATCTCAGTGTGTGTGAGCGATCTCCGTGTGTGAGTGCTCTCAGTGTGTGTGAGTGATCTCAGTGTGTGTGAGTGATCTCAGTGTGTGAGTGATCTCAGTGTGTGTGAGTGATCTCAGTGTGTGAGCGATCTCAGTGTGTGAAAGATCTCAGAGTGTGTGAGTGATCTCAGTGTGTGAGTGATCTCAGTTTGTGAGTGATCTCAGAGTGTGTGAGTGATCTCATTGTGTGTGAGTGATCTCAGTGTGTGTGAGTGATCTCAGTGTGTGTGAGTGATCACAGTGTGTGAGTGATCTCAGTGTGTGTGAGTGATCTCAGTGTGTGAGTGATCTCAGTGTGTGAGTGATCTCAGTGTGTGAGTGATCTCAGTGTGCGAGTGATGTCAGTGTGTGTGAGTGATCTCAGTGTGTGTGAGTGATCTCAGTGTGCGGGTGATCTCAGTGTGTGTGAGTGATCTCAGTGTGTGAGTGATCTCAGTCTGTGTGAGTGATCTCAGTGTGTGAGTGATCTCGGTGTGTGTGAGTGATCTCAGTGTGAGAGTGATCTCAGTGTGTGTGAGTGATCTCAGTGTGTGAGTGATCTCAGTGTGTGTGAGTGATCTCAGTGTGTGTGAGTGATCTCAGTGTGTGAGTGATCTCAGTGTGTGAGTGATCTCAGTGTGTCTGAGTGATCTCAGTGTGTGAGTGATCTCAGTGTGTGTGGGTGATCTCAGTGTGTTAGTGATCTCAGTGTGTGAGAGTGATGTCAGTGTGTGAGTGATCTCAGTGTGTGAGTGATATCAGTGTGTGTGGGTGATCTCTGTGTGTGAGTGATCTCAGTGTGTGTGAGTGATCTCAGTGTGTGAGTGATCTCAGTGTGTGAGTGATCTCAGTGTGTGTGGGTGATCTCAGTGTGTGAGTGATCTCAGTGTGTGAGAGTGATGTCAGTGTGTGAGTGATCTCAGTGTGTGAGTGATCTCAGTGTGTGCGTGATCTCCGTGTGTGAGTGATCTCAGTGTGTGAGTGATCTCAGTGTGTGTGTGATCTCAGTGTGTGTGAGTGATCTCAATGTGTGTGAGTGATCTCAGTGTGTGAGTGATCGCAGTGTGTGAGTGATCTCAGTGTGTGAGTGATCTCAGTGTGTGAGTGATCTCAGTGTGTGAGTGATCTCAGTGTGTGAGTTATCTCAGTGTGTGTGAATGATCTCAGTGTGTGTGAGTGACCTCAGTGTGCGAGTGATCTCAGTGTGCGAGTGATCTCAGTGTGTGAGTGATCTCAGTGTGTGAGTGATCTCAATGTGTGAGTGATCTCAGTGTGTGAGTGATCTCAGTGTGTGAGTGATCACAGTGTGTGTGAGTAATCTCAGTGTGTGTGAGTGATCTCAGTGTGTGTGAGTGATCTCAGTGTGTGAGTGATCTCAGTTTGTGAGTTATCTCAGTGTGTGTGAGTGATCTCAGTGTGTGAGTGATCTCAGTGTGTGTGAGTGATCTCAGTGTGTGAGTGACCTCAGTGTGTGAGTGATGTCAGTGTGCGAGTGATCTCAGTGTGTGTGGGTGATCTCAGTGTGTGAGTGATCTCAGTGTGTGAGAGTGATCTCAGTGTGTGAGTGATCTCAGTGTGTGAGTGATCTCAGTGTGTGAGTGATCTCAGTCTGTGAGTGATCTCAGTCTGTGAGTGATCTCAGTGTGTGTGAGCGATCTCCGTTTGTGAGTGCTCTCAGTGTGTGTGAGTGATCTCAGTGTGTGTGAGTGATCACAGTGTGTGCGAGTGATCTCAGTGTGTGAGTGATCTCAGTGTGTGAGTGATCTCAGTGTGTGTGATCTCAGTGTGTGAGTGATCTCAGTCTGTGAGTGATCTCAGTGTGTGTGAGCGATCTCCGTGTGTGAGTGCTCTGTGTGTGTGAGTGATCTCAGTGTGTGTGAGTGATCTCAGTGTGTGTGAGTGATTTCAGCGTGTGAGTGATCTCAGTGTGTGAGTGATCTCAGTGTGTGTGAGTGATCTCAGTGTGTGAGCAATCTCAGTGTGTGAGTGATCTCAGAGTGTGTGAGTGATCTCAGTGTGTGAGTGATCTCAGTGTGTGAGTGATCTCAGAGTGTGTGAGTGACCTCATTGTGTGTGAGTGATCTCAGTGTGTGAGTGATCTCAGTTTGTGAGTGATCTCAGTGTGTGTGAGTGATCTCAGTGTGTGAGTGATCTCAGTGTGTGTGAGTGATCTCAGTGTGTGAGTGATCTCAGTGTGTGTGAGTGATCTCAGTGTGTGTGAGTGATCTCAGTGTGTGAGTGATCTCAGTGTGTGAGTGATCTCAGTGTGTGAGTGATCTCAGTGTGCGAGTGATCTCAGTGTGTGTGAGTGATCTCAGTGTGTGTGAGTGATCTCAGTGTGTGTGAGTGATCTCCGTGTGTGAGTGATCTCAGTGTGTGTGAGTGATCTCAGTGTGTGAGTGACCTCAGTGTGTGAGTGATGTCAGTGTGCGAGTGATCTCAGTGTGTGTGGGTGATCTCAGTGTGTGAGTGATCTCAGTGTGTGAGAGTGATCTCAGTGTGTGAGTGACCTCAGTGTGTGAGTGATCTCAGTGTGTGAGTGATCTCAGTGTGTGGGTGATCTCAGTCTGTGAGTGATCTCAGTCTGTGAGTGATCTCAGTGTGTGTGAGCGATCTCCGTGTGTGAGTGCTCTCAGTGTGTGTGAGTGATCTCAGTGTGTGTGAGTGATCACAGTGTGTGCGAGTGATCTCAGTGTGTGAGTGATCTCAGTGTGTGAGTGATCTCAGTGTGTGTGATCTCAGTGTGTGAGTGATCTCAGTCTGTGAGTGACCTCAGTGTGTGTCAGCGATCTCCGTGTGTGAGTGCTCCCAGTGTGTGTGAGTGATCTCAGTGTGTGTGAGTGATCTCAGTGTGTGTGAGTGATTTCAGCGTGTGAGTGATCTCAGTGTGTGAGTGATCTCATTGTGTGTGAGTGATTTCAGTGTGTGTGAGTGATCTCAGTGTGTGAGTGATCTCAGTGTGTGTGAGTGATCTCAGTGTGTGAGTGATCTCAGTGTGTGAGTGATCTCAGAGTGTGTGAGTGACCTCATTGTGTGTGAGTGATCTCAGTGTGTGAGTGATCTCAGTGTGTGAGTGATCTCAGTGTGTGTGAGTGATCTCAGTGTGTGAGTGACCTCAGTGTGTGTGAGTGATCTCAGTGTGTGTGAGTGATCTCAGTGTGTGAGTGATCTCAGTGTGTGTGAGTGATCTCAGTGTTTGTGAGTGATCTCAGTGTGTGAGTGATCTCAGTGTGTGAGTGATCTCAGTGTGTGAGTGATCTCAGAGTGTATGAGTGATCTCAGTTTGTGTGAGTGATCTCAGAGTGTGAGTGATCTCAGTGTACGAGTGGTCTCAGTGTGTGTGAGTGATCTCAGTGTGTGTGAGTGATCTCAGTGTGTGAGTGATCTCAGTGTGTGTGAGTGATCTCAGTGTGTGAGTGATCTCAGTGTGTGTGAGTGATCTCAGTGTGTGAGTGATCTCAGTGTGTGTGAGTGATCTCAGTGTGTGAGTGATCTCAGTGTGAGAGTGATCTCAGTGTGTGAGTGATCTCAGAGTGTATGAGTGATCTCAGTTTGTGTGAGTGATCTCAGAGTGTGAGTGATCTCAGTGTACGAGTGATCTCAGTGTGTGTGAGTGATCTCAGTGTGTGTGAGTGATCTCAGTGTGTGAGTGATCTCAGTGTGTGTGAGCGATCTCAGTGTGTGAGTGATCTCAGTGTGTGTGAGTGATCTCAGTGTGTGAGTGACCTCGGTGTGTGTGAGTGATCTCAGTGTGAGAGTGATCTCAGGGTGTGTGAGTGATCTCAGTATGTGAGTGATCTCAGTGTGTGAGTGTTCTCTGTGTGTGAGTGATCTCAGAGTGTGTGAGTGATCTCAGTGTGTGAGTGATCTCATTGTGTGTGAGTGATCTCAGTGTGTGTGAGTGATCTCTGTGTGTGAGTGATCTCAGTGTGTGAGTGATCTCAGTGTGTGAGTGCTCTCAGTGTGTGTGAGTGATCTCAGTGTGTGAGTGATCTCAGTGTGTGTGAGTGATCTCAGTGTGTGTGAGTGATCACAGTGTGTGCGAGTGATCTCAGTGTGTGAGTGATCTCAGTGTGTGAGTGATCTCAGTGTGTGTGATCTCAGTGTGTGAGTGATCTCAGTCTGTGAGTGATCTCAGTGTGTGTGAGCGATCTCCGTGTGTGAGTGCTCTGTGTGTGTGAGTGATCTCAGTGTGTGTGAGTGATCTCAGTGTGTGTGAGTGATTTCAGCGTGTGAGTGATCTCAGTGTGTGAGTGATCTCAGTGTGTGTGAGTGATCTCAGTGTGTGAGCAATCTCAGTGTGTGAGTGATCTCAGAGTGTGTGAGTGATCTCAGTGTGTGAGTGATCTCAGTGTGTGAGTGATCTCAGAGTGTGTGAGTGACCTCATTGTGTGTGAGTGATCTCAGTGTGTGAGTGATCTCAGTTTGTGAGTGATCTCAGTGTGTGTGAGTGATCTCAGTGTGTGAGTGATCTCAGTGTGTGTGAGTGATCTCAGTGTGTGAGTGATCTCAGTGTGTGTGAGTGATCTCAGTGTGTGTGAGTGATCTCAGTGTGTGAGTGATCTCAGTGTGTGAGTGATCTCAGTGTGTGAGTGATCTCAGTGTGCGAGTGATCTCAGTGTGTGTGAGTGATCTCAGTGTGTGTGAGTGATCTCAGTGTGTGTGAGTGATCTCCGTGTGTGAGTGATCTCAGTGTGTGTGAGTGATCTCAGTGTGTGAGTGACCTCAGTGTGTGAGTGATGTCAGTGTGCGAGTGATCTCAGTGTGTGTGGGTGATCTCAGTGTGTGAGTGATCTCAGTGTGTGAGAGTGATCTCAGTGTGTGAGTGACCTCAGTGTGTGAGTGATCTCAGTGTGTGAGTGATCTCAGTGTGTGGGTGATCTCAGTCTGTGAGTGATCTCAGTCTGTGAGTGATCTCAGTGTGTGTGAGCGATCTCCGTGTGTGAGTGCTCTCAGTGTGTGTGAGTGATCTCAGTGTGTGTGAGTGATCACAGTGTGTGCGAGTGATCTCAGTGTGTGAGTGATCTCAGTGTGTGAGTGATCTCAGTGTGTGTGATCTCAGTGTGTGAGTGATCTCAGTCTGTGAGTGACCTCAGTGTGTGTCAGCGATCTCCGTGTGTGAGTGCTCCCAGTGTGTGTGAGTGATCTCAGTGTGTGTGAGTGATCTCAGTGTGTGTGAGTGATTTCAGCGTGTGAGTGATCTCAGTGTGTGAGTGATCTCATTGTGTGTGAGTGATTTCAGTGTGTGTGAGTGATCTCAGTGTGTGAGTGATCTCAGTGTGTGTGAGTGATCTCAGTGTGTGAGTGATCTCAGTGTGTGAGTGATCTCAGAGTGTGTGAGTGACCTCATTGTGTGTGAGTGATCTCAGTGTGTGAGTGATCTCAGTGTGTGAGTGATCTCAGTGTGTGTGAGTGATCTCAGTGTGTGAGTGACCTCAGTGTGTGTGAGTGATCTCAGTGTGTGTGAGTGATCTCAGTGTGTGAGTGATCTCAGTGTGTGTGAGTGATCTCAGTGTTTGTGAGTGATCTCAGTGTGTGAGTGATCTCAGTGTGTGAGTGATCTCAGTGTGTGAGTGATCTCAGAGTGTATGAGTGATCTCAGTTTGTGTGAGTGATCTCAGAGTGTGAGTGATCTCAGTGTACGAGTGGTCTCAGTGTGTGTGAGTGATCTCAGTGTGTGTGAGTGATCTCAGTGTGTGAGTGATCTCAGTGTGTGTGAGTGATCTCAGTGTGTGAGTGATCTCAGTGTGTGTGAGTGATCTCAGTGTGTGAGTGATCTCAGTGTGTGTGAGTGATCTCAGTGTGTGAGTGATCTCAGTGTGAGAGTGATCTCAGTGTGTGAGTGATCTCAGAGTGTATGAGTGATCTCAGTTTGTGTGAGTGATCTCAGAGTGTGAGTGATCTCAGTGTACGAGTGATCTCAGTGTGTGTGAGTGATCTCAGTGTGTGTGAGTGATCTCAGTGTGTGAGTGATCTCAGTGTGTGTGAGCGATCTCAGTGTGTGAGTGATCTCAGTGTGTGTGAGTGATCTCAGTGTGTGAGTGACCTCGGTGTGTGTGAGTGATCTCAGTGTGAGAGTGATCTCAGTGTGTGTGAGTGATCTCAGTATGTGAGTGATCTCAGTGTGTGAGTGTTCTCTGTGTGTGAGTGATCTCAGAGTGTGTGAGTGATCTCAGTGTGTGAGTGATCTCATTGTGTGTGAGTGATCTCAGTGTGTGTGAGTGATCTCTGTGTGTGAGTGATCTCAGTGTGTGAGTGATCTCAGTGTGTGAGTGCTCTCAGTGTGTGTGAGTGATCTCAGTGAGTGTGAGTGATCTCTGTGTGTGAGTGATCTCAGTGTGTGAGTGATCTCAGTGTGTGAGTGATCTCAGTGTGTGAGTGATCTCAGAGTTTGAGTGATCTCAGAGTGTGTGAGTGATCTCAGTGTGTGAGTGGTCTCAGTGTGTGTGATCTCAGTGTGTGAGTGTTCTCAGTGTGTGTGATCTCAGTGTGTGTGAGTGATCTCAGTGTGTGAGTGATCTCAGTGTGTGTGAGTGATCTCAGTGTGTGAGTGATCTCAGTGTGTGTGAGTGATCTCTGTGTGTGAGTGATCACAGTGTGTGAGTGATCTCATTGTGTGTGAGTGATCTCAGTGTGTGTGAGTGATCTCAGTGTGTGAGTGATCTCAGTTTATGAGTGATCTGATTGTGTGTGAGTGATCTCAGTGTGTGAGTGATGTCAGTGTGTGTGTCGTCCAAGTGTGTGTGAGTGATCTCCGTCTGTGTTAGTGATCTCAGTGTGTGAGTGATCTCAGTGTGTGTGAGTGAACTCCGTGTGTGAGTGATCTCAGTGTGTGAGTGATCTCAGTGTGTGTGTTATCTCAGTGTGTGCGTGATCTCAGTGTGTGTGAGTGATCTCAGTGTGTGAGTGATCTCATTGTGTGTGAGTGTTCTCAATGTGTGAGTGATCTCAGCGTGTGAGTGATCTCAGTGTGTGAGTGATCTCAGTGTGTGAGTGATCTCATTGTGTGTGAGTCATCTCAGTGTGTGAGTGTTCTCTGTGTGTGAGTGACCTCAGTGTGTGAGTGATCTCATTGTGTGAGTGATCTCAGTGTGTGAGTGATCTCAGTGTGTGAGTGATCTCAGTGTGTGTGAGTGATCTCAGTGTGTGAGTGATCTCAGTGTGTGTGTGTGATCTCAGTGTGTGAGTGATCTCAGTTTGTGAGTGATCTCAGTGTGAGAATGATCTCAGTGTGTGAGTGATCTAAATGTGTGAGTGATCTCAGTGTGTGAGTGATCTCATTGTGTGTGAGTGATCTCAGTGTGTGAGTGATCTCACTGTGTGTGAGTGATCTCAGTGTGTGAGTGATCTCATTGTGTGTGAGTGATCCCAGTGTGTGTGAGTGATCTCCGTGTGTGTGTGTGATCTCAGTGTGTGAGTGATCTCATTGTGTGTGAGTGATCTCATTGTGTGTGAGTGATCTCAGTGTGTGAGTGATCTCAGTTTGTGAGTGATCTCAGTGTGTGAGTGATCTCAGTGTGTGTGAGTGATCTCAGTGTGTGAGTAATCTCATTGTGTGTGAGTGATTTCAGTGTGTGAGTGATCTCAGTGTGTGACTGATCTCAGTGTGTGAGTGATCTCAGTGTGTGAGTGATCTAATTGTGTGAGTCCTCTCAGTGTGTAAGTGATCTCTGTGTGTGAGTGATCTCAGAGCGTGTGAGTGATCTCAGTGTGAGAGTGATCTCATTGTGTTTGAGTGATCTCAGTGTGTGAGTGATCATTGTGTGAGTGATCTCAGTGTGTGAATGATCTCAGTATGTGAGTGATCTCAGTGTGTGAGTGATCTCAGTGTGTGTGAGTGATCTCAGTGTGTGCGTGATCTCAGAGTGTGTGAGTGATCTCAGTGTGTGTGAGTGATCTCAGTGTGTGAGTGATCTCAGTGTGTGTGAGTGATCTTAGTGTGTGAGTGATCTCAGTGTGTGAGTGATCTCAGTGTGTGTGAGTAATCTCAGTGTGTGTCAGTGATCTCAGTGTGTGAGTGATCTCAGTGTGTGAGTGATCTCAGTGTGTGAGTGATCTCAGTGTGAGTGATCTCAGTGTGTGTGAGTGATCTCAGTGTGTGAGTGATCTCAGTGTGTGTGAGTGATCTCAGTGTGTGTGAGTGATCTCAGTGTGTGAATGATCTCACTGTGTGAGTGATCACAGTGTGTGAGTGATCTCATTGTGTGTGAGTGATCTCAGTGTGTGAGTGATCTCAGTGTGTGTGAGTGATCTCCGTGTGTGAGTGATCTCAGTGTGTGAGTGATCTCAGTGTGTGTGTGATCTCAGTGTGTGTGTGATCTCAGTGTATGTGAGTGATCTCAGAGTGTGTGAGTGATCTCAGCGTGTGTGAGTGATCTCAGTGTGTGAGTGATCTCAATGTGTGTGAGTGATCTCAGTGTGTGAGTGATCTCAGTGTGTGTGAGTGATCTCAGTGTGTGAGTGATCTCAGTGTGTGAGTGATCTCAGTGTGTCTGAGTGATCTCAGTGTGTGAGTGATCTCAGTTTGTGAGAGTGATCTCAGTGTGTGAGTGATCTCAGTGTGTGAGTGATCGCAGTGTGTGAGTGATCTCAGTGTGTGAGTTATCTCAGTGTGTGTGAATGATCTCAGTGTGTGTGAGTGACCTCAGTGTGTGCGTGATCTCAGTGTGTGAGTGATCTCAGTGTGTGAGTGATCTCAGTGTGTGCGTGATCTCAGTGTGTGAGTGATCTCATTGTGTGTGAGTGGTCTCAGTTTGTGAGTGATCTCAGTGTGTGTGAGTGATCTCAGTGTGTGATTGATCTCATTGTGTGTGAGTGATCTCAGTGTGTGAGTGATCTCAGTGTGTGAGTGATCTCAGTGTGTGTGGGTGATCTCAGTGTGTGAGTGATCTCAATGTGTGTGAGTGATCTCAGTGTGTGAGTGACCTCAGTGTGTGTGAGTGATCTGAGTGTGTGAGTGATCTCAGTGTGTGAGTGATCTCAGTGTGTGTGAGCGATCTCAGTGTGTGAGTGATCTCAGTGTGTGAGTGATCTCAGTGTGTGAGTGATCTCAGTGTGTGAGTTATCTCAGTGTGTGTGAATGATCTCAGTGTGTGTGAGTGATCTCAGTGTGTGAGTTATCTCAGTGTGTGATTGATGTCAGTGTGTGTGAGTGATCTCAGTGTGAGAGTGATCTCATTGTGTGTGGGTGATCTCAGTGTGTGTGAGTGATCTCAGTGTGTGTGAGTGATCTCAGTGTGTGAGTGATCTCAGTGTGTCTGAGTGATCTCAGTGTGTGAGTGATCTCAGTTTGTGAGTGATATCAATGTGTGTGGGTGATCTCAGTGTGTGAGTGATCTCAGTGTGTGTGAGTGATCTCAGTGTGTGTGAGTGGTCTCAGTGCGTGAGTGATCTCAGTGTGTGATTGATCTCAGCGTGTGTGGGTGATCTCAGTGTGTGAGTGATCTCAATGTGTGTGAGTGATCTCAGTGTGTGAGTGATCTCAGTGTGTGAGTGATCTCAGTGTGTGAGTGATCTCAGTGTGTGTGAGTGATCTCAGTGTGTGAGTGATCTCAGTGTGTGAGTGATCTGAGTGTGTGTGGGTGATCTCAGTGTGTGAGTGATCTCAGTGTGTGAGAGAGATCTCAGTGTGTGAGTGATCTCAGTGTGTGAGTGATCTCAGTGTGTGAGTGATCTCAGTGTGTGAGTTATCTCAGTGTGTGTGAATGATCTCAGTGTGTGTGAGTGACCTCAGTGTGTGAGTGATCTCAGTGTGTGAGTGATCTCAGTGTGTGAGTTATCTCACTGTGTGCGAGTGACCTCAGTGTGTGTGAGTGATCTCAGTGTGTGAGTGATCACAGTGTGTGTGAGTGATCTCAGTGTGTGTGAGTGATCTCAGTTTGTGAGTGATCTCAGTGTGTGTGAGTGATCTCAGTGTGTGAGTGATCTCAGTGTGTGAGTGATCTCAGTGTGTGTGAGTGATCTCAGTGTGTGAGTGATCTCAGTGTGTGAGTGATCTCAGTGTGTGTGGGTGATCTCAGTGTGTGAGTGATCTCAGTGTGTGAGAGTGATCTCAGTGTGTGAGTGATCTCAGTGTGTGAGTGATCTCAGTGTGTGTGTGATCTCAGTGTGTGTGAGTGATCTCAGTGTGTGAGCGATCTCAGTGTGTGAGTGATCTCAGAGTGTGTGAGTGATCTCACTGTGTGAGTGATCTCAGTGTGTGAGTGATCTAGGAGTGTGTGAGTGATCTCATTGTGTGTGAGTGATCTCAGAGTGTGAGTGATCTCAGTGTGTGAGTGATCTCAGTGTGTGTGATCTCAGTGTGTGAGAGATCTCAGACTGTGAGTGATCTCAGTGTGTGTGAGCGATCTCCGTGTGTGAGTGCTCTCAGTGTGTGTGAGTGATCTCAGTGTGTGTGAGTGATCTCAGTGTGTGAGTGATCTCAGTGTGTGTGAGTGATCTCAGTGTGTGAGCGATCTCAGTGTGTGAAAGATCTCAGAGTGTGTGAGTGATGTCAGTGTGTGAGTGATCTCAGTTTGTGAGTGATCTCAGAGTGTGTGAGTGATCTCATTGTGTGTGAGTGATCTCAGTGTGTGTGAGTGATCTCAGTGTGTGTGAGTGATCACAGTGTGTGAGTGATCTCAGTGTGTGTGAGTGATCTCAGTGTGTGAGTGATCTCAGTGTGTGAGTGATCTCAGTGTGCGAGTGATCTCAGTGTGTGTGAGTGATCTCAGTGTGTGTGAGTGATCTCAGTGTGCGGGTGATCTCAGTGTGTGTGAGTGATCTCAGTGTGTGAGTGATCTCAGTCTGTGTGAGTGATCTCAGTGTGTGAGTGATCTCGGTGTGTGTGAGTGATCTCAGTGTGAGAGTGATCTCTGTGTGTGTGAGTGATCTCAGTGTGTGAGTGATCTCAGTGTGTGTGAGTGATCTCAGTGTGTGTGAGTGATCTCAGTGTGTGAGTGATCTCAGTGTGTGAGTGATCTCAGTGTGTCTGAGTGATCTCAGTGTGTGAGTGATCTCAGTGTGTGTGGGTGATCTCAGTGTGTGAGTGATCTCAGTGTGTGAGAGTGATGTCAGTGTGTGAGTGATCTCAGTGTGTGAGTGATATCAGTGTCTGTGGGTGATCTCTGTGTTTGAGTGATCTCAGTGTGTGTGAGTGATCTCAGTGTGTGAGTGATCTCAGTGTGTGAGTGATCTCAGTGTGTGTGGGTGATCTCAGTGTGTGAGTGATCTCAGTGTGTGAGAGTGATGTCAGTGTGTGAGTGATCTCAGTGTGTGAGTGATCTCAGTGTGTGCGTGATCTCCGTGTGTGAGTGATCTCAGTGTGTGAGTGATCTCAGTGTGTGTGTGATCTCAGTGTCTGTGAGTGATCTCAATGTGTGTGAGTGATCTCAGTGTGTGAGTGATCGCAGTGTGTGAGTGATCTCAGTGTGTGAGTGATCTTAGTGTGTGAGTGATCTCAGTGTGTGAGTGAACTCAGTGTGTGAGTTATCTCAGTGTGTGTGAATGATCTCAGTGTGTGTGAGTGACCTCAGTGTGCGAGTGATCTCAGTGTGCGAGTGATCTCAGTGTGTGAGTGATCTCAGTGTGTGAGTGATCTCAATGTGTGAGTGATCTCAGTGTGTGAGTGATCTCAGTGTGTGAGTGATCACAGTGTGTGTGAGTAATCTCAGTGTGTGTGAGTGATCTCAGTGTGTGTGAGTGATCTCAGTGTGTGAGTGATCTCAGTTTGTGAGTTATCTCAGTGTGTGTGAGTGATCTCAGTGTGTGAGTGATCTCAGTGTGTGAGTGACCTCAGTGTGTGAGTGATGTCAGTGTGCGAGTGATCTCAGTGTGTGTGGGTGATCTCAGTGTGTGAGTGATCTCAGTGTGTGAGAGTGATCTCAGTGTGTGAGTGATCTCAGTGTGTGAGTGATCTCAGTGTGTGAGTGATCTCAGTCTGTGAGTGATCTCAGTCTGTGAGTGATCTCAGTGTGTGTGAGCGATCTCCGTTTGTGAGTGCTCTCAGTGTGTGTGAGTGATCTCAGTGTGTGTGAGTGATCTCAGTTTGTGTGAGTGATTTCAGCGTGTGAGTGATCTCAGTGTGTGAGTGATCTCAGTGTGTGTGAGTGATCTCAGTGTGTGAGCGATCTCAGTGTGTGAGTGATCTCAGAGTGTGTGAGTGATCTCAGTGTGTGAGTGATCTCAGTGTGTGAGTGATCTCAGAGTGTGTGAGTGATCTCATTGTGTGTGAGTGATCTCAGTGTGTGAGTGATCTCAGTGTGTGAGTGATCTCAGTGTGTGTGAGTGATCTCAGTGTGTGAGTGATCTCAGTGTGTGTGAGTGATCTCAGTGTGTGAGTGATCTCAGTGTGTGTGCGTGATCTCAGTGTGTGTGAGTGATCTCAGTGTGTGAGTGATCTCAGTGTGTGAGTGATCTCAGTGTGTGAGTGATCTCAGTGTGCGAGTGATCTGTGTGTGTGAGTGATCTTAGTGTGTGTGAGTGATCTCAGTGTGTGTGAGTGATCTCCGTGTGTGAGTGATCTCAGTGTGTGTGAGTGATCTCAGTGTGTGAGTGATCTCAGTGTGAGAGTGATCTCAGTGTGTGAGTGATCTCAGAGTGTATGAGTGATCTCAGTTTGTGTGAGTGATCTCAGAGTGTGAGTGATCTCAGTGTACGAGTGATCTCAGTGTGTGTGAGTGATCTCAGTGTATGTGAGTGATCTCAGTGTGTGAGTGATCTCAGTGTGTGTGAGTGATCTCAGTGTGTGAGTGATCTCAGTGTGTGTGAGTGACCTCGGTGTGTGTGAGTGATCTCAGTGTGAGAGTGATCTCAGTGTGTGTGAGTGATCTCAGTATGTGAGTGATCTCAGTGTGTGAGTGATCTCAGTTTGTGTGAGTGATCTCAGTGTGAGAGTGATCTCAGTGTGTGAGTGATCTCAGTGTGTGTGAGTGATCTCAGTGTGTGTGAGTGATCTCAGTGTGTGAGTGATCTCAGTGTGTGAGTGATCTCAGTGTGTCTGAGTGATCTCAGTGTGTGAGTGATCTCAGTGTGTGTGAGTGATCTCAGTGTGTGAGTGATCTCAGTGAGTGAGTGATCTCAGTATGTGAGTGATCTCAGTGTGTGTGAGTGATCTCAGTGTGTGAGTGATCTCAGTGTGTGTGGGTGATCTCAGTGTGTGAGTGATCTCAGTGTGTGAGTGATCTCAGTGAGTGAGTGATCTCAGTGTGTGAGTGATCTCAGTGCGTGAGTGATCTCAGTGTGTGTGTGATCTCCGTGTGTGAGTGGTCTCAGTGTGTGAGTGATCTCAGTGTGTGTGTGATCTCAGTGTGTGTGAGTGATCTCAGTGCGTGTGAGTGATCTCAGTGTGTGAGTGAGCTCAGTGTGTGAGTGATCTCAGTGTGTGAGTGATCTCAGTGTGTGAGTGATCACAGTGTGTGTGAGTGATCTCAGTGTGTGTGAGTGACCTCAGTGTGTGTGAGTGATCTCAGTGTGAGAGTGATCTCATTGTGTGTGGGTGATCTCAGTGTGTGAGTGATCTCAGTGTGTGTGAGTGAGCTCAGTGTGTGTGAGTGGTCTCAGTGTGTGAGTGATCTCAGTGTGTGAGTGATCTCGGTGTGTGTGGGTGATCTCAGTGTGTGAGTGATCTCAGTGTGTGTGAGTGATTTCAGTGTGTGAGTGATCTCAGTGTGTGAGTGATCTCAGTGTGTGAGTGATCTCAGTGTGTGTGAGTGATCTCAGTGTGTGAGTGATCTCAGTGTGTGAGTGATCTCAGTGTGTGTGGGTGATCTCAGTGTGTGAGTGATCTCAGTGTGTGTCTGATCTCCGTGTGTGAGTGATCTCCATGTGTGAGTGATCTCAGTGTGTGAGTGACCTCAGTGTGTGTGTGATCTCAGTGTGTGTGAGTGATCTCAGCGTGTGTGAGTGATCTCAGTGTGTGAGTGATCTCAGTGTGTGTGAGTGATCTCAGTGTGAGAGTGATATCATTCTGTGTGGTTGATCTCAGTGTGTGTGAGTGATCTCAGTGTGTGTGAGTGATCTCAGTGTGTGAGTGATCTCAGTGTGTGAGCGATCTCAGTGTGTGTGAGTGATCTCAGTGTGTGTGAGTGATCTCAGTGTGTGAGTGATCTCAGTGTGTGAGTGATCTCAGTGTGTGTGAGTGATCTCAGTGTGTGAGTGATCTCAGTGTGTGATTGATCTCAGTGTGTGAGTGATCACAGTGTGTGTGAGTGATCTCAGTGTGTGTGAGTGATCTCAGTTTGAGAGTGATCTCATTGTGTGTGAGTGATCTCAGTGTGTGTGAGTGATCTCAGAGTGTGTGTGTGATCTAAGTGTGTGAGTGATCTCAGTATGTGAATGATCTCAGTGTGTGAGTGATCACAGTGTGTGTGGGTGATCTCAGTGTGAGAGTGATCTCAGTGTGTGTGAGTGATCTCAGTGTGTGAGTGATCTCAGTGTGTGAGTGATCTCTGTGTGTGAGTGATCTCAGTGTGTGAGTGATCTCAGTGTGTGAGTGATCTCAGTTTGTGTGAGTGATCTCAGTGTGTGAGTGATCTCAGTGTGTGAGTGATCTCAGTGTGTGTGAGTGATCTCAGTGTGTGTGAGTGATCTCAGTGTATGAGTGATCTCAGTGTGTGAGTGATCTCAGTGTGTCTGAGTGATCTCAGTGTGTGAGTGATCTCAGTGTGTGTGAGTGATCTCAGTGTGTGAGTGATCTCAGTGTGTGAGTGATCTCAGTGTGTGTGGGTGATCTCAGTGTGTGAGTGATCTCAGTGTGTGTGAGTGATCACAGTGTGTGAGTGATCACAGTGTGTGAGTGATCTCAGTGTGTGAGTGATCTCACTGTGTGTGAGTGATCTCAGTGTGTCAGTGATCTCAGTGTGTGAGTGATCTCAGTGTGTGTGAGTGATCTCAGTGTGTGTGAGTGATCTGTGTGTGTGAGTGATCTCAGTGTGTGAGTGATCTCAGTGTGTGTGAGTGATCTGTGTGTGTGAGTGATCTCAGTGTGTGAGTGATCTCAGTGTGTGTGAGTGATCTCAGCGTGTGAGTGATCTCAGTGTGTGTGAGTGATCTCAGTGTGTGAGTGATCTCAGTGTGTGTGAGTGGTCTCAGTGTGTGAGTGATCTCAGTTTGTGAGTGATCTCAGTGTGTGTGGGTGATCTCAGTGTGTGAGTGATCTCAGTGTGTGAGTGATCTCAGTGTGTGTGAGTGATCTCAGTGTGTGAGTGATCTCAGTGTGAGAGTGATCTCAGTGTGTGAGTGATCTCAGAGTGTATGAGTGATCTCACTTTGTGTGAGTGATCTCAGAGTGTGAGTGATCTCAGTGTACGAGTGATCTCAGTGTGTGTGAGTGATCTCAGTGTGTGTGAGTGATCTCAGTGTGTGAGTGATCTCAGTGTGTGTGAGTGATCTCAGTGTGTGAGTGATCTCAGTGTGTGTGAGTGATCTCAGTGTGTGTGAGTGATCTCAGTGTGTGAGTGATCTCAGTGTGTGAGTGATCTCAGTGTGTGAGTGATTTCAGTGTGCGAGTGATCTCAGTGTGTGTGAGTGATCTCAGTGTGTGTGAGTGATCTCAGTGTGTGTGAGTGATCTCCGTGTGTGAGTGATCTCAGTGTGTGTGAGTGATCTCAGTGTGTGAGTGATCTCAGTGTGAGAGTGATCTCAGTGTGTGAGTGATCTCAGAGTGTATGAGTGATCTCAGTTTGTGTGAGTGATCTCAGAGTGTGAGTGATCTCAGTGTACGAGTGATCTCAGTGTGTGTGAGTGATCTCAGTGTGTGTGAGTGATCTCAGTGTGTGAGTGATCTCAGTGTGTGTGAGTGATCTCAGTGTGTGAGTGATCTCAGTGTGTGTGAGTGACCTCGGTGTGTGTGAGTGATCTCAGTGTGAGAGTGATCTCAGTGTGTGTGAGTGATCTCAGTATGTGAGGGATCTCAGTGTGTGAGTGATCTCAGTTTGTGTGAGTGATCTCAGTGTGAGAGTGATCTCAGTGTGTGAGTGATCTCAGTGTGTGTGAGTGATCTCAGTGTGTGTGAGTGATCTCAGTGTGTGAGTGATCTCAGTGTGTGAGTGATCTCAGTGTGTCTGAGTGATCTCAGTGTGTGAGTGATCTCAGTGTGTGTGAGTGATCTCAGTGTGTGAGTGATCTCAGTGAGTGAGTGATCTCAGTATGTGAGTGATCTCAGTGTGTGTGAGTGATCTCAGTGTGTGAGTGATCTCAGTGTGTGTGGGTGATCTCAGTGTGTGAGTGATCTCAGTGTGTGAGTGATCTCAGTGAGTGAGTGATCTCAGTGTGTGAGTGATCTCAGTGCGTGAGTGATCTCAGTGTGTGTGTGATCTCCGTGTGTGAGTGATCTCAGTGTGTGAGTGATCTCAGTGTGTGTGTGATCTCAGTGTGTGTGAGTGATCTCAGTGCGTGTGAGTGATCTCAGTGTGTGAGTGAGCTCAGTGTGTGAGTGATCTCAGTGTGTGAGTGATGTCAGTGTGTGAGTGATCACAGTGTGTGTGAGTGATCTCAGTGTGTGTGAGTGATCTCAGTGTGTGTGAGTGATCTCAGTGTGAGAGTGATCTCATTGTGTGTGGGTGATCTCAGTGTGTGAGTGATCTCAGTGTGTGTGAGTGAGCTCAGTGTGTGTGAGTGGTCTCAGTGTGTGAGTGATCTCAGTGTGTGAGTGATCTCAGTGTGTGTGGGTGATCTCAGTGTGTGAGTGATCTCAGTGTGTGTGAGTGATTTCAGTGTGTGAGTGATCTCAGTGTGTGAGTGATCTCAGTGTGTGAGTGATCTCAGTGTGTGTGAGTGATCTCAGTGTGTGAGTGATCTCAGTGTGTGAGTGATCTCAGTGTGTGTGGGTGATCTCAGTGTGTGAGTGATCTCAGTGTGTGTCTGATCTCCGTGTGTGAGTGATCTCCATGTGTGAGTGATCTCAGTGTGTGAGTGACCTCAGTGTGTGTGTGATCTCAGTGTGTGTGAGTGATCTCAGCGTGTGTGAGTGATCTCAGTGTGTGAGTGATCTCAGTGTGTGTGAGTGATCTCAGTGTGAGAGTGATATCATTCTGTGTGGTTGATCTCAGTGTGTGTGAGTGATCTCAGTGTGTGTGAGTGATCTCAGTGTGTGAGTGATCTCAGTGTGTGAGCGATCTCAGTGTGTGTGAGTGATCTCAGTGTGTGTGAGTGATCTCAGTGTGTGAGTGATCTCAGTGTGTGAGTGATCTCAGTGTGTGTGAGTGATCTCAGTGTGTGAGTGATCTCAGTGTGTGAGTGATCTCAGTGTGTGAGTGATCACAGTGTGTGTGAGTGATCTCAGTGTGTGTGAGTGATCTCAGTTTGAGAGTGATCTCATTGTGTGTGAGTGATCTCAGTGTGTGTGAGTGATCTCAGACTGTGTGTGTGATCTAAGTGTGTGAGTGATCTCAGTATGTGAATGATCTCAGTGTGTGAGTGATCACAGTGTGTGTGGGTGATCTCAGTGTGAGAGTGATCTCAGTGTGTGTGAGTGATCTCAGTGTGTGAGTGATCTCAGTGTGTGAGTGATCTCTGTGTGTGAGTGATCTCAGTGTGTGAGTGATCTCAGTGTGTGAGTGATCTCAGTTTGTGTGAGTGATCTCAGTGTGTGAGTGATCTCAGTGTGTGAGTGATCTCAGTGTGTGTGAGTGATCTCAGTGTGTGTGAGTGATCTCAGTGTATGAGTGATCTCAGTGTGTGAGTGATCTCAGTGTGTCTGAGTGATCTCAGTGTGTGAGTGATCTCAGTGTGTGTGAGTGATCTCAGTGTGTGAGTGATCTCAGTGTGTGAGTGATCTCAGTGTGTGTGGGTGATCTCAGTGTGTGAGTGATCTGAGTGTGTGTGAGTGATCACAGTGTGTGAGTGATCACAGTGTGTGAGTGATCTCAGTGTGTGAGTGATCTCACTGTGTGTGAGTGATCTCAGTGTGTCAGTGATCTCAGTGTGTGAGTGATCTCAGTGTGTGTGAGTGATCTCAGTGTGTGTGAGTGATCTGTGTGTGTGAGTGATCTCAGTGTGTGAGTGATCTCAGTGTGTGTGAGTGATCTGTGTGTGTGAGTGATCTCAGTGTGTGAGTGATCTCAGTGTGTGTGAGTGATCTCAGCGTGTGAGTGATCTCAGTGTGTGTGAGTGATCTCAGTGTGTGAGTGATCTCAGTGTGTGTGAGTGGTCTCAGTGTGTGAGTGATCTCAGTTTGTGAGTGATCTCAGTGTGTGTGGGTGATCTCAGTGTGTGAGTGATCTCAGTGTGTGTGAGTGATCTCAGTGTGTGAGTGATCTCAGTGTGTGAGTGATCTCAGTGTGTGTGAGTGATCTCAGTGTGTGAGTGATCTCAGTGTGTGAGTGATCTCAGTGTGTGTGGGTGATCTCAGTGTGTGAGTGATCTCAGTGTGTGAGTGATCTCAGTGTGTGTGTGATCTCCGTGTGTGAGTGAGCTCCGTGTGTGAGTGATCTCAGTGTGTGTGTGATCTCAGTGTGTGTGAGTGATCTCAGCATGTGTGAGTGATCTCAGTGTGTGAGTGATCTCAGTGTGTGAGTGATCTCAGTGTGTGAGTGATCTCATTGTGTGAGTGATCTCAGTGTGTGAGTGATCTCAGTGTGTGAGTGATCTCAGTGTGTGTGAGTGATCTCAGTGTGTGAGTGATCTCAGTGTGTGTGTGTGATCTCAGTGTGTGAGTGATCTCAGTTTGTGAGTGATCTCAGTGTGAGAATGATCTCAGTGTGTGAGTGATCTAAATGTGTGAGTGATCTCAGTGTGTGAGTGATCTCATTGTGTGTGAGTGATCTCAGTGTGTGAGTGATCTCACTGTGTGTGAGTGATCCCAGTGTGTGTGAGTGATCTCCGTGTGTGTGTGTGATCTCAGTGTGTGAGTGATCTCATTGTGTGTGAGTGATCTCATTGTGTGTGAGTGATCTCAGTGTGTGAGCGATCTCAGTTTGTGAGTGACCTCAGTGTGTGAGTGATCTCAGTGTGTGTGAGTGATCTCAGTGTGTGAGTAATCTCATTGTGTGTGAGTGATTTCAGTGTGTGAGTGATCTCAGTGTGTGACTGATCTCAGTGTGTGAGTGATCTCAGTGTGTGAGTGATCTCATTGTGTGAGTCCTCTCAGTGTGTAAGTGATCTCTGTGTGTGAGTGATCTCAGAGCGTGTGAGTGATCTCAGTGTGTGAGTGATCTCATTGTGTTTGAGTGATCTGAGTGTGTGAGTGATCAGTGTGTGAGTGATCTCAGTGTGTGAATGATCTCAGTATGTGAGTGATCTCAGTGTGTGAGTGATCTCAGTGTGTGTGAGTGATCTCAGTGTGTGCGTGATCTCAGAGCGTGTGAGTGATCTCAGTGTGTGTGAGTGATCTCAGTGTGTGAGTGATCTCAGTGTGCGTGAGTGATCTCAGTGTGTGCGTGATCTCAGAGTGTGTGAGTGATCTCAGTGTGTGTGAGTGATCTCAGTGTGTGAGTGATCTCAGTGTGTGTGAGTAATCTCAGTGTGTGTCAGTGATCTCAGTGTGTGAGTGATCTCAGTGTGTGAGTGATCTCAGTGTGTGAGTGATCTCAGTGTGAGTGATCTCAGTGTGTGTGAGTGATCTCAGTGTGTGAATGATCTCACTGTGTGAGTGATCACAGTGTGTGAGTGATCTCATTGTGTGTGAGTGATCTCAGTGTGTGAGTGATCTCAGTGTGTGTGAGTGATCTCCGTGTGTGAGTGATCTCAGTGTGTGAGTGATCTCAGTGTGTGTGTGATCTCAGTGTGTGTGTGATCTCAGTGTATGTGAGTGATCTCAGAGTGTGTGAGTGATCTCAGCGTGTGTGAGTGATCTCAGTGTGTGAGTGATCTCAATGTGTGTGAGTGATCTCAGTGTGTGAGTGATCTCAGTGTGTGTGAGTGATCTCAGTGTGTGAGTGATCTCAGTGTGTGAGTGATCTCAGTGTGTGTGGGTGATCTCAGTGTGTGAGTGATCTCAGTTTGTGAGAGTGATCTCAGTGTGTGAGTGATCTCAGTGTGTGAGTGATCGCAGTGTGTGAGTGATCTCAGTGTGTGAGTTATCTCAGTGTGTGTGAATGATCTCAGTGTGTGTGAGTGACCTCAGTGTGTGCGTGATCTCAGTGTGTGAGTGATCTCAGTGTGTGAGTGATCTCAGTGTGTGAGTGATCTCAGTGTGTGAGTGATCTCATTGTGTGTGAGTGATCTCAGTGTGTGAGTGATCTCAGTGTGTGTGAGTGATCTCAGTGTGTGATTGATCTCATTGTGTGTGAGTGATCTCAGTGTGTGAGTGATCTCAGTGTGTGAGTGATCTCAGTGTGTGTGGGTGATCTCAGTGTGTGAGTGATCTCAATGTGTGTGAGTGATCTCAGTGTGTGAGTGACCTCAGTGTGTGTGAGTGATCTCAGTGTGTGAGTGATCTCAGTGTGTGTGAGCGATCTCAGTGTGTGAGTGATCTCAGTGTGTGAGTGATCTCAGTGTGTATGAGTGATCTGTGTGTGTGAGTGATCTCAGTGTGCGAGTGATCCCAGTGTGTGAGTGATCTCAGTGTGTGAGTTATCTCAGTGTGTGTGAATGATCTCAGTGTGTGTGAGTGATCTCAGTGTGTGAGTTATCTCAGTGTGTGAGTGATGTCAGTGTGTGTGAGTGATCTCAGTGTGTGTGAGTGATCTCAGTGTGAGAGTGATCTCATTGTGTGTGGGTGATCTCAGTGTGTGTGAGTGATCTCAGTGTGTGTGAGTGATCTCATTGTGTGAGTGATCTCAGTGTGTGAGTGATCTCAGTGTGTGTGAGTGATCTCAGTGTGTGAGTGATCTCAGTGTGTCTGAGTGATCTCAGTGTGTGAGTGATCTCAGTTTGTGAGTGATATCAATGTGTGTGGGTGATCTCAGTGTGTGAGTGATCTCAGTGTGTGTGAGTGATCTCAGTGTGTGTGAGTGGTCTCAGTGTGTGAGTGATCTCAGTGTGTGATTGATCTCAGCGTGTGTGGGTGATCTCAGTGTGTGAGTGATCTCAATGTGTGTGAGTGATCTCAGTGTGTGAGTGATCTCAGAGTGTGAGTGCTCTCAGTGTGTGAGTGATCTCAGTGTGTGTGAGTGATCTCAGTGTGTGAGTGATCTCAGTGTGTGAGTGATCTCAGTGTGTGTGGGTGATCGCAGTGTGTGAGTGATCTCAGTGTGTGAGAGTGATCTCAGTGTGTGAGTGATCTCAGTGTGTGAGTGATCTCAGTGTGTGAGTGATCTCAGTGTGTGTGAATGATCTCAGTGTGTGTGAGTGACCTCAGTGTGTGAGTGATCTCAGTGTGTGAGTGATCTCAGTGTGTGAGTTATCTCAGTGTGTGCGAGTGACCTCAGTGTGTGTGAGTGATCTCAGTGTGTGAGTGATCACAGTGTGTGTGAGTGATCTCAGTGTGTGTGAGTGATCTCAGTGTGTGTGAGTGATCTCAGTTTGTGAGTGATCTCAGTGTGTGTGAGTGATCTCAGTGTGTGAGTAATCTCAGTGTGTGTGAGTGATCTCAGTGTGTGAGTGATCTCAGTGTGTGAGTGATCTCAGTGTGTGTGAGTGATCTCAGTGTGTGAGTGATCTCAGTGTGTGAGTGATCTCAGTGTGTGTGGGTGATCTCAGTGTGTGAGTGATCTCAGTGTGTGAGAGTGATCTCAGTGTGTGAGTGATCTCAGTGTGTGAGTGATCTCAGTGTGTGTGTGATCTCCGTGTGTGAGTGATCTCCGTGTGTGAGTGACCTCAGTGTGTGAGTGATCTCAGTGTGTGTGTGATCTCAGTGTGTGTGAGTGATCTCAGTGTGTGAGCGATCTCAGAGTGTGTGAGTGATCTCACTGTGTGAGTGATCTCAGTGTGTGAGTAATCTAGGAGTGTGTGAGTGATCTCATTGTGTGTGAGTGATCTCAGAGTGTGAGTGATCTCAGTGTGTGAGTGATCTCAGTGTGTGTGATCTCAGTGTGTGAGTGATCTCAGACTGTGAGTGATCTCAGTGTGTGTGAGCGATCTCCGTGTGTGAGTGCTCTCAGTGTGTGTGAGTGATCTCAGTGTGTGTGAGTGATCTCAGTGTGTGAGTGATCTCAGTGTGTGAGTGATCTCAGTGTGTGTGTGATCTCCGTGTGTGAGTGATCTCCGTGTGTGAGTGATCTCAGTGTGTGTGTGATCTCAGTGTGTGTGAGTGATCTCAGCATGTGTGATTGATCTCAGTGTGTGTGTGATCTCAGTGTGTGAGTGATCTCAGTGTGTGAGTGATCTCATTGTGTGAGTGATCTCAGTGTGTGAGTGATCTCAGTGTGTGAGTGATCTCAGTGTGTGTGAGTGATCTCAGTGTGTGAGTGATCTCAGTGTGTGTGTGTGATCTCAGTGTGTGAGTGATCTCAGTTTGTGAGTGATCTCAGTGTGAGAATGATCTCAGTGTGTGAGTGATCTAAATGTGTGAGTGATCTCAGTGTGTGAGTGATCTCATTGTGTGTGAGTGATCTCAGTGTGTGAGTGATCTCACTGTGTGTGAGTGATCCCAGTGTGTGTGAGTGATCTCCGTGTGTGTGTGTGATCTCAGTGTGTGAGTGATCTCATTGTGTGTGAGTGATCTCATTGTGTGTGAGTGATCTCAGTGTGTGAGTGATCTCAGTTTGTGAGTGACCTCAGTGTGTGAGTGATCTCAGTGTGTGTGAGTGATCTCAGTGTGTGAGTAATCTCATTGTGTGTGAGTGATTTCAGTGTGTGAGTGATCTCAGTGTGTGACTGATCTCAGTGTGTGAGTGATCTCAGTGTGTGAGTGATCTCAGTGTGTGAGTCCTCTCAGTGTGTAAGTGATCTCTGTGTGTGAGTGATCTCAGAGCGTGTGAGTGATCTCAGTGTGTGAGTGATCTCATTGTGTTTGAGTGATCTGAGTGTGTGAGTGATCAGTGTGTGAGTGATCTCAGTGTGTGAATGATCTCAGTATGTGAGTGATCTCAGTGTGTGAGTGATCTCAGTGTGTGTGAGTGATCTCAGTGTGTGCGTGATCTCAGAGTGTGTGAGTGATTTCAGTGTGTGTGAGTGATCTCAGTGTGTGAGTGATCTCAGTGTGTGTGAGTGATCTCAGTGTGTGCGTGATCTCAGGGTGTGTGAGTGATCTCAGTGTGTGTGAGTGATCTCAGTGTGTGAGTGATCTCAGTGTGTGTGAGTAATCTCAGTGTGTGTCAGTGATCTCAGTGTGTGAGTGATCTCAGTGTGTGAGTGATCTCAGTGTGTGAGTGATCTCAGTGTGAGTGATCTCAGTGTGTGTGAGTGATCTCAGTGTGTGAATGATCTCACTGTGTGAGTGATCACAGTGTGTGAGTGATCTCATTGTGTGTGAGTGATCTCAGTGTGTGAGTGATCTCAGTGTGTGTGAGTGATCTCCGTGTGTGAGTGATCTCAGTGTGTGAGTGATCTCAGTGTGTGTGTGATCTCAGTGTGTGTGTGATCTCAGTGTATGTGAGTGATCTCAGAGTGTGTGAGTGATCTCAGCGTGTGTGAGTGATCTCAGTGTGTGTGATCTCAATGTGTGTGAGTGATCTCAGTGTGTGAGTGATCTCAGTGTGTGTGAGTGATCTCAGTGTGTGAGTGATCTCAGTGTGTGAGTGATCTCAGTGTGTGTGGGTGATCTCAGTGTGTGAGTGATCTCAGTTTGTGAGAGTGATCTCAGTGTGTGAGTGATCTCAGTGTGTGAGTGATCGCAGTGTGTGAGTGATCTCAGTGTGTGAGTTATCTCAGTGTGTGTGAATGATCTCAGTGTGTGTGAGTGACCTCAGTGTGTGCGTGATCTCAGTGTGTGAGTGATCTCAGTGTGTGAGTGATCTCAGTGTGTGAGTGATCTCAGTGTGTGAGTGATCTCATTGTGTGTGAGTGTTCTCAGTGTGTGAGTGATCTCAGTGTGTGTGAGTGATCTCAGTGTGTGATTGATCTCATTGTGTGTGAGTGATCTCAGTGTGTGAGTGATCTCAGTGTGTGAGTGATCTCAGTGTGTGTGGGTGATCTCAGTGTGTGAGTGATCTCAATGTGTGTGAGTGATCTCAGTGTGTGAGTGACCTCAGTGTGTGTGAGTGATCTCAGTGTGTGAGTGATCTCAGTGTGTGTGAGCGATCTCAGTGTGTGAGTGATCTCAGTGTGTGAGTGATCTCAGTGTGTATGAGTGATCTGTGTGTGTGAGTGATCTCAGTGTGTGAGTGATCCCAGTGTGTGAGTGATCTCAGTGTGTGAGTTATCTCAGTGTGTGTGAATGATCTCAGTGTGTGTGAGTGATCTCAGTGTGTGAGTTATCTCAGTGTGTGAGTGATGTCAGTGTGTGTGAGTGATCTCAGTGTGTGTGAGTGATCTCAGTGTGAGAGTGATCTCATTGTGTGTGGGTGATCTCAGTGTGTGTGAGTGATCTCAGTGTGTGTGAGTGATCTCAGTGTGTGAGTGATCTCAGTGTGTGAGTGATCTCAGTGTGTGTGAGTGATCTCAGTGTGTGAGTGATCTCAGTGTGTCTGAGTGATCTCAGTGTGTGAGTGATCTCAGTTTGTGAGTGATATCAATGTGTGTGGGTGATCTCAGTGTGTGAGTGATCTCAGTGTGTGTGAGTGATCTCAGTGTGTGTGAGTGGTCTCAGTGTGTGAGTGATCTCAGTGTGTGATTGATCTCAGCGTGTGTGGGTGATCTCAGTGTGTGAGTGATCTCAATGTGTGTGAGTGATCTCAGTGTGTGAGTGATCTCAGTGTGTGAGTGATCTCAGTGTGTGATTGATCTCAGTGTGTGTGAGTGATCTCAGTGTGTGAGTGATCTCAGTGTGTGAGTGATCTCAGTGTGTGTGGGTGATCGCAGTGTGTGAGTGATCTCAGTGTGTGAGAGTGATCTCAGTGTGTGAGTGATCTCAGTGTGTGAGTGATCTCAGTGTGTGAGTGATCTCAGTGTGTGAGTTATCTCAGTGTGTGTGAATGATCTCAGTGTGTGTGAGTGACCTCAGTGTGTGAGTGATCTCAGTGTGTGAGTGATCTCAGTGTGTGAGTTATCTCAGTGTGTGCGAGTGACCTCAGTGTGTGTGAGTGATCTCAGTGTGTGAGTGATCACAGTGTGTGTGAGTGATCTCAGTGTGTGTGAGTGATCTCAGTGTGTGTGAGTGATCTCAGTTTGTGAGCGATCTCAGTGTGTGTGAGTGATCTCAGTGTGTGAGTAATCTCAGTGTGTGTGAGTGATCTCAGTGTGTGAGTGATCTCAGTGTGTGAGTGATCTCAGTGTGTGAGTGATCTCAGTGTGTGTGGGTGATCTCAGTGTGTGAGTGATCTCAGTGTGTGAGTGATCTCAGTGTGTGAGTGATCTCAGTGTGTGTGGGTGATCTCAGTGTGTGAGAGATCTCAGTGTGTGAGAGTGATCTCAGTGTGTGAGTGATCTCAGTGTGTGAGTGATCTCAGTGTGTGAGTTATCTCAGTGTGTGTGAATGATCTCAGTGTGTGTGAGTGACCTCAGTGTGTGAGTGATCTCAGTGTGTGAGTGATCTCAGTGTGTGAGTTATCTCAGTGTGTGCGAGTGACCTCAGTGTGTGTGAGTGATCTCAGTGTGTGAGTGATCACAGTGTGTGTGAGTGATCTCAGTGTGTGTGAGTGATCTCAGTGTGTGTGAGTGATCTCAGTTTGTGAGTGATCTCAGTGTGTGTGAGTGATCTCAGTGTGTGAGTAATCTCAGTGTGTGTGAGTGATCTCAGTGTGTGAGTGATCTCAGTGTGTGAGTGATCTCAGTGTGTGAGTGATCTCAGTGTGTGTGGGTGATCTCAGTGTGTGAGTGATCTCAGTGTGTGAGTGATCTCAGTGTGTGAGTGATCTCAGTGTGTGTGGGTGATCTCAGTGTGTGAGTGATCTCAGTGTGTGAGAGTGATCTCAGTGTGTGAGTGATCTCAGTGTGTGAGTGATCTCAGTGTGTGTGTGATCTCCGTGTGTGAGTGATCTCCGTGTGTGAGTGACCTCAGTGTGTGAGTGATCTCAGTGTGTGTGTGATCTCAGTGTGTGTGAGTGATCTCAGTGTGTGAGCGATCTCAGAGTGTGTGAGTGATCTCACTGTGTGAGTGATCTCAGTGTGTGAGTGATCTAGGAGTGTGTGAGTGATCTCATTGTGTGTGAGTGATCTCAGAGTGTGAGTGATCTCAGTGTGTGAGTGATCTCAGTGTGTGTGATCTCAGTGTGTGAGTGATCTCAGATTGTGAGTGATCTCAGTGTGTGTGAGCGATCTCCGTGTGTGAGTGCTCTCAGTGTGTGTGAGTGATCTCAGTGTGTGTGAGTGATCTCAGTGTGTGAGTGATCTCAGTGTGTGAGTGATCTCAGTGTGTGAGTGATCTCAGTGTGTATGAGTGATCTGTGTGTGTGAGTGATCTCAGTGTGTGAGTGATCCCAGTGTGTGAGTGATCTCAGTGTGTGAGTTATCTCAGTGTGTGTGAATGATCTCAGTGTGTGTGAGTGATCTCAGTGTGTGAGTTATCTCAGTGTGTGAGTGATGTCAGTGTGTGTGAGTGATCTCAGTGTGTGTGAGTGATCTCAGTGTGAGAGTGATCTCATTGTGTGTGGGTGATCTCAGTGTGTGTGAGTGATCTCAGTGTGTGTGAGTGATCTCAGTGTGTGAGTGATCTCAGTGTGTGAGTGATCTCAGTGTGTGTGAGTGATCTCAGTGTGTGAGTGATCTCAGTGTGTCTGAGTGATCTCAGTGTGTGAGTGATCTCAGTTTGTGAGTGATATCAATGTGTGTGGGTGATCTCAGTGTGTGAGTGATCTCAGTGTGTGTGAGTGATCTCAGTGTGTGTGAGTGGTCTCAGTGTGTGAGTGATCTCAGTGTGTGATTGATCTCAGCGTGTGTGGGTGATCTCAGTGTGTGAGTGATCTCAATGTGTGTGAGTGATCTCAGTGTGTGAGTGATCTCAGTGTGTGAGTGATCTCAGTGTGTGATTGATCTCAGTGTGTGTGAGTGATCTCAGTGTGTGAGTGATCTCAGTGTGTGAGTGATCTCAGTGTGTGTGGGTGATCGCAGTGTGTGAGTGATCTCAGTGTGTGAGAGTGATCTCAGTGTGTGAGTGATCTCAGTGTGTGAGTGATCTCAGTGTGTGAGTGATCTCAGTGTGTGAGTTATCTCAGTGTGTGTGAATGATCTCAGTGTGTGTGAGTGACCTCAGTGTGTGAGTGATCTCAGTGTGTGAGTGATCTCAGTGTGTGAGTTATCTCAGTGTGTGCGAGTGACCTCAGTGTGTGTGAGTGATCTCAGTGTGTGAGTGATCACAGTGTGTGTGAGTGATCTCAGTGTGTGTGAGTGATCTCAGTGTGTGTGAGTGATCTCAGTTTGTGAGCGATCTCAGTGTGTGTGAGTGATCTCAGTGTGTGAGTAATCTCAGTGTGTGTGAGTGATCTCAGTGTGTGAGTGATCTCAGTGTGTGAGTGATCTCAGTGTGTGAGTGATCTCAGTGTGTGTGGGTGATCTCAGTGTGTGAGTGATCTCAGTGTGTGAGTGATCTCAGTGTGTGAGTGATCTCAGTGTGTGTGGGTGATCTCAGTGTGTGAGAGATCTCAGTGTGTGAGAGTGATCTCAGTGTGTGAGTGATCTCAGTGTGTGAGTGATCTCAGTGTGTGAGTTATCTCAGTGTGTGTGAATGATCTCAGTGTGTGTGAGTGACCTCAGTGTGTGAGTGATCTCAGTGTGTGAGTGATCTCAGTGTGTGAGTTATCTCAGTGTGTGCGAGTGACCTCAGTGTGTGTGAGTGATCTCAGTGTGTGAGTGATCACAGTGTGTGTGAGTGATCTCAGTGTGTGTGAGTGATCTCAGTGTGTGTGAGTGATCTCAGTTTGTGAGTGATCTCAGTGTGTGTGAGTGATCTCAGTGTGTGAGTAATCTCAGTGTGTGTGAGTGATCTCAGTGTGTGAGTGATCTCAGTGTGTGAGTGATCTCAGTGTGTGAGTGATCTCAGTGTGTGTGGGTGATCTCAGTGTGTGAGTGATCTCAGTGTGTGAGTGATCTCAGTGTGTGAGTGATCTCAGTGTGTGTGGGTGATCTCAGTGTGTGAGTGATCTCAGTGTGTGAGAGTGATCTCAGTGTGTGAGTGATCTCAGTGTGTGAGTGATCTCAGTGTGTGTGTGATCTCCGTGTGTGAGTGATCTCCGTGTGTGAGTGACCTCAGTGTGTGAGTGATCTCAGTGTGTGTGTGATCTCAGTGTGTGTGAGTGATCTCAGTGTGTGAGCGATCTCAGAGTGTGTGAGTGATCTCACTGTGTGAGTGATCTCAGTGTGTGAGTGATCTAGGAGTGTGTGAGTGATCTCATTGTGTGTGAGTGATCTCAGAGTGTGAGTGATCTCAGTGTGTGAGTGATCTCAGTGTGTGTGATCTCAGTGTGTGAGTGATCTCAGATTGTGAGTGATCTCAGTGTGTGTGAGCGATCTCCGTGTGTGAGTGCTCTCAGTGTGTGTGAGTGATCTCAGTGTGTGTGAGTGATCTCAGTGTGTGAGTGATCTCAGTGTGTGAGTGATCTCAGTGTGTGTGAGTGATCTCAGTGTGTGAGCGATCTCAGTGTGTGAAAGATCTCAGAGTGTGTGAGTGATCTCAGTGTGTGAGTGATCTCAGTTTGTGAGTGATCTCAGAGTGTGTGAGTGATCTCATTGTGTGAGTGATCTCAGTGTGTGTGAGTGATCTCAGTGTGTGTGAGTGATCACAGTGTGTGAGTGATCTCAGTGTGTGTGAGTGATCTCAGTGTGTGTGTGATCTCAGTGTGTGAGTGATCTCAGTGTGCGAGTGATCTCAGTGTGTGTGAGTGATCTCAGTGTGTGTGAGTGATCTCAGTGTGCGGGTGATCTCAGTGTGTGTGAGTGATCTCAGTGTGTGAGTGATCTCAGTGTGTGTGAGTGATCTCAGTGTGTGAGTGATCTCGGTGTGTGTGAGTGATCTCAGTGTGAGAGTGATCTCAGTGTGTGTGAGTGATCTCAGTGTGTGAGTGATCTCAGTGTGTGTGAGTGATCTCAGTGTGTGTGAGTGATCTCAGTGTGTGAGTGATCTCAGTGTGTGAGTGATCTCAGTGTGTCTGAGTGATCTCAGTGTGTGAGTGATCTCAGTGTGTGTGGGTGATCTCAGTGTGTGAGTGATCTCAGTGTGTGAGAGTGATGTCAGTGTGTGAGTGATCTCAGTGTGTGAGTGATATCAGTGTGTGTGGGTGATCTCTGTGTGTGAGTGATCTCAGTGTGTGTGAGTGATCTCAGTGTGTGAGTGATCTCAGTGTGTGAGTGATCTCAGTGTGTGTGCGTGATCTCCGTGTGTGAGTGATCTCAGTGTGTGAGTGATCTCAGTGTGTGTGAGTGATCTCAATGTGTGTGAGTGATCTCAGTGTGTGAGTGATCGCAGTGTGTGAGTGATCTCAGTGTGTGAGTGATCTCAGTGTGTGAGTGATCTCAGTGTGTGAGTGATCTCACTGTGTGAGTGATCTCAGTATGTGAGTGATCTCAGTGTGTGAGTGATCACAGTGTGTGTGAGTAATCTCAGTGTGTGTGCGTGATCTCAGTGTGTGTGAGTGATCTCAGTGTGTGAGTGATCTCAGTTTGTGAGTTATCTCAGTGTGTGTGAGTGATCTCAGTGTGTGAGTGATCTCAGTGTGTGTGAGTGATCTCAGTGTGTGAGTGACCTCAGTGTGTGAGTGATGTCAGTGTGCGAGTGATCTCAGTGTGTGTGGGTGATCTCAGTGTGTGAGTGATCTCAGTGTGTGACAGTGATCTCAGTGTGTGAGTGATCTCAGTGTGTGAGTGATCTCAGTGTGTGAGTGATCTCAGTCTGTGAGTGATCTCAGTCTGTGAGTGATCTCAGTGTGTGTGAGCGATCTCCGTGTGTGAGTGCTCTCAGTGTGTGTGAGTGATCTCAGTGTGTGTGAGTGATCACAGTGAGTGCGAGTGATCTCAGTGTGTGAGTGATCTCAGTGTGTGAGTGATCTCAGTGTGTGTGATCTCAGTGTGTGAGTGATCTCAGTCTGTGAGTGATCTCAGTGTGTGTGAGCGATCTCCGTGTGTGAGTGCTCTCAGTGTGTGTGAGTGATCTCAGTGTGTGTGAGTGATCTCAGTGTGTGTGAGTGATTTCAGCGTGTGAGTGATCTCAGTGTGTGAGTGATCTCATTGTGTGTGAGTGATTTCAGTGTGTGTGAGTGATCTCAGTGTGTGAGTGATCTCAGTGTGTGTGAGTGATCTCAGTGTGTGAGCGATCTCAGTGTGTGAGTGATCTCAGAGTGTGTGAGTGATCTCAGTGTGTGAGTGATCTCAGTGTGTGAGTGATCTCAGAGTGTGTGAGTGACCTCATTGTGTGTGAGTGATCTCAGTGTGTGAGTGATCTCAGTGTGTGAGTGATCTCAGTGTGTGTGAGTGATCTCAGTGTGTGAGTGATCTCAGTGTGTGTGAGTGATCTCAGTGTGTGAGTGATCTCAGTGTGTGTGAGTGATCTCAGTGTGTGTGAGTGATCTCAGTGTGTGAGTGATCTCAGTGTGTGAGTGATCTCAGTGTGTGTGAGTGATCTCAGTGTGTCTGAGTGATCTCAGTGTGTGTGAGTGATCTCAGTGTGTGAGTGATCTCAGTGTGTGTGAGTGATCTCAGTGTGTGAGTGATCTCAGTGTGAGAGTGATCTCAGTGTGTGAGTGATCTCAGAGTGTATGAGTGATCTCAGTTTGTGTGAGTGATCTCAGAGTGTGAGTGATCTCAGTGTACGAGTGATCTCAGTGTGTGTGAGTGATCTCAGTGTGTGTGAGTGATCTCAGTGTGTGAGTGATCTCAAGTGTGTGTGAGTGATCTCAGTGTGTGAGTGATCTCAGTGTGTGTGAGTGATCTCAGTGTGTGAGTGACCTCGGTGTGTGTGAGTGATCTCAGTGTGAGAGTGATCTCAGTGTGTGAGTGATCTCAGTTTGTGTGAGTGATCTCAGTGTGAGAGTGATCTCAGTGTGTGAGTGATCTCAGTGTGTGTGAGTGATCTCAGTGTGTGTGAGTGATCTCAGTGTGTGATTGATCTCAGTGTGTGAGTGATCTCAGTGTGTCTGAGTGATCTCAGTGTGTGAGTGATCTCAGTGTGTGTGAGTGATCTCAGTGTGTGAGTGATCTCAGTGTGTGAGTGATCTCAGTGTGTGAGTGATCTCAGTATGTGAGTGATCTCAGTGTGTGTGAGTGATCTCAGTGTGTGTGGGTGATCTCAGTGTGTGAGTGATCTCAGTGTCTGAGTGATCTCAGTGAGTGAGTGATCTCAGTGTGTGAGTGATCTCAGTGTGTGAGTGATCTCAGTGTGTGTGTGATCTCCGTGTGTGAGTGATCTCAGTGTGTGAGTGATCTCAGTGTGTGTGTGATCTCAGTGTGTGTGAGTGATCTCAGTGCGTGTGAGTGATCTCAGTGTGTGAGTGAGCTCAGTGTGTGAGTGATCTCAGTGTGTGAGTGATCTCAGTGTGTGAGTGATCTCAGTGTGTGTGAGTGATCTCAGTGTGTGTGAGTGATCTCAGTGTGTGAGTGAGCTCAGTGTGTGTGAGTGGTCTCAGTGTGTGAGTGATCTCAGTGTGTGAGTGATCTCAGTGTGTGTGGGTGATCTCAGTGTGTGTGTGATCTCAGTGTGTGTGAGTGATTTCAGTGTGTGAGTGATCTCAGTGTGTGAGTGATCTCAGTGTGTGAGTGATCTCAGTGTGTGTGAGTGATCTCAGTGTGTGAGTGATCTCAGTGTGTGAGTGATCTCAGTGTGTGTGGGTGATCTCAGTGTGTGAGTGATCTCAGTGTGTGTCTGATCTCCGTGTGTGAGTGATCTCCGTGTGCGAGTGATCTCAGTGTGTGAGTGACCTCAGTGTGTGTGTGATCTCAGTGTGTGTGAGTGATCTCAGCGTGTGTGAGTGATCTCAGTGTGTGAGTGATCTCAGTGTGTGTGAGTGATCTCAGTGTGAGAGTGATCTCATTCTGTGTGGGTGATCTCAGTGTGTGTGAGTGATCTCAGTGTGTGTGAGTGATCTCAGTGTGTGAGTGATCTCAGTGTGTGAGCGATCTCAGTGTGTGTGAGTGATCTCAGTGTGTGTGAGTGATCTCAGTGTGTGAGTGATCTCAGTGTGTGAGTGATCTCAGTGTGTGAGTGATCTCAGTGTGTGTGAGTGATCTCAGTGTGTGAGTGATCTCAGTGTGTGAGTGATCTCAGTGTGTGAGTGATCACAGTGTGTGTGAGTGATCTCAGTGTGTGTGAGTGATCTCAGTTTGAGAGTGCTCTCATTGTGTGTGAGTGATCTCAGTGTGTGTGAGTGATCTCAGAGTGTGTGAGTGATCTAAGTGTGTGAGTGATCTCAGTATGTGAATGATCTCAGTGTGTGAGTGATCACAGTGTGTGTGAGTGATCTCAGTGTGTGAGTGATCTCAGTGTGTGAGTGATATCAGTGTGTGTGAGTGATCTCAGTGTGTGTGAGTGATCTCAGTGTGTGTGAGTGGTCTCAGTGTGTGAGTGATCTCAGTGTGTGAGTAATCTCAGTGTGTGTGGGTGATCTCAGTGTGAGAGTGATCTCAGTGTGTGTGAGTGATCTCAGTGTGTGAGTGATCTCAGTGTGTGAGTGATCTCAGTGTGTGTGAGTGATCTCTGTGTGTGAGTGATCTCAGTGTGTGAGTGATCTCAGTGTGTGAGTGATCTCAGTGTGTGAGTGATCTCAGTTTGTGTGAGTGATCTCAGTGTGTGAGTGATCTCAGTGTGTGAGTGATCTCAGTGTGTGTGAGTGATCTCAGTGTGTGTGAGTGATCTCAGTGTGTGAGTGATCTCAGTGTGTCTGAGTGATCTCAGTGTGTGAGTGATCTCAGTGTGTGTGAGTGATCTCAGTGTGTGAGTGATCTCAGTGTGTGTGGGTGATCTCAGTGTGTGAGTGATCTCAGTGTGTGTGAGTGATCACAGTGTGTGAGTGATCACAGTGTGTGAGTGATCTCAGTGTGTGAGTGATCTCACTGTGTGTGAGTGATCTCAGTGTGTGAGTGATCTCAGTGTGTGAGTGATCTCAGTGTGTGAGTGATCTCAGTGTGTGAGTGATCTCAGTGTGTGAGTGATCTCAGTGTGTGTGAGTGATCACAGTGTGTGAGTGATCACAGTGTGTGAGTGATCTCAGTGTGTGAGTGATCTCACTGTGTGTGGGTGATCTCAGTGTGTCATAGAGTCATAGAGTCATAGAGTAATACAGCACGGATAGAGGCCCTTCGGCCCATCGTGTCCGCGCCGGCCATCAAGCCCTGTCTAATCTAATCCCATATTCCAGCATTTGGCCCGTAGCCTTGTATGCTATGGCATTTCAAGTGCACATCCAAATGCTTCTTAAATGTTGTGAGGGTTTCTGCCTCCACAACCCTTTCAGGCAGTGAGTTCCAGACTCCAACCACCCTCTGGGTGAAAAAGTTCTTTCTCAAATCTCCTCTAAACCTCCCGCCCTTTACCTTGAATCTATGCCCCCTAGTTATCGACCCCTCTACTAAGGGAAAAAGCTCCTCAGCATCCATCCTATCTATGCCCCTCATAATTTTGTACACCTCAATCATGTCCCCCCTCAGCCTCCTCAGCTCCAAGGAAAACAAACCCAACCTGCCCAGTCTCTCTTCATAGCTGAAGCGCTCCAGCCCTGGTAACATCCTGGTGAACCTCCTCTGCACCCTCTCTAACGCGATCACATCCTTCCTGTAGTGTGGCGACCAGAACTGCACACAATATTCCAGCTGTGGCCTAACCAGTGTTTTATACAGCTCCATCATAACCTCCTTGCTCTTATATTCAATGCCTCGGCTAATGAAGGCAAGTATCCCATATGCCTTTTTTACCACCCTATCCACCTGTTCCGCCGCCTTCAGGGATCTGTGTACTTGCACACCCAGATCCCTCTGACCCTCCGTCTTGCCTAGGGTCTTTCCATTCATAGTGTATTCCTTTGCCTTGTTAGTCCCCCAAAAGTGCATCACCTCGCACTTTTCCGGGTTAAATTCCATTTGCCACTGTTCCGCCCATCTGACCAACCCATCTATATCGTCCTGCAGACTGAGGCTACCCTCCTCGCTATTTACCACCCTACCAATTTTTGTATCATCCGCAAACTTACTGATCATGCCCTTTACATTCATATCCAAGTCATTAATGTAGACCACAAACAGCAAGGGACCCAGCACCGATCCCTGTGGTACCCCTGTGAGTGATCTCAGTGTGTGAGTGATCTCAGTGTGTGTGAGTGGTCTCAGTGTGTGAGTGATCTCAGTGTGTGAGTGATCTCAGTGTGTGTGGGTGATCTCAGTGTGTGTGAGTGATCTCAGCGTGTGAGTGATCTCAGTGTGTGTGAGTGATCTCAGTGTGTGAGTGATCTCAGTGTGTGTGAGTGGTCTCAGTGTGTGAGTGATCTCAGTGTGTGAGTGATCTCAGTGTGTGTGAGTGATCCCAGTGTGTGAGTGATCTCAGTGTGTGTGAGTGATGTCTGTGTGTGAGTGATCTCAGTGTGTGAGTGATCTCCGTGTGTGAGTGATCTCAGTGTGTGAGTGATCTCAGTGTGTGTGAATGATCTCAGTGTGTGTGAGTGACCTCAGTGTGTGAGTGATCTCAGTGTGTGAGTGATCTCAGTGTGTGAGTTATCTCAGTGTGTGCGAGTGACCTCAGTGTGTGTGAGTGATCTCAGTGTGTGAGTGATCACAGTGTGTGTGAGTGATCTCAGTGTGTGTGAGTGATCTCAGTGTGTGTGAGTGATCTCAGTTTGTGAGCGATCTCAGTGTGTGTGAGTGATCTCAGTGTGTGAGTAATCTCAGTGTGTGTGAGTGATCTCAGTGTGTGAGTGATCTCAGTGTGTGTGGGTGATCTCAGTGTGTGAGTGATCTCAGTGTGTGAGTGATCTCAGTGTGTGAGTGATCTCAGTGTGTGTGGGTGATCTCAGTGTGTGAGAGATCTCAGTGTGTGAGAGTGATCTCAGTGTGTGAGTGATCTCAGTGTGTGAGTGATCTCAGTGTGTGAGTTATCTCAGTGTGTGTGAATGATCTCAGTGTGTGTGAGTGACCTCAGTGTGTGAGTGATCTCAGTGTGTGAGTGATCTCAGTGTGTGAGTTATCTCAGTGTGTGCGAGTGACCTCAGTGTGTGTGAGTGATCTCAGTGTGTGAGTGATCACAGTGTGTGTGAGTGATCTCAGTGTGTGTGAGTGATCTCAGTGTGTGTGAGTGATCTCAGTTTGTGAGTGATCTCAGTGTGTGTGAGTGATCTCAGTGTGTGAGTAATCTCAGTGTGTGTGAGTGATCTCAGTGTGTGAGTGATCTCAGTGTGTGAGTGATCTCAGTGTGTGAGTGATCTCAGTGTGTGTGGGTGATCTCAGTGTGTGAGTGATCTCAGTGTGTGAGTGATCTCAGTGTGTGAGTGATCTCAGTGTGTGTGGGTGATCTCAGTGTGTGAGTGATCTCAGTGTGTGAGAGTGATCTCAGTGTGTGAGTGATCTCAGTGTGTGAGTGATCTCAGTGTGTGTGTGATCTCCGTGTGTGAGTGATCTCCGTGTGTGAGTGACCTCAGTGTGTGAGTGATCTCAGTGTGTGTGTGATCTCAGTGTGTGTGAGTGATCTCAGTGTGTGAGCGATCTCAGAGTGTGTGAGTGATCTCACTGTGTGAGTGATCTCAGTGTGTGAGTGATCTAGGAGTGTGTGAGTGATCTCATTGTGTGTGAGTGATCTCAGAGTGTGAGTGATCTCAGTGTGTGAGTGATCTCAGTGTGTGTGATCTCAGTGTGTGAGTGATCTCAGATTGTGAGTGATCTCAGTGTGTGTGAGCGATCTCCGTGTGTGAGTGCTCTCAGTGTGTGTGAGTGATCTCAGTGTGTGTGAGTGATCTCAGTGTGTGAGTGATCTCAGTGTGTGAGTGATCTCAGTGTGTGAGTGATCTCAGTGTGTATGAGTGATCTGTGTGTGTGAGTGATCTCAGTGTGTGAGTGATCCCAGTGTGTGAGTGATCTCAGTGTGTGAGTTATCTCAGTGTGTGTGAATGATCTCAGTGTGTGTGAGTGATCTCAGTGTGTGAGTTATCTCAGTGTGTGAGTGATGTCAGTGTGTGTGAGTGATCTCAGTGTGTGTGAGTGATCTCAGTGTGAGAGTGATCTCATTGTGTGTGGGTGATCTCAGTGTGTGTGAGTGATCTCAGTGTGTGTGAGTGATCTCAGTGTGTGAGTGATCTCAGTGTGTGAGTGATCTCAGTGTGTGTGAGTGATCTCAGTGTGTGAGTGATCTCAGTGTGTCTGAGTGATCTCAGTGTGTGAGTGATCTCAGTTTGTGAGTGATATCAATGTGTGTGGGTGATCTCAGTGTGTGAGTGATCTCAGTGTGTGTGAGTGATCTCAGTGTGTGTGAGTGGTCTCAGTGTGTGAGTGATCTCAGTGTGTGATTGATCTCAGCGTGTGTGGGTGATCTCAGTGTGTGAGTGATCTCAATGTGTGTGAGTGATCTCAGTGTGTGAGTGATCTCAGTGTGTGAGTGATCTCAGTGTGTGATTGATCTCAGTGTGTGTGAGTGATCTCAGTGTGTGAGTGATCTCAGTGTGTGAGTGATCTCAGTGTGTGTGGGTGATCGCAGTGTGTGAGTGATCTCAGTGTGTGAGAGTGATCTCAGTGTGTGAGTGATCTCAGTGTGTGAGTGATCTCAGTGTGTGAGTGATCTCAGTGTGTGAGTTATCTCAGTGTGTGTGAATGATCTCAGTGTGTGTGAGTGACCTCAGTGTGTGAGTGATCTCAGTGTGTGAGTGATCTCAGTGTGTGAGTTATCTCAGTGTGTGCGAGTGACCTCAGTGTGTGTGAGTGATCTCAGTGTGTGAGTGATCACAGTGTGTGTGAGTGATCTCAGTGTGTGTGAGTGATCTCAGTGTGTGTGAGTGATCTCAGTTTGTGAGCGATCTCAGTGTGTGTGAGTGATCTCAGTGTGTGAGTAATCTCAGTGTGTGTGAGTGATCTCAGTGTGTGAGTGATCTCAGTGTGTGAGTGATCTCAGTGTGTGAGTGATCTCAGTGTGTGTGGGTGATCTCAGTGTGTGAGTGATCTCAGTGTGTGAGTGATCTCAGTGTGTGAGTGATCTCAGTGTGTGTGGGTGATCTCAGTGTGTGAGAGATCTCAGTGTGTGAGAGTGATCTCAGTGTGTGAGTGATCTCAGTGTGTGAGTGATCTCAGTGTGTGAGTTATCTCAGTGTGTGTGAATGATCTCAGTGTGTGTGAGTGACCTCAGTGTGTGAGTGATCTCAGTGTGTGAGTGATCTCAGTGTGTGAGTTATCTCAGTGTGTGCGAGTGACCTCAGTGTGTGTGAGTGATCTCAGTGTGTGAGTGATCACAGTGTGTGTGAGTGATCTCAGTGTGTGTGAGTGATCTCAGTGTGTGTGAGTGATCTCAGTTTGTGAGTGATCTCAGTGTGTGTGAGTGATCTCAGTGTGTGAGTAATCTCAGTGTGTGTGAGTGATCTCAGTGTGTGAGTGATCTCAGTGTGTGAGTGATCTCAGTGTGTGAGTGATCTCAGTGTGTGTGGGTGATCTCAGTGTGTGAGTGATCTCAGTGTGTGAGTGATCTCAGTGTGTGAGTGATCTCAGTGTGTGTGGGTGATCTCAGTGTGTGAGTGATCTCAGTGTGTGAGAGTGATCTCAGTGTGTGAGTGATCTCAGTGTGTGAGTGATCTCAGTGTGTGTGTGATCTCCGTGTGTGAGTGATCTCCGTGTGTGAGTGACCTCAGTGTGTGAGTGATCTCAGTGTGTGTGTGATCTCAGTGTGTGTGAGTGATCTCAGTGTGTGAGCGATCTCAGAGTGTGTGAGTGATCTCACTGTGTGAGTGATCTCAGTGTGTGAGTGATCTAGGAGTGTGTGAGTGATCTCATTGTGTGTGAGTGATCTCAGAGTGTGAGTGATCTCAGTGTGTGAGTGATCTCAGTGTGTGTGATCTCAGTGTGTGAGTGATCTCAGATTGTGAGTGATCTCAGTGTGTGTGAGCGATCTCCGTGTGTGAGTGCTCTCAGTGTGTGTGAGTGATCTCAGTGTGTGTGAGTGATCTCAGTGTGTGAGTGATCTCAGTGTGTGAGTGATCTCAGTGTGTGTGAGTGATCTCAGTGTGTGAGCGATCTCAGTGTGTGAAAGATCTCAGAGTGTGTGAGTGATCTCAGTGTGTGAGTGATCTCAGTTTGTGAGTGATCTCAGAGTGTGTGAGTGATCTCATTGTGTGAGTGATCTCAGTGTGTGTGAGTGATCTCAGTGTGTGTGAGTGATCACAGTGTGTGAGTGATCTCAGTGTGTGTGAGTGATCTCAGTGTGTGTGTGATCTCAGTGTGTGAGTGATCTCAGTGTGCGAGTGATCTCAGTGTGTGTGAGTGATCTCAGTGTGTGTGAGTGATCTCAGTGTGCGGGTGATCTCAGTGTGTGTGAGTGATCTCAGTGTGTGAGTGATCTCAGTGTGTGTGAGTGATCTCAGTGTGTGAGTGATCTCGGTGTGTGTGAGTGATCTCAGTGTGAGAGTGATCTCAGTGTGTGTGAGTGATCTCAGTGTGTGAGTGATCTCAGTGTGTGTGAGTGATCTCAGTGTGTGTGAGTGATCTCAGTGTGTGAGTGATCTCAGTGTGTGAGTGATCTCAGTGTGTCTGAGTGATCTCAGTGTGTGAGTGATCTCAGTGTGTGTGGGTGATCTCAGTGTGTGAGTGATCTCAGTGTGTGAGAGTGATGTCAGTGTGTGAGTGATCTCAGTGTGTGAGTGATATCAGTGTGTGTGGGTGATCTCTGTGTGTGAGTGATCTCAGTGTGTGTGAGTGATCTCAGTGTGTGAGTGATCTCAGTGTGTGAGTGATCTCAGTGTGTGTGCGTGATCTCCGTGTGTGAGTGATCTCAGTGTGTGAGTGATCTCAGTGTGTGTGAGTGATCTCAATGTGTGTGAGTGATCTCAGTGTGTGAGTGATCGCAGTGTGTGAGTGATCTCAGTGTGTGAGTGATCTCAGTGTGTGAGTGATCTCAGTGTGTGAGTGATCTCACTGTGTGAGTGATCTCAGTATGTGAGTGATCTCAGTGTGTGAGTGATCACAGTGTGTGTGAGTAATCTCAGTGTGTGTGCGTGATCTCAGTGTGTGTGAGTGATCTCAGTGTGTGAGTGATCTCAGTTTGTGAGTTATCTCAGTGTGTGTGAGTGATCTCAGTGTGTGAGTGATCTCAGTGTGTGTGAGTGATCTCAGTGTGTGAGTGACCTCAGTGTGTGAGTGATGTCAGTGTGCGAGTGATCTCAGTGTGTGTGGGTGATCTCAGTGTGTGAGTGATCTCAGTGTGTGACAGTGATCTCAGTGTGTGAGTGATCTCAGTGTGTGAGTGATCTCAGTGTGTGAGTGATCTCAGTGTGTGAGTGATCTCAGTCTGTGAGTGATCTCAGTGTGTGTGAGCGATCTCCGTGTGTGAGTGCTCTCAGTGTGTGTGAGTGATCTCAGTGTGTGTGAGTGATCACAGTGAGTGCGAGTGATCTCAGTGTGTGAGTGATCTCAGTGTGTGAGTGATCTCAGTGTGTGTGATCTCAGTGTGTGAGTGATCTCAGTCTGTGAGTGATCTCAGTGTGTGTGAGCGATCTCCGTGTGTGAGTGCTCTCAGTGTGTGTGAGTGATCTCAGTGTGTGTGAGTGATCTCAGTGTGTGTGAGTGATTTCAGCGTGTGAGTGATCTCAGTGTGTGAGTGATCTCATTGTGTGTGAGTGATTTCAGTGTGTGTGAGTGATCTCAGTGTGTGAGTGATCTCAGTGTGTGTGAGTGATCTCAGTGTGTGAGCGATCTCAGTGTGTGAGTGATCTCAGAGTGTGTGAGTGATCTCAGTGTGTGAGTGATCTCAGTGTGTGAGTGATCTCAGAGTGTGTGAGTGACCTCATTGTGTGTGAGTGATCTCAGTGTGTGAGTGATCTCAGTGTGTGAGTGATCTCAGTGTGTGTGAGTGATCTCAGTGTGTGAGTGATCTCAGTGTGTGTGAGTGATCTCAGTGTGTGAGTGATCTCAGTGTGTGTGAGTGATCTCAGTGTGTGTGAGTGATCTCAGTGTGTGAGTGATCTCAGTGTGTGAGTGATCTCAGTGTGTGTGAGTGATCTCAGTGTGTCTGAGTGATCTCAGTGTGTGTGAGTGATCTCAGTGTGTGAGTGATCTCAGTGTGTGTGAGTGATCTCAGTGTGTGAGTGATCTCAGTGTGAGAGTGATCTCAGTGTGTGAGTGATCTCAGAGTGTATGAGTGATCTCAGTTTGTGTGAGTGATCTCAGAGTGTGAGTGATCTCAGTGTACGAGTGATCTCAGTGTGTGTGAGTGATCTCAGTGTGTGTGAGTGATCTCAGTGTGTGAGTGATCTCAAGTGTGTGTGAGTGATCTCAGTGTGTGAGTGATCTCAGTGTGTGTGAGTGATCTCAGTGTGTGAGTGACCTCGGTGTGTGTGAGTGATCTCAGTGTGAGAGTGATCTCAGTGTGTGAGTGATCTCAGTTTGTGTGAGTGATCTCAGTGTGAGAGTGATCTCAGTGTGTGAGTGATCTCAGTGTGTGTGAGTGATCTCAGTGTGTGTGAGTGATCTCAGTGTGTGATTGATCTCAGTGTGTGAGTGATCTCAGTGTGTCTGAGTGATCTCAGTGTGTGAGTGATCTCAGTGTGTGTGAGTGATCTCAGTGTGTGAGTGATCTCAGTGTGTGAGTGATCTCAGTGTGTGAGTGATCTCAGTATGTGAGTGATCTCAGTGTGTGTGAGTGATCTCAGTGTGTGTGGGTGATCTCAGTGTGTGAGTGATCTCAGTGTCTGAGTGATCTCAGTGAGTGAGTGATCTCAGTGTGTGAGTGATCTCAGTGTGTGAGTGATCTCAGTGTGTGTGTGATCTCCGTGTGTGAGTGATCTCAGTGTGTGAGTGATCTCAGTGTGTGTGTGATCTCAGTGTGTGTGAGTGATCTCAGTGCGTGTGAGTGATCTCAGTGTGTGAGTGAGCTCAGTGTGTGAGTGATCTCAGTGTGTGAGTGATCTCAGTGTGTGAGTGATCTCAGTGTGTGTGAGTGATCTCAGTGTGTGTGAGTGATCTCAGTGTGTGAGTGAGCTCAGTGTGTGTGAGTGGTCTCAGTGTGTGAGTGATCTCAGTGTGTGAGTGATCTCAGTGTGTGTGGGTGATCTCAGTGTGTGTGTGATCTCAGTGTGTGTGAGTGATTTCAGTGTGTGAGTGATCTCAGTGTGTGAGTGATCTCAGTGTGTGAGTGATCTCAGTGTGTGTGAGTGATCTCAGTGTGTGAGTGATCTCAGTGTGTGAGTGATCTCAGTGTGTGTGGGTGATCTCAGTGTGTGAGTGATCTCAGTGTGTGTCTGATCTCCGTGTGTGAGTGATCTCCGTGTGCGAGTGATCTCAGTGTGTGAGTGACCTCAGTGTGTGTGTGATCTCAGTGTGTGTGAGTGATCTCAGCGTGTGTGAGTGATCTCAGTGTGTGAGTGATCTCAGTGTGTGTGAGTGATCTCAGTGTGAGAGTGATCTCATTCTGTGTGGGTGATCTCAGTGTGTGTGAGTGATCTCAGTGTGTGTGAGTGATCTCAGTGTGTGAGTGATCTCAGTGTGTGAGCGATCTCAGTGTGTGTGAGTGATCTCAGTGTGTGTGAGTGATCTCAGTGTGTGAGTGATCTCAGTGTGTGAGTGATCTCAGTGTGTGAGTGATCTCAGTGTGTGTGAGTGATCTCAGTGTGTGAGTGATCTCAGTGTGTGAGTGATCTCAGTGTGTGAGTGATCACAGTGTGTGTGAGTGATCTCAGTGTGTGTGAGTGATCTCAGTTTGAGAGTGCTCTCATTGTGTGTGAGTGATCTCAGTGTGTGTGAGTGATCTCAGAGTGTGTGAGTGATCTAAGTGTGTGAGTGATCTCAGTATGTGAATGATCTCAGTGTGTGAGTGATCACAGTGTGTGTGAGTGATCTCAGTGTGTGAGTGATCTCAGTGTGTGAGTGATATCAGTGTGTGTGAGTGATCTCAGTGTGTGTGAGTGATCTCAGTGTGTGTGAGTGGTCTCAGTGTGTGAGTGATCTCAGTGTGTGAGTAATCTCAGTGTGTGTGGGTGATCTCAGTGTGAGAGTGATCTCAGTGTGTGTGAGTGATCTCAGTGTGTGAGTGATCTCAGTGTGTGAGTGATCTCAGTGTGTGTGAGTGATCTCTGTGTGTGAGTGATCTCAGTGTGTGAGTGATCTCAGTGTGTGAGTGATCTCAGTGTGTGAGTGATCTCAGTTTGTGTGAGTGATCTCAGTGTGTGAGTGATCTCAGTGTGTGAGTGATCTCAGTGTGTGTGAGTGATCTCAGTGTGTGTGAGTGATCTCAGTGTGTGAGTGATCTCAGTGTGTCTGAGTGATCTCAGTGTGTGAGTGATCTCAGTGTGTGTGAGTGATCTCAGTGTGTGAGTGATCTCAGTGTGTGTGGGTGATCTCAGTGTGTGAGTGATCTCAGTGTGTGTGAGTGATCACAGTGTGTGAGTGATCACAGTGTGTGAGTGATCTCAGTGTGTGAGTGATCTCACTGTGTGTGAGTGATCTCAGTGTGTGAGTGATCTCAGTGTGTGAGTGATCTCAGTGTGTGAGTGATCTCAGTGTGTGAGTGATCTCAGTGTGTGAGTGATCTCAGTGTGTGTGAGTGATCACAGTGTGTGAGTGATCACAGTGTGTGAGTGATCTCAGTGTGTGAGTGATCTCACTGTGTGTGGGTGATCTCAGTGTGTCATAGAGTCATAGAGTCATAGAGTAATACAGCACGGATAGAGGCCCTTCGGCCCATCGTGTCCGCGCCGGCCATCAAGCCCTGTCTAATCTAATCCCATATTCCAGCATTTGGCCCGTAGCCTTGTATGCTATGGCATTTCAAGTGCACATCCAAATGCTTCTTAAATGTTGTGAGGGTTTCTGCCTCCACAACCCTTTCAGGCAGTGAGTTCCAGACTCCAACCACCCTCTGGGTGAAAAAGTTCTTTCTCAAATCTCCTCTAAACCTCCCGCCCTTTACCTTGAATCTATGCCCCCTAGTTATCGACCCCTCTACTAAGGGAAAAAGCTCCTCAGCATCCATCCTATCTATGCCCCTCATAATTTTGTACACCTCAATCATGTCCCCCCTCAGCCTCCTCAGCTCCAAGGAAAACAAACCCAACCTGCCCAGTCTCTCTTCATAGCTGAAGCGCTCCAGCCCTGGTAACATCCTGGTGAACCTCCTCTGCACCCTCTCTAACGCGATCACATCCTTCCTGTAGTGTGGCGACCAGAACTGCACACAATATTCCAGCTGTGGCCTAACCAGTGTTTTATACAGCTCCATCATAACCTCCTTGCTCTTATATTCAATGCCTCGGCTAATGAAGGCAAGTATCCCATATGCCTTTTTTACCACCCTATCCACCTGTTCCGCCGCCTTCAGGGATCTGTGTACTTGCACACCCAGATCCCTCTGACCCTCCGTCTTGCCTAGGGTCTTTCCATTCATAGTGTATTCCTTTGCCTTGTTAGTCCCCCAAAAGTGCATCACCTCGCACTTTTCCGGGTTAAATTCCATTTGCCACTGTTCCGCCCATCTGACCAACCCATCTATATCGTCCTGCAGACTGAGGCTACCCTCCTCGCTATTTACCACCCTACCAATTTTTGTATCATCCGCAAACTTACTGATCATGCCCTTTACATTCATATCCAAGTCATTAATGTAGACCACAAACAGCAAGGGACCCAGCACCGATCCCTGTGGTACCCCTGTGAGTGATCTCAGTGTGTGAGTGATCTCAGTGTGTGTGAGTGGTCTCAGTGTGTGAGTGATCTCAGTGTGTGAGTGATCTCAGTGTGTGTGGGTGATCTCAGTGTGTGTGAGTGATCTCAGCGTGTGAGTGATCTCAGTGTGTGTGAGTGATCTCAGTGTGTGAGTGATCTCAGTGTGTGTGAGTGGTCTCAGTGTGTGAGTGATCTCAGTGTGTGAGTGATCTCAGTGTGTGTGAGTGATCCCAGTGTGTGAGTGATCTCAGTGTGTGTGAGTGATGTCTGTGTGTGAGTGATCTCAGTGTGTGAGTGATCTCCGTGTGTGAGTGATCTCAGTGTGTGAGTGATCTCAGTGTGTGTGTGCTCTCAGTGTGTGTGAGTGATCTCAGTGTGTGTGAGTGATCTCAGTGTGTCAGTGATCTCAGTGTGTGAGTGATCTCAGTGTGTGTGAGTGATCTCAGTGTGTGTGAGTGATCTGTGTGTGTGAGTGATCTCAGTGTGTGAGTGATCTCAGTGTGTGTGAGTGATCTGTGTGTGTGAGTGATCTCAGTGTGTGAGTGATCTCAGTGTGTGTGAGTGATCTCAGCGTGTGAGTGATCTCAGTGTGTGTGAGTGATCTCAGTGTGTGAGTGATCTCAGTGTGTGTGAGTGGTCTCAGTGTGTGAGTGATCTCAGTGTGTGAGTGATCTCAGTGTGTGTGGGTGATCTCAGTGTGTGAGTGATCTCAGTGTGTGTGAGTGATCTCAGTGTGTGAGTGATCTCAGTGTGTGAGTGATCTCAGTGTGTGTGAGTGATCTCAGTGTGTGAGTGGTCTCAGTGTGTGTGGGTGATCTCAGTGTGTGAGTGATCTCAGTGTGTGAGTGATCTCAGTGTGTGTGTGATCTCCGTGTGTGAGTGATCTCCGTGTGTGAGTGATCTCAGTGTGTGTGTGATCTCAGTGTGTGTGAGTGATCTCAGCATGTGTGAGTGATCTCAGTGTGTGAGTGATCTCAGTGTGTGAGTGATCTCAGTGTGTGTGAGTGATCTCAGTATGTGAGTGATCTCAGTGTGTGAGTGTTCTCAGTGTGTGAGTGATCTCAGTGTGTGTGAATGGTCTCAGTGTGTGTGAGTGATCTCAGTGTGTGAGTGATCTCAGTGTGTGTGGGTGATCTCAGTGTGTGAGTGATCTCAGTGTGTGTGAGTGATCACATTGTGTGAGTGATCACAGTGTGTGAGTGATCTCAGTGTGTGAGTGATCTCACTGTGTGTGAGTGATCTCAGTGTGTGAGTGATCTCAGTGTGTGAGTGATCTCAGTGTGTGAGTGATCTCAGTGTGTGAGTGATCTCAGTGTGTGTGAGTGATCACAGTGTGTGAGTGATCACAGTGTGTGAGTGATCTCAGTGTGTGAGTGATCTCACTGTGTGTGGGTGATCTCAGTGTGTGAGTGATCTCAGTGTATGTGAGTGATCTCAGTGAGTGAGTGATCTCAGTGTGTGAGTGATCTCAGTGTGTGTGAGTGATCCCAGTGTGTGAGTGATCTCAGTGTGTGTGAGTGATGTCTGTGTGTGAGTGATCTCAGTGTGTGAGTGATCTCTGTGTGTGAGTGATCTCAGTGTGTGAGTGATCTCAGTGTGTGAGTGATCTCAGTGTGTGTGAGTGATCTCAGTGTGTGTGAGTGATCTGTGTGTGTGAGTGATCTCAGTGTGTGAGTGATCTCAGTGTGTGTGAGTGATCTGTGTGTGTGAGTGATCTCAGTGTGTGAGTGATCTCAGTGTGTGTGAGTGATCTCAGCGTGTGAGTGATCTCAGTGTGTGTGAGTGATCTCAGTGTGTGAGTGATCTCAGTGTGTGTGAGTGGTCTCAGTGTGTGAGTGATCTCAGTGTGTGAGTGATCTCAGTGTGTGTGGGTGATCTCAGTGTGTGAGTGATCTCAGTGTGTGTGAGTGATCTCAGTGTGTGAGTGATCTCAGTGTGTGAGTGATCTCAGTGTGTGTGAGTGATCTCAGTGTGTGAGTGATCTCAGTGTGTGAGTGATCTCAGTGTGTGTGGGTGATCTCAGTGTGTGAGTGATCTCAGTGTGTGAGTGATCTCAGTGTGTGTGTGATCTCCGTGTGTGAGTGATCTCCGTGTGTGAGTGATCTCAGTGTGTGTGTGATCTCAGTGTGTGTGAGTGATCTCAGCATGTATGAGTGATCTCAGTGTGTGAGTGATCTCAGTGTGTGAGTGATCTCAGTGTGTGTGAGTGATCTCAGTGTGTGAGTGATCTCAGTGTGTGAGTGTTCTCAGTGTGTGAGTGATCTCAGTGTGTGTGAGTGATCTCAGTGTGTGTGAGTGATCTCAGTGTGAGAGTGATCTCATTGTGTGTGAGTGATCTCAGTGTGTGTGAGTGATCTCAGTGTGTGTGAGTGATCTCAGTGTGTGTCTGTGATCTCAGTGTGTGAGTGAGCTCAGTGTGTGAGTGATCTCAGTGTGTAAGTGATCTCAGTGTGTGTGAGTGATCTCCGTGTGAGTGATCTCAGTGTGTGAGTGATCTCAGTGTGTGTGAGTGATCTCAGTGTGTGAGTGATCTCAGTGTGTGAGTGATCTCTGTGTGTGAGTGATCTGTGTGTGAGTGATCTCAGTGTGTGTGAGTGATCTGTGCTTGTGAGTGATCTCAGTGTGTGTGAGTGATCTCAGTGTGTGTGAGTGATCTCAGTGTGAGAGTGATCTCATTGTGTGTGAGTGATCTCAGTGTGTGTGAGTGATCTGTGTGTGTGAGTGATCTCAGTGTGTGTGAGTGATCTCAGTGTGTGTGAGTGATCTCAGTGTGTGAGTGATCTCAGTGTGTGTGAGTGATCTCAGTGTGTGAGTGATCTCAGTGTGTGTGTGATCTCAGTGTGTGAGTGATCTCAGTGTGTGAGTGATCTCAGTGTGTGAGTGATCTCAGTGTGTGAGTGATCACAGTGTGAGAGTGATCTCAGTGTGAGAGTGATCTCATTGTGTGTGAGTGATCTCAGTGTGTGAGTGATCTCAGTGTGTGTGAGTGATCTCAGTGTGTGAGTGATCTCAGTGGGTGTGAGTGATCTCAGTGTGTGTGATCTCAGTGTGTGAGTGATCTCAGTGTGTGAGTGATCTCCGTGTGTGAGTGATCTCAGTGTGTGTGAGTGATCTGTGTGTGAGTGATTTCAGTGTGTGAGTGATCTCAGTGATCTCAGTGTGTGAGTGATCTCAGTCTGTGTGAGTGATCTCAGTGTGTGAGTGATCTCAGTGTGTGTGAGTGATCTCAGTGTGTGAGTGATCTCAGTGTGTTTGAGTGATCTCAGTTTGTGTGAGTGATCTCAGTGTGTGAGTGATCTGTTTGTTTGAGTGATCTCAGTGTGTGTGAGTGATCTCAGTGTGAGTGATCTCAGTGTGTGAGTGATCTCAGTCTGTGTGAGTGATCTCAGTGTGTGAGTGATCTCAGTTTGTGTGTGATCTCAGTTTGTGTGAGTGATCTCAGTGTGTGTGAGTGATCTCAGTGTGTGAGTGATCTCAGTGTGTGAGTGATCTCAGTGTGTGAGTGATCACAGTGTGTGTGAGTGATCTCAGTGTGAGAGTGATCTCATTGTGTGTGAGTGATCTCAGTGTGTAAGTGATCTCAGTGTGTGAGTGATCTCAGTGTGAGAGTGAACTCATTGTGTGTGAGTGATCTGTGTGTGAGTGATCTCAGTGTGTGTGAGTGATCTCAGTGCATGTGACGTGATCTCAGTGTGTGTGTGTGATCTCAGTGTGTGAGTGATCTCAGTGTGTGTGAGTGATCTCAGTGTGTGAGTGATCTCAGTGTGAGTGATCTCAGTGTGTGTGAGTGATCTCAGTGTTTGACTGATCTCAGTGTGTGAGTGATCTCAGTGTGTGAGTGATCACAGTGTGTGTGAGTGATCTCAGTGTGTGTGAGTGATCTCAGTGTGAGAGTGATCTCATTGTGTGGGAGTGATCTCAGTGTGTGAGTGATCTCAGTGTGTGAGTGATCTCAGTGTGAGAGTGAACTCATTGTGTGTGAGTGATCTCAGTGTGTGAGTGATCTCAGTGTGTGTGAGTGATCTCAGTGTGTGAGTGATCTCAGTGTGTGTGAGTGATCTGTGTGTGAGTGATCTCAGTGTGTGTGAGTGATCTGTGTTTGTGAGTGATCTCAGTGTGTGTGAGTGATCTCAGTTTGTGTGAGTGATCTCAGTGTGAGAGTGATCTCATTGTGTGTGAGTTATCTCAGTGTGTGAATGATCTCAGTGTGTGAGTGATCTCAGTGTGTGTGAGTGATCTGTGTGTGTGAGTGATCTCAGTGTGTGTGAGTGATCTCAGTGTGTGTGTGATCTCAGTGTGTGAGTGATCTCAGTGTGTGTGAGTGATCTCAGTGTGTGTGTGATCTCAGTGTGTGAGTGATCTCAGTGTGTGAGTGCTCTCAGTGTGTGTGTGATCTCAGTTTGTGTGAGTGATCTCAGTGTGTGAGTGATCTCAGTGTGTGAGTGATCTCAGTGTGAGAGTGATCTCATTGTGTGTGAGTTATCTCAGTGTGTGAATGATCTCAGTGTGTGAGTGATCTCAGTGTGTGTGAGTGATCTGTGTGTGTGAGTGATCTCAGTGTGTGTGAGTGATCTCAGTGTGTGTGTGATCTCAGTGTGTGAGTGATCTCAGTGTGTGTGAGTGATCTCAGTGTGTGTGTGATCTCAGTGTGTGAGTGATCTCAGTGTGTGTGAGTGATCTCAGTGTGTGTGAGTGATCTCAGTGTGTGAGTGATCTCAGTGTGTGTGAGTGATCTCAGTGTTTGAGTGATCTCAGTGATTGAGTGATCTCAGTGTGTGAGTGATCTCAGTGTGTGAGTGATCTCAGTGTGTGAGTGATCTCAGTGTGTGTGAGTGATCTCAGTGTGTGAGTGATCTCAGTGTGAGTGATCTCAGTGTGTGAGTGATCTCAGTGTTTGAGTGATCTCTGTGATTGAGTGATCTCAGTGTGTGAGTGATCTCAGTGTGTGTGAGTGATCTCAGTGTGTGAGTGATCTCAGTGTGTGTGAGTGATCTTAGTGTGTGTGATCTCAGTGTGTGAGTGATCTCAGTGTGTGAGTGATCTCAGTGTGTGTGAGTGATCTGTGTGTGAGTGATTTCAGTGTGTGAGTGATCTCAGTGATCTCAGTGTGTGAGTGGTCTCAGTCTGTGTGAGTGATCTCAGTGTGTGAGTGATCTCAGTGTGTGTGAGTGATCTCAGTGTGTGAGTGATCTCAGTGTGTGTGAGTGATCTCAGTTTGTGTGAGTGATCTCAGTGTGTGAGTGATCTCAGTGTGTGAGTGATCTCAGTCTGTGTGAGTGATCTCAGTGTGTGAGTGATCTCAGTGTGTGTGAGTGATCTCAGTTTGTGTGAGTGATCTCAGTGTGTGAGTGATCTCAGTGTGTGAGTGGTCTCAGTTTGTTTGAGTGATCTCAGTGTGTGAGTGATCTCAGTGTGTGTGAGTGATCTCAGTTTGTGTGAGTGATCTCAGTGTGTGAGTGATCTCAGTGTGTGAGTGATCTCAGTTTGTTTGAGTCATCTCAGTGTGTGAGTGATCTCAGTTTGTTTGAGTGATCTCAGGGTGCTCAGAGGGATGTGCTGATGATTTTCTTTGTGCTCTTACAGCCTGTGCTTTCAACACTGGCATTTTCTTCTAGCAACGGCCAGTATCGACCCTTTGCTGACTTTTTAAAACATTCGTGCTGCAGTTCTGGTGTTTTTCCCTCGTTTTCCTTTTCAGATTTCTGCTCTGTTTTGAGATATTTCCGTGAGCAGTTGGTATAAATCTGCAAACGATGTACATAAATACCATGGGGAAGGATTGTGTGTGTGTGTCTTGTGCTGTCAGGTCATCAGAATCCTTTGAATGGGGAAGTCCATGTAGTGTATGTACTTTGCAGAAGGAACTATATTCTGCAGCCCCTGTATACTGCAGTTCCAGTAGTGATCACCCCTTTATATAAGCCTGTGTAGTAACTATTGCATAGTAGTTCCAGGTTGTCTCCACTCAGTAAAGACCTGTTATAACCAACTCCTGCAGTCCGTGTCTCAATTATACACGGACATAATACTGGCGACGAGAAATCCGAACTTACCTGCAGCCTGCACCACCTCATGGGGATCCATCCCTGAAGCGAAGTTATTAGAGGTCGAGGCCAGAAGGCAGAAAGAAAAAAAAAAAACGAACAGAAGAAACTGGCGTCGACCGTGGGCATCCGCCTCTGATTCATCGGAGTTGAAGATTTGCAGGAGAGGCTGTCGAGAGCGGGGCTTGGTTATCCTGTTGATGGTGTTTCAGCTAATCGGGCTGGTGGCAGGTAGTACACTGATCCTTCCTGGGCTGCGGCGGTCTAGAGCTAGATCGGGTGGCTTTTCAACGGGGCCGAGCAGCGTTGTCGGGAAGAGGAGAGAGAGAGGGTGGAGCACACAGGGCGCGGCCGGTGCTACGAAGCCGGGCAGAGTACAGACCCGAGAAGAGGGAGGCAAGTGTCCCGCAGGGTTGCTCCGACGACGGGTAAATAATAAAAATTAGAAGCGCAGAAAGCCGCGAGGAGCTGCAGTTTGCCACGGGAACCGCGGAGAGCGGCGTGAGCAGCAGCGCGGGGGGAAGTGCGCGAAGACCATAGGGTGTCGCCATCAAGGCATAAAACGCCAGCAACAGCGCTAGCAGCAGCAGAGAAGACAGAAAGCGCAGGAGGCGCCATTTTGTTAAATCGAGGAAGAAGGCAAAATGCGGGAGGCGCCATCTTAGATTTCCAAGATGCCGAAGACTGACAATATCACTGCCTTCGATAATGCAATAGAAAACTGGACCACATATGTGGAAAGAGTCGAGGTATATTGTGAGGCAAACGAAGTAGCCGATGAGAAAAAGTCATCGGTACTACTAAACTTAATGGGCGCAAGAACGTACGGCCTATTGCGGAACCTGATTACTCCAGCCAAACCGAGGGCGAAGAGTTTTAATGAAATTGTTGATATCCTACAGGAACACCTAAATCCTACACCGCTGCTGATAGCAGAAAGATTTAAATTCCACAGGAGAAATCAGCATAAAGATGAGAGCAATGCTGATTACCTTACGGAACTACGCAAGCTATCAAAGCACTACCAGTTCGGAGCAGGACTGGCAGATACCCTACGGGACAAATTTGTCTGTGGACTCCTGAGTGAAGGAACCCAGAAGAGGTTACTCTCAGAGAAAGAGCTGACGCTAGATAAGGCTTTCAGCGTGGCAGTATCATACGAAGCAGCAGCAAGGGGAGCTGCGGAAATACAGCAAAAGCCACAGGAATACGACACCCACGAAATGACATGGGGATTTGAAAAATGTTATCGCTGCGGCAGAACAACCCATGACCAGAAGGATTGCTGGTCCAAGGACAAAATATGCAGGCAATGCGGAAAGATGGGACACATTGCACAAGTTTGCAGGTCTGGGAAGAAGACTAATGACAACAAAAAGGCTACTAAGGAACAGTACAGGAAAGTACAAAAGATGACGGACAGTAGTTCCGAAGACCAGATGAGCGATAGTGAATCCGGGAACAAGAGACTAAGCTGTCTCAAACTTCACAACATAATCGCAAAAGAGGATCACCGAACCATTTGGGTCACCCTCATGATAGCAGGGTCCCAAGTCAAAATGGAATTGGATACAGGATCAGCTCTGACCGTCATGAATTGACGAGACTACGAGCGGCTATTCTCACACATACCCTTGAAAGAGACGTCCATTGTCTTGAAGATGTATACGGGGCAAAAAGTATACCCCAGAGGAAAAATAAGGGTGCCTGTCGAATACAACGGCAAGGATATACAGAAATTGTATCTGTACATACTGCAAGATGGTGGACCACCATTATTGGGACGTGAATGGATCAGAAAGATAAGTTTAGACTGGCACTCCATTCAGGCACTGATGGTGGCTGGTAAAAAGGATGACGACGTCACTCCTGGACGATTGTCAACAATCTTAGCTAACACCAAAGAGGTATTTCAACAAGAACTGGGAACTCTTAAAGGCGTAACCGCCTCAATAAAAATAGAAGAGAATGCAATTCCCAAGTTTTTCAAAGCAAGACCGGTACCATATGCAATTCGCCCAGCCGTCGAGGCAGAGCTGGAGAATCTGGAGAATGCAGGCGTGTTATCTAAGGTAGACTGGAGCGAGTGGGCGACACCCATCGTTCCTGTCATGAAGAAAACGTTAAACAGTAAGTCTGAGGAGCCAAGGAAGGTTCGCATCTGTGGGGACTTCAAGGTGACGGTGAACCCAGTCCTTCACACAGTACAATATCCTCTTCCGAGGTTAGAAGATATTTTCGCCTCACTATCTGGAGGGAAGCGTTTTACAAAAATTGACCTAGCACAAGCATATTTGCAGATGGAGGTTGAAGAATCCTCTAGGAAGTATCTCACGATAAACACTCACAAAGGTCTTTACCAGTATAATCGACTGGTATTTGGAGTAGCATCAGCTCCGGCGATGTGGCAAAGAGCGATGGAACAAGTCCTGCAAGGGATTCTGGGGACTCAGTGTTACTTGGATGACATCCTAGTGACAGGTGAAGATGACAGTGAACACCTTGCCAACCTAGAGCAGTTGCTCACTAGACTAAGAGAACATGGGCTACGAGCCAATCGCCCCAAATGCGAGTTTTTTAAGAAACAGATATCGTATTTGTTGTGTATGTAATATGTGTGCTACTTTGAACCTATGGACAGGACTGCACTACTTGTAGGGCGTAGTGATACGCAGTACCACTCCTGGCCATAGGGGTATAAATAGTACTGTGGGTACTGATCTCCCCTCAGTTCCCGCCTGTGGGCATGAAGTAAAGACCTACGTGCAGTCCCTACCTCCAACCAGTAAAGACCTGTTTGAGTTATACGTTTAAGTCTTTGTGTTAATTGTTCAATACAATACACATACTTAACAGTATTGTGGCCACGTGATTGATGAAGAGGGGTTACATAAGTCCCCTGACAAAATTGAAGCGGTAGTTAAGGTTCCAGCGTCTGAAAATGTGTCGCAACTGAGGTCATTCCTCGGATTGGTGAATTACTACCATAAGTTTTTGCCGAATTTGTCCACAATTCTGCACCCACTGAACGCCCTACTACAAACTGGAGTAGCATGGAAATGGAGCGATGAATGTAAGCGGGCATTTCAGAAGAGTAAGGACCTAATCACTTCAAGAGAAGTATTGGCTCACTACAACCCATCACTACCGATAAGACTGGCGTGTGATGCGTCTCCCTACGGCATTGGAGCGGTACTGTCACATAAATTCCTTGATGGTTCAGAGGGGCCGATAGCTTTTGCGTCACGCTCGTTAACTTCAGCCGAGCGTAACTATGCCCAGATTGACAGAGAGGCCCTCAGCCTGGTGTGGGGGGTGAAGAAGTTCAATCACTACCTGCACGGTCAGAAATTTACTCTACTAACTGATCATCAACCTCTTGTCTCCATTTTCAACCCTCAGAAGGGCGTACCGATAATGACAGCACAACGGCTACAGAGGTGGTCCCTTTTCCTAGGGACACACCAATATGACATCGAGTACAAAGGAATTAAACAGCATGGGAATGCTGATGGATTGTCGCACCTACCGTTGCCGACGGTGGAAGAAGCACCTGCAGTGGATCCAGTGGAGATATTCCACTCGACCATAGTCGATGTCTCCCTGTGACGAATGCAAACATAGAAAAGGAAACACGAAATGACCCGACACTCTCCTGGGTCTATGATTTAACGGTGAAGGGATGGCCAGCACATGGCGAACCACTGCTGCCAGCATTCTCGCCGAGAAGAGAACAGCTGTCAGTGTGCAGAGGAACCTTGATGTGTGGATCCAAAGTAGTAATTCCACCCAAATTGAAGGATAGAGTGCTCAATGAGCTTCATGAGGGTCATCTGGGAGGGGTAAAAATGAAGAACTTAGCCAGAGCGTTTGTGTGGTGGCCGGGAATCGATAGAGAAATCGAAGAGATGACCAAGAGCTTTGCAGGATGCCAGAAGGTCCAAAACGCCCCACCACAAGCTCCTCTGCATCCATGGGAGTGGCCCTCATCTCCATGGCAAAGGGTGCACATTGATTTTGCTGGTCCCTTTATGGACTCGATGTTTTTAATTGCGGTGGATGCACATTCAAAGTGGCCAGAGGTAATAAAAATGTCCTCAACCACCACAGAAAAAACTATCACAGTCTTACAAACCATATTCACCAGAAATGGGCTGCCTGAACAGATTTGCTCCGACAATGGACCACAGTTTGTGTCTGAAGAATTCCGGAGGTTCTTAAAGAACAATGGTGTTAAGCATTACACATCCGCCCCATATCATCCAGCCACTAATGGATTGGCTGAGAGGTTCATTCAAACATTCAAGAAGGCTATCAAGGCAATGTGTAATGAAGACATACCCCTACAACACAAGGTGGATAACTTCTTGTTTGCCTACCGGAATGCGACACATGCGGTTACCAACCAAACTCCAGCCATGATGTTCTTCAATCGAAGACTACGATGCCGCTTGGATTTGGTTAAGCCAAACATCAGAAGAGATGTGGAGAACAGGCAGTTTCAGAATATGAATGAAAGGCCGACCAGGAGTTTTAAGATAGGTCAACCAGTTTTGGCCCGGGACTACCGCACAGAGAAATGGCAGCCAGGAACGATCTGTACACGGCAAAGACCTCTAATGTATACCGTGGACGTTGGAGAGAGCATTGTAAGACGCCATGCTGACCAGATTCTAGAGTCACTGGAAAACGTCAATTCCACACCACGATCCGATACACCTGGTGATGAAACCGAAGTACCAATTGCATCTACCTCAGAATCGGTGATATTGGAAGCAGACGAACCAAACAATGACGTTGATCCCGAATCAACTTTGCCAGAAGAACCTGATACCCCAAAGAGGCGTTATCCAGACAGAATCAGGAAGCCTCCTCAAAGACTGAACTTATAATTGATTAACTTCAGCTAATGTATATAGCAACTGTAATTGTAAATATGTTATTTAATTATTAATCGAATGTTATGTACTGTTTAGCTAAAAGGGGAGGAATTGTAGTGTATGTACTTTGCAGAAGGAACTATATTCTGCAGCCCCTGTATACTGCAGTACCAGTAGTGACCACCCCGGTATATAAGCCTGTGTAGTAACTTTGCATAGTAGTTCCAGTTTGTCTCCATTCAGTAAACACCTGTTATAACCAACTCCTGCAGTCCGTGTCTCAATTACACACGGACATAATAGTCCAGCATTCATAATCACTCTAAAAGAAGACTTGCACCTTCCACCTCTTTTTGGAGAGGAAGTCTCGCCATCATAGCCCTTTATTGTTTTTAAATAAACATTTTAAAGCTCCCTCTAAAGAAGGAATGTTATCACTTGGTTCTCCTTTAAAGATGAAGCCATTTTTGAGTCTGTTCTTGGGATGTGGGTGACTCTGTTTGGGCCGGAGTTTCTTGCCTGTCCCTAGTTGCCCTGAGAAGATGGCGGTGGGCCTTCTTGAACCGCTGCCGTCCTCGCGGTGATGGTGCTCCCGCACGGGTGTTAGGTAGGGACCTCCGGGATATTGAGGAAGGAACAGTGATATATGTCTAAGGCAGGGTGATGTGTGACTCGGAGGGGATGGTGTTCCCCCCGACATTGTCCTCCTTCAATGGCAGAGGTTGGATGGGACCGAGGTGCTGCTGAAGGAGCTTATTTGAGTTGCTGTAGTGTGTTCTGTAGAACGTACACACTGCAGCCAGAGTCGCTGGTAGCAGAGCGAGTGGACGTTGAGTCCAATGGCAGGGGGAACCGATCAAGCAAACATCGACCCCTGTTATAAGGGAGACTCCTGCCATTAGACACTCCACCCACCCCCCACACCCTCCTTTTATCCACGCTCTTTGTCTGTCTTCTTTTTCTTCTCTCCCACATGGCAGCTGTCTTTCATTCTGCCAGCACAATTTACATTTCATCTAGAGCCATCCTTTGCTTCTTAATCTGTCCCATTACCATCTCCTCTTGCCTTGAATATCTCTTAATGTCTCTTAACCTCTTCCGCCTTCTATCCTATCACAGACCTTCCCTTTTGTTCTTTCATCCCCTCCCCCCTTTCCCAGCCCCTACACTTGCTTAAAAATCTGTTCCATTTCCTGCTTTTTTCCAGTTCTGATGTAAGGTCATCGATCTGAAACGTTAACTCTGTTTCTCTCTTCACAGATGCTGCCTGACCTGCTGAGTATCTCCAGCATTTTCTGTTTTTATTTCAGATTTCCAGCATCTGCAGTATTTTCTTGTTATATTATCAGGAACCACTTTTCAAAATCACTTGAACAAAGCAGAAAGTGTTGGAAAGTTCAATCAGCATCTGAAAGAGAAAAGACGGGTTTGTAGGTGTCTTCACACTACTACGAAAATACTGCGGTTGAAACTGACAATTAAACAAACGTGGTTTAATGTACTGAAACAGTTACAAACAAAAGAACACAGGAGAAACTCCACACAGGTCTGTTCACTAGCTGGATCCACGAGGACTGACTGAAACGCCCTACTCCCCTGACGTCATGACGTCATCACGTTTCCCGCCGTTGGGAACGTCATCGCGCCAGATCGCAATTTTATTGATCCCGCGCTTTTTGAACAGAGCAAACACTTAAAGGTAACAACTACGGTTAAAGACAATTATAAACATTACTGCAAGAGTCTCTTGATGGCTTTGCCACATACGCCCCCCCCAGAATTGTCTTTAACGAGGAACGTCAATCGCAGAGGAGGTTGGACAAGCCTGTTTGACCGACTCCTAAATTCCCGGAGAGGAAAACACTGAGCAGGTGGCGAGCTGGCAGGTAACACGGTGCGGGTAGGTGCGGCGGTAGCCGGCGGCCAGCCCCGGCGCGGGGGCTGAGCAGGTTCGACTGGCTGTTCGAGGTCCAGGTGCGCAGGCTTGAGGCGATCGACGGAGATGTGATCCGGCTTGCCCCCGAAGTCGATCACGAAACTCTTGTCCCCGGTCTGTAGAACCTGGAACGGACCCGCATATGGAGGTGCGAGCGGGGTGCGATGGGCATCTTGGCGTACAAAGACGAATTTAGCCTTTGACAGCTCCACGGGGACGTTGGAGGAATGCAAACCGTGCTGTGAGGTCAGAACTGGTCTGAAGCACTGAGCCGCATCCCGGTGGGCCTCTCGCTGACCGGCTGCAGACCACGGCCGCGTAGGTGACGGCAGGAATTCGCCCGGAACCCGAAGTGGCTGGCCATAAACCATTTCCGCGGCAGAAGATTGTAAATCCTCCTTCGGCGCTGTGCGCAGTCCCAGCATAACCCACGGCAGTTTATCGACCCATGCCGCATCCAGAAGGCTGTCCCTGAGCGACGCCTTCAATGAACGGTGTAACCGCTCGCACAACCTGTTCGCCTGCGGGTGGTAGGCCGTAGTGCGATGGAGGTTAGTGCCCAATGCGGAGGCCACCGCATTCCATAGTTCCGACGAGAATTGCGGCCCGCGGTCGGACGAAATATCCGCCGGAACACCGAAACGGGCTACCCATGATGAAATGAAGGCTCGAGCGACATCCGCAGAGGTGGTAGACGTCAGGGGAACCGCCTCTGGCCACCTCGTGGTGCGATCCACCATCGTCAGAAGGTGTGTAAAACCACGGGATGGTGGAAGTGGACCCACCAGGTCGACGTGAACGTGGTCGAACCGCCGCTCTGGTACCTCAAAGGTAGCCAGAGGGGCCCTGATGTGCCGTTGCACCTTGGCCCGCTGACAAACCACACAAGTGTTCGCCCAGTCACGGACGTCTTTGCATATCCCTCTCCATGCGAATTTGGAGACCAGCAGCTTCTGCGACGCACGCACCCCGGGATGCGACAGCCCGTGAATGGCGTCGAAAACGTCTCGGCGCCAGGTCGACGGAACAATCGGACGTGGATCACCCAAAGAGACGTTGCAGAGGAGAGTGGTACCCGCCGAATGGAACGGTACATCTCTCGGCTGAAGGCTGGCGGGGTCAGAACGAAAAGCTTGTGTCTCCGGGTCGGCAGCCTGGTCAGCAGCCATTCTCGCATAATCAATGCCTAATTGAATGGACTGGACGGCAGCGCAGGAGAGGCAATCCGCTACGACATTGTCCTTGCCGGCCACGTGCCGGACGTCGGTGGTAAACTCGGAAATGTATGTCAGCTGCCTCTGCTGCCGAGCCGACCACGGTTCGGCAGTCTTGGCCATCGCGAACGTCAGCGGTTTGTGGTTGACAAACACAGTGAAGCGGCGCCCTGCGAGGAGGAATCGGAAGTGGCGGATGGCCAAAAACAAAGCTAATAGCTCTTTGTCAAAGGTACTGTACCGGCGTTTGTGCCGCCGCAGCTGGCGGCTGAAAAATCCCAGTGGCTGCCACGCGCCGTCGACACATTGCTCCTGGACGGCCCCGACGGCATAGTCCGACGCGTCCGTCGTGAGAGCGATAGTAGCTCCTGGCCGGGGATGTGCCAACATCGTCGCGTTCGCGAGCGCGGTCTTCGTATCCCCGAAGGCGCGAACCATGTCTTGCAACCAACCCACGGGCTCCTTTCCCGTCTTGCCCGAGGGCCTCGTAGAGCGGCCGCATGAGCTGTGCGGCCCTGGGGACGAACTGATGGTAAAAATTAACCATCCCCAGGAACTCCTGCAAGGCCTTCACGGATTGCGGCTTCGGGAAAGCCGTGATCGCCTCCACCTTAGCTCGAAGCGGCATTGCTCCCTCGGAAGTTATGCGGTGGCCTAAAAAGTCGAGTTGCGACAGGCCAAAACGGCATTTGGCCGGATTTACAATGAAGCCGTGCTGCTGAAGACGACGAAAAAGAA